>NC_051180.1:120268013-120868013 GCF_013339695.2 Rhipicephalus sanguineus | reverse complement strand
ATTCTGGCTCTGTGGGCAACTTCACACAGAAAAAATTATCCACAGACATGTTAACATAATTAACTGTAGAAACAGCGCTAAAAGACGGGACGAACGAGGAAAGGACACAAACAACGGACACAAACAACAACGGTCCTTTCCTCGTTCGTCCCGTCTTTTAGCGCTGTTTCTACAGTTAATCATGAACCAACCAGCCCAAATGCGTACCTTATTGCAATGTTAACATAGTTGTGCCAATTTTGTACTTTTCAAGAAATCCATAGTTTATTTCACTTTTCTGTAGAGTACATTTATGCATTAGAGAGTGAGAGAGATAGTAAAATGAAAGAAAGGCAGACAGGTCAATCAGAATTGTAGCACACGGTTTGCTGCACTACGCAAAGGGGGTAATGGAGAAATGGAAATAAAGATAGAAAGGAGAGCGAAAAGACCAGGCACGCGAAAAAGAAAAAAGTCGATCCATTAATTACAGATCAAATTCGTGGGTTTCAAGGCATAACAAACTGATTGTCATAGTCATAGACCGTAGTGAGGATGGTGCTCTCAAATTCATGTGCATATGTCGTTATACCACGACTACTAATTGCCCTCAGTTTGTACCAAACGCGTTGTAAAAATGGCCGCGTTGCCGTACAGTATCGCACCATAAATTGGCACATCATTAGAATGCGAATAAACCATAACGTCTCCGAATGGGCCTTTTTTAAGGAAAACGAAAAATAGAGGGTTGAGGACTCGAACAACAAGAGTATAAAAAATTACACCATATCCACGGGTGAATGATGAAGAGCTTGGGCGAAGCTCCTGAAGCAATCATGGTTACACCGTGAAATGTTCAGTGGTTTCGCCCTGCAGTAATCAAAGCGATACGCCGGTTTGATTACTGCACGTCATCTAGCGTGCAGAATGCCGCTGCTTTTTTTCCCTTTTTCCCCATTTTTTCTTTTTTTTCTTTTTTTCTTTCCTTTTTTTGCACACACATTGCACACATGTCTATGGGACAGCGCCATCTAGTATATCATCACCCAACTGCAGTTTGCATGCATCTCTATGGGACAGCGCCATCTATTGATTGATACGTGAGACGCGACGGCGGGGGAATGCCGCATGCAGCGACGACCGACCAGGTGATGCTATAAGGAGCTTCGCCCCTAAAAGTTCCACAGCAAGCTGTGTCGCGAGCAGCTGTCAGCCACACATTCGAATAGAAGAAGCTGGAACGAAAACTACACTTGATACTCTGCAAAGAAAATACACTGGGATACACTTGACCTCACTATATATGTTTCACAATATGTGTAACAGTAGTTACATATTGTGAACTGAGCTACGTCTAGCGCAGGCGGAGAACAAGTTTGCCAGATATCATCACTAAAAGTTCGTTTCGATCCACTTGAAAGTCAATATTTGTGCTGTCAACCTCAAGTAACCTATTAGCAACAATAATTGCATCGAAAATTACCTTTCGACTGAATCAGTGAATAGCTTTGCAGCTATGCGTTCTCCAAAGCACAAAGCTTAACCCCGTTCCGATATTTGCATTTACAATGGTCGCATAATGAGTTGCACTTAATGAAAACGCTTGTTTGTATCCGAAGTATTTGCGACAGCCCAGTCACTCCTAACCGAAACCCACCAGAGTCCACACCAAGTAAAAAAAAAAACGTTTGGATAGGTTAGATAGATGACCACTATCAATAGCAAACACCTGGGCCCATGGCCGATTGAAAGATTTCAAAATATGGCTGCGACCGCATTAGTGCAGCTTTTAGAGGGAACGGAAATATCAGAAGCATACTAAATCAGATTGACATTTTCTTTCGAATTGTTAATCATTAACAGGTACACCTGGTCACTGGATTCTCGTGTTTTCGATATATGCAGCATTTGTTTGTGGGATCGTGACATCTGTGTTTAAAATGTGGGCAAGTCCATGGTGACCGTTGTGTAATCCTCTTCATTAACTCTTCTCTAACCTTTGGGATGTTTCGTGTATGTGAGCATAGCTGAGGTCTGAAATTTCCTGTTGCGGGGACAATTATAATGCAGCATTGGGTTAGTTATGTGCATGTCCATTCATGGTTAAAATTTGTACTCCTTTGTGATTATTGACAACTCTATGATGAAAGCTTTCATGTAAACGTAGATGAGTAGCCGGAGCCACACACAGGCAGCAACCTCTCCTTAAGCCCGCTTATACGAAGCAATGGAAGGTTTCCCTTCTTAGTACTAGAGCGTTCTGTTTTCAACGCTTTTTTGCTTTCCTTTTCGAATGTATTTCCATGCCGAGTGCAACAGAGTTAGCCTGATAGTTCGATAGTCTGATTTAGCCTCGTAGCCTGATAGTGAATCGCTAGGTATGTCTAGCATCGTTCGGCCTGTCGTGTCGCTTCTCTCCGCGAATTATTCCTTTTCTTCATTTAATGACACGGAACACACTGTATCCTTGTACGCTGAGACACGTACTAGTATTTACGATGCCGTAATTTTTGGCCAGAGCATAGCAACAGTGCCACGCACACACAGCGACATTGGCGACCTCACGACAGAAGACAAAAATTTGGGAAAACTGCACCTGCAAGAGGATTCGACGACCGTGGAACATGAGGTGTCCTAGAGAAAACGTAAAAAACATACCCGAGAAGAGAAAGGGGACCTACGGTTGTAAAAACGATGCGCTCAGTTTACGACTGGCCATTCCTCGCTTTGACGACATGGGAGCTTCCCCGCTAGAAGAGAAAGCAATGCGGAGAAGCAGGCCCGTTAGGCGCGAGCAGTTTCTACGTTGTAGGTGAGCTCTATGACGAGAGCGAACGAACTTGAAACAGCTCTAGCCACAACTTTTCCCGTGTGGTGGAGCATAGCATAGGAATCAGAGTAGCAAAATTGATGATTGAAAATTCTGAGTTTTATGAAGGGCACCTTGGCGGGAACTCGTTTTCGAAACATTAGATTTCAGTATCATAAGACGATTTTGGTGCTACTCGAAACGAATTTAGTTTTGTCGCAGTACGTTTGTTTGCACTAAGCTGCCTTTCTCGGTACATTGTACCAAATAGAGAGGATATCATGAGTCGCATTCTAGAAAATTGAACCTAACATAACACTAAAAGCGTGAATACAAACCGGAAACGCATTACGTTTGAGTGAAAGACGTAACGTTCCGAGTGAAGCATTCCTACTTGCCTAAAATAGCGAATTTTGTACCTGCTTGTTTAGACGATGTTGCGGGAAAAAGACAAGCACAGATAACGGAAGAAATGTAATCACAATGCCTTTTTCCACTAGTATGCTTAGATGACTGCGCCTAGTAAATAACGCTCAAGTGTAGACACTAAATTTGGTCTTGTAATTGCTCATTCAGTATTATGAGCTCAATAGCAGGCTGGCGTAAACATTGGCACAAAAATTTCTAATTACAGGGTTTCTAAACCTTTCTTGAATGAATAAAGCGCGCAAAGGAACCAGGACGAACAGAAAATCAACAGACAACGGCGCTGACTCGCAACTGAAACTTTATTTCACAAGGAACAGAATAAATAGCATCTGGGAAAGGATGTCAAAAGACCATCACGTATGCACAAGGCGACAAAAGTGGCAACAACAACAAAATACCCTACGTGAGTGATTAGTCATGAATATGAGGCAAGTTATCTTTGAGATAAAACACTTCAGCCTGTGACAAGGCTACCGTAGGTTGGCTGACGCATATGTGACCTTCCAATTACATGTAAAAAGCTTCCATTATTTCTCGTGTGCGCTGATACCTGTGCCTGTGCCTGTGTGAAAAAGTGGTTGTAATCCCAGTTTTGATAGGACAGAAATTTTGCACAGGCATAAGGATCAGCGCACACGAGAAATAATGGAAGCTTTTCATATGTCATTGGAAGGTCACATATGCGTCAGCCAAACTTCGGTAGCCTTGTCACAGGCTGAAGTGTCTTATCCCAGAGATAACTTGCCCCATGTTCATGACTAATCACCCACATAAGGTATTTTGTTGTTGTTCTTGCTACTTTTGTCACCTTGTGCATACGTGATGGTCTTTTCATATCCTTTCCCAGATGCTATTCATTCTGTTATTAAATGCGAAGCATTTCTTAGCGAACCTCTGGCACTTTGAGCGCTTCTATCTACGTATCTATCTATCTATCTATCTATCTATCTATCTATCTATCTATCTATCTATCTATCTATCTATCTATCTATCTATCTATCTATCTATCTATCTATCTATCTATCTATCTATCTATCTATCTATCTATCTATCTATCTATCTAGCCGCCTACGTCTGGGTGCTCTCATGATCGCCTCCTTAACTTGGTGTAGACCAAAATTTGCATGGGAGGGTAAGAGGATTTGACGAATATGATTGCCTGGTCATGACATGAATAACGCTAAAATCTTGTCACGTACGTCGTCAAACCCTTTCCACTAGACACCTGCGGCACATACCCGTTTACCACGGGCCGCGGTGTACGGGTATGCGCCACAGGTGATTGACAGTATCTACCCAGGAACGGCGAGAACAGACATTGGTAACTTACGTAAATGCGAGAGCGTTAAGAAAAACCAACATCGGCAGCGTTGACTTGCCCGAATGGAGAGAATGAAAATTAGGATCTCAGCAGGAACCGAACCCAAGCATTCTGCGTGGCAATCAGGTATTCTACCACTGAGCCACGCCAGGTCTATAAATTGGTTTGGAAAAACAGCCTATGCAGGCGCAATGTCGGTGCAACGTCAATTGTGGTTGTGGTGCTGGCTATCTAATTTCACAAGAAAGAAATAAACACTACATGATGCTCCTACGATGTGTACTCCTACGATACGGGCGTGATATCAGATTTACGTGTGTAGTTCCAGTCTTGGCTCCGCTTTTATAGCAGTCTAATAAACATTACGTTAGCATTCCTATGATTCAGCAAGCTATATTGAAGCATTGCTCGACCCTGGAGGAATACATTAACGAAAGTTACATATGATATCCACATCACCGCAACGTAAAGTGCACTTCGTCCACCAGAACGACGCAGTGTGCTCTTCATTTCTTACGAGGCTGGGCGATGGCCTCATACTGACCGAGGATGATGCCAGTTTGATTGACAGCCGCTTTGTAGACTAGGCTACGTAGGCCACATACGCCCAGGTAGTCTACGAATACGACAAACACCATCCACTGATGTTGGTCTACGTAGCACTATCCTGTCCTACCAGCCTCGACGGCCTATACCTCACCAACGCGAACGGTGGCTTCAGGTTCCGACATGTCGCCGGCTCGGTCGACAGACAATTTGTCGACGAAATGACGGAGGCATCCACGAATTCCACCAGCTCTACTATACCACATACTTCACTACACATGGACCCCTCGTCACCACGATCACGACCGGATCCTAAAACAAGTCATGACCAGCTGCTGTTGCTCACTGATCATGGTGATGATGCCCTTGTTCAAGAACTGAGAAGAACTTCTTGCGCACATGCACACGGGTTCGTGAAAGGTGCGTGCGTTCTCGGGACACGTATGAGCACTACATATCAGCTTACCGCTTCTGGTGTTGGCGATACGCGCGTTGCCATTGGCAGCGTTACCCAACCGTAAACAACTGGTTATATAACACATATGCGGCTCTTCAACATATATATGTGTGCGTTTAAGATTTATTCAAATCTTTAGCGTCATTTTGTAACGTGTCGCTCAGTAAAAAAAAGTTACGCCACAATCTCCTACCCGCCGCATGCTTCGCATAACATCGACTCCCACGGTACGTGGGATCTGCCGGATTTTTTTGTGAAATAATGTTTCAATTGCGAGTCAGCGCCGTGGTCTGTTGTTTCTTCTGTTCGTCCTCGTTCCTTTGCGCGCTTTATTCATTCAAGATGGAATCACACCAACTTGCCCAGTTAAACATTCTAATGCAGTACACTTCTAAACCTGATACTTCATTTCAACGGTCGTATCGTTTCGTGATGTACCCAATAGCAGCTACACTGGAGAGTAGCTCACCATCATGACCACCTCATTATAAAATGATCCATTGAACACTATCCTCCATGTCGGAGGTACGTGTTTTTTTTGTTTTCTTTTTTTTTGCCTCTACAAGGCCTTGTTGGGCGCCCAAATGTAGGGAAATGCATATCAGAGCCTTCCTTTGAAACATAGAGCTTGTATATTTAATGTAAAGGCGCAGATAACAGCGTTGTTAGCCACTTGAAGTGCTTTTTTCATGTGTTGAATGAAAGACATTCTTCGCACCCGCCATTATAAGATATGCTTGCGTCATTCACAGAAGCACAAGCATAAGGTTTCAGTATATATAACATTAAAGAAATTTGTACGCTCTAGGCTTGTCTTGTGGCGACTGATAAGTCCAAGTTAATAATGATCCGGTGTTAAAACCAAGCACGGCAAGCCAAGCCATTGAGCGTGGTGTATCAAAAAGGGCATAATTTATTGTATTCTAACATTCTTGGGAGTAACCAGCAGACTCTATTAGCCTTTGTCAATGAGAGTAGGAACTTTCATTATCATCCTCGTTTCTCACGCTGAGATGTTTTTTTTTTCTTTCGCGGACCATTGCGCCAACAGACCCGTATAGCGTACTGTCCATAAATATTTTAATGGAGCTATTTGGCTAACTACCCGCGGCACTGCCACACTGTGGATGTATACCTACAGCTGCATGAAGGGGAAAAAAAGGTAGCCAGCGGAGTTTCCAGCCTTGCCTTGAAGATGATTTATGCGATGCGCGTGCCCCCGAGGCAGTCGCTTAGCCGCTCCGATGATTCTGAACACGCACTCGGCACTATGCCGAAGGCACTGAACGGTGCATTATTCGTGCGGCGTTTTGATAGCACGCGCGCACCTTTAGTGGCACATAACTCATTCTATATTGGAAGGAGGAGAGGGTGCACGGGGAAGTACGTAGGGAGCTGTAAAGGTGAGTCGTCACTTGCGGGTGCCCCGGTTGTTTGGGCTCTTGGCGGATGTTCTATTTTTCATGGCTGCGGCCGAAACTCGGCCAGAGCCTAAACGTTCGGGCAGCACTGGGCAAAGTTACTGCGTCATAAACTGGATGTGCGCCGAGCTCGAAAGTCATTAGTCGTTGACAGAAGCAGTGATCAATACGTCAAAACGATGCGCATGAGGCGACTCGGACTGACGACGGTTTTCTAGATGTCGCATTTCGAGTATATAAAGGACTGAGCTCTTCGTACAGAAAAAAAAGGATAAAGAGCGCTTTGATAATGACGGTGCCGTGCCACTGCTTCGATGATGAAGACGGCCATTACCGATGTCTTATTACGAGCCGCCACCCCTCCAGGTTTGACAAAATGTATCCTTTGAAGGAAAGCTACGTTTTTGATATGACTATTTTCGGCAGCTATAGGTTATACGAAGAAGGTAAGCGCAGTGTTCCGCTAATGTGCCGATGAAAGTAGATCTGTCGCATTAAGCGGCAGTGAATGACCTGCGCTGAAATATTTTTGCCCACTGTCTCGTATTCTGAATTAAGGACGCCTCTCCGAAGCTACACTTGCAAAATAAGGACGTTTGTTTCTCTCTCCTTCTATGTGCAAAACAAAGGACTTATGAATGACAGGTCACCTTCTTGACATAAACCACCACACCGCCGAGCGCCAGGTCACGTGCATGTTCTACCATTAAAAAAAAAAAAAACTGATGTGTGCTTGGCGGCACTGGCAATCGAATCCGGCCCCTCCTGCACTGGAGGCGGACGCTGTGCAAATTGAAAGCCGTTAAGGGCGTATTTATTTCCTGTGCAGGAAGCACGCTTCTTCTTTCAGTGATCT
This sequence comes from Rhipicephalus sanguineus, assembly GCF_013339695.2. NCBI lineage: Eukaryota > Metazoa > Arthropoda > Arachnida > Ixodida > Ixodidae > Rhipicephalus > Rhipicephalus sanguineus. The sequence goes on along the minus strand of NC_051180.1, from coordinate 120,860,195 downwards.
CCAATGACCTTTGTCCTGTGCCACCCGGCTCTGTTCTATACCTGAAAACCACGTAATTTCATGGAATCAACCTTATTTCCTGCCTTTCCCTACTCGCTTCCCTAATCCTGCGCTAATCCTGCCTTGTCCATGGCTTTATTAGATGCGAAGTATCTTAAGGCTGAGCTCAATCCGGTGGTGGTGGTGTGCGGCGTGACCACCCTTACTGCGCAAGCGCATACCCTCTCCACACACCTCCTCTCCCCTTCCCCTCTCCCCTCCCCCTCTCCCATACACCTCTCCCCTCCCCCTTTCCACTCTTCCTCTGAAACGCGGGCTAGACATGCCGAAATTCTCTCCTGCACAACGCCGCAATGAGCTCGAGCGCATGCGCGTCCCCTCCCCTTCTCTCTCCTCTCCTACGCTGCCCCCCTCTCGCCCGCCTGTCGACCGCGTTCCCCGCTCGCCCTGTGAGAATTAACGGCCAGGGTAGATGGAAGATACGACGCGCGTAGCGCCCCTCTTCGCGTTCCACGACGTGAGGTCGGTAACATGCCCAACGAACGCCAACGGAACGCGATCGTGCAAGTGCTCCGGCTTCCCATCGCCTCATGGTCTCCTTTTTTTCTTTCCCCTATAACGTCAACAAAGATATCGGCTGCCGTATATTGTCCTCTAATTCCCAATGTTGTCCCCTCTTTCTGTTAAGGTTAACGCCTCATAATTTCCGTACCAGCGCAGGTTGCGCGATTCGCAACTTATTCAAAATGTTCTTCGTTAATATCCGAGTTTTTGCCAGTTATATATTAGTCTTTGTAGAATGGAATGACTGCGCTTTTTGGTGTCGAAGGTTAGTGATAGCTTAGGTGTCATGATTACTTTACATCTATCACATGCACATGCTACCTCAGCTTTAATATTTAAGTTACTTCTCGTTATCGTGTTTTCTTCTCAGTAACTGGCCGAACAATATGTACGCCGAATTAAATGTAAAAAAATGGATATTCGATGCACAATCACTTTGTTTGAATGCAGAACAAGCATGTGACACAAAATAACACTATTTAAGGAGAAATATTACTACACAAATATTACCACTTCCTTTATTATGCAAAGTCTGAAAAACCTGTGAAAGCGCTTTTGTGCTTTTTGATGACTTCGGGCCTGAGTGAACGGCTTTGATTACTCTATAGTGCCACCGCTACATAAGCATCAGCGCATTTATCGCTCATTTCCTTCTTTCTTTCTCTCCTCTATAGCTGATATTTCTACTTCGCTTTCCCATTCCGCCAGGTTAGGGTAGCCAACCGGACAGGTGTCTGGTTAATCTTCCTTCTCTAAGGTTGAGCGCTGAGTTAGTTGGTGCAGCATAATTCGATGTTTCACAGTGCAAGGAGGTTTCACAATGTGCGTCCTTCAATGTCGTCCTCGTTCCATGCGCTGTGAAACATTCCTTCTTTCCTTGTAACCACCCTGGCCGCTGCACCCCTTAACTTTCATGCCCAATTTCTGAGGCAAGAAATCTTAGCAGTAATGGTAGTCATTTAGCTGAAACAACAAGAAAATATTACACTTACCGTCCGCGCCTGCGGAGATCCAGATAAGTATATCAAGCTTGGAGGGATCGATTGAGTAACATATTTAGATCACTTTGCCGAGAAATATGCTAGTACAATAAAAACCTGAACAAGCCACCAGCTTAACTAAGCCAGAATAACCGAAAATGGTGCATCTTATGATAGCGTAATCAAGCGAAGTAGCGCAAACAAGAGCAGCCTCTGTAAAAGTGAACTCCGCTCTCGAGCAGCTGGAAACAAATAAATAACAGAACTAAATATTCGCAAAAAAAAGGAACAATAAAGCCAATGTGAAAGAGAGCTTCACAGACATACTTCGTCGGAAGTGCGCCAACTCTTATAAACAAGCAGTTCTGCCCAGCAATTTCGGAAAATTGCCGAGTGTTGCATGTATAACCAAACGAAATTACGCGCACACGCTACCATGCAGAGTTGGACCACAAAAAAAAAAGAGAAAAAAGCCGCGAAAACGTTTTTTTTTTTTCGGGTATTGGTGCGAACGTATGCCGCAGCGTAGAAATTATCGGCAAGGCTGCACTTTGGCATATTCCGGAAAACCCAGCTGTCGACCCTCTGGCTGGGATACATATATTAATGTGATTTTGTTTTCTGGTTCCGTTGCTATGGTACTTCCAGGAACACCAATCGATACACATTATTTGATAACATGCGTGTGCAAGCATTAGGGAGCGCATATCGAACAAAATAAAAAAAAAATCTTTCCTCTTTCTTCTTTTCGAAAGAATACCTCAGTTTACATATCAGATGAACTTTTAAGAAGACATAAAAGGTGAATCCTGATGCGAACTTGTTCATCTAAGCTATTTGGAGAGTAACATACGCTGGAACTTTAAGCCGGTACTAAATTTCAAGATCTTGGTGTTATAACTTGTGGTGGTGTTTTCGCGCATTCTATCAATGCGTAACGACATTTTCACAGAACCTACATGGACGCCTACTTCGAGAACATAACAAAGAGAAAATCTTGAAACACGCACACTTTTGGATGCACATATAATTACAGGAGTTCAAACATCACCTAATATTGCGCAGCATCGAGTGCATCTAGCGTCTTTGGTCTCCAAAGTGCCGTTACACATTGTCGAACGCAACAATCAACCGCCGCACACATTCGATCCACCATATTCTTTTTTTTCAACGCAGGTTTCAAGAGCTCCTCTTGCATGATCTTCATGTTTTACTCTATTCCACAGTCACTACTTTAGCAGTATTCAACAAATACTTGATGTTAAAATTTCGGATGCAGATCACTATCCAAACTAAAGAAAGTAAAAAAGAACAGCTTAATTTTCGCCCTATTGCTATGCGCTGGATCACGTTGATCTTCAAGGTTGAACTGCTTTGAAAGACTTTGTGTTGTTTCCGATTTCCATTTCTCCTACAAATTCTAAATGTGGGAGGTCCTTCGATATGGCCTATGTTCACTGAGTTTAAAGCTCACGCGTACCATGGGGCAGGGCACTTCTATTCCCAGATGTTGTTTCTCGTTCCATTCACATTTCTCGCCAAACTCGCATCGAAACGTTTTGCAAGTGTGTCCCGCATCAGTCTGCCTGAACGTGCGCGGTTTGAGATAAACGTGACCGGAAACCTGCTATTCTGAACTATATATTCGCTCACTTGTGGCCTTCAGTTTGTTGCGAGTTTCACTCGTCGTTCTCTCAGTGTCTCTGCATTCTTTGTTGTTTACGCCTTCGGTTTCGCTTTTACTGAAGTCCTTGATAACTCGGCCGCGTAATTATGCAGGCATCGCACTTTTTGTAGGAAGTTTTAGCAGGCATGGCGCGTGCGAGTAGCCTTCAGAACAGTTGGAGCCGCTGACCAGCGAGGTTGACGGGCGCACTCCCGCCTCTGCTCTCATCAGCGTACAGTTGCGCTCAACATGACTTGCAACACGACAGTGCGGACCCTCACGAGCTCAAAAGTTGCACATGATTTCAACTTCCCATTGTTTCCACAACTAAATTACATATTATCAATTAACACCACCGTGAGGTGCGAAAACAACATGTACTGGTGAAAATAAGGGCTAGTGGAAGTCATGGTTGATCTTTGAGCTCGTGAGGCCACGCTCTCACATGTTGCGAGTCATATTGAAGGCGACTGTACATTATAAGCCGCGCTGCTCCTAAAGCGTTCACGGAATGAGCGGTCGGCACAGACTTGTCACACACGACCACGCCAACGCAACGCCCAGGCTGGACTGACGTGGCAAAACACGTACGAATGGCGTACCGCTTTCCATATGCTTTCTGGACAGTGTCCAGGATCGGCATACCGGTTGCCGCGGTTGCACTGCCTCCCGGATCGGTCGACATTTGACTGATCAAAGATGTCAGTTGGAGCCACGAAAAGTTCAGCTAACTGTTAACAATTTATGATATTAGAAGGTGGACGTGCGAACAAGGACACGACAGAAGAGGTCAACACAACACAAACGGCATTTGTTTTGGGCTCTAAAAGCATTACCACACGAGGAAGTACAAACAGCGCCACGCATTAGGTTAACATAAAACGACACGACTTCTCCGGCTTCAGTCAACATTCAAAACAACTGTACTTACCTTCTAAACCTACAATCTGATCCCTGCGCAGATCTTCACTGGGATGGCAACATTCCCATGCGACGCGCCTCTATATAAGACCAGATAATAAAAATATCGCCTAGGGTAAAACGACTTCCAGGCCTTGCAAGCCTCTTCGAGCGAAATGTCAGGGCTTCTGCTGGAAATAGGGAACGAAAGAGGTTACAGGACATCCTACATGCTTCCTACGTAAACAAACTCTTTATAGGACAGCGCACGTGCGTAAAAAGCGCAGTAGGCCACTGTTTTTGTACAACTGTTTTTCTTTCGTCAGCGCAGTAGCTCTGGGCCAGAGTTCTTTCTGGTCCTCGGGGCGCTCTAAGCCGGCGCGATGGAACGCTGAAACCAGGGTCGACGCACGGAGGCTTTATGACGTTGAGTCTGAAATGAAAATTGTTTTGTCTGTGTTCATATGATGGCTGGATATAGGATCACTGGCTTTTTGTGAGCATACATACCATTCCCAAGTCTATAGGTAGATACATTTTTGCAGGGAATGAAGTTGTATGCAGTGGTGAGCAATTCTTTTAGAAGATGCGACTGCGATTCAGGGCTTTGCTACATCCGCGATATTTTCTGCACAACTTCTTTGCTCGCAGCCAGGAAGTTGCACCCGAAGCGTCTATCGGTTTGAGTCGGCTACAAGATTTTCGCCAATGCACATAATATAACGACCGTGGATTTCGCTGCTTTTTCCAGTCTATCTACATTATTTATTTATTTACTTACTTAATTATGTTTTTTTCTATCTGTTACGACAGCAATTATGTGGACACTCTCGATGGCTGTTCGACATCGTCGTCGCCGTCATGTTTCGCATAAAGTCCAAATAAGTAACATGGGCCTGCGCATCTTATGTTCCACCCGTGAGTCAAAGCGCGTGGGCGCTGGCGACAAACGCGGCTGAAGCAAAAATGAAAGGATCCGTCCATTTCCGTCGCACGGAGGGCGCATGCGATAACATCAACCCGCGTACGAGGCCTGTCGGCCGATTGGTCCTCAAGCACAGAGGAAACGCCCCGCTCGTCTTTCGTCGGGCGAAGGAACATGAAGGGACGCCGGGGAAGGGAAGAGGGGGCTGCATTGGTCAAGCAGCAACTGCAACCTTTGATCATAAGGGCTAGGTCGTAAATGCTGGCGCACGCCCTATCTCGTCAAACGTCAGCAAGCGGCTCGAGCTGTGCTCTCCAAGTTTAATTGGCGTCGAGAGAAGAGACAGAACGCAAACCGCTTCTCTCCTGGAGCGGGCGGATTCCCTTGCACCAGCGTTTTGTAGAGTTACGCGAAATGAAGCCCAAAAGAGTTGGTTTCATGCCTAACTTCGCATAACATTATAATATGTTGCTGTCGCATTCATTGTCTCATCTTTGCGACAAAACCGCGATTTTCTTGCTATCTGGATGGAGCGGATGCTGGTTTCATATTGCGGGCCGGCTTAAACAATGTGCTGAATACTGAGTCGCGCGTCTGACAGAACTGGCTATATAAAATTGGCTTCGTTTTTATCATTATTGCATTCAGTGGGAATATTTTACCAAACTGTAACAGAAATAATTATATGATCATCACACTCCGACTACGTACCTGAAGTTAGGGACCACCCAATGCTTAACTCATTCCCTTCTGACCCCTTCTCTCATTGCCGCCTGAATAGTTACTAAATATTTTGTCTTCTAAGGGAGAAGGAGTGCCACTATAATGGCACCAACCTCTCCTATTTCATCATTTCAATAATAAAAAAAGTCGTCAAGCCGCTAATTATAACTTAAAGCTTCATCCCTTTTAATTGTCTGCGGGTGTTTAAGCCGCCAATTATAACTTAAAGTTAATCCCTTCTAATTGTCTACGGATAGCCTGCATGGAAGCCGGCCTCCATGATGTCAGACACCGGCTTCGCGAACCCAAGGCCACCCCCTCCCAGTTTTCACTTTTCTCGTTCGCCGTGCTCTTGGAATTCTTCTATTGAACGCGAATCATTTTTTTGCTCGTCAAAGATATTTAGACCATTTCTTTCTATCATTAAATGAAATACAGTAAAACAAAAACATGTTAGCAACATCTGGATCCTTAGCAGAATGCTAGTTTGGATCCATGCAACTATAGTATACATAAAGTACAGGCAGGAGACAAAGTTATACAATGAACGACATTTTAGTTTAAGATATGGATAATTTTGAAACACATATAACTTATACACAGATAAAGAACACATTGAAAAACATATAACTTATACACAGCAGTTGAACTGGTTTTTGGTTTGCATACTGAACATAATTAATACATCTAATATTTCTATACTTCTGTTTAATTGCATTGTTGGTCAGCATACAAAACATTAGTTAGTTTATCATGTCACTTTTTAATACTAAACATATAAATAGTCTAATACAGTTCCTTGTAATGACGTTTAAGCATGAAAATGAAAGCATGGTGTTGTTTCACTTGAACTGGTAGGTTATTCCACAACGACGTGCCAACGCTATAAAGTCGCCTTTTGCCATAAATATTTTTAACCAGTGGTTTTAGGAAGTTACCGCAATGACGGGCTCTTGTTTGCAATTGTGATGGCATAAAAAGGGAGTGGTGAAGAGGGACATTGCCTGTTAGAGACTTGTAGACCATTATTGTTGTTTTATAATTTACGACTAGTCGTAGAGGCATGACTTGGTACTGACGATCTATCTATCTATCTATCTATCTATCTATCTATCTATCTATCTATCTATCTATCTATCTATCTATCTATCTATCTATCTATCTATCTATCTATCTATCTATCTATCTATCTATCTATCTATCTATCTATCTATCTATCTATCTATCTATCTATCTATCTATCTATCTATCTATCTATCTATCTATCTATCTATCTATCTATCTATCTATCTATCTATCTATCTATCTATCTATCTATCTATCTATCTATCTATCTATCTATCTATCTATCTATCTATCTATCTATCTATGACCTAGTGCGCTCGTGGCCGTCTCTTTGAGTCCGTATAAAACAAAATTAGCACGGGAGGACATTAGTGTATTACGAACACGATTAACTGGTCATCAGATGAATAACGTGACCTGCTTCCAAACATGACGTCATGAAGCCCTTTCCCTCGGTCCTGTGGGGCACCTACCCTCATACCACGGCTCGCGAAAGGCAGATATGTGCCACTGGATATTAAGACTACATCGACCCAGGAATGACGAGAATATACTTTCGAAATCTTAACGCGATAGTGTTCGCGAAACCGAGTCGTAGAAACCATGGTGCTGGCGTTGGTGGCGTTGTCGGTGAGCGAAAAATCCCGATGGACGCTAAGGATAAAAATGCGGCAGATCCCACGCCTTGTGGGAATTTGTTTCATGCGAAGCAGCCGGTGAGCAAATGTCGACGTCGAATTTCTTGGCTTTGGGCCAAGCGTTACCAGGTGAATCGACGTGTTTTTGTAAGTGTAGCGGTTTGCGCACATCTTGGGGTTACCAGGATCGTCGACAACACTGGCGCCTAACGGGTAACTTATGGTTTGACATAGCGTCAGTACTCACGTTACAGCACACACGTCCGTACTATCGAAATGAAGTGCACTTCATGGTGCAATGATGTGAATGTCATATACGTCACTTTCGCTAGCATTTTTCTCCGGGGTCGAGCAAATATAGCTTGCTGAATCATAGGAATAAAAATGTAACATTTATTAGAGTGTTCTAAAAGTAGACCCAACACTGGAACCACAATTGAAGTTAACGCTACATGACGCGTGTATCATAGGAGTACTTACGCAATTTTTATCGCCTGGTTATAAAATTACATAGCCAGCACTGCAACCACAATTGATGTTGCACGACCGGCATTTTGCCTGCATATGGTCTCTTCACAAAGCAGTTTCAAGAACTCGCGTAACTCTCTGGTTGAATACCTGACTGCCGCACAGAATGCTTGGGTTTGATTCCTGCTGGGATCCTGATTTTTATTCTTTGCATTCGTCGTGTCAGCGCTGCTGATGCCGGATCTTCTTAACGCTCTGGCATTTAATATACCATTGTCTGTTCTTGGCGTAACTGGGTAATTATAAACCGTCAATCACCTCTGGCGGATACCCGCATACCAAGGCCCCTGGTATACGGGTATGTGCCACACGTCTCGGGAGGATAGCGTTTGGCGAGGCACGGGACAGGAATTTCACGTTATGCATGTCATGACCAGATAGCCATATTCTTCAAACCCTCTTAATATTGCCACGCCCACTTCTTGTCCTATTTTGATGTTTTTTGGGTTTGACCTGCAAGGGCGGTTATCAACGCTCGACGCTGCCCGCGAAGCAGTGTTCGAGAGACTTCTCGATTGTAGTAGATCGTTTTGTCAAGATTTCGCGCCGCACGCGAATGTTCCAGCTTTATCGAGAGATAACGCCGCCACCAGCGATATCGCTGGAAAGTTCCATAGCACCTGTATAAAAACCGACGCACTTGACCGCTTGTCAGTTGATCGACGGACGACGCCCTGTTCGCCGCTATCATTGTACAGCGTGTATTGCTGTAGTTCTAGTTCTCATTTTCCCGGCCACAAGTTCGGCCAAATAAACAGTTTCATTCTGCAAACGCCGACTGCTTTCTTCGTCGACGTCACGACCACGTGACATCTGGTGGAGGTGCTGGGTACAAGGCTTGTCGGGGGCGTCCGGAACATGAACGAGCAGCACCTCCACCAGATGTCACGTGGTCGTGACGTCGACGAAGAAAGCAGTCGGCGTTTGCAGAATGAAAGCAAGGATGGTGTTCGCCCGGACCCGCGGAAAACAGCTGCCATCGCTGACTTCCCGACGCCCACCGACAAGAAGGCCGTACGCCGTTTTCTCGGCTTGTGCGCCTATTACAGACGTTTCGTCAAGGAATTTTCACGGATCGCCGAGCCACTGACGCAACTCACGAAGGCCGACGTCGAATTCAGGTGGGAAACATCGCAAGTTCAGGCATTTCAAGAATTGAAACGACGCCTGCAGACGCCTCCGATACTTGCGCATTTCGACGAGCACGCCGATACGGAAATCCACACCGACGCAAGCAGCGTAGGACTCGGCGCCGTCCTTGTGCAGAAGACCGACGGATTGGAAAGGGTCATCAGTTATGCTAGCCGGTCGCTATCAAAGGCAGAAATCAACTATTCCACCACAGAAAAGGAGTGTCTGGCCATCAGCTGGGCTACATCGAAGTTTCGCCCCTACATCTACGGCCGGCCCTTCAAAGTTGTGAGCGACCACCACGCCTTGTGTTGGCTAGCCAACTTGAAGGACCCTTCAGGTCGCCTCGCACGGTGGAGCCTAAGACTCCAAGAATTCGACATTACCGTCGTTTACAAGTCCGGAAGAAAACACTCCGACGCCGACTGCTTGTCTCGTGCCCCCGTCGACGCACCGCCGCAGGACGACCACGATGATGACTGCTTCTTGGGAACCATAAGTGCCGACGACTTCGCTGAACGACAGCAAGCCGACCCGGAACTCCGGGGCCTTGTGGAATACCTCAAGGGCAGGACCGCCGTTGTTCCAAAAGTATTCAGGAGGGGATTGGCGTCATTTCTCTTGAAAAACGACGTCCTCGTAAAGAAGAACTTCTCTCCGGCCCGGGCTGACTACCTCATCGTTGTACCTTCGGCACTGCGACCAGAGGTTCTGCAGGCCCTGCACGACGACCCGACGGCTGGCCACCTCGGCTTTTCCCGCACGCTCGCGAGGATACAGGAAAAATACTACTGGCCACGCCTTCCTGCCGACGTCGCCCACTACGTTAAGACTTGCCGAGATTGCCAGCGACGGAAGACACCACCGACTAGGCCAGCGGGACTTCTGCAGCCAATCGAACCACCTCACCGGCCGTTCCAGCAAATCGGGATGGACCTACTGGGGCCGTTCCCGACGTCGACTTCCGGCAACAAGTGGATCGTCGTAGCAACTGACTACCTCACCCGCTACGCCGAGACAAAGGCCTTGCCCAAAGGCAGTGCCGCCGAGGTAGCCAAGTTCTTCGTGGAGAACATCATCTTGCGTCATGGCGCCCCAGAGGTCCTCATCACAGACAGAGGTACCGCCTTTACTGCGGACCTAACTCAGGCGATCTTAAAATACAGCGAGACGAGCCACCGCCGCACCACCGCCTACCACCCGCAGACCAATGGCCTCACCGAGCGTCTAAATAAGACCATCGCCGACATGCTGGCCATGTACGTCGACGTTGAGCACAAGACGTGGGACGCCGTCCTTCCGTACGTGACCTTCGCTTACAACACGGCCGTCCAAGAAACGACGCAGATGACGCCGTACAAGTTGGTCTACGGAAGGAGCCCGGCGACGACACTGGACGCCATGCTACCGAATGTCACCGACGAAGAAAACCTCGACGCCGCCGCTTACTTACAACGTGCCGAGGAAGCTCGACAGCTCGCCCGCCTGCGCATCAAGACCCAGCAGCACACCGATACCCGTCGCTACAATCTGCGACGACGCTTCGTGGAATACCAGCCCGGCGACCGCGTCTGGGTCTGGACGCCGATACGCCGACGTGGCCTTAGCGAAAAACTCCTTCGGCGATACTTCGGACCCTACAAGGTTCTTCGACGTCTCGGCGCTCTTGACTACGAGGTCATCCCGGACGGCATTACGAACTCCCAGCGACGCCGCGCACGACCTGAAGTCGTCCATGTCGTGCGTCTTAAGCCGTTTTTTGCACGTTAGCGAATCTGGGGACGCTACTTTTACCTTTGTTATTGTAATTTATTTATGTATGCACTTGTGTTTTTTTCTCTTCTTTGTTCTTTCACAAGCATCGGGACGATGCTTTTTCAGAGGGGGGCAATGCCACGCCCACTTCTTGTCCTATTTTGATGTTTTTTGGGTTTGACCTGCAAGGGCGGTTATCAACGCTCGACGCTGCCCGCGAAGCAGTGTTCGAGAGACTTCTCGATTGTAGTAGATCGTTTTGTCAAGATTTCGCGCCGCACGCGAATGTTCCAGCTTTATCGAGAGATAACGCCGCCACCAGCGATATCGCTGGAAAGTTCCATAGCACCTGTATAAAAACCGACGCACTTGACCGCTTGTCAGTTGATCGACGGACGACGCCCTGTTCGCCGCTATCATTGTACAGCGTGTATTGCTGTAGTTCTAGTTCTCATTTTCCCGGCCACAAGTTCGGCCAAATAAACAGTTTCATTCTGCAAACGCCGACTGCTTTCTTCGTCGACGTCACGACCACGTGGCAATATACCATACGAATTTTGCTCTACAACTAGTTAAGGAGGGAATCACGCGAGTGCCAGAACGTAGGAGGGTAGACAGATGGATGATAGATACGTAGATAGAAAGGCTCAAGGTGTCTTTGGTCCGTTAAGAAATGCTTCGCATTTAAAAATCATGGTTCGAGATGGGGTCGAATCCAGATATTTTTCGTGGCAGTCAAGTATCCTAGCACGGAACTACGCCTGTGCTGGAAACTGCTTCGAAAAAACGCATGTCCGGTCAACGTCAGTTCTGGTTCAAGTGTTGGTTATCCGATTTTGTAACGATGTAATAAATACACATATACTTCTGATTCGGCAAGTTATTCAATCGTTTATTGACCCGACAGGAATGCGCCAACGACCGCTACTTATGATATGCAGATCATAGCACCGTAGCGTGCTCTTCGTTGCGGTAAACTGACGCCTGTGCTGCAATGTGAGTGCCATAAGCTACCGTTTAGGCCCCAATGTTGTCGACGTGGCTGGTAAGCCCTCAATACGCTTACAGATACCTAATTTACACAAAGACGTTGATGCACCTCCTCACGCTTGGCTCAAAGCAAAACGAAAAAAAACGCTGCGTAGGCGCCTACTTGGTGACGCCTTTGCATGACATCGATTCCCACAATGCGTGGGATGTGCCGCAATTTTTTCCCGATTTCTCAGAATCCTTCTTCGTTTTGTTCTCCTTAGGTTTCCTTTATGGGTTTCTGACTCGCGTATTTTAAGCTTTAAACGTCAGTCAGTCAGGTTTTAGCCTTTCTTTTTTCTTTCCGTTTTTAGCCCTTGTTCCCGCATAATGGAGGCAAGGATGCTTGAGGCCCGTGTATAGATTTAGGTGTATGTTAAAGAACCCCAGGTTGTCGAAATTTTCGGAGCCCTTCACCACTTCGTCTCTCATAATCACATCGTAGTTTCGGGACGTTAAACCCTAACAAATATTATTATGTTCCCGAACTACGATCCTCAGAGGCGTGAAATGATCATGCTTTTTCCCTCTCCAGTTTTTTTTTTGCGTATGACATATTCCATCAGAAATACCAGGTCATATGACGTCAGTGGCGCACGCTCTCAAAACTAACACGCCAAAGATTTTGATGGTCCGCCGCCGTGGTGTAGCGGTTACGGTGCTCGGCTGCTAACCCGAGCGTCGCGAACGATTTCGATGGAGGCGAAATGCTAGAGGCCCGTGTACTGTGCGATGGCCGTGCACGTTAAAGAACGCCAGATGTTCAAAATTTCCTGAGCCCTCTACTACGGTGTGCCTCATAATCATATCGTGGTTTTTGCACCTGAAACCCCAGATGTGATTATTAAGGTTTATAAGGCGCCTTTGACGAAGATATATCCACCTATCATTACGTCGGCTATCTTCTCTGAGGCACTTATCTCTGTGCATACAAATAATTCATAAATTTGAAAAGGACGATAACGACGCCATTCATTCATTCATTCATTCATTCATTCATTCATTCATTCATTCATTCATGCAGGCATTCAAGATTACGAACAACACAAAGTTGAAACAGTTGGCGGGAATTCGTCAGAATGGTAAGGCGTGCGGACGGCGTTTGTTTTCCTTCTCTTGTCGTGTTTGCCTCCGTTGCCGTCTATTATGTCATGCAGATTTCTCTTAATTATGACTATAACTACATAACGCTTCCTTTGGTATGTTAAAGAAGTCTAGAAAAGAAATAATAGCTGCGCAGAAAGCTGACTGAGCGACGTTTATGCGGGTGTGCGTACAGGTTAATTTTTACTCGTGCACCAGCGATGACAGCCTGTGGCTACCACTTCGCCGGCATTGCGACATACGAGGTCGCTCGAAAGCCGCGCGCCTTGCGTAACGAATGTGAGTGAACCCTGCTGACACGCACTTACTCAGCGTTACCGAGACGTGCGAAGGAGCTTTACCGCGGGAACTTGCGGGGAGTGCAATTAAATGTTGAACGAGGGCGCCTTTGTTCCCTCAAGCGTGGTGAATGCGCGCGCGTGAGGCTGTTACGAAACGCGCAGGCGAAGCGCAAGCGGGTAGCAGCTATGAAATTGGGATATAAGGGAACGCGGCATCCCGCTGAAAGCGAGGCTCGCTGAGGCTTCTCTCGATGCCCGATGGGGGGTTATTGTCTCCGCTTATTGCGAACGAACTTGCTGGCGCATCGTTTCGCAACGTATAGGGATTCGAGGCTCGCGGTGGCTAAATACTCCTGGCAGACTAGAAGCGTACGTCAGACCTCTGTTGTGCGTCGCAGGGCGCCAATTAGGGGCTACCTCTCACGTAAACGAAGAAAATGATGAATACCATCGTGAACCGTCATATTACATCACACTGTGTCTTCGGTTTCGGCGCTCAATTAGCAAGTATTGAATTTTGGCTTTCGTGAAGAGCGATATTGTTCTAATTATGTCTTAAGAGAATCTTGTGGAAGAAAGTATTACATAAGAAATTTTGTGTGAGTGCACGTGCGCTAAAAATGTGTCGTTATCTAAGAAGTTAAGGAAGGAAACTTGTTGCGTGCAAGGTCTCATGCGTTAAAAATATTGTCCAGGTGAATCAACCTGCGGAAAAAAAGGATATGCCCCAATTTTTTTTTCTTCTACGAAATAATAGTTCTTAATCAGAAGATGATTGCATGGCTCCAATAACATGAATGTATATTGAAAGTTTTGGTTATTTAATTAACAGGAACATTGCATGAATTTTGGCACTCTATGTCAACTGCATGGCTTACTTGGTAGAACTACAAAAGATCTATAGGCTTCACTTGTCTTAGAACCCTATTCAAGCTTTCCATGATATACATATCTCACCAATGACTACTTTTACATGCAAACACCCAAGAGGTATAGACCAGGCTTGCTTTGTGGCTGAGTTACTTAAATCGGTCGTTCGCCCGGAGCTGAGTAAAGTCCAGTTAATGGAAGCCAGAGTGACAGACACGGAAGAGATCAGATCACACTGACTGAACGATTGCCGTATAGGGCTCCTACATCATGTATCATTCGCGCAAATAGCTGTTTTGGGCGCGAGCTCATATATAGGTAGAGCGGCGGACGGTACTAAAAGCGTAGCCTCATTCCCGGTTTAAAATGTCAATGCTACTCCACTCTGTGAATGTTGGCGACCGGCGGAGCTGACAGGTGTACTTTCACGTCTGCTATCATCGGCATTCGTCATAAGCGCGCCGCTGCTCGGGCGTTCTCACAATTAACACACAGGGCACTTCCGCGCTCTACTCAAAACGCAGCTACTGTACTGACGTGGCGAAATATGTTCTAAACGTGTACTGTCGCAATGAAGCTTTCTGCACACTACGTGGTGTCGCCGTGCCTCCCGCGTCGACCCACCTTTTACTGATCGACGATGTTAGTTGATAACGCCAGCATGTGACGTCGTGATGACGGCACACATTTTGGTGATCGCAGTTTCTTAGAATCTGATTCCGTACCAACTCGCCCAACTTTCAACGCCAATTATTTGACGCCATCGCTCGCTCTGAGGAGGTCACGTGGGTTTTCATTTCGTGGACGGACGCCCCAATATCAAGCTAGTATGCCATTTACAGCCCGCTGTTGCGAAAAGCTTCGCCACAGTGGAATCGTATAATGCAGTGAAGCTTACGCAGAAAAAAAATGAGGTGAAAGATATTGGAAGTGGAAAAGGGGAATGGTCTAGGGGCATGTATGAAGTGCCTGTTCATTGTACACATGCACGCGCACAATCTTTGACAACTGAGACGTCTCTTAACTGGCAGGCCTTCTGAGGCGTATCTGGTGGGGACATATGTATATAAGCCGTTGTTTTTTCCGCTTTACATGCTCTGCTAATGGGAATCTGTATGGAACCCAATTTACATTCACATTGCAAGTGAACGGTCACAGTACAAGTACTGAGAGATATGTCAACTGCAATGACAAACTTTCAGAGATATTGCCAACTAAAGTTCATGTTTCACCCGCTCACGCGCGCTTTGTACGGTTGCCTTATTTCTAGATATACATTTATACTAAGCTAACTTGAAGTAGTAGTTGCACGCAGCCTCATTCTGCCCTTTATATTGATTTATCAATTTTATGCAATTTAGGTCCACAAGTAACGACATAACTTGCGATCGATAATGTCCAGGGTATGGTATATAAACGAATGTCATGATCGATTTTTACATCATGGCTGGTAATTTTGCACGAGCGCAACACGCACCGTGCTCAAACATTAAAATAAAACGAAACAACAAAGCCTACCTGATGTCGTTTCTTTAGTTGGTAGACATTTTAACTTTCCGTCCCCGAGGCGGAGCCAGCACGATCAAAGGTTGCGACATTACAGATATTGCCGTGCCCCCCTTTTTTAACGTTCAAAAAATATCCCCGAGCCAGGGTTCCGCCCCTCGGGTCACTGTGGTTTCGTCTCTGCAGGGCTGTTTGCACGCCTGAGCACCGCCGACGGGTTATTCCTTCGATCAATCTCGCAGACAGCGAATCAATACTGCCACAGCACGCCACGCCAACACGACGACGACGTGCCCGGAATTGGCAGCACCGCATTTTGACGTCATTGCCATGCTTTCCTTTTTTCATTCAGCATAAGTTGGATCATAACCTCTTAGTCTAATATAAATTTTCTACTGGCTGCAGAAGAACTTTAATAGAAGCTGCTCTAAAGTATTTGATAATATGCTACAAAAACGATACGAATGCTTTTATCTAATAATGACAGCAACGTAACGAAGAGAGAGAAACAAACAACTTTAATAAGCATATAGCTCCCTGGTTACCAACAATTTCTTATCCGCATGCGAAGAGCAAATATTATCTCCATGTTGGCAAACTTATACGCTTCTGACAATCACTTAAACACCGCTGCGGCACTTGCGTAATCACGTTCAGAATCGCTGCTTCTGCTTGGGTACAGTTTTTGTCGTGGCTTTCATAAATAACTTCGGGAAGCATGAAGTTTGCGGCACGCTTACCTGCCGTGCATGCAACTCCCGTAATTATTGTCGATGCGCTGCCCATCCAGCGTTTGAAATGATAGTTCTTTTGGCTCATTTGCAAGAGAATGGAGCCGTGTACACTAAACGACATATACCATTTCTTTTAGTTTCGTATTAATAACAACAATGCTTAACTTGTTTCGTCCTTCAGATAGTATCGCATCTACACACAGTTTCCTAAATAAATGTACGTAGATGATGAGTTCGTTCTCATTTCCGTTTTTTTTCAGGTAATCATGCAATTATACAGGATGTTTTAAGAAATGTGTCCGAAAATCATGAAGAAAAACGGAAATTGAATACTTGCTCGCTGTCTTCAAATAGTTTTTTCTGTGGTGGGAGACATCTTAAGATGACTAGACAAAGCAATTACGGCAGTGATTATGTAACAATAATTAATTTTTTCATTAGCAGTGACCAGCGGTCGGGTCAAATGGGAGAATGCTGTCCTTGCTGCGATGAGGCTATTGGCTCATTGAGATTTTAATCGGCCTCTGGTAATTATTGCGGAGCAATGAAATTTAGTCAAATTCACTGGTGAAACTGAAACCAAAGCCCCGACGAGCGTAACTGGCAGACGACCAGAATGACGTCACTGTTCATGACGGCAATTGCGCTGTTGCTATTTCTTCTGCATTTGTTAACGTGTGTGTGCCATACGTGTTCTAACCGCCAACGAAAACCGTACAACCACGAAGCGATGTCGATCGATGAGTCGTACAACGACGCTCGCTTATTATGAACGTCTCGGAAGAGTATGGCAGTTGCGCTCTTCCGAATTTCTGTTTCGGTTTCGCCGGCGAAATTCGTCACATCTTGTTAATAGCTAACAATTGCTAGCGGCTGCTTGTGCGAAATCTGAAAGCAGCAACAGGCTCTTCGCAGGAATGGCTGCAATTTTCTCATTCACCTTACCGCCTATCTGTCCGCTTATTAAAATGTTAAAAAACCTAATTTCTTTATTTACTATCGTAATTGATGGCTCTGGTCATCTTAACATGCCTGGCGCCACAGGAAAAATTGTGAAGGCAGCCTGAAAATATCTCGTCTTACTTATTTTTGAGGCTTTTTGGAGACATTTTTAATAACCCCGTATACAGTTCTCGTGTTTTCAGCTGAGCGGACCGATGTAAAATAAAGAGCATTGGTCGGTTACGAGCAAACAGTCTATAGTTTGGTAATACCCACAGGTAGTTCCGCGGCTAGGGTTCATGACGCGTGTTCGATTTCCGGACATGGCGACTGCATTTCGCTGGTGGCGAATTGCAAAAACACCAGTTTATTCAGGTTTGGGTGCACGGGGGCAGGTTTTAAGCACCCATTCGTTATGTACTTCCCATGATGTGACGCCAGCTGTCCGATTGCGCGCTTCTGCCACGAAATATTAAATCTGTTAACATGCCTTCTCGGCCGACATGACGCCTGTATGAAGCTTCAAGTACTGGCGTTGTTGAATACTTATCTGTGGTAGAATACTTAACTTAACCCCTGCTCAAACCTTGTTTTTTTAACAAGAAAGCGTTTTATGCCGCGGTCCACGAAGATTTTCATGACTTACTTCCGTCACGGAAATACGTCAGCAAAATGACTGCAATCAGATGGCAAAGAAAAAACTATAAGAAAAAGTTCAGTTGAGTGGAGTCGAACCCACAACATCTTGGTCAGCGAGGATGGCTGGCGGGCGGTCAACCCACTGAGCTACCGCCAAACACATAATGGAGGCTGCATGAACGCGCCTTTTATCTTTCACACTTTCCTCTCACAGTGCTCTTGGATGGATAGATGGTTGGATCGATACTATCGTCCCCTTTCTAAGGGGGCGGTGAGATGTGTGCCACCTCGAAAAAAAAGAAACATCTTTGCCTCCGCAATTGAATTGAATTGAATTGAAAAACGTTTATTAAAAAAGAAGAGGGGTTTGAGAAGCAGGTGGGTGGGGCCCCTAGTCCAGGGCTCCACTGGCCTCAGCAGCCCGCCGCGCCTGGTCCAGGAGAGCCACTTGGGCCTCCTTTTCCTCGCTGGCGAGCAGGATCTCCCACTGCTCCGTCCTGAATTTTTGCGCCGGAATCTGAGGCGAGTTAATTTTTGGGGGCCTTAATTCACATTCCCACGTAATGTGAGAAAGAGTTGGCTGTCCTCCACACCACGGGCAAGCACCCGCGTATGCGGTTGGGTGAATGGCATGTTTTAAACGCAGATGCGGGTATGTATTTGTCTGCAGGCGGCGCCACTCATGCGCTTCTTTAACACCTAGCCGAGAGTGGGGCGGGGAGTATCGCCGTCGTTGTCGACGCTGGTGTTCTAGGATATCCCAAGGAGTGTGGGAGTGTGCTTCTCCAGGCTCCTCCGCAATTGACTCTGGCAACGCGCCGTTGCTGCGACCATTTCGCGAGGTGGCGGCTAGTAGCCCAAGCCTTCGCTCGTAGCATCCAGGCCATATCGAAAAATAGCTCTGCGACGCTCGTCTGGCTGTCACATCCGCGTTCTCCACTCGCCCTGTGAGAATTAACGATCAGGCTTGAGGGAAGACACGACGCTCGTCGCGCTTGTCTTCGCGTTTCACGACGCTTTGAAGGTGTGCATGTTCAGTATCAGCGTTTACTATGCGCTTGTTGACGCAATATTTCCGTGAGATTCACCCGTATGTGGTGTCCAGGTATATCTTGACAACTTCAGCTACCGCAATGGCTAAGTCATGATCACGGGCGTTAGTCGTCGGCATGGAGATAGTGCCACTAGGCATCAAAGTGGGCGCGTCCACATCAAGCGGTGCTATATCTACCAAACAATAAGCATTGTAAAGCTCTCATATACCACTGTACTATAAACATTCAACTACTGTGACGACACGTTTCCCTTTCGTGTTATACCGGTTCCTATGACGCAGGGATCAATCATCTTTCTTTCTTTCTCATTATGCGCGATAATTGCGACGAACACCGGCAGCGGACATCATCACCACCATACTTGACTGTCGTAGTGGGCTCAGCAGCTTATGCGGTAGTAATGAGCGAAACCAAATCCTACTGAACCTTTATGTGGGGCTGTTATGTAGTGCATTAGTCACTTATATACGGTGTGTTTCAGGAAATGTCACTGAAAATCCTGAACAAAATCGGGGAAATGCGATATTTGTTCGATGCTTTCGGATCTATTTCTTCTGTAGCCCCAGCCATCTTAAGATGGCTAATACATCATTTGGGACAGTAATTAAGAAATAAATTGATTAACTTTTTAATTAGTTGAGTTAGGCGGTTATGTCACATGGAAGAATTGAAGTCCTTCGTGCGGATAACCCATTGCAGCTTTGATATTTCGGAAAAGCGGCCTTAGTAACAATTGCGAAGTAATGAAATTCAACCAAATGCGGCGGCGAAATCAAAGCCGAAACGCGGAAGAATGCAACTGCCATATTCTTTTGAGACGTCCAGAATGAGTGAGCGTCGTTATATCAACCGTCAACTGACTTCGTTGTGTGGGTATGCGAGTTGCGCTTGCAATTATAGCACGCATGGCGCGTATATGTTAACGAACGCGAAAGGACTGCACCTCTGTAATCGTTGTCTTGAACAGTAACGTGATTTCTGGTCGTGTGCTTGTTGCTCTCATCGGTGCTTCGGTTTCGGTTTCACGTTGAATTTCGTTGAATTTGATTACGACACAATACTTACTAGATGGCGCTTTTCCTCTATCTCAAAGCTGCGATTTGCTCTTCGCATGAACAACTTCAGTCTCCCATTTGACATAACTGCCTAATTCCACTAATTAAAACGTTAACTTTTTAACTGGCTTAATTACTGTCCCAAATGATGTCTTTCACCATCTTTATATGCCTGCCGCTACAGGAAATGTGTAGCCAACGAGCAATTATCGCATTTATCAGGTTTTTGAGGATTTTCGGACAGATTTCTTGAAACATTGCATACGAGATGCAAATGAGAGTGCGCAAAACACCTTTTGACGAGAACGTTTTAAGTGGTCGCAGTCGCTCCTTCGCATAGTGCATGCAAAGTAGGCATATAGCATAATGAGGAAGCTTTGTTTGCATTACCCTGCTGTTACATCGTCCCCTGTCAGACCGGCCGGAGTGAGTTGCGTTGCTAAGCACGAGGAAGCGGGTTCAATTGTCGGCAACTGGGCTGGCATTTCAATTCTGCCGAAATGCATGTACACCCGTATGTTTACATTATTTTTAAGCACGTCAAATGATTAACGGTGCTCAATTCTTGCCCTGAGTCGCCCCTCCTCCCCCCCGCTTAGCGTGCTTCTTAATCGTGTCTTGAGTGTGACTCGTAATACGCCAGAAATTGTTTTTTACAGCACAGCCGTTAAGGTCGAGGCTTGCCGTGTGTCGTAGAGAGAAAATTATCATCATCATGAACCCGCACGCTCCATCTTCTTCATCTTCATCATCGCCCTCCTCTTCTTCCTTCTGCTGCGCTACCAGAACACTTAAGCCGAATTGATCGGCGAGGGAGGCAATAACTTGATGGGCGAGTGAACGAGTAGAGAGAGAGAAAGAGAGAGTGAAAAAAGAGGTAGAGAGAAAGTGAAAGAGAGAATTTCTTGGCGAAAAAAAATTTGCCGAAGCCAGATTTGAACTCGGTACCAACGATCTGAAGGCGAGCATCCTAACCGCTCGGCTATGCAGGCACGCTGGCAGAACAGAGCAGAACAGAGCATAGTCATAGTCTTGTATAGTATAGTTGGTGGGAAAGAAAAGTGAAGGTGAGGAGCAGGAAAGGAGGATGTGAGAAAGAGTGCAGAGAGAGAGAGAGAAAGACAGAGAGAGAAAAAGAAATAGAAAGAAAGAAATAGATAGAAAGAAAGGAAAGAGACAGAGAAAAGGATAGAAGGCCAGTGACCGATTACACATAGAGAGAGAAACAAAGATATAGAAAGAAAGAGAAAAAATAGAGAAATAAAGGAAAGAAAGAGAGAAAGACAGACAGACAGACGGAAAATGAAATAGAGAGAGAAAGAGTTAGAAAGCAAGAGATAAGCAGTGAAATAGAAGGCGAGAGACCGGGTACAGAGAGATAGAGATATGAAAAGAAATGACGAATTGAAGAAACAGATATAAAAGATAGAAGGCGAGAGGCAGACTACACAGGGGGAGATAGAAAAACAGTTATAGACAGGCAGAGAAAGAGGTAGAAAGCAACATTCACAAAAAAGATTATAGAAAAAAAAGAGAGAAAGCATAACCATGTAGCAAGTATGGTTTCGCGCGTGGCGTAGAAAAACTATCACCTTCATGAACCGGCACGCACTCTTCGTTATCTTATGCGTCCTCTTCTGCTTTGCTCCCAGAACACGTGCACCGATGTGTTCACGACCAGTCGACCAGCCCTGTTGTGACCCAGCCTTGCCCGAAATTGTGCAAGCTGCGCTAATATTTCTTTTTTTTTGTTCGCCAGCTTCAAGGTCACGTGTGCCCTTCACACCTTCGTTGGCGAGCAGTGCCACGCTTAGAAACGCGCTCTCGGTCCACATCTCCGCTCTCTTGGATGAATGGTGGCTGCACAGAACATCCACATTCGACTACGGACATTGACATGCGGTATTCTACATTCCTTCTGAGGGTATCTTCAGTGTATAGAATTTTTATTCCCTATAATGAAGTCTGTAAGTACCTTCTGTGTTTACTCTGTAGCGTTCATCTAAGGTAAATGACTCAGACATTGAGCTAGAGAGAGACGGATGTGTTCCGCCATTTATTATCCCTGTTATCCACCTCTCTTCTTCGTCTTCCTGATGCCTCCGCGTTGATGCTTCAGGCACAGACCGCTTCACTCTGCCAGACTTCACTGTTCACACCTCCTGGTATAATATTTAAAAATATTGCTGATGGAGGCACACAGCCCAGAGACACCCAGGTACCAGATGGTCTTCAAGATACCCCGTTGCGAAGGCGTCTTGATGACTTGAAAGGACCCACAAACTTATCATAGGAACTTCTCATTCCTTTCTGAACCAGGACGAAGTCTCCAGGTTGTATGTCTGGTATGTCACTGCTCCGTCTACTGTCGAAGTTTTTCTTCATTTTCTTTTTGTACGCCTCTTGCTGTTTCTCCGTTTTCTTTTTCTCAAAAAGCACAAGGTTTTCCAGAAGGCCCAGTTAGCTGTCTGCTGGAAGCACCGGTACAGTCCCTGAAGCGGCAAAAGGAGGACTGCATCCAAGACCACTAGTACAAGAACGGTTTTGATGTCTCACAGCGGCTTCGTGGCAGCATTTCCAACCACCAGGAAAGTTCGGGTACATCTTCATGTACTGCTTGACGGCTCTTATTGCACGCTCAGCGAGGGCATTAGCAGCTGGGTGGTATGGTGCGCAAAACTTGATTGTCACTCCGTGGTCGTTCGCCCATTTGGAAAGCTTTGTGCTATGGAAAGCCGGACCATTGTCGCAAAATATTGTCTTCGTATTCCGAAAACATTCTGCTTTCAGTAGGGCCATGATGCTGTTGGCGTCTTCCTTTCCTGCCCTGGCCGTAACCATTCTCGTGCACTCGTCGATAGCGAGCAGGAAAGCGTGCGTCTTCCTGACCCCTTTCCCTTTCTTTTTGAGCTCTGCGAAGTCCAAGTGAACAACGTCGAATGGGACGCTGGAGTGATCTGTTGGTATCATAACGTCCGTGGGCTGCTTGTGTTTAACTTTGTTCGTTTGGCGCTCGTCGCATGTACGGATATAGGTCCTGATGTCATTTTTCATACCTGGCCACTTAAGTCTTTTTAGTAGTTTGCCGTACGTGCGCCAAAAACCGTCATGTCCGCCTGATTCGGGGGTGTCGTGGTAAAGATGCAGAATCTTGGAAATCATTGTTGGTGGCACCTGATATTTTCCATTAATTCATTTCATTTCTTCGGTACCCCCCCCCAGAGCTTTGTGTGATAATTTGTAGAGGATTGTCAACTGCGGTTGGTATGAGAAGCCTGACAGCGCATCCTCATCAGTGAGTAGAGGACCTGGACGATGTGACACGACAAAGTCAAACTGTTGCAGATAATTCACCCATCTAGCGATGCGGCCTTTTGATTGTGTCATACCGAGTAGGTGAGTCAATGCTTGGTGGTCTGTAAAGAGGGTAAATGTTCCACCCTCTAAGTACTTTCGAAATGCTGCACAGCTTTCAATACGGCCAGCGCTTCCTTTTCTGTGGTCGAGTAGTTCACTTCAGCCGGCTTGAGTGTATAGCTGTAATACCCTACTACATAAAGTTTTCGGTTATTCAAGTCTGGTAGCTTCTCGTACAGGACTGATCCGGTCGCATAATGTGATGCATCTGTATTCAGCACAAACGGCAATGGAAAGTCTGGTATCCGTAGGATAGGGTCCGACGATATAATCTTCACAAGGTCAGAGTAAGCCCTTTCACAGTCGCCATCCCATGGGAACGGTATACCTTTCTGGGTCAAGCGTGTGAGACATCTCGTTTTAATAGCATAGTACTTTAATGAAGGACCGACAGTGTCCGGCCAGACCCAGAGAAAACACGCAATGAATGTATGTCATAGGGCTTTACCAATTTTGAGATTCTCTCAACGGATTCCTGCTTTGTGCATTTCGTGGACCCGTCGAAGACTCTTCCGAGGAACACTACCTTTTCTTGGAAGAACGCACTTTTTTTAAAGTTCACTTTAAGACTTGCAACTCTCAAAGCTTGCAAAATAAGGACAGGTATTTCCGATGCTCTTCGTTGGTCTTCGAATAGACAATTAAGTCATCGATGTAAACATTGCAGAATATGCCCAAATACGGCTTCAGGGTTTCATTCATGATCTTTTGAAACCAGGCTGGGGAATTCTTCCACCCGAATGGAAGCCTGGTGTATTCATATAAGTCAAACGGTGTAATAAACGCCGTGTACCTTCTTAGTGTCTTCCTTCAATAGAATCTGCCAGAAGCCTTTGCAAAGGTCTAATCGTGAAAAGCTACGGCAACCACCGGTCTCGTCAATGATATCAATCCTAGGCATTGGGTATGGTATCAACTCAGTTTGCTGGTTGAGAGCCCTGTAATCTGTGCACAGACGAAAACTACCGTCTTCTTTAGGAGCAATAGTTATTGGCGATGCAAGTGGCGCAACCGAAGGTCTTATAATGCCAGCATCAAGCATTGCTTGTAACTCTGATTTCAACCATACCTTTTTTTTTCTCAGGACATATTATACGGACTTCTTCGAACAATTGTTTTGTCCGCGAGGTCGAAAGGAACCTCATGAAATCGTATTGCTGGAGGGTAGTTTCCTGTGCAGGAGAGCTCTGGGTAGCTTGTTTGTATGTCTTCCTCACAGTCAATTTGTCTTAAGCGTCGAGGCGTCTCTATCTCATCCTTTGTTCCTAGGTAGTCTTCAATCAGAACCTTGTCGTCCAAGTAAATGTTCATCTTTAACTTATTTATGTCAGGGCGAGATAGTAGGAACTCGTAGGTGACATCTGCCAGCACCAACGCATCGGTTGTAATTCTGTGGCCTTGAAATTCGAGAACTACAGATGTCCACTCATTACGAGAAGTCACAGTCCCATCATATCCCTGAACGCGCAGAGTCCTTCCAGCATGCAGGCATGCTGACGTCCACGAGACTCTTGTTTATTATCGACACAGATGCTCCACTGTCGACGAGGGCTTTTATTTCCACGTCGTTGACTTTAACAGGAACGTGGAGCAAGCAAGTGGACACGACGTATACTGTATCGTTCAAGCCTGTCATTTGGGGCTATTCATAGGCCTCTGGTTCTCTCAGCGGCAACAGTTGAGGTACTGACAGTGTGTCACTATGCCCATTGCTATCGTGGTATTAACTTTCCTTTAGACATGGTGACGAGATAGGCACATGAACTAACTGCTCATGGGCGTTCAGTTCATGTGGTGCGTTCAATTTAGCTGATTTAGAAACCAGTTCTGTTTTACAGGGCGGTAATTCCTTGCGGCAATTCAGCTGTTGGCGACACGAATTCCAGGCACTGTAGGAGATCTTCAACTGTCTTCGGGTCTCTTATTTGAACTTGGCTTTGGACATCGACGCATAGCCCTTGCATAAATAAAGCTACCGCTACCGGTGGTGTGAGCTTAGGCTCCGCTTCGTACAACAAGCGCCGTTTCTCAAGAACACATTCTAGCAACGAACCACGCCGGTAGGTGAAGCGTAGAGCCACGTCCCAACATTCCACAGCGTTGCGATGGAAAATTGACAAAAATATCATTTTCCAGTTTTCCCAGCATGCTGGTGGTTCAAGCAGAAGTTGCATGTCATACCACTTTTTAGCTATACCACCAAGATAGCGGCGCATATTCTTAATCTTCTGGTCGTCAGAGACCCACCCATTTTTTTCGCATGCATATTCGCGAAACGAAAGCCAGTAGTTGGGGATTGCGGAGCTTTCTCGAAAATATCTGGTTCCACTATGTTTCTTCGGTGGTCAAGCAATCTCATTACGTTTGCGAGAAATTCAGTCTGCTACGTCATCTCTTGTTGTTGTTGTTCGATGAGGTTCGTAAAAATGCTCACCTCCGCCGATGCTTCCTTTGGAACGGTGCGTCGGCGCGAAGGCTTCAAGACCCAGTCCTCGAGCTCGTCCAGCTGCAGGGCCAGCCTGGCGGATCCCGTCTCTAAAAGTTCTTCACGGCTGATTGAAGCTGCTTGCAGCACCGACTCGACGAGGGTAGCGGTTGTCACATCGCGGGCAAGGTTCTTCACTGGCTCACCTTCCACTTGGTAGCTGGAGAAAGTTATCCCACTTGGTGACGTTCGATCAACGAAGAATGTCACCCACATGTTCGCTTGACGGCTGCGCCAAAATGTAGCGTTTCTCTAAGGTAAATTACTCAGACATTGAGCTAGAGTGAGACGGATGTGTTCCGCCATTTGTTTGTTTGTTTGTTTGCCCTAAGTAGACTATCCCTGTTCTCCACCTCACTTCTTCTTCTTCTTCTTCTTCCTGATGCCTCAGCGTTGATGCTTCAGGCACAGACCGCTTCAACGTCAAACGTAAATAAACACGTAACTCTATGTAGTGTTATAAAGACTGCACTTAACGAGCGTAGCTGACGAGTTCTGTGGTCCGAGTGTAGCTTTATGCTGAAAAGGCTCCTCACGTTTCAGGATGACTTTCCCGTTATCAGACGGTTCGGTGACTTTCGATATAAGTGATTTTCTAATATAAATAGACTTCGATACGAAGGCTTCCCAAGTCATAGTTGTCCACGTGTGCAATGTTAGCAAAACGCGCTCGTCGTCAGCTCACGTGTTTCTTTGGGAAAGATTGAAACGTGCTGTAAACACATTTTTTCAAGCATTTCATGAGTAGAGCTCCCGTTGTCAGCGGCATTCGAGTGGCCTCGAATCAAACGCTGAACACCGTTATACGAGCACTTCAAACGAGACAGCCGGGGACCTCAACGAAAACATGCGGGCATTTAGACGAGATCATCCTGGCTTGATCAAGGGTATTTCAGTTGCTTCGTCCCTGTGGAGGGGCGAAGCATGCCGTGTGCGCAGGCGTTAACACAGCAGAATCACTGCTAATGGGTAATGAGAGACGGAAGAAAGATTTGAGACAGAGATTCGCAGTCCGCTTTTAGTTAACGTGCACAGGGCGAATCTTTATTGTTCTACTACGCGCAAGAAAAATACCCCTACCGGTACTGCATTGCACGTCAACATCCAGTGCCTACATATACGCGGTGAACGGTTGTGCAGCGGGAGCAGTAGGTTTTGTCAATCAAGAAACTCGCTAGCAGACGCTGCCTGTGTCGTTTTTGTCTCTCGCGGGCGAGGGCGCGTTCTCGTTTCTTGCGAGCTGGTAGTTCAGCGTTCATCACAGAAAGAGCGTTTTCATAGGCAACGAGCACCGTTCGCTCTCCCTCGCCACACGGCAAGCGCTGAGGCGGTGGCTTCCTCTCTTGCGCTCAAGGAAATGGACCGTCCCGCCAGCAGTCGACGATGCACGATGCACGCCGACACCCTAAGGGGCTTCGACCCTACAATTTTGGGCTTTGGCAGTGATGCTTTTTACCGCGAAAGCTTTATGAGATCATTTCAGCGGCCGTTTTAGGCGCCGTAGTTTTCCGCCGCCGCCGCCGCCGCCGGTGTCCGTAAACACTATCGCTCGAAATAAGAAAAACGAAGTAAGAAAAAAATTCCAGGATGGAACGAGGTTCGAACCTGGGCCCTCTGCACATGAGCCCAGTATTTAACCTCTGAGCCATGCCGGTGATTGAAACTGCTTTGCAAAAAGGTCCTGTACAGGCTTCATGTCGGGAAGGAACCACATTAACGTATGCAATATAGCGCGGTAGAAGAATAAAATAAGCCGCAAGCGTCGCACAACGCGAATTCTGCAACCAGGCATCACACAATGCGAATTGCGCAACGAGTAGGTTGTTGAATGCTTCCAACCCATTACAAAGGGTTCCGCCATAATTCTTCATCGTCATCAGGCACAGCATCAACAAAGTGCGCATAATGCCTTACATGCGTTTATCAGGTAGCACGGCGCTCCGTAGAATGACGCAAAATGGCACAGTACCTGCTTCCCTACCTTCAAAAATTACAATGATTTATAGCATAGTGGGTTCCTCGCAAGTGCATGTGCAATGGTTGCCAAGGAAGCCCATAAGGGCATGATGCATTTCCTCGGGGTCTCAGTAAAGTTCTTCAGCCCCCCCCCCCTCTCTGTCCCAAGGAACGTATGTTATACGGCATGACGAGAGAGGGAATAGCGACCGGGCGTCACCCAATGCAAATTACATAACTGGTGGGCCGTGTAAAGCTTCCAACCCATTACAAAGGGATGAGCCATAATTCTTCATCGTCATCAGTCGTCGCTTCAACAAAGTGCACATAATGCGTTACATACGTGTAGCTGGTGCCAACGCTTCTCCGTAGAATGACGAATAATGGCTTACTAGGTGCTTCCCAACAGTCACAAAAATTGTGATTTATGGCGTAGTGGTTACCTTGCTAGTGTACTTGTAGTAGTAGCCCCAAGAGAGCTTACAACGGGCTCTAGAAACGCCGCACTTCCAGCTTTCACTGTGACTGTGCTGCGGTTTCAGCGCAGGCATGGCGTTTTTTACAGGACCGCATTACGTAACCTGGCAGCGGTCCAAACAGATAACAAAATATATTGCTGTAGAGATATTAGCGTTTGTTACCACTGTCACTGAAGCTGTAGCTTCTTTATCGCTGAAATCCTAGTTACCGTTTACTTTATTTACGTCGCAAGGTTATATAGGGTACCATAGCCTACCTCTTTTAAGTAGAAGCGGCAAGCCGGTGCTCTGTTGAACGCCAGCGGTGGGCGAGCAAAGGGCGCGCTGCCAGAAGCAGCGGTTTAACGGCGCGGTTTACCGCATTTTTCGAGAGATGGCGCACGCGGTGTGAAGCGTTCTGGAAGAGTTATCCCTTGCTCCTCCGAAAGGGCAAAAGCGAAATAAGGAGGGAGGGATCATACGACAATTCAAGGGGAAGCGCTTTATGTTTCACGTGAGGTCGGGCTGGCTTACAACGCGTAGTTATAAAGCGAGATGCTGTAAAGAAGAAAAAAAAATACGCTTGCTGTGCCGAAGCTAAGGAAATGACAGAGCATGTTTTGATTGAGTGTGGAGATATCCACCCAAGTGTATGATCGGGCACGGACCTCTACGAAGCCTTGGATTTCAACGACAACAACGGAAAGCTGAACACGTCCGCGATGGAAATAAGTAAGAGACGGTTAGAGAACTGGCAGAAAATGAGAGTGAAAAGGCAGAAGTAAATAGCGGGCAAAATAAGTAATTTTGCCGTATGGGGCAGAGAGTTGGGCCGTGAGTGTACGTTTTTTTCAGTGTTAAGGTCGGTTTAATCGAACTACACAAGGCATTATGCCAACTGAAAAGAAAAGTGTTCCTTCTCACTTTTTTTTTGTCGAATCTGGTGGCGTACATGTAACCTGAAAAGAAAAGTGTTTTTTCTCACTTTTTTTTGTCGAATCTGGTGGCGTACATGTAACCGCTCCGTTATTAAGGGGATGCTCCCAGCATTCATCCATCCATCGTACTAGTCTGCTGTCGCGTCATTGCCGAATCGGCCGCAACGCTAGGTAAAGACCAAGATTATCTTTCACAGTGTCGACGAACAGTGAGGTTCATATGGACGAGTGCAGTGTAGTGTGGTGTAGTTTGATGGAGTATGCTTTTAAGAATAAGGCGGCAATATGGGCTAGTTGGTACGCCTTTGTGCTTGTGAGACGCTGTATGTATTCCAATACATAATACGCTTATTCTAATATCCGTAAGTGTGTTATCTATTGATACCATCATTATGCGCCCGAATTAGCCAACCTGCGAGGGATGTCGATGAAACGTTGAAGTTATATTACTTTGTATAGGTAATGAATAAGAGGAGTATCTTCTTGTATCTTCTATCGTCTTCCACCTCAGTGGTCATATTCCCAACAAGTTCAAGTACTGCTGATAGTGGGATAGCTCGCAATGTTGACATTTAGCAGCAAAGCTGTATATGCCTAGGCTTCCGTATATCTTTCCTGTGAGTCTACAAAACATGAGTTCCAAACAAATTAGGTGAATCCTTCCGCTCACCACTGGTACACTAAAAATGAAGAAGGGAACACGCGAACGGCAAACAATATATAAGAATGTTCGCGAACCGTCAAGCGCATGCGGCAAGCCAGCGACGATGGCGCAGGTGGCGAAAAGGAGGATTCGACAAAAAGACACAAGTGACACGCTGCTGAAGTGGAAAAAAATTTAAAGGCCTCATGTGCTGAATTCAAAATGGTCTTTCTGAACGGGCATTTTATAATTAGCTGCAGCGTGTGCGGTCTGCTGCGGTTTGCAGTTCTGTGACACCTATTCGTCGTGTGCTAAACGGCTCCGCTGGTCATCCACCTTCAAAGAGTGGAACCGCTCACAGTTTCTATGTTGGCAGACCACTCAGATTTAAATACCGAAACGATGCAATATTTGATTTATACTAATTATTTGTGTTGTCCTCTATTTTCCAGCGTATTGTAATTTGCCAATTATAATCTTTCGCATTTACTGAGATGTTCGTAATTACTGCTAAGCTTTACCGAGCTACATTAAGGAAATGCAATCACTTAATTCTCGTCGCATGGCGTGAAAGCAACAGTATTGATAACGTGAACCTGCGTTCCTTATAAGGGATTTTATTTCGGATGTTGTTCTTCTATCGTAGATAACTTGCTATCATTTTATGTTCAGATATAACCCAGGCAAGATGCCAGTCTCAATGGCGCACTTGTGCAAGTCCTCTTACGTTGTCAATTGCTGTTTTTTTTTTTGACCTAAGCACTCTGGCGAACCATACCCGCTCTACACGTGGTAGCACGTACTCAAATGACATTTCACTGGTTTTCTTATGAGCGTTCATAAGTCACCCAAAAACGCGGTCACTTACAGATGTAATGGGCGAATAGAGATACATACGTGGCGCTTTCATTCCGTATCCAGATATACTATAACTATACGTTCGTAATGACCGGCATATTCGTAAATAACGGTCACTGTGAAGCCCAGCTTTTCCGAAATGCCGCTCTAGTGGTCCGAAAAAGCTCTACATAACAGTCGCTAAGTATGAAGCTATTTCAAATGAAAGACAATTCCTGCTCTTCGTGAATGTCCTTGTGAAGCCATCAGAATAGGCATCGTAGCATTAGGTTGTTTGCGGATTTCGCTTTTTTCAAAACTTAAGACGAACAGGTAGAGTGCAGGCAGCGGTACCTTATTTTTATTATGTTCAAGAATTGCACAACGAGAATTGAATTCAAGTCTTCCTGGTACAACTTGCAGTTCTTAGCGCAAAAATCTAGGACGAAATAATTAAGCATATGTGTGCCCATCTTGTCTTTACCTTCTGGATTAAGGATTAAAAATCATGCCCAACAACATGGTAGGTCTGCTTTTCATCAAGAGTGGTCACTTTTCTGTAGGGTTATCGAGACTAAAGACGGTGAAGCGATTTAGGTAATCTGGCGACTTTCAATATGGTATCCATCATAACATACAAGGTCTTCTGTGAGGTTATGCGGAGTATACCTAATCAGTTCAGCTGTCGACTGACAGGTGCGAAGGCTGTATTTATCATGTCTTTTTTGCCTTGTTTTCATGTCAGTGCGCGTTTAATTTGAAACTTGGATTATAGTTTGGTTATACTGCATGCAACCTAGTGCAGGTGACATTACCTCTGAATCGACACTGATTCTGCGCACACATTCACACAGTATTAGAACCTCAGAGAAACAGTAGCATTGAAACTATGCGGCAGGAATAAGGGACGAGCATGATGTCCGCGCGTATTTCTAATGTGGTTGCGGTTAACGTATGCAAGACAGTAGCCGCTGAGAGAACCTGATGTACGAAATTACGTTGCAGATACTCCACTGATGAGGTTCACAAATGAAGTCCTACGCCACGACGCCATCTTTACCTCTCCTGCCTTTTGTCTCACTCACGGCTCACACAATGGCGTCGGTCTAGAAACACAATGAACCTCGCTGGACGTGCAAACAACGTGGCGCTCGGGATCACTATCTTGGTAACACTGTATTGTACGAGAAGAAGTGCGACTCTCGCGATGAAAGGACGTCTCTTGTGGACCTACAGGCCGCTAATTGTACCGCCCCAAGCTGTGGAATTGGATATGCCTAATGGCTCTTCCGCATAGAGAAGCGGAAGCAGTCAGCATTAGGTAACGATGCCAGATGCGTTCATTCACAAAAGCTCCGATTTATCGCACTCCCAGGTGCATAGTTTGCTCGGCAACCTAAAGAGAGTGATGAGTATAGGCCTCATCCTTTTGGCATCGTGCCTACTATTATTGAGGGCACTGTCGACAGCGTAAGCAGGCATGTGAAACCATTACCTCCTCTTAATCTGGGTATTGGTTGTTGCGTTTTGAACGTATGGCTAATAGCACTAATTGCAGCGAGACTGATTGTGTCGTCTTTTGTGTACGGACATCCTTTCCTTGGGCGAAGTATTGATGACAGGGTACGCTGTGACGAAAGCGACTGCTCAAGAGCACCCCGATATAGCTTAATATTGTCGGTTATAAACTAAAAATGTAAGCTCCACTCTCAAAAACAGGGTGCACTTGCCCTTTTCCTCTGTAAGATAGCCTCACCAGCTGGTTTTCGTTCGCAGACGAAGTACTTTCTCTCTACCAATATAAATGCTATACCTAATGGAAAATAAAATTTTCACATTCATATATAAGATCATCTTTTCTGACTAAGCATTATCTTTGGGTTTTGCTGAGAAATTTCCTTACAAAATATCTCGGAAGATTCAACTTTTCTATCAATAACCAACGACACGAACAAGCCTCTGTATTATAATTTTCGAGTATCTTCCATGCTTAAAGCGTCTGAAGTCACAAAAATGCTTTAAGGTAATTGGTTGGAGCATATACGCGAATTCGTTATTGCATGACATGGTGATCGCTGTGGGCGGAGCATACAATTTTAGGTTGTAGCCAACCATTCAAACCCACGTTACACTTATATTCGTTGCTTCTGTAAGGTTCTTGTGAGCGCCATATCGTTTATAGCGCACTTCTTTAAAGTAAGTATCTTTATCGCGATTTCTTCTTAGAGTGATTACGCTGAATGAGTACAAAAAACATAACCTAAATGAGGGACAAAATAGGTGTAACAGTCGTGCGCGGCACAACAATATACAGATATTGTTCTATGAATTTCAGCAATATCTTGCTATGGAGTTGCAATTTCGTTCAATTGTAGCCAGTTGTATCGATAATATTTTGTGGGTAGCAGGTGCGTGTGTTAGTGTTTAGAACAAAATCTGGACGACTTATACTGCTGTCTAATCTGCTATGGGAGAGCTGTATTTAGCGCATTGAGTTATTTTGCGATCTCGAGCTGTGTTTTCGTAATTATATATCGGAATTCTGGCAAGTCTTACCCAAGAAATTGGTATTATTATTATTATTATAGCTGTGTTTAGAAAGAAGAAGATGGACATTTTATAGTACTATGCACACTATTATTACATAGCTGTAAGTAGCGCCTGACGGAGATTTGCTGGTGAGACCATGACAATGTTAGGCAGTATCTATATATAACGTTGAAATGGCCGTTTAACTGAAAGTAATCCGTCTTTTGTTCTCCGTAACCAGAACACATTGAATTATCGTTGGAACCCTTTACAGAATTTAAAGAGCGCCTTTACACGTAACTTACCTCGCATCCTAGCTTACAACCAGCGTTAATTCTAATGGGTCCTAATGGTAGTTAGAATGTAATCACCACAGTGTTCTTCTAACGATGTTTGTGCAACTTGCTTGCGCAGTCGCCAGCAACAGTCATTAGACCACAGGTAGTGGCTGCATTGAAGTGGTTCCAGACAAATGTCTATGTCACTGGCTACAACTTTCGGCAAATTTTTATCAGAGATTCTGACATGACTACTGAGGTCAGTAAGACAACCGTTTATTTTTGAATATGCTTAGTATTTACGTCAGTAGAGAGAAAGGACTAGTGCCTCGAATGAAAACAATCTGTTACGACTCCCTTACGCATGTGACACATAAATGCACCGTGGTTTTGTGGGCGCAGCTTACATTTGTCCTCAGGTTGTGACTGACTATAGCGCATTGTGATGACGGTAAGTTGCATGACTGGGTCAGAAATATTTTAGATGCGCAAACATTTCTATGCCGATCCATGAAGAAAACCGCCCGTGTGCTCGTTCCTTTGTCACTTAGTGTGATCATCGCTATAAATTTTATGCATATTTTATGCTATAAAGTTTCGTTGTTATAACATTTTTGAGTCTTTATAAACTCGCCAAATTTTCAGCTCTTTTCCACATAATTTGTCTTGTTGGATCTTGGTTTCGAACCTCCCACGCTTCAAAGAACAGTGGCTGTACCACTTGGCTCTGTACCACTGGGCTACGATTTCAGAATGTGAATAAAATCTTAACCATATGAATGCATTGTACCCTAAATGCAAAACAAACTGAAAGGGAAAAGCCTTCTGTCAGCACTTCGCCAAATTTCATGGTATTCGAATAAACATGCCTCTAGCTCCAGATGTCAACCGACATAGATGGAGATTATGCACATCAGAAAAATTTAAACATTGCGAAAGTTTAATTCCAAGCACGTTTCGGTGGTCGCGCAATTCTCCTTCTGTGAGGCTGCTCTAGGCTCTGAAGAATGCTAGATAGAATAAGGTATGTTGCCACCTTTTACAGCGAAAGCTGTTATGAGATCATTTCACTGGCCGTTTTTGGCGCCGTAGTTGTCCGCCGCCGCCGCCGCCGGTGTCCGTAACCAGTATCGCTCGAAATAAGAAAAAAAAAACGAAATAAGAAAAAAATTCCAGTATGGTACGAGGTTCGAACCTGGGCCCTCTGCGTGGGAGCCCAGTATTCAACCTCTGAGCCATGCCGGTGGTTGAAACTGCTTTGCAAAAAGGTCCTATACGGGCTTCATGTCGGGAAGGAACCACATTAGCATATGCAATATAGCGTGGTAGAAGAGTTAAATAAGCATCAAGCGTCGCACAAGCGAATTCTGTAACCAGGCGTCACACAATGCGAATAGCGCAACGAGTAGGTTGTTGAATGCTTCCAACCCATTACAAAGAACTCTGTCATAATTCTTCATCGTCATCAGGCACAGCATCAACAAAGTGCGCATAATGCCTTACATAGGTTTAGCAGGTACCAACGCTCTCCGTAGAATGACGAAAAATGGCACAGTGCCTGCTGCCCTACTTCTAAAAAATTACAATGATTTATAGCATAGTGGGTTCCTCGCAAGTGCACTTGTATTGGTTGCCAAGGAAGCCCATAAGCGCATGATCCACTTCCTCGGGGTCTCAGTAAAATTACAATAATTTATAGCGTAGTGGGTTCCTCGCAAGTGCACTTGTATTGGTTGTCAAGGAAGCCCATAAGCGCATGATCCATTTCCTGGGGGTCTCAGTAAAGTTCTTCTTACCCCCCCCCCGTCTCTCTCCTACGGCAACGTATGCTATACAGCATGACGGGAGAGGGAAATAGCGACCGGGCGTCACCCAATGCAAATTACATAACTGGTGGGCCGTTTAAAGATTCCAACCCATTACAAAGGGCTGAGCCATAATTCTTCATTGTCATCAGTCGTCGCGTCAACAAAGTGCACATAATGCCTTACAGACGTGTAGCTGGTGCCTCGCTTCTCCGCAGAATGACGAATAATGGCTTAGTAGGTGCTTCCCAAGTTCACAGAAATTGTGATTTATGACGTAGTGGGTACCTTTCTAGTGTACTTGTATTGTAGCCCCAAGAGAGCTTAACTGGCTCTAGAAACGCCGCTCTTCCAGCTTTCGCTGTGACTGTGCTGCGGTTTCAGCGCAGGCCTGACCTTTTTAAAAATCTTTTTTATATTTTGACCTAAAATTTATTGTTGTGTGTCTGTTTTTGGGAGGGCAGTTTGAAAAGACACTTCAAGTGTGTTGAGTAAAAAAACTGAACCTAATTATAATATATTTAGAAAAATTTTCGAAATACGCCCATTATGCCAAAAGTCATAACTAGCCATAACACATACAAAAAGAAAATGGCTTCGCAGCATTATAGCTGAATATATAGGCTGTGCAATGAACTAGAATATTTGCGCTACCATCAATATTAGGTATAGAACAGGCCAAAAACCAAAACTTTTGTCGCTTCAAAAGGTGGCATTTCAGTTGAAATAATATAACACCAAAACTTATTTATCATTTTCAATGATCTTAGTTCATTGCACAGAAGAATGTTTGAGCAAGAAGCATGGAATGTTTCATTGGAAAATATTGATTTTTGTTCAAACGTTATGAGCTTTCGCGCAACAAATACAGACTGAGAATTAGGTTTTGAGAAAAACAAGAATGAAATTTTCCAAACATGCTATTTCCAGTTAGTGGGTAGTCACAAAAAAGACCATACCATTTGAACAGAACCAAATGGAGACGTAATTTTTTCTGCACCACATTTCTGAATTTATATACATTTTTAAATTGCCAAAAATAAAAATTCACTTTTTTTTGAAAAAAAACGCTATTTTATAGGGTGTCAACATACCTTAAGTACGCCATGACAATGCCGCCCAAAAGCAGCGTTATAAGGATGGCTGGAACCTAAAATGAAGCTCTATGTAACGCTGCACTTGCACAACAGGCAAACGAAATTCTGCGCGTTTTCTTCCTGACACATTGTTCTCTAGACGTTTTCTCCGAACTCTACATGTACTTTTGCATCTTTTTTTCTATTAAGATTGGTTAACCCGTTAGTAACTTTTCAACGCATCAAAATGCTTCTCCATAACCACCAAATGCTAATTCTGAAAAAAAAAAATCCCGTAAGCCTACCTCACGTAACAATCACTGGTCCTTCTCTCTTTATGAGCATGTGTCGTGTAGTAAACTGTCGCTATAATTTTACAATTTTTACGAAGTTCTTAAAATTTCGCCCGGGTTTACAACTTTCGTTACGTCAGAGGAACGAAGCTACTTTGTCGAGTACACGGCAACTGAAGTTCTAGTTTATATGATTCTATAACCTCTTCGTAACTAAGTTAAATCGTGCTGTAAAATCACGCTACGTGTGTTCCACATTCCTTGCATGCATGTGCATCGTCAGTTTCCCTTTATACATGGCCCGTGGTGCGCAGAAAAAAAGCAGAACAGCGACAATTGCAGTACGCCTCTGCGCAGTAACATGTAGCATGCTATGATGGTTGAAAGAAGCAAGAAGCAGAACAGGAACATACACACCAAAACGAGTAGTATATTGTGTGAATAGCAGAGACAGGCGATGCTTCCCAGAGACTTACGAACAACGTTGTACGGTTTTCCGGTGGCGGGGCTTCCGGTGGCTCGTCTTATAGCACTCGCACGCGACAGCGCCATTCATCTTTGCAAAGTGACGTTCCGAGTTCCGCCCTTCAGCCGGATCCGAGGCTGCATTGTACTCGGGCAAATGCAGGAGAAGATAACACGGAACATCACTTTCCAAAGTAGCTGGGCGTTGCCGCTTCGAGGAATTACCAGACATGGCACTGGGAGTCACAATGCAACGCGAAAGAGAAAATGTTCTCATACCCTGGTATGAGCGCGTCCTTATTTTGCGCGAGATAGAATAAACAGATAAAACATATTCTCGTGAACGCATTTCTTAGTGTGCTAGTGTCTTTCTGGCAGTAGCCGTTCTTTATTCGACGAGCAAGGAAAGGGAAAAATGCAAGGAGCTGATCCAGACGCGTGTGCGGTTTGCCAGTCTTTGTTAGGGAAAAAAGATTAGGGAATGAAAAGGAAAGAAGGAGCAAGGTGCTTTCAGGGGTGACATGCGTGCCTTTCATTCACACGCCCGCAATCGATCACTAAGGACGAGCATATCTTTTGCACTGCGGACATCAAGGACTTCCGCATGCAACAAAATACATTGGACCGATTCTATTATTAAAGTGAAATATTTAGGTGCCGCATGAAACACGAAAACTGACTGTCATCAGTGGTGACCTCGGTGGAGTAGGCGTCAGCACCACGTGAGGAAAGAAATAATAACGTTACATCATGTCGTTCATCGTGACGTCATTGTGAAGTCGCATAACTTGAGGTCACACGATGACGTCATGACACGAGATAGTCGCTTGGGCCGACCTCGGAGTAGTGATGCAGAACTATCGGTAATTTGACTATCGATAGTATCGATAGTTTTTTTTGGAACTATCGATAGTGTAAACAAACTATCGATAGCACTACTATCGATAAACTATCGATAGTCGAATCGGTAGTACCATCGGTAATATTGCGAGCGATATTACTGCAACGCGTGTTTATTGCTTTGTTTTGATGTATTCCGGTTTCACCCACAGACTGTTAGCAGCGTTTGACGCAAACCGCGGCGCAATGTTTGAGAGACTTCGCGATTGCTTGAGATCATTTGGTTAAGATTACGCGCTGGACGCGAATATTCAAGTTTTATCGAGAGCTTACGCGAGCACCAGCGATAACCCTGGAAGGTTTGATGACCGATGTATAAAAGACGAAGCGTTCCACCGATTATCAGATTACGCGACGACCGGCGACTGTTCTCGTAGCTGTCAGTACCCAGCGTGTATCGCTTGTATTCTGAGTTTTGATTTTCTTGGCACAAGTTCGACCAAATAAAGAGCTTCGTATTTCCCCGTCTTGCTGCAGCATTCTTCACCGTCACAACCACCTGACAAACTATCCGCAGTGTTACGAATAATGATGCTGTTGCTGGCTGGCCAAACTGCCAAAATATTCGCGATAGCCTACTATCACCTTCGCTTAATTTATGAGCAAATGTTTGGCGAGAGAAATTATTTGCGTAGTAAAAATGGCGGCATATGTCCATGAATAAATTAATATTTAAAAGCAACCAGTTACATCATATGAATAACAAACTTAGTTCTTGATATTTTTTTAAATTTTCAAATCATCAAATGCAATATAAATCTCAAGCCGTGGAGCTCCATCGCATGTAACGGCTTCCTTTCCGCTACAGCTGAATAGTTCTTTATGGCCATGTGTCAGCGAAGCACTCGGTGAAGAACTCAGTCATGTCAACTTTCTTGCCCTTGAGCCTGCTCCTCCGGCTACCACACGCAAGGGGAACCAAGTTTATTCCGCAATGAGCTCGCGCTGTTGATTTTAAACTATCGATAGTACTTACTATCGATAGTGCTATCGATAGTATCTTTTACCATCGATAGTTCGATAGTGACTCAGCTATGGATAGTATCGATAGTACCATCGATAGTTCTGCATCACTACCTCGGAGGCAATGCGGCAAAACTACGTGAGGTACGGAAAGCTTTCAGGGGAGGGAGATGGATCAATGCAGTCGAGTGAGAAGCAAAAAGAGATGGCTTTCGCTTTCTAGTCGCGTTAGTCACGTGCATAGGGGCCGTATGACTTCTTAGCATTTTCCTTTATAGATTTTTTAAATCTATTCCACTAAGCCGCAGAAGCGAGCTTTATGGGGGCACAAAAATGGTTTTGTGCTATTCCTGCCAGATGTCCTGGGAAATTTCCTGCTGTCACCTTCACTTAGTTGTCTGCCGATTTTGTTTCCTTGTTTCGTCCCATACTTTGCATCTGCACTGCATTGTTGATCTGTGCGGACGCTGTGTACAAATGTATTATCAAGAAGAGCTATAAGCTTGGAAGACGCTTGAGTTTCACTTTCAACAGCGGAACCCAATAGCTCAACCGGGCCCGGTTCGCATCGCCCTCGTAATCGCAAGCCTCGCTTCGCTTCTCCATGGTCGCCTCAAACGTGCCCAAGGAAAGGAACGTCTGTGCGCGTAACATTACCCGTTTCAAAATTTTCTAGAGCTGAATTCAGACGTAACTAATCAGCGCAGCGACAGAGCACTTACACATTTGTTGCAAGCTTTGCTTATGCCAAATGCTCCAAGGATTTCCTGGTCTGATTGCCTCCGTAGCCACCTGAGAACACACTCGCAACGAAACTGCGCTGAGATCAGGCAGCTTCGGCAATGTTCAGCCAGATAGCCACCAGCCGCTACTGCACCTGACAGCTGCCAAGTGTTCCCTCATACGGTGGCTCAAACAATGACCCGTTTGACCAATGTAGCACTTTCTGTGCGACTGCGGAGACATATAAGCCTCTGCAACAAGGTATTCGACAGAACGCGTGGCATGCTTTTTATCACAGGCTCGAGCACCCTCGGAGGCACATGCGACACATCCTGGAGAGTTTTTTCGGTGCAGTGACCCACTGAAACGCCGCACTTCAGCGCTGTCTGCTTCAGACGGTGCGACACTCCTTGCATGCACGGCATCGGTACAGGGCGCACGTAACTGCGCTGCTCACTGAACCTAGTGTTTGGCCGTGCATGCTTCACCTCTTAAATTAAGCTTCCCGTTTCAGACACTATCGTGCCGCCAGGAAAGCCGGCGTGAACCGGGTAGCCTGTAGTGTCATGCACCTATAGAATAGGCCAATAGATTGCAAAGCACCAGGTTGTCACTCAGTGTTGGGGCATGCGTACCGATCATTCACTGTGGCAAAGCGCTGACGCGTTTATGTTTGCCTATCTTAGAATATACCGGGGAGTGGTTCTGTGGCCCCGTAGATGACGTATCATTACATTATTGTCTTGGTAAATTAGGATATTTTTCACATCTACAAGCACTCGGCCGGTGTGTGTTAATGTTTAAGCTAAATGAGCACACTTTAAAATTTCGCGATGTCAGGCAATAATGTTTAAAAGCCCGAATAGGGGATATTCCAAAGGAAAGGGATACATGAGTGTTGACTAGGCAATTAGGTATAACTGTAGACAATGAATAATAACCGTAGACTATACTAGTACACAAGAGAAAGTTACTTGATTTCTACTGTATCTGTGTTTCACAGCCATATGTGTAACAGCTAATGACTAGACTAATGACAGTAGCTTCAGGATGAAAGTCGTTCCAGTTTAAGTCAATTCGTAAAAAGAAGGTTTCCGGAAACATAAAAATATTACACCATCTCCCGCTAAAGGGGACCATGAGGCGATGCGAAGCTGGAGCACTTGCACGGTCGCGTTCCGTTGGCGTTCGTTGGGCATGCTACCGACCTCGCGTCGTGGAACGCGAAGAGGGACGCTACGCGCGTCGTATCTTCCATCTAGCCTGGCCGTTAATTCTCACAGGGCGAGCGGAGAACGCGGTCGACAGGCGGGCGAGAGGGGGGCAGCGTAGGAGAGGAGAGAGAAGCGGAGGGGACGCGCATGCGCTCGAGCTCATCGCGGCGTTGCGCAGGAGAGAATTTCGGCATGTCTAGCCCGCGTTTCAGAGGAAGAGTGGAAAGGGGAGGGGAGAGGGAAAGTGGAGATGGAAAGTGGAGAGGGGAAGGGAGAGGGAAAGTGGAGAGGGGAGGGTGGGGAGAGGGTGAGTGGAGAGGAGGTGTGTGGAGAGGGTATGCGCATGCGCAGTAAGGGTGGTCACGCCGCACACAGGGCTGGGCAAAGATACTTTGAAATTGTATCGCGATACGATACAAGATACTCAGGCAAGAAGTATTGGAGATACAGATACAAGATACTGCCGCAATAATTGTATCCGATACGATACATGGCAATTGTATCTTAAGATACTTCGATACATTATCAAATTTGTTATTATAGATCCATATAATGTAGCGGCAAACGCCAATGTGCGAAAATGTCTGCTAGGAAATTTCTTAACGGTGACCTATTTTGTTTCACTTGAATGAAATGTCTGTTAGTATTTCGAAAGTATTGCCCTTCTTGCTCAAAGTACATTAGTTTCCTTCCAAAACAACTTATTGGTGTTTGTTTTAGCTTCTTCACAGGACAACTCTTTATACACTTCGCTGACAACGGTTCTTGCTTGTTATTTGTGCAATTGGTGGGAGTCGCTGCTCAGCTTGCCGACCAGCTAGCGGGTTGCCATATAATCACAATAACTTCAATAAGAAGCCTTCCAACGACGGCGCAAATACCGGTGTGGACTTTTACCTTGTCCATAAAAGACAGTTTGCAAAATACCGTATATCCGGACAGGTGTACAGCAGCAGCAGCGCTGGTAGCGACATTTTCTTTTTTTTTTCTTTTTTTTTGGGGGGGGGGGGAGGCGCGGGGTGGAACGCATGGTGTATACTAGGGGTTTGAGACCTTTCGCTAGCTGCCCGGCCCACACACATGACCGTCTTCGTCCCACTTGTTTTTATTTTCGAAATGAGTATGTTCGTGAGCTGCACAGACATGACTGGTCTCAAGGATTTCTTTCGTGAGGAACATGTGGTCACCATGTGCTGAAACGTAACCGTGGAGCAAAAATTCTATATTTCACAATATGCGTCCAGATTTCACTCGTTTTGTACATCGGTATCGACGTTTCTCGAATCCTGACTCCAAATCCCCTTCAGAAAGGACCTATATATGAGATATGGGAAAGGCTTCCTTTAAATCGCAATTTTGTTCAAACTCGCTCCCACCATCCTCACTGTCCCGGCCCTTGGAACTAAATTTCGCGACGACAGCCCGCTGGCTATAAGCTGAGTTTGAGACCCCTGGCGTATACGCAGATGACGTAAAACTGCAATGAATTTTCATATTCTACTTATCTGCTGGCGTAAAGGATTCTTTGTTGATAGACTCACGTGCAATCTTTTAGCAATTTTTCTTCAACGAGAGAACATGTGCAACACAGAAACATCTCAGACGTATTGTATAGTTGCATAGAGCGTCGCAGGACGCCGCCGCTATTGGCGCTATTGCCGCTTTTAGCTCACATTACGTAGCGATTAGTAATACGAAAAATATTTAAGAAGGCCCAAAAGAGGAAAACAAATATAAGCAAAATAGAGAGGTGGTTGTGTGTCAAACATTCACATTGAATGAGTACAGAAACACAATACAGACGGCGCCCTTAATAGCTATGAGCATGAAGTATCGTCAACTTACCTGTAGAGACAAAAGAAAATTCGGTGCCTATGGAAAATTGCCTGAAACGGCTCGTTGGGACGCTCATGAGTAAAAGGGAGCATTCAGTAAAACAACGTTTCTCGAATCCCCTTCCTAACATCTTTAAGGTG
Source organism: Rhipicephalus sanguineus (assembly GCF_013339695.2). Lineage (NCBI taxonomy): Eukaryota > Metazoa > Arthropoda > Arachnida > Ixodida > Ixodidae > Rhipicephalus > Rhipicephalus sanguineus. The sequence continues at coordinate 120,817,149 of NC_051180.1, read as the reverse complement.
GCTCTTAATGATTTCCATTATTATAATGCAAACTCAATTTCGCTATTTTCCTAAGCGGTAAGCAGAACGTTTTGTAGTGTATACTCAAGCACGCCCACATATATATATTTGTTTTCAAAATCGTCTTGGCAACGTGTAAATGTGTTAACAGTAGTAGAAATAAAGCAGACAGAAGAATAAAGCAGAGATCTTATTTTGGGAGCGCGTTACAAAAGACCTACTGCAGTGACCAGACCGGACAAACAGTGCAGAGACCTAGGTAATGTATGGGATGAAAAATGACAGCTAAGAAAGAACTTGTGCAAATAATGACCTTATGATTTCTTAAATTTTTGAACAAATGTAGCAGGAGGTGAAAAATACGGTACGCCAAGATATTTTCACTTAGGTAAACGCTTGCTCTTTTAGATCTAGCTTCAGTACCAGTGGCGCTAAAGTTGTTAGAATCTTATTTGCATAAAGTTAATTCATTGCATGCAAGTCAAGATTACATCCACGAGATCCTTCCAATCGCTGATATGTAAAATTCACACGACGCAAACCAACCCCATTCTTGCACGCATCACATTTAGTTACGGAGCAAGACGCAAGAGAATCTTCAATAACGACACTGTAGCAATATCAAAGTTTGCGCGATAGACGCTGCACGCAGTGGAGTACGCGGCGCAGGACAGTTGCTAAGAGCAAGTGTCGCGGCACTGGCGCAACTAAAACAAAAACAGATAGAGAAAACAAAAGATACGTGGGCTGGGCGTAAACGTCCGCGCGCTTGTCGTCCTTATCTTCTACCCTCACTGGAGGACTCTGGCGGAAAAATAAAATTGCGTCACTGCCCTTAGACTTATTCAGATGGCTTAGTGGCACCAGTACCAGCTTGAGAAGCGGAGATTGGCCAGCGATTGTTGTTTCGCACGGTTGTGTTGCGATAGAAGTATCTTGTATCTTAAGATACACGATACATTATCGAATGTATCAGAAATACAGATACAGATACTCGTCTTTCGAGACGTATCGCGATACAGCGATACAGATACAAGATACCCATAGAGTATCTAAGATAGTATCTAAGATACATGTATCTTCGATACTGCCCAGCACTGGCCGCACACCACCACCACCGGATTGAACTCCGCCTTAAGATACTTCGCATCTAAAATGCGCCACGTTTGCGTGAAACGCTGCAGGTGATGTTGGCTAACAGCGAGCAGACAATAAAAATCCGGCAGATCCCACGCACTGTGGGAATCGATGTAATGCGAAGCAGCCAGCAAAGAGCTGCATACATCGCTTTGTTTGTTTCTTTAGCCAAATGAAATCATTCATGCCATGGCATCTAGTTCACCATATATCGCATGTTTTCCATGCACGCGTGCATGTACAATGTGGTATATACCATGCCAATGAAACGTATATTGTGGTATATACACTGCATGACCGGTCAATTATGTTCATCACGCACTCCTGTCATGCCATACCAAGTTTGGTAATATCCAGTTATCTTACCGGCCGGAAGCGCACCATAACAGTGTCATGTAAATCATACCGTACATGACATGCATAACATAATTTGCATGTTAGGACCTGTCATTTATGTTCGTCATAAAGTCACATCTCACAATACCAATTTTGGTGTATATCGAACGAGCGAAATGGCCGCGAGTCAACCATGAGCGTGGCATGTAAATCATGCCACACATGACATGCATGTCATGGTTATCTTGTTACCACCTGTCATTTATGTTCGTCATAGATTCGCGTCACGCAATGCCGATTTTGGTGTATATCAAGCTAGCGACACGGCCGTGACCGGACAATGAGCGTGGCATGTAAATCATGCTGTAAATGATATGCATATCATAATTTTGAAGTTACCACCTGTCATATATGTTTGTCATGCAGTCACGTTGCACAATACCAATTTTGGTGTATATCAAGCGAGCGAAACGGCCGCGAGCGCATCATGAGCGTGGCATGTAAATCATGTCGCACATGACTTGCCTGTCACGATTTTCATGTTACCAGCTCTCATTTACGTTCGTCATACAGGCGCGTCGCGCAATACCAATTTTGGCGTATATCAAGCTAGTGAAACGTCCGCGAATGCACCATGAGCGTGGCATGTAAATCATGACATGCATGTCATGGTTTTCATGTTACCACCTGTTATTTATGTTCTTGATACAGTCACATCGCGCAATACCAATTTTGGTGCATATCAATCCAGCGAAAAGGCCGCGAGCGCACCATAAATGTGCCATGTAAATCATGTCGTACATGACACGCATGTCATGATTTTCATGTTACCACCTCTAATCAACGTTCGTCATACAGTCGAGTTGTGCAATACCAATTTTGATGTATATCAAGCTAGCGAAACGGCCGCAAATGCACCATGAGCGTGGCATGTAAATCATGACATACATGACATGCATGTCATGGTTTTCATGTACCACCTGTTATTCATGTTCTTGATACAGTCACATCGCACAATACCAATTTTGGTGTATATCAACCTAGGGAAACGGCCGCGAGTGCGTCATGAGCGTGGCATGTAAATTATGTCGTGCATGACACGCGTGTCATAATTTTCATGTTACCACCTCTAATTTACGTTCGTCATACAGTCGCGTCGCGTAATACCAATTTTAGTGTATATCAAGCCAGCGAAACGGCCGCAAATGCACCATGAGCGTGGCATGTAAATCATGACATACATGACATGCATGTCTTGGTTTTTATGTTACCACCTGTTATTCATGTTCTTCATACAGTCACATCGCGCAATACCAATTTTGGTGTATATCAACCTAGCGAAACGGCCGCGAGTGCGTCATGAGCGTGGCATGTAAATCATGACCTCCATGACACGCGTGTGATGATTTTCATGTTACCACGTGTCAGTTATGTTCGTCATGCCGAAATGTCTCGTCATACTAGTTTTCGTATATATCCAATCATTTAAACGGCCGCGAGCATCCCGAGACCATGTCATGTAAATCATGCCGCACATGACATGCGTGTCATGATTTGCACATTAGGACCTGTCATTATGTTCGCCATGAACTCTTGTCACGTCATACCAGTTTTGGTATATATGAAACTAACGGAATGGCCGCAAGAGCTCCAAGGCCGTGGAATGTAAATCATGCTGTTCATGACATGCATGTCATGATTTTCATGTTATGATCTGTCATTTATGTTCGTAATACGGTCATGTTATTCCATACCAATTTTGGTATACATCCGATTAACGAAACGGCTAGGAGAGCACAAAGTCGTAGGCGGCTAGATAGATAGATAGATAGATAGATAGATAGATAGATAGATAGATAGATAGATAGATAGATAGATAGATAGATAGATAGATAGATAGATAGATAGATAGATAGATAGATAGATAGATACGCTCAAACTCGCAGAAGTTCGCTAAGAAATGCTTCTCATTTAAAATGAAGTTGTCCTGCCTGGTGTAGGGCATAGTCCTGTTGCCTGTGGTTAAAGTATTGGCTCTATCAGGTGATTGTAGTTACCGACGTTTCTGGGGCTTTGTGGCGTAGCCATGACGGCCTCAGCAGAGGTACCGTGACTCCAGTTTTGTATTTTGTACGTTCGAGAACCATGTTTGCTACCGGTTGGTAAATGTATCTTTCCTAGTAGAGACCGAAAGGGCGAGGGAAGCTCTATAGCGGAATGCAGATGATTTTGCCAGCCGGAATGCCACTTTCTTGCTGCTCAGCATATGGGATGGCGGGAAAGCTTTTATGTTTCGCCACGGTTCAGAAGAGATAGTGAATGTACCATCGCGCTCAGTGTGAGCTACATCACGCGAGTGCGTGGCTGAGCGCTCTGCAAGGTTGTACAGTGGCGCCAATTATGGCATATTTTCAAGTTATCGGGAAAGAGTTTGGCTGCTCGTGCGAGCGCACATCGGCCCCACTTGCTTGCTTTCACCCTCGTAGTTATCATTTTCGTAGCTGCTATCACCTCAGGACAAAACTAGTGCGAGGGTGAAAGCAAGTGTACAACATTGCAGAGCGCTCGGCTACGCGCTCGCCTGATGTAGCTCATACTGAGCGCAATAGTACATGTCTTTCAATTGCCCGAGTTTATAGTGTTCAAATTGAGATTGAATGCATTTCGTGCGTGAACAGTGTTCCTAAGTTAATCACTTCTTTAATAGTGGTGTAACGGCATGGCAACATTACACCATCTACCGCTAAAGGGGACCATGAGCCGATGCGAAGCCGGAGCACTTGCACGATCGCGTTCCGTTGGCGTTCGTTATGCATGCTACGACCTCGCGTCATGGAACGCGAAGAGGGACGCTACGCGCGTCGTATCTTCCATCTAGCCTGGCCGTTAATTTTCACAGGGCGAGCGGGGAACGCGGTCGACAGGCGGGCGAGAGGGGGCAACGTAGGCATGTCTAGCCCGCGTTTCACAGAAAGAGCGGAAAGGGGGAGGGGAGAGGGGAAGTGGAGAGGGGTATGGGAGAGGGGGAGTGGAGAGGAGGTGTGTGGGGAGGGTATGCGCATGCGCAGTAAGGGTGGTCACGCCGCACACCACCACCACCACCACCACTACCGGATTGAGCTCCGCCTTAAGATACTTCGCATCTAAAACGCCTTCTACCTTTGACTTTGTGTAAGCGTTGACAGCACGAAGGGCGCCTTATGTTGTCATGCGGGAATTTTGGTCTACACTCACTATGAAACCGACAGATGGCTGGAACATTTGACGCTATTGTCAAATAGTATCAGGCAGTCTTCAAAGATGAAGCCCTGTGAGCAGTATTAGGCCAACACTTTCGCTGGAAATATACACCCCTGTTTTGTAATTAGCGCAGTATCTACACAAACTGAAAAAAATGCCGCGGTTAAACGCAGTTAAACGATGTTGGTAGAACGATAGCCGTAGCGACAACTGAGGAACAACCCAATATTACACAAACGAAGGGACGATGTTGTTCCTCTTTTGAGCTCACAAACTGCGGTATCATGTCGATACCCTCAGGAAGTGAGTTTCACCATGTCTGAAGTGCAGTTGCACGTTGTTACTGCTTGTGGACACGCAAGCGAGCACGATTTTTGAAGGACGACTAGCGTTTCGATGAAGCTCGCTTGCCGGCGTTGCGGCGACACATGATACACCTGGAACGAAGCCAATTATCAACGCTCTATGCTACAGAAACATCGCGAACTCGCCGGCGAGACCTTTTCGCCATCTCGCGGGCAATGTGTAAACAATTTTGTGCGGCGATGACGCAACTCAGAGACGCCGGCGTAACCATGGCTGAGCTTGAAAGTCAGATTGACGGAACATGGCGCCTTCCGTCTTTGTACGAGGAGTAGAGCTACCGCTCTGAAGATCGTTTTATCTTGCATGCGCACTTTGAACTAATATGGACACTGTCAGCCTGAATTCGTGGTATGATATTCTGTCAACGCACGCCAAACTCCGGAATCCGGGTCATTTAGAACTGCGGTGCAATGGAATATAGGGTGATGAGTTATCTCTTTTAACGAAATCGGTGTAGGTTAACTATTTAGAAGCCACAATTAACGCTCGCATGTATTTGTTGAATATAAGGAGACGCGTCAGGCTGCGCGGGCCCTACAACCAGCGGAGGACGACAGCTAAGGCACACAAACACCAAAAAAAATACATCGAAATAGTATGTGCAAGGACCCTTTAACTAGCAGAATAAAACAAGTTTTATCCACGGAGTACAATGGGTTGGATGCGATTTAGCAAGACAGTGCTGTCTTTTAGTGCGATATCCTTACTACGCTACTTCGCCAAAATATTGGTTATCGTCTTCGTTCTCATTGTACACAAATCCCCGGCAGCATGCAAAAATTTTTATGCAGTAACAGGCGTATGACCACTCCATAAGGGAAAAATATATATAAAGACGCTGTCGTCGCAAGGATTCGAGCCTACGCACAGTGCATTCTAAGCAAGTGTGTTGGCTATGGGCGCGAAAGTTATGGTCGATGGAGGCGTCATTTTAGTGCTCAATGGGTAATATATTTGGGGGGGCACTTCAGCGGACAAGCTTCGCCACTCTTCGAGTAAATATGCACATATTGCGGGATTACCGATGTATATGTCCTCAGCCGCGGGTCCTAATTTTCCCGCTTACAGAAATTACAGCGACATAAAATGCCTGCAGAAATGTAATACGATCGTGTTGATGCATTACATTCAGGTAAGTTAGGGCCTGTTGGTATTCCATTTCAGTGTATAGTTTACACACAAGACAAGAGACAAGTGGCAACCTGTTCTCAATCAATCAATCATTTTTTTTTTCAAGTTCTCTTATTACATGAAAATACACAACAATGGTTAGACCCCTAGCCACTGGCTAGTAAGGGGTCTAAATAAATATGCATATAAAGGAATAGATTGTGTTAACTAAGTAGATATTCTATAAGTACACTTCAATCATAACAAGAAAAAAATTGGAGCGAAATATAAAAGGGAAACTTGTGATAGGTCAATTGCAGTATCGTGCAGTCAATTGCGGTCTCGTCGGTTGTCACTTGTTTCTTGTCTTCTGCATGCGTCTAATACTGATATACATTATATTCCACCATGATTTGCGCCGACGCTTTGAATCTCGTATTTATTTGCTGAACCCGGTGTTCGTGTTCGCTGCATTCGCCGTAATAAACCAACAACCGAAATGCTATCACGGGACAGGAGAAATTGAAGGGACATAGGTACTGTTCCAATTTCCTGTGGTTTAGATTCGTTCTTATTATTCCATTACTTTCGAAGAAAGTCTGGCACTCGACCATGCGTCTCAAATGTAAATAATGTCCAGGCTTGACAAGTCTAGAGAACAGTCAAGGGTATTTGTTTTCATTGATTACTTTACGGATCTCATTGATACGATTGTGGCGTCCGAGACACTGTGCTGGGGCCAAACCGAACGTGACATTGTACACCGTCCATCCGACGACATGGGTAGAAGTTCCTGAGTATGTTATCATGCGGTAGGTCTCAATCATCTGCAAAGAACGGAGATCAACACTTTTATGTGCAAAGCGTTCGTAGATTTGCATCATATGAGTAGAGCAAGTTTGAACGTTGCTTAAAGGGGCCCTGCAATAATTTTGCGGTAACATTCGTACTCCCTCAGTATCGGAGTCTACTGCCTCACAAACAGCATGACCCGAAAACCGCATGCCACGATAATTACCATGCTTTTCAGGCAAGTATTAAACATCTCACCCACGAGTTTATTTCCTTGGGTTCCTCGAAGAATAATAACCCTACTCGTTTTTCTCAGAGAAATAACTTCTTGCTGCCTAAAGCTTTTACTGATTACCGTTAAATGGCAGGATCATTCTGTCCTGTCAAAATGTGGAATTCTCCTCCTCACCCCATCGAAGGATTGTCAACTCTTACTGCGTTTCAAAAACACCTAGAGCTCATTTCCTAAACCAATATTTATATGGATGATTCATAGCTTGTGTTGTGCTCTTTTAGTGGTCTTGCTCCTTTCTTTCCTATTGAATTATTAAGGCGAAACCCTTATATGCCTCACTAGAAACGATATTTGACCGTAGGCGTCCAGCGTTGTCGACGACGTCTCGCGCCCTGCGGCGTCGCGACAAGTGATAAAAATATCATCATCACGTGATGACGTCAATTATCACAAAATTTTTGCCATCATTATGGCGTTACAGATTGCAAAAATTTACGTCGTCATCATGACGTCACACACTCTGGCGTCACGTCATGTGACGTAAAGCAATTATAAGGAAATTATGATGATGACGATGATGATTATGATAATGAAACTGTAGCTTTCTCTTCGCATCGAGAGGTCGCAAACAAATTTTGCTTCCTAGCCATCAATTAAAAAACAAAATGCCGTTGTAGCGTCCTCCTTTAGGCGGAGAACGTAACCGGTGAACGCGCAACCTCAAGAGAAGAAAATAACGACGGCGCTTCGCCGTGGCACGTGAAGCCATGTCTCGTGTTCACTGGTAGCGTCGATTCTGCTTCAGCCATCTGGTTCCTTCGCTCCTGCGGCCTAAGCCTACAGCGTCATCACATGACATCGTAGCTTGGTCGAAGGTGGGTCGATCACGGAGGAAGTGCAAAACCAGGTGAGGTGCCTCCGATCCTGGAGGCAGTGCGAAACCACGCTAGGTGCACAGTGCTGTCGGAGGGTTGCGCGGCCAGATAAATACATCTAGGGAGCCTACATGACCGGCCGTTCATGTAGAAACCCTAATACACCTACTGAGGCGAAAAAGAAGATGGCTTACGCCTTCGAGTCGTCTTAGGTGAATGCACAAGGGACCCTGTGATTTTTTATGAGCATTACGTGAGATTCTTTGGACGAATGCAGCGCAGTTTTGACGTAGACAGGACACGCAGATAAACTCAGACGAGCGCAGTGTTTATCGGTGTCACCGGTCTTCGTCAAAATTGCGCTGCAGTTGTCCAATGTATCTACCAACTCACCCAAGTCAAAGTATAATTGGAACGTAAAATATATTGCCACAGTTCATGGTGGCTTTCGTTGCATGTGTTCATGGTTAGTATGAGGTTGTATTTCCTTATCCAATATTCCTACACTTAGAAAACAGTTCGGTGTACTAAAACATTGATTATTATTGTCTCATTCTATTGTAGTATTCTTTCTTTGTCACTATTAGCCGTTTTGTTCGCATTTCTTGGGTTCGCTTAAATGTTTTTACATTTTTGTGCTCATTTCGTAATTTGCATCTTAATAATCATGTACAGACGGTCCCGGCACCGTCTTCTGACCTTGGAACCCTCTTCTATAGAGAATGGCCTGTAAATGCACAAAATCTGCAGGTCGTATCAAGGCACTCGATCTTCTATTACAAGGAAAACAATGTCACAATACGTGATTTATTCATTTTACAGTAATTTTCCTAAACTGTTATGAAATATTTGTTTTATATGATTTAATGAGAGCTAACAAACCATCAAGTCACGGAAAGTATAGGGGATGTTTTTGTAGCAATTGTCATATGTCAAGAAATTAAACTGGACGAAATAAAACCGTCGGCAGGGACCGAGCCTGCAACCTTCGAATAACGCGTCCGATGCGCTACCAATTGAGCTATGGCGGCCGTCAGCTTGTCACCAACTTTATCGGGTATATCTGTGTATTTAAACACGGGAATGTTAATCAGCGTCGATCGCAGCGGTGAAGGCGAGCGTGGAATACTCTTTTATTGCGATAGCAAATATAAGGACACGCTCCGTAGGTTTTTGTCGTCGCTGTCGCCGTCATGTTCCGCATATATATATATATGAGGGTATTTATATATGCAGTGTGGCCCAACTATCCCGGAGCATGATCAAAACAGAGAGAAACGGCGTTACTCAAGGCAAACCTAGTTTATATTTTTTCTAGTGCACTGCAGCAGCCACTGCTATTTCTTTGCGTTAATGAGGTTTAATATTTCGCCATAATTATATTTGTAGCTTCACAATTTCTCAACTATTTATGAAAATGTCAATGAGACATATGTAGGTATGTTCAAATGAACACTAAGTGTGCTATTTTCAATGACGCAATAATTGCGTGCTATTTTTTTCCTGTTTATACAGAAAGCCCACGAAATCTGAAAAGCCCGACCTGTAACGTTACCAAAGTGCGAAACGCTGTCTCTGGCAAAGAAAAACAGGCAAAGCGGGGTTATTTGAGGGCGCTGCTTTCTTTTGTGGCGGGGGGGGGGGCGTAATCACGTGTTATTTTTCGTATTTCGCGGGCTTTTTTTATCAACCAGAAAAAATTAGCGCGCAAGTAGTACGCTGTTGAAAATAGTGCAGTTAGTTTTTATTTGGACATGCCTCGATATGTCTCATTGATATTATGAGAATTACGTGAGTACGTGTCAAGTTATACATATAATTATGACTGACTAATTAAACATCACGAACGAAAAAAACTAGCGGCGACTGCTCCCGTCTTCTGGGAACAATATGTAATAGGTTTGCTGCGCGTAAACGCGGTTCATCTTCTTTTAAATCATGCTGCGTAATAGTTGGGACGATTAGCTTATAAAAGCCACAAACAAAAATATTTCATTAGATATATATGCCGAAGCGCGCGACCGGGGATTCGAACCTGGGAGCTCTAGCTTCGAAGCGCGCCGCGTTAAACGAGTCAGCCACGGCGCGCACGTCTTTAAGCATACTAACGGCGAACTATTTATATACATCATTTACCGCTGGTAGTACGCAGAGCTCGGAGCCGCTTCTGCGTGTTCTATTGTTCACCAGCGAGATGGCGCGAAGCGCGATTTAAAGGTCGTCGTCCCGATCGCCCCGCTCGTTCTTCGCCGGAGTTGCGATGAGCGCGCGCCTTCTACCTGTACCACTTGTACTTTGCCCTACAGGGCATCTTCACTGGTGCGCGCACTGATCTCGTGAGGCGGGCGCTTTGTACAGATGTCTTGAGCTTTCACCGCAAAAAAATTTGCGTCGAAGTTACACTGCGCACAAACCTCACTTCGCTCGCTGCAGCGGCCGCGTTTGCAAAAGGAGTGCGCTACCAGCTAGAATAGCCAAAGTAGAGGCTAGTTGGTAGCCGACACTTACAGTGTGCTGCTCAAACACAAACAAGTGACAGTTGTGACCAGGGTGTCGGAATGGAACTAAAGCCGAAAACGAAAAATGAAAAAAAAAACATATAGTTTTCACCGGAACGAAAACGTAACCGAAACTTTATTATTTCGTTCCGGAGTGAAACCGAAATTTTTTCAATCGTATTTTCAAACTTCGCAATCCAGAAAAACTGAGCTCATGCAATAGGAGCAGATCTCAAGGTACAATATTAGCGCGTAGCTCAGGCAGGATCTCTAAAGCAAAGTTATGTTAAAATGTGCGAAAAACTAAAACAGTGGCATCGCGCCTGTCACGAAGGCAAAAATGGAGAGGGCATTGTCAGCGCTGAAGTTTGTTACAGCGAAAGCTGTTATGAGATCACAACATCTGATTTTGGCGCCGTAGTTGTCCGCCGCCGCCGGTGTCTGTGACCGTTATCGCGTGAAATAGGAAAAATATTAGATGAGAAACAAATTTCTGAGATCGGATGGGATTTTAACCCGTGCCCTCTGCGTGGCAGTCGGGACTTCTACCACAGTGCCACGCTGGTGCTTGTAACTCCTTCGCATACAAGCGTCATGTCGGGCAAGGAGTCCTGTTAACATATGTAATATAGCGTGGCAGAAGAGTAAAATAACAACCAGGCTTCACACAATGCTAAAGCGCAACGAGTGCGTTGTTTATTGCTTCCCACCAGTGTTGCGGAGTTTCCACTCGAGAATGGGAATGACTCCGGAATCATTCCACATTTTCGCGACCCTGGAACGGAATGGGGACAGCGCTTGAGAAATGGAATGGAATTAAGCGGATTTTGCGCGGAATGGAATGGGAATATAATTACGTCTTTTTCCGAAAATAGACACGTTTCCATCTGCGTGCTGTTTCTTTTTTTAAACTTCGAACAATAAGTCAGAGGCTAGAATTTAACGAAAACAGTATTTTTAAAATGGCTTGGCTGATTACAAGCGCGGTACTACAAACCGAGGCGCCAGTTTGTGTACGAAAAAAATGCATTATCCCAGGAGATACTGAACGCAGAAACAAATTACCCCTGCGCGTTGGTTCCCATTGATACCCCCACACGAAAGCGGCGAATACTCTATGCACAGTCTGATCTTCATCTCTCGAGCAGTGTAGTACCTGACACACGTAAATAACCTTTGCGACAAGGAAGATATTGCATACCTGCGCACAGGCGAACACAGAAAGTTATCCTCACCCCATCTATGCTTACGAGGTGCGCTTGACAAGCGTGAGTGGTGACGAGCAGTGAGGCCCAGTGTTCCGTATTCGATGCAAAAGCGCAAGGTGCCCGAGAGGGGCACTGTTCAAACTAATACCAGCAGATCTAGAGGGTTTTGTTCCCCATTAACCAAATCTTAGTTTTCTCCATATTCAAGACCGTTCCAGACGCGTGGCAAAACTGCTTAGTCTTCTTGAATACTACTTTTGTCAGCATAAAAATGCGCTATGTCGTCTTTTTAGCAGTACCACATTTAAGCTTAAGCAATATTAAAACATCACCATTCATTGAAACATGATGATCATGCAAATACTATAGGTAGCGGGAGAACTGCCCCTATGGGAATTAATAGGGTGGTTGAACTGCACGAGATATGCCACCAAGCTACTATCCCTCGACCTTGCTGACGTGTTTTGCATACTTTTGAGTTTTAATGCATCTGATAACATCAGCTTTATGGGATGTTCACTCTTAGCTCGATAAAACTATCAAGATGCTTTTCCTACGTTGAGGAATTACAAGAATTGAACTGCCCGGCCATTGCCGGAGTGGCAATGGGCTAAGTTTTCTCATTCCGAGGAACTGAAAGGAATGGAATTGCGGCAAGTTCCAATTCTCCGAAATGAAATTGCAATGGAATGGAGGCGCCCATTGCGTAACATGCTTCCCACCCACTGCAAAGTGCTCAGCCATATTTCTTCGTCATCAGCCACAGCACAAAGTGCACGTAATGCCTTACAGATGTGTAGCCGGTAACACGATTCTCCGAAGAATGACGAAAGATGCCATAGTGGGAACTTTGCTACATCAGAAAAACTACGATGATTTATGGTGTAGTGGGTACCTTGCATGTGTACTTGTATTAGTTGCCCCAAGAGACTCTACAACGGGCTCTACAAAGTCCGCTCTTCCAGCTTTCCCTGTGACTATGTTGCGTGTCCCGCGCGGGATTGGCGATCTTTTTATCAGAACAGCCGTCTCGCACATCAGAGAGTACACTCAATGATGTGCTGCTTCTGAGATCGCGCTCCCTCCCTTGACACAAAGCAATGAGACCACTAAAAATTCTTACTCGTCTTTTGAGAAAATAAATAGTATGGCTGTGAAATAAATACTGGTTTGTGCTAGTTGGTAGGAAATCGTGGTACAGTTACTTCCGCTCCTCTGAAGAACGTGTTTTACCTTTGTGCCACTTTCTTAAGAGGAGGGAAAGTAACTACACCACTAATTGATTGTTGTTTTTGATTACCGTAACTTGAAAGTTTTGCATATTAAAAACTGCTATGAACCATTACGGAACATTTGTTTTTCGTTCCGGAACAGAAACGGAACGGAACTTTTTGCGGTGGAACGAAACTAAAACCCAAACGGAAAACATTTCGTTCCGACACCCTGGTTGTGACATTTAGTTCGCGCTCGTTTTGTGAATATCTGTGCGTTCTTTTCGTGAGTCTTTCTTCGTGTTTGAGCAGGGCGCTGCACGTGTCAAGCTGTGACGGTTGTTAGTTCGTGCTCGCCTTGTGTGTATTCTTTCGTGCGTCCTTTGTGCTTGAGCGGCGCTCTGAAAGTTTCGAGCTGCTTGCCATTCTTCGTATTACATTCCAATTTGTTGCTATCGCATTTTTTGCTTCAGTCTTGCGGTGAAACTGAGACTTCTTTTTTTTTCTGCCTGCTGGTGTCACGCAGCACGTGATATTTTTATGAACTCGTAGCTAACTAATATTGCTCCGCGTACTAACGGAAGGCATGAAATCTGCAAGAACGAGACCCTTGCTACGAATGAACGAAAGAAGGGGAACTTTAAGGGCTTGATTTTTTTAACACGAAAGTGTTCTATGCCGGGGTCCACCAAGATTTTCATGACGTATTTCCTTCACGCAAATACGTCAGGAAAAAGAACGCCATGAAATGACAAAGAAAATATACTATAAGCAAAAGTTTCTTTGAGAGGAGTTGAACCCATGACCTCTCAGTCCGCAACGATGGCTGGAGGTCGTTTAGCCTACTGAGCTACCGCGAAACTCCTAGCGGGGGCTACATGAGCGCGCCTTTTATCTTTCGCACTTTCCTCTCACAGTGCTCCTGCATGGATGGATGTATTGTTGCTATGAGCGTCCTCTTTATAAGGGGGTGGTGACATGTGTGCCACCAGGCTAGAAAAACAAAACAATAAAACGCGCCGCTTCTGCGACCGTCCCATTCGGCGCGTTTCGAATAGAAGTGTAATTTCATTTAACACACCGGGAGGTGGCGGCCCAAGCCTCCCTCATAGCATTCATCCGTATCGAAAAAAAGCTCTCCGACGCTCCCCTGGCTGTCGCACCGCGTTCCCCGCTCGCCCTGCAAGAAATAAATGCCAGGGTAGAAGGAAGACACAACGCGCTTACCGTTTGTCTTCGCGTTCCCGACGCTTTGGAGGAGGGCATACCGAGTATCAGTGTTTATTACGTGCTTGTTGCGCCATATTTGCGTGGGATTCACAATGTGCTATGTTAAGAACTTCAGCTACCGCAAGGGTTAAATCAAGATCATGGGCGTTAGTCGTTGGTACGGAGATGTGCCAGTAGGCGTCAACGTAGTGCGTTCACATCAGGCGGTGAAGAGCGATAGACATTTACAAGCTCTGATATACCATGCACTAAAGCAGTCAACTACTTCTGTGATGACACGTTTCACTTTCGTGTTATTCCGATTCCTATGACAGTGGGATCAACCATCTTTTTTTAGACACAATATTAATGAGATGTTCTGGCCCTGCCGGTGGGCTATCTTTTCGTCCACATTATGTCTTCATATTTGAATCACAATTACTACAAATACCATCCCCTGTACTTTCCATGGCTTGTTTGTCTGTCAGGTCTCAGTAATATTGTGTCTAACAAAGAAAAACGAGCCATCAATAGTTTCCTTCTTTCGTTATTTCATATGAATCATTGATGTTCTGCTTTTGCAAACATAGAATGATTTGTCAGGCTGGAACTGCTATGCACATTTGTTTTTAGTTATTGATATGAATCATAACTGGAGTTTATTACCAGCCAACTTAGCTGGTTACAAGCATTGCCCCAAAATCAGGACAGCAGTCACTAGAAGCACATCAGAAGTGCATCAAGCGAATCGGTCACTACTGTCCGCCCACTCCGAGGGCGGTGCTGTGCCGACCTTATTATCTGCTCAATACACAACAGTTATGTTAATTCCAGCATATAAAAACTATACTTTTAACGTGGCTGGCGGGAAGCGCGGCCCGTAGAACAACTCGTCGTACATAATAGCGTCTTCCAAAAAATGATCATGTGCAGCAGTACGCTGCAAACTGAAGTTAAAGGAAGACACATTTATGAAGGAGGAGGTTCAGGTCATGCAAACTTCAATGAGCCTTGCTCTTATCTACTAGACGGCACAACTAGTACAAACACGTGGTGTGAACAATTGTGTACGATGCGTCTAAAAGGGTTAAGCACCTTTTCTCACCTTTCGTCCGAAAGAGGGCGCTTTTTTTTTTTATCCTTCGAGCCTGGTGGCAGACATGTCACCGCCCCGTTATAAAGGGGACGCTCATAGCATCCATCCATCCATCCATCCGGAGGGGGGTGATGACAAAGGGGCAGAAGTTAAAGGGGCCCTGCACCCCAATTTACGCATGTCGTTATCATCGGCTGCTTGCTTGCCAAGGGTCTTGATAAGTGCTGCGGCACCAGTGAAATCGGCGAGAAGAAGTGTTTGATATTTTAATTTGTTCCCGAAGTGGGTTTCCGCGCCGACGGCAGCGTCGCACATGACCGATTTCTGCTGCCGCTAGTGACGTATCACTCAGCTTACGCTGTTCACTTTGAGTGTTTCAAAATACATCGTATACGGTCCCCAGACCAGTGTACCCGTTAGCCCACGCCTCGTTACCAGCTGCCCAGGGGTAGCGGTCCAACACATGGGAAGTGTGCTACAAGCGCCGTGGAGGGATCGGCCATGTTTCCCCCTATGCGCCACGGGTGGGCAAAATGTCTCAGCCTTGCGTTTCAGTGCGGAAAACCGAGGCACAAACGTGTTGAATGCGCAGAGAATTGGTCCTGGGTAGAGAGACGTTGGTAGATGCTACGCCGGCGATTATCTACGACAGAGCGGTGCAGGTTGCGACCACCGCTGGCAGAAACAAACCCCTTCTCGATATGCGCATTCGTGCGACAATTTCCGGGTGCTCTTAGACACTGTGTCCAACATTAACCTTCTGGGTGTATGGTGGCTGCTGAAACCACACGAGCCAGCCATAAAAGAGTGGTACGCACGCTCTGCCTGGGCACGGGTTGGTCTTAGTCTACTACCTCACTCCGATGCAAGATCCAGTGGGCGCCAGGCATCTGCCAGCAGCTTTTTCTATGCGTGCCCGATCTCTGTAATGACATAGTACTAAGGATGTACTTCCTGGATATCAATTCATATTGTACTTGGAGGTTCGAGAATCACGACTGAACCGCAATGCATGAAACCTTTCGTCAAGGAAAAGCGACAGGCCAAAGGAGGGCTAGAGAGCGAGGAATGCTGCGTTCTGCAAGCAGTATTTGCCGTGCGACCCGAGGCCACTGCCAGTACTGAAACCCCAACTACCAGTCACCTCGCACACCTTGCGGCTCAGGTGAATGCGCCCATAATCTCAGGTGAATGCACATGCGCTCAATGTATTCAGCGCAGCTATTACGACTACGCCTGGGTGCACAACGTCTGCTGAACATCGGATTGACACGGGAGATAACCGAACCGTACGTTGCAATCTCCGCTTTCTCAATTCA
Source organism: Rhipicephalus sanguineus (assembly GCF_013339695.2). Lineage (NCBI taxonomy): Eukaryota > Metazoa > Arthropoda > Arachnida > Ixodida > Ixodidae > Rhipicephalus > Rhipicephalus sanguineus. Next base: position 120,800,517 of record NC_051180.1, on the reverse strand, counting down.
AGAAGGCCATTATAGACAACGTCATCGCTCACATCATAGAAGAAAACTAAGAAGCCCAAGCACAGCCAGTGGACAAGCGCTCCTGTTCTGGTTGCAAAAAGGCTGGTGCCTTCGTCATGCCACTGACTATCGATTACTGAATAGTCATGCAAGGTTGGCTGCTTATCTTACGCCCAGTACTCACTGGCTCTTGGCAGACTTGGGTCAGGCCTTATGGGTCTCAAGTTTCCATCTTTCGCAAGTTACTTACAAATCCCAGTCCGTGAAAAGGATATCCCGAAGACCGCGTTTTTCAGCCACCAGGGCACCAAGGAATTCCCTAGGATGCCCTTCGGAGTGTAAGGTGGGCCCGCAATTTTGCCAACATTGTTGAACACTGTTTTGAATGGTGTAACACAAATTGCAATGACATTCCTCAACGACGCCTTGGTTTATTGAGGTATTCTCGACAAGCACTTGAAACACATTCAATGTGTACTAGAACGCATCTGAGAAGAAGGCCTCACCATTAATCCAGGCAACGTCCAACTCAACCGTGCTTCACTCAAGTTCCTTGGGCATATCATTTCACCTGGGTAGTGTAGATCTGATGAGGGCAATGTGTTTGCTGTTTTGTATTCACCCCTACCAGTAACAGACAAATAACTGCAAGCCCTCCTTGCCTTCGCGGGGTATTATCAAAGCTTTAGACATCAATATCCCCTCACAGCCCTCCCCCTCACCAGTCTATTGCAGAAAGATTCACCCTGGCAGGGCACAAACCAGCTTCCGAAAACTGAAGGAATCCCTAAGCTCATGATGCCGTGGTGAACCTTCTTGACATCAACCGGCCCTTCGTGGTGGGAACGGATGTTAGTGGCATGGGAATAACGGCCGTGCTTCTGAAGGCAAGCCCTGAGGAATTGATACCTTGTCGTTTATCAGCAGGGTTCTCTTTGAGGCAGAAAAGTAGTTCACGTTTCAGGGATGGGATTGCCTGGGAGTGGTCTGGGAGGCAGATAAATCCAAGCCTGACCTCGGATTCACGGAATTCGAAATCCATTGTAAACATCCTTTTTGGTCAGGATGTTTCATGCATATCAGGCCTCGCCGCTGTATCGCCGTAAATTTCTCAAAATGTAAATATTTACCGCTAATACCATCAGCCGCTCTACATGGACATTTTTGTTTGAAGTGTCAGCTGCTTCACCGAAATAATGACACGCAGTTTTCATGGAAACCCGTGATTGTATAAACTGTGATTCGCTTCTGCGACATAAGTGCACACGTTTCGCTTTCAAGTTGTTTTTATCTATTTATTTTTATGCGCGAATATTATAGACCCTAATCGGTCCCAAGGAGTAGTGGGACATCACTCTACATAGACAATGCCATGAACAATAAGTTCAAGAAATATTATTATTACATATATATATATATATATATATATGTAATAATGTACATATATATATATATATATATATATATATATATATATATATATATATATATATATTGTGGCGAAGCAATTGGTACTGCTTAACGGTTGCGCTCTCCAGCGGCTCCTAGTGGGTCGTCCTCTTCTAAACGCCGCTCGCGCTCTCGGATCCCGTGCTTTTGCCTTGACTGTCGCCATAGTGCATTGTCGCCGAGTGCCGTCCAATAAACAGCTTAACAAATTGGTGGAGAGTGCTGTGCTCCCATTCAATGCCCCTGGAGCTTCGTTCCCGTACTCTGCCATCTACCATGCCCCAAGACGCCGCTCAGCAAACGCCGCCTCCCACACCGACCACATGTCCCGGTGTCCCACGCATCCGCGATCCACCTATCTTCACTGGCGCCGATGGCACCGACGTGGAACACTGGCTGGGAATTTACGAGCGCGTGAGCGTACCCAACAAATGGGACGAAGCAGGCAAGTTGAGCAACTTGGTCTTCTACCTCGCGGGAGTAGCAAGCTTGTGGTACAACAACCACGCGTCCGATTTTGCTACTTGGTCGGATTTCAAGACCGCCGTCATCAATGTTTTTGGCCGCCCTGCAGTTCGTAAGCTGCAAGCAGAACAGCGCTTACGCGAACGAGCTCAGCAGGCGGGTGAATCTTTCACCAGTTATATCGAAGACGTCCTGGACTTGTGTAAGAAAGCCAACGGCACCATGTCCGAGTCTGATAAGATCCGGAACATTATGAAGGGCATTGACGACGATGCCTTCACCATGTTGCTCGCTAAAAACCCTTCCACCGTGGCCGAGGTCATAACACTGTGCCAGAGCTACGAGGAGCTCCGCCGGCAACGTTCGATGACCCGTCGCTCTCCATCACGCGACGAAGAGCTTGCTGGCTTGGCGGCCATACCTGACCAGGCCACGCTGCTGGCAGAAATGAAGGCATTCGTGCGCGAGGAAATCGCACGCCAGTTCTCTCTCCTGGCCTTCGCCCACCCGCCGCACGTTCAACAGTCGTCGACGACCCTTCTTCCTCCCATCCGCCGAGCGATTGAGCAGGAAATCGCGGAGGTGATGCCTGAGTACCACCAGCAACCTCCGGCTCCTGCACCACAGAGTTACGCTCAGGTTGTCGCCAGGACGCACCAGGCTATCCCTGCGGCTGCACCGTTGAGTTACGCCGAAGCCGCCGCTAGACCTCCGTCCTTCGATACGGGCGTGCCGGCTACGTATGCTGCCGTAATCCCTAGGCACCGACTGCAACCCACCTTGCAGTCATTTCAGCAGCCGCCCCGTCAATCGCATCCTGCGACGTGGGCGGGACCTGCCCCGGCGAACCGATGGCGCACACCCGACAATCGGCCCATCTGCTTTGCATGCGGTTATGCCGGTCACGTGGCCCGTTACTGCCATCGCGTGCAGCCGCCTCGAGTCGCGTCAACCACCACCAGCCAGTCCAGCCATGCATTCTACGACCCGCCTATGTCGCCGACGTCACGTCCAGCTCCATCCACTCGCCGCTCTCCGTCTCCACGCCGTCGCTCACTGTCACCAATACGGCCACGTTCTGTCGCACGAGAGCAGGAAAACTAGTCGTCGCAGTCCACGAGGCAAGGGCTGCGACGCTATCGAACTGTAAAAGCCCTCAGCGAAGTCCATCGAATGTCGTAGACGTGTTTGTGGACGGTGTTCGCGCATCTGCCCTTGTCGACACTGGAGCCGCCGTATCCGTTATGGACGCAAAACTTAGCCGCTTACTTCGAAAAGTGACGACGCCACTTTCTGGGATGTCCCTCCGTACCGCCAGCTCCCAGAGTATTAGGCCTACAGCAGTATGCACTTCTCGCGTCGTCATTCAGGACGTTCTGTACGACGTCGAGTTCATCATAATTGCTGCATGCTCCCACGACGTCATCCTGGGATGGGATTTTCTATCCCGCCACGACGCAATAATTCACTGCGCACCAGCCGCCCTCGAACTCTCACCGTTCTCACATTTGACGCCGGCAGACAGTCCATCGGCATTCACCAAGACCCTCGTCAAAGACGATACCAAAGTTCCTGCAAACTCGTCGACGGCTGTGCCAGTTTATTGCGCCGGTCTCTGTGACACAATTGCACTCCTTTCGCCATCTGACCGCGTTTGCACTAGGAAAGGGTTGCTGGTACCTTTCGCGACCGTGCAAGTCACTCAGGGTAGCACCGCTATTTTTGTTACCAACCCATCCCCGCACATTGTTACGTTGGTGCGAGGGGAATGTCTCGGCAGAGTGGAGCCCCTCGAAGACGAACAAGTTCTGGACGCACCCGATGACTCGCACTGCACCAGTTCCCGTACCATCAGTGCCGTTTCCACGTCTGATTCCTCACCCGCGGATGTATTTGGTGCCTCCATTGCTGACAACCTTACGTCGGTCCAGCGTTCCCAGCTTCTGTGCCTGCTGGAAGAATTTCGTTCTTCTTTCGATGTCGGGCAAACTTCTCTCGGCCGCACGTCCGCCGTTACGCATCGCATCGACACTGGCGCCCAACCACCACTGCGGCAACGTCCATATCGCGTGTCTCCCACAGAACGTCGGGTAATTAATGAGCAAGTGGACGATATGCTTCGACGCGACGTTATTCGACCCTCGGACAGCCCGAGGGCGTCTCCTGTTGTTCTCGTTGCCAAGAAGGACGGTTCTGTGCGCTTCTGTGTGAACTACCGAAGGCTCAACAAGATCACTAGGAAGGATGTTTATCCACTGCCGCGAATCGACGACGCGATTGACAGCCTCCAAGGAGCAGAATACTTTTCATCTCTCGATTTGCGCTCGGGGTACTGGCAAGTACCCATGGCTGATGACGCTTGACCGATGACAGCCTTTGTCACGCCCGACGGCTTGTACGAGTTCAACGTCATGCCGTTTGGTCTGTGCAATGCGCCCGCGACCTTCGAGCGCATGATGGACACCGTTCTGCGCAACTTGAAATGGCACACGTGCTTGTGTTACCTGGACGACGTCGTCGTTTTCGCTCCGGACTTCTCCACGCATCTTCAACGTCTGCGGCATGTTTTGACGCGTTTGACCAACGCCGGCCTCCAACTGAACCTGAAGAAGTGCCGATTTGCAGCACGGCAGCTGACAATCCTAGGCTACGTCGTGTCCAAGGACGGAATCCTTCCCGATCCGGCCAAGCTTCGGGCCGTGGCCGAATTTCCCAAACCTACGTCCGTCAAAGAACTGCGCAGTTTCGTAGGACTGTGCTCCTATTTTCGACGTTTCATACGCAACTCTGCCACCATCATATCGCCGCTGACGAAGTTCCTTGGAAGTAACGGGCCCCTACATTCGTGGTCGTCCGAATGCGACGACGCGTTCGCAAAGCTCCGTCGTTTGTTGACGTCTCCTCCCATACTACGCCACTACGACCCTACGGCCCCAACGGAGGTACACACGGACGCCAGCGGTGTAGGCCTCGGTGCTGTTCTTGCGCAACGCAAACCAGGGTTCCCCGAATATGTATCGCCTACGCAAGTCGTACGCTCACTAGAGCCGAGACCAATTACACTGTCACGGAAAAAGAGTGCCTGGCGATCATCTGGGCCCTTACAAAATTTCGACCTTATTTGTATGGTCGCCCATTTGATGTCGTCACCGATCACCACGCACTATGTTGGCTGTCGTCATTGAAGGATCCCTCGGGCCGTCTCGCCCGTTGGGCACTTCGCCTGCAAGACTACGACATCCGCGTGCTGTACCGCAACGGACGTCAGCATGCTGACGCCGACGCCCTCTCGCGCTCCCCCTTGCCTGACGACAATGCCTCCTGCTCAGTGTCTCACACTGCTGTTTCTTCTATCGATGTTCACACCATCGCTACCGAGCAGCGCAAGTATAAATGGATCGCTTCGCTAATAGACTTGCTTACTGATCCGTCGACAACACCAACCACTCGCGCGTTGCGTCGTCAAGCCCACCATTTCGCCATTCGTGACGACCTACTGCACCGGCGCAATTACAACGCCGACGGCCGCCAGTGGCTACTTGTGATACCCCGAAGTCTGCGTGCTGAAATATGCGAGTCTATCCATTCTGATCCGCAATGCGCGCACTCTGGGGTATCCAAAACTTACCACGCATTCGACAACGATACTTCTGGCGAGGGATGTACCGCTACGTGCAGAAGTTCGTCCGCTCCTGCCTCGATTGCCAACGCCGAAAACCTTCAACGCACGTGTCACCAGTCGGTCTACAACCATTACCTTGCCCTAACCGTCCGTTTGGGCGCGTGGGCATCGATTTGTATGGACCACTTCCTCTGACGTCGGCTGGTAACCGTTGGGCCATCGTCGCCGTTGACCATCTAACGCGATACGCCGAAACCGCTGCCCTCCCAGCGGCTACAGCGCGTGATGTTGCCTCCTTCCTGCTGCACCGATTCATGCTGCGTCATGGTCCACCCCAGGAGCTTCTCAGCGATCGAGGCCGTGTCTTCTTGTCGGAAGTCGTCGAAGCCATTCTCAAAGAGTGCCATGCTGTTCATCGCAAAACTACTGCTTACCACCCGCAGACGAATGGCCTAACCGAACGCTTCAACCGCACGCTCGGCGACATGCTCTCAATGTACGTCGCCGCCGATCACACAAATTGGGATGCCATTCTGCCCTTCGTCACCTACGCCTATAATACCGCCCCTCAGAGCACTACTGGTTTTTCACCCTTCTTCCTGTTGTACGGAAGGCACCCGTTGCACACCATTGACACGATATTACCCTACAAGCCGGATCCATCTGATTGTGCGCCTATTTCTGACACAGCCAGGCTTGCTGAAGAGTGTCGCGAGCTTGCAAAGGCCTTTACAACGCACGAACAAGAGCGGCAGAAGAGCCTTCGCGGTGGCACCACCACTTCTGAGTCCACGTTCCTCCCCGGAGCACTCGTATGGCTCTCGGTCCCTACCACTGCAACCGGCCTCTCTTCAAAACTACTGCCGAAATACGAAGGCCCTTACCGGGTCGTCGAGCGCACGTCCCCGGTCAACTACCTGATCGAACCCATCGAACCAGCTTCGGACATGCGCCGTCGAGGGCGCGACATAGTCAACGTGGAGCGCCTCAAGGCCTACTATGACCCACTCATAGTAACGAGCTGTTAGGTCGCCGGACGGCTCCCTTTTCGTACCCGGAGTAATTGTGGCGAAGCAATTGGTACTGCTTAACGGTTGCGCTGTCCAGCGGCTCCTAGTGGGTCGTCCTCTTCTAAACGCCGCTCGCGCTCGGAGCCCGTGCTTTTGCCTTGACTGTCGCCATAGTGCATTGTCGCCGAGTGCCGTCCAATAAACAGCTTAACAACATATATATATATATATATATATATATATATATATATATATATATATATATATATATATATCATACATTTTCGTCACGCTCGCTTTCTTGATGAAAATAAGCTGAGGGACAGAGTCCGTTCGACATACATTTCTCTTCTCTCGTCCAATTATGAGTGCGGCCCAAAAATTTAGCATGACATCTTACCAAGTTCGTTTGGCAGCTTCTATTATCAGCCTCTGCAAAATATCAACATTTTTTAATGAGTAGAGACCGGATTTGAGGCAGATGGCTATTTTGTTGCTCGCGCTCCTATCGCGTCATTTTAATAGATGAGAATGAAATAGAGGTTAAGAAGGGCTTACAGTGCCTATAAATGCCTATTTTCCGCCTTCGTGCCTAAATGCTTACAAATGCCTATAAATAATAATTTTCGAAATGACGCTTATTCAAAATTGATGCTTATTCAGAAAAAAAGATGAAAGAAAAATGTGATGTGCACGAAGCTCTTGGTTTGTTTGTAATTTACATTTTAAGGTCTTCACTTCAGCTGCAAATTTACATATTAAGGTCTTCACTGCAGCAGAGTTCCCATAAAGGGGAGCGGGGGGGGGGGGGTCAGCCATACCAGAGTTGCCAGATTCTATCGAGCTAACAGGCAAGCGATCATCGCAAAATATGCCGAAAAAGGGGCGTGGCTTTCGCGAAGAAGCCTAAAAGAAACGAAAAGTTAATTAATTTTCCCCTTCTTGAATATATTTTATATTATAATAAATACCATTAAACACAAAGGAAAGTTCAAAAAATTATTTTAATTGTTTTGCACAGCGAAAATATGTGCAACTATGAACGACGGTACCGATTAACTTTTAAAATTGTCTCCAGGGTAGTCTCCATTCGCTTGAATGCGATTTTGTCAGTGCATGATTAGTGCATGTTAGTGCATGTCAAATGTGGATTCCCCCAACACATGTTTCACTTCAGCACTCACGTACACACAGTCATCGACAAACGTACTATTAGCGAGCGACAAACGTGCCATTTGTGAACGTGATGCTCACTAAAAACTATATTTTCTGGAAAAACGCAAATATGCAAAAAAAGCGATGAGCGACTCTTAACTTCTACAAGCGACTTGGCGAAACGAGGAGCCCAAATCCGATTACTATAAGCTGAACTGGCAACTCTGAACCATACTTTATATATGTTCGTGCATAGGTTTGTATGTGTGTATGTATGTGAACACACGCAAAATTAACAAGTCTAGTAGGGGGCGTGGAACCGCCCCCCCTTCCTTCAGCCTGGCTACGCCAGTGGTTCGTTGTCAGGGGAGAAATTGGCCCTATGCGATTCAACCCGGCCAATAGCAGGAATCCATCCTTTCTTGTCTTTTAGCGATCTGGCTGTCTGCTCCTTTTCTGCCCTCTTCGGTCACGCCGAAAAGACACCCAGAAGTGTGTCGACTCCACAGTGGACACTATACTCATCCTGCAGGATACGGGAGAGGCTGCGTTCTGCGAAATGTGAGGGACAAATCGCTGCTATGTTCAATTGTTGGCGCCTTTGTGCTATTTTAAGCAAAAATATTTTTGTTTGCCTATCGTAGATAGAGGTCGCGCACGTCTTTGTTTGAAATTACTTATTTACGTGAAAGTTTATTGTGCCTATATTGTGGGCATTTATTATGCACATCTTCTTCATGTGTACATTATCACCATCATGATGCATTTGGTTATGCATCCTCATCTTCGTCGTGTATCATCACCATCAGTGTGGGTTGATCGTGCCTGTTCGCTGCCGGGTCTTCGGGCCAAATAAACGTCTGCCCTACCAAGACCTCATACGTGGTGGAGGTTGCTTCTGGATCCTCCGTCCTCTACTCGTCCGCTCTACCTCCTGGAGCTTCGCTCAGGTCGCCGTTTGCGCCAGCTGTGCAGCAATATGTCACAGCACGAGCAGGTCGCTGCTGCTACCGTCCCCACTCTGGCACCGCAAGCCACGCCTTCACACGTCGTAAACAGCCCCCAGCGCGAACCTCATCTCTTCGCTGGGCTGCGCGGAGAAGACGTGGAGGACTGGCTGGACGATTTCGAGCGTGTCAGTTCTGCTAATCGGTGGGACGACACGTACAACCTAACTCACGTCTCCTTCTACCTTACCGGTGTGGCGAAGACGTGGTTCTTCAACCACCTGATCGACATCCCCGACTGGGCTACCTTCAAAGAACAGCTGCGCCAAGTCTTTGGCACACCGGCCGTTCGGTCGGCTCTCGCCAAGAAAACCCGCGAGGCTCGGAAACAACATCTCGGCGAGTTGTACACGTCCTACATCGAGGATGTTCTTGCGCTCTGCCGACGTGTGAATCCATCAATGTCAGAGTCGGACAGGGTACGCCACATTCTCAAGGGCATTACAACTGTCGCATTCAATGCTCTTGCCATCAAGAATCCGGCTACCGTTGCTGAAGTTGTCACAACGTGTCAGCGCCTCGACGAACTCGAGTCTGTTCGCCTCCCACCGGACAGTGATGAAACGCGTTCTACAACGGACGCAGACCTACGAGGCATGATAAGGGCACTGATACGTGACGAATTGCGATCCATGGGATTCTCAGTGCCTACGCTGTGTCCTAGTCAGCCTTCCGGCACGGCCTTGCGTGATGTCATCAGGGAGGAGCTAGCGTCCTTGACTCACTCGGCGCACATTCAACCCGCTGCTTCTCGCCTCCTACCAACATTCGCGCAAGTTGCTGCCACACCTCTAGGGAACGCCAACTCGACGTTGCAGCCATCAACATATGCGTCGGTTGCTGCCGCGCCCCCTGCGAGCTTCCCGTCACCGCCGGCTGAGCCCTTCTCTGCCCAGCTGACTGCGCTATCACTCGGTGCCCCAAACCCTGCCTACTACCCGCCTTGGCGATCATCTCGCCCTACGTGCTACTATTGCGGCTATCGCGGCCACATCTCACGCTTTTGCCACAAGCGCCAGCAAGACGAGCGTCGAGGATACGACATGTGCGAGCGTGACTTCCGCGGAGGAATCTTTTACAAAGGCCGCCGTTATTCGTCACCTCCGCGTCGATCACCATCTCCGCCCGCATCGAGTGAAGTGCGCAATAGTTATCGGCCAACCAGACGCCGTTCACCTTCGCCCTTCCGTCGCTCCTCGTCTCCGCTTCGGCCTGCCTCCCTCACCTCTGACCACCGTCCGGAAAACTAAGCGATGCAGTTTTTGGAGGAAAAACTGCATTCACACACAGGACTCAAATTCCTCCAGCACGCCCTTGCAATATGATTTCTGTAATAGTTGAAGGAGTGCACGTCGATGCCTTGGTGGACACTGGTGCTACATTTTCGGTTCTTCGTGCTGATTTGTGTGCCCGTCTCAGGAAAGTGATGACGCCTTACGATGGACCTACGCTGGTTGCAGCCCAGGGGAACACAATTCGCCCTTCCGCTCTGTGTACTGCCCGCGTGCTAATCGATGACATTCTTCACCACATAAAGTTCGCTGTGCTGTACCCGTGCTCTCACCAACTCATTTTAGGATGGGATTTTCTGTCGTCTGCTTCCGCGGCTATTTGTTGTGGCCAACGTGTCGTCCACCTTACCGGCACAGACTACTCGCTCGGCGACGACATCTACAAGCCACTTCGCCTCGTCGCTGCTACAGATACCGAGCTGCCACCACGTGAACAGCGAATCGTAACGGTCGTGTCCAACGACGTCGACTCTGGTGACGTATTGGTCACCCCGTCACCCCGCTGCCTTAGTAAAGGCATAGCTCTTGCATTGGGTGTCGTTCGCTTCCACAATGGTTCAGCTCTCGTCGCCGGCACGAACGCAACATCGGAAAAGATTTTACTTCCGCGGGGCACCGCGGTAGCCTGCGTTGCCGATCCGGAGCCTGTATGCGTCGTGCCCCTTACGCCTGTCTGCTCCAAAGTCCACTCTACTGCTGATCGTACTTCTTCCTCCGCCCTTACAGCAGTCATCAGCAGTGACTTGACAGATTCGCAGAAGCAGCAGCTGGTTGCTTTGTTGAACAAGCACGCAACCTCTTTCGATGCCTATTCGTCCACCTTGGGCCAAACTACCGCTGCAGCACATCGCATTCAGACCGACGGAACGTCGATTGTGCACCGCCGCCCGTACCGCGTGTCTCTAGCCGAGCGAAAACTCATCGAAGAAAACGTAGCCGACATGCTGCAACGGGACATAATCCGCCCCTCAGCCAGCCCTTGGTCGTCTCCCGTTGTTCTGGTGCGGAAAAAGGATGGTTCCGTACGCTTTTGCGTAGATTACCGGGCGCTCAATAAGATCACTAGGAAGGACGTATACCCTATGCCACGGATTGACGACGCTCTTGATTCCTTACAAGGTGCGGAGTACTTTTCGAGCCTCGACTTGCGTTCCGGCTACTGGCAAATCCCCATGCACGAAGATGACAAAGAAAAAACAGCGTTTGCCACTCCGGACGGCCTATATGAGTTCAACGTGATGCCTTTCGGGCTATGCAACGCACCCGCGACTTTTGAGCGTATGATTGACACCGTGCTGCGTGGCCTGAAATGGAAGACTTGCCTGTGCTACCTAGATGACATTGTTGTCTTTTCATCAACGTTTTCTCAACACCTGCAACGCTTGGATGAAGTTCTGACGTGCCTTGCGGGCGCTGGTCTTCAAATTAACACCAAGAAATGCCATTTCGCCAGCAAGTCCATTAAAGTCCTCGGTCATGTCGTGAGCAAGGACGGAATACCACCTGGCCCCGACAAAACCACCGCGGTGCTTCGCTTTCCTCGCCCTGAGAAGCCTAAAGACTTGCGAAGTTTCCTTGGCCTCGCGTCTTACTTTCGTCGATTTATACGAAACTTTGCCTCCATAGCTGCACCACTACACAAGCTACTTGTCTCCGGTACGCCCTTTGAGTGGTCTCAGGAATGTGAATCGGCTTTTGACATGTTGAAGGATGCCCTCACGACCGATCCTCTTCTTTCCCATTTTGACGAAGCGGCTCCGACTCTCCTGCACACAGACGCTAGCGGCCGCGGTTTAGGCGCCGTTCTTCTGCAGCGCGACAACTCTTCACGAGAGCGAGTCGTTGCATACGCCAGCCGCGTACTCTCTGCAGCCGAGAGGAACTACACGATCACCGAGCAGGAATGTCTGGCCGTCATCTGGTCGGTGCAGAAGTTTCGTCCCTATCTGCACGGCCGTCATTTTACTATTGTTACTGACCACCACGCGTTATGCTGGCTTTCCACACTCAAGAACTTATCGGGACGCCTCGGTCGCTGGATTCTGCGTCTTCAGGAGTATGAGTTCGATATCATCTACAAGTGTGGCAAAAAACATCAAGACGCCGACGCTCTTTCTCGCTGCCCGCTACCTACGGCCCCGCTCGGCGCTTCCGCAACCGCTTCGCCCACTTTTACATCGGTCCCCTCCCTGGCCTCTATAGACCACCTGCCTCCGGACAACGACCAAGAATTTGCCTCTCGCCAGCTAGCTGACCCGTACTGTCGACGGATCATGGGCCATCTCTCTGGAACTTCCTGTCCACTTAACGCGCGGCTACGTCGCCAACTCTCGCAATTTAAGCTCGACAACTCCGTGCTGTACCGCCGAATTTACCATCCTGACGGTCAGCGCTGGGTGGCCGTTCTACCTCGCTCTCTCCGCTCTCACGTCGTCACAGCCTTCCACGATGATCCGACTGCAGGTCATCTCGGTTTTCATAAAACCTACGACCGCCTTAGAAGTCGTTTTTATTGGCCTGGCATTACTACTAGCGTAGCCAGGTACGTCGGGTCTTGCACTATCTGTCAAAGTCGAAAACTCCCAACATCTGGTCCTGCCGGTAAACTGCAGCCTCTTCCGTGTCCCGCGACACCATTTGAAGTTGTAGGTGTCGATCTTTTCGGCCCCCTTCCAGTCACTGCCGCCGGCAAACGATGGATCGTGACAGCTCTGGACCATTTGACCCGCTACGCTGAGACATCTTCTGTGGCTACTGGTTCTGCTTCTGAAGTTGCCGATTTCGTTCTCCAGGCCATTATACTGCGCCATGGCGCTCCACGTGTTCTGATCAGTGACCGTGGAAAGGCATTCGTCTCTCAACTATTCAACGAACTTCTCCGATCCTCCGGCACCACTCACAAGACCGCTTCCAGCTACCATCCTCAGACTAACGGCCTGACCGAGCGATTTCATCGCACACTTGCCGATATGATCTCCGCCTATATTCAACCAGACCACAAAAACTGGGACGCAATTTTACCATTCGTCACTTTCGCCTATAACACAGCCATTCAGCGGACAACCGGCTATTCACCGTTTTACCTGGTTTACGGACGTTCCCCTACTTCCCTTCTGGACGTTTCTTTCTTTACCTCCAACGTAAATCCGTCGCCATCCTATGCCGAGGAATACGTTTCACGACTCGCCCAGTGCCGCCAGCGTGCTCGCCTGAATACCGAAGCCAGACAGCAAGACAGGAAAATTGTTTATGATGAAGCGCATCGTGCTGTCTCTTTCCGACCCGGTGACGAGGTCCTGCTATTGACGCCTCTTCGCACACCTGGTTTGTGTGAGAAGTTTCAGCCACGGTTTATCGGGCCGTACACAGTTCTGGAACAGACTTCACCTGTGAATTATCGCGTGACGCCACTTGTAACCCCAGCAGACCGCCGTTACCGTACTACCGAGATTGTCCATGTCTCCCGCATCAAGCCCTTCATACGACGCTCCTCCTCTCCTTGACCTGCAGCGGCCAGGCTGGCCGCTTTCACGTGGGGGGAATTAGTGTGGGAATTTATTATGCACATCTTGTTCATGTGTACATTATCACCATCATGATGCATTTGGTTATGCATCCTCATCTTCGTCGTGTATCATCACCATCAGTGTGGGTTGATCGTGCCTGTTCGCTGCCGGGTCTTCGGGCCAAATAAACGTCTGCCCTACCAAGACCTCATAATATTTACAATATTGGAGGCCTAAAACGTTGTCTTGTCCGCCTATTTTCGGCGCCCAAAACGAGCATTTTCAATACCTAAAAATCCAACCTCTACTAATGAGACATCATCGAGATGGTGTATATCGTGACCTTATTTTAATGTAATCCTGTCGCACTGGCTTTCATGGTGCTAGTTTTTCTGAAAAAGTGAAGCCACTCACCTTCTGTCTTATAGTAGCAGGCGTGTCGAAGGATATTACTGAGTTCACACTTCCCCCAGAGGCGAATGCGCAGCTATAATTGCTCATATATAGTATAGATGCGCCCCTTGGGTCTCGATCGAAGAGCTCTGGTCGGCATAACTGCAAACAGAACGAGCAGGCAATAGAATGCACGGACGCGACACTGCAGTAAAAACACAACGGACATGTCAGAACCACTCTGATTTGCAGTTATCGCGCGAAAATATATTGCAGACATGCCGGACCATCCGCAGATATAATTACGAGGAGGAAGGCGGTGCGCCGCAATGGTTGGATCTTACATTCCCCTCCATAGGAAAGTTGTCTACAAGAAGTGTATTGCCTATGTTTTTTTATTATTAATTCATAACGGGATGATTTCCGCGAACTTTAAGCACTCTGCGATATATTTCAAGCAGGCGAGTGTCGTTGTCGGCACTGTCACACAATACGTCGGCTAACGTCCGCAAGCGGCGTTCCTTCCGTGTGTTCTTGTAAATGGCCTGTAGTTTCAATTTCACTTTTTTATTACTACCCACTGCGTTTGCTGGGGCAGCACTTCAAATGAAAACGAACAATCTCGAACGCAGGCTTGAAATATTAGTGCTAGAGTTATACATAGATTTGGAGATCACTGTAGGTGTTCAGCCGCCTCCATTTCATTGTTCAATATGGCCGTTACATGTCAAACGATATAGACTATTCTCTCGACCCTCTCCCACTGTATTCGAATATATTTGTGGGAAATCGCTTTAGTGCACCATTTGTCATTTCGCATTTTGGAACCATTTTTGGCAGGAAACATTTTTACGACCACCAATAGCTACTTGAGTTTCGCTGTTGTGCACGGAACCTAGGTTGCCAAAAAGACTGTCGAAAATACAATTCTACACGGTATACCCTGAATTGCTGCTAACGGCTAAAACATAATGGCGATTTCTTATACTCTCCCAATGGCGCCCGCTACATTGCTTTACGATGTGTTGTGTGGTGGAGGTTTGCGGCGATTCTGAAACCAACTTCATTAATTGTTTTAAAATTCCACATCTCTACAAACATAAACATCACATGGCTGCATCATTGGCTATAAAGGCGTCATCAAACCTTTGATGTCGATGATCGAGTAGTTTTGAAGTAGAAGGGACGCCAATACAGTGGAATCTCGTTGATTCGATTCTCATGGCCATCAATAATCAAAGCGTATTATCCGAAAAATGCAGTATCGAAAAGAGAGCCCAAACGATCACAAACAGTACATACTTGGCACATGGCTGCTTGTGATTTAAGAACATTAAAATAGTCCGTCACTTTGCGCTGAACGTTTCGTTTTGCGACGTCCGGCACGAAGGTTTTTTGGAACTCGTATAGAAACAAGTACTAGTTTTCAGCACTGAACGCCTCACCTGTGAGAAGGCTACGAAACTCCTCTAAAGCTTCGAGGGCATAGTGAGTAGTTACTGGCCGGCTATCGCCGGTGCAATTTCCCGCATCCTCGTTGTCGTCATCGCTCACATCTTTAGCGGCAACACCTGCTGTGATGGCTTGGACAGTAGTAATTCCCAGGCCGCCAGCCGTAGTGTGACAGCGTTCTTGATGTTACCTTCACGAGGTTTGCAGACGTTTTCGCGATCGTATTATCCCCGCGCGCCCCGAAATACGATCGTATTATCCCTGAGAAAATACATTGCGTCCAGGGGGTGATGGTCGGGAGCAGAAAAAAAAAAACAGACGTATTATGCCTAAAAAGCGTATTCAGCGGTGCCGTATCAACGAGATTTCACTGTGTTGCAAAATGTGCGAAACAATACATGTTCAGGCGCATGAAAATTGGCGATGTGTTGTAAGGAAAAATGCATAATAATAATCGCTGGCTTTTGATGCTCCAAATCCACCATATGATTATGAGAGACGCCATAATGAAGGGCTCTGGAAATTTCGACTACCTGGTGTTCTTTATCGTACACCTCAATCTGAGCACATTGGTCTCTAGCATTTTACATCCATCGAAATGCGGCTGTCATGACCGGGATTCAATAATCCCGCGACCTTTGGTTCAGTAGTCGAGCGCCATATCCACTAGACCACATTACCGGGTATGGAAAAATGCGTGCACGCACCTGTCTAATTGGATGAGATAAAAGCGGGGAACACGAACCAGAGAGAAAGAACACGACAAGAAGAAAACTCGTTAGGATTTCGTTTTGTATGACGCATGGCGGCTTCACGCACGCGCAAAGGGTGGTTTCAGGGGGGTATAAGGGTGCATTTCAAGCATTCCTTGATAAGTCTTGTGTGGCAGCCTGTCCCGTCGTGTTCTTTCTCTGTGGTTCGCGTTTCCCGCTGGTTCTTTTATCCAATTCGACATGTACAAACTAGCCCAGTCCATCGCCTTGATATGCACCTATCTGGCAGGGTATTTGAAGGAATTTTTTTAAATGTTTAAACGAAGTATTTTTGTGTTATACGAGCAAAAAATGATGGTAAGCATTGGTTTGTGCTTGGCGCCGGCCCGTAATTCCGCTTCACTGCGCCACCCGCTACCGCTGGGCATTGGAAAGATGTCGTGGCCAAAAGGGTGATAACATCATTCGTCGGCTTTATAGTGGCACTGACGAAGTGTCAGAGGCAACGACAGACGGCTTATTTGGATAACAATGGTACTGCAAAGAAACAGGACACAAGAAGGCAACAAGGAGAAGCACACAGCGCTACTTCTTGTGCCTTGTTTCTTTGCGCTATCATTGTTATTCAGATATGCCGTACCAAGCCCACCTTGCAACTCTGATCTATAGATGGCTCGTTTGTTATACAAGCTGGTTATACAAGGTTCCTCAACTAGCTCTAGCCAAAGTTCACAAATATGCCGATGCACTCTATAAGGGCGCGACCAAATGTACGTCACTGACGATTGCATGCAGTAAGTCCCACTATTTTTTTATTTTGTTTACCTGCTTATTCCGGCATGAATAATTATCTTTTAATGCATCAAAACTCGAAAAAAATATAATATTGACAAAGTTGTAGGCGCACTTGTAAAACTTCGTATTCATTCAAAAGGTCAGAACTTTCTATGTATATACAAAGTATTAGTGCTTTCTGCTTCCTGCAGGAGCCCAAGAAATACAAAAACAAATTTATGCAGTTGCACTCAACATGAAAGCTTTAAAAAGTGCGGAGCAGTCATTTGCCGGTCCTTCAGCGACGAAATCAAGTAGCGGGTGTTATGGGGCTAGTTGGTAAGATGTGCGAACTCAGACTGCGCTTGCGACAAGACACCACAGTAGATTAAACAGGACGAACGCAGACTGTGGGCATCGCTGAAGGATCTGTGTTTCTTAAGCGACGATCGCGTTTCCGGGCTAGCGCGGCCTGGCGTTCCAAACACGCAGCCTGCTAGGCCTGCAAGGCGGGGAAGGAAACCTTTATTTGTGATGCAGTGGCACCCTCTCCCCTCCTTTTTTTCCTCCGCCTCCCTCTCACATCACTCCTTCTCACCACATTTCACTTTTTCATCTTATCGCTACACTATACTATACACGGGTACGCCATGCTCTTAACTCACCCCTCCTCCTCACCCTCACTTTCTTTTCCCTCCTCCTTGCTATAATTGGGTATGCTATACGTGGCTCTGCCTGCGTGACGCAAGGCGACGACATGGGGTGAGAGCATACGATCACAGCATGCTCGATTCTTCCTCTCCTTCCTCGTCACACTCACTTCCCTTCCTCAAACCTTACTATTCGCGGCTATGCTGTACTTGGTTCTGCCTGCGTAACGCCATACATTTCTATGCTATGCTTACCTGGCAATACTAGAAGAGGCTGTGTTATACATAGTTCGGCTTGCCTAACGCCATACATAACTATGCTATGCTTTACCCTCACTTTCCCTTTTCCCTTCACTTCGCTTCTCTTCCCTTTACCGTCACTTCCCTGTCCCGCCCCCTTCCTATATACTGCTACGCTACACATGGCTACGCTACACATGGCTGCGTGACGCAATACATGGCTATGCCATGCTGTACCCTCTGCCTCTTCCTTTCTATAATCCTCACCCTCACTTTCCTGACCCTCACCCTTGCTACACATGGCTATGGTATAGCCATATATACATAGCCATGTGGCTATATATATATATATGGTTCTGCCTACGTGGACCACACATGGCTCTGCCATGCTTTACTCTCTCTCTTCCTCCTTTCTGTCCTCCTCAACCGAACTTACATTTCCCTCCCCTCTATGTATACACGGCTATGTTATGCATTGTTTTGCGTGCGTGACACCAAGCTGCGACATAAGATGACAGCGTACGATGACAGCATATTTTCTTCCTCCTCCCCCTCCCTTCATGTCACCCTCCCCCTCAGCCTCACTTCACTTTCCCGCCCCCTTGCTATAGGTGGCTTAGCTATATATGGCTATTGTATACGAGGTTTTGCCTGCGTTCGCGAAGCGACGACAGCATACGACAGCCCGGGCCCCTAAAGTGATCCGCGCTTAAAAATAACCCATGACGTGCCAAGCTCGCACGACGTCGTAGCAGTGCTCCCTAATGTTTCGCATACAAACGACAAGCATCTCTCGCGGTGGTACATGGCGGTGATGAGAATACTTAGCGGTTTCGCTTTTGCTGCCGCAAGCAACAGGTTCCCC
The DNA here is from genome assembly GCF_013339695.2 of Rhipicephalus sanguineus. Lineage (NCBI taxonomy): Eukaryota > Metazoa > Arthropoda > Arachnida > Ixodida > Ixodidae > Rhipicephalus > Rhipicephalus sanguineus. The sequence continues at coordinate 120,781,924 of NC_051180.1, read as the reverse complement.
ATCACACAGCCACAAACATCGTCCCTGTTCTGTCACCTCTTAAGCAGCCAGCACACATGGCCAAATGGTCTATTCGCTCGCAGGTTGAACTATCTGGAGCACTGAAATTACAGCACGCAAGCCGCCATGTCATATGGTTCTTTTATGAGTATGGTAGAAGGATTGTTCTTACTGCTGTAGAAAAAGCGTCAAAACTTTCACGGCATTCTGTGCGTAATCAGCAGTAGTGTCACTCCCCTGCTATCGGTTTCGAGATAGCTGTCAATGAAGACGGTCCTTCTGGACTACCGTTCTTATACCGTTTTTATTAGACTGCAACCACCACTCTCACAAACTTCAGACTATGAGAGTGGTAAGAAGCCCCGTCAGTGGTTGTGCAGACCTTGCACCTCGATAGTGTACGCGTGTCCACCCAGGTGGGCCAGTGGTTACGGTGCTCGGCTGCTCACGCGAAGGTCGCAAGCTCCATCCCTACCTCGGCTCCATCCCGACCATCCCGACCTCGGAGGCGAAATGGTAGAGGCCAGTGTACTATGCGATGTCAGTGCACCTTAAAGAATACCAGATGGTCAAAGTTTCCGGAGCCCTCCACTACGGCGTCTCTCATAATCATATCGTGGGTTAGGGACGTAAAACCGCAGATATTATTATTATCATAGTGTACGCACAAGATGAGACCAACGACAAACTGTGCAAGCTGTGAAAACGCACCAGGGTTTCCAACAGCCTTTCTGGCATGCGCAAAACAGTCAGCGCGGCTGATAAACGCACCAATAGTCTGAACGTGTGAGCTTGCATTCGGCAGAATACCTAAACGTATTTTATGTCGCTTAATCCATTCGTCTCTGCCATAGTGGTTAAAGGCCCTCTGTGTACTTTCCTTTTTCATGCCGAAAATTCCAATTTCCCCGTAGGTACATTTCTATTTATATTACTTATTTGTATCCGCTAATTCAGCGCTTCTGCCATTGCCTTTGCTTGCTGCCCATTCCGTTTAACACCCCTTTGCACAGACGCACAGACGGCGGCTTTCGCGTCAACGCAGAGGTCATATTTTTGCGAGATATCTTATTTTAAAGGTGTAAAAAGGCTATGACAAACAATAATCGTTTGGTATGGTGTCACATGAATAAACTTCTTTCCTTTATACTCACCGAAAAGAAGCTTCGGGCTTCGTGGAACGAAACGGGAAGTTTGCGTAGATAGTTTGTACCCAGAGTGGTGAGGAATATGCCATCGAACGTATCCAGGCGTAAGCTTATTGTAAGCGTATAGTTGACGTTCGGATTGGGGATCCCTAATATTGCAATCACAGCATCCAACTAAACAAAGAATGAAAAAAAGCATTGTACAGATAAATTGACCAGTGCTCGCCCCACACACTATTGACAAAACCAAGGCCAATGCCAGCCACGCCGCCTCTACCATTAATGTCATCGCTTCTGACAAATTGAGCCTAATAACATACAAGGTTTGAGTTAGTTTCAACACAAGGCGGAAACAACGGTGTTGCCTGGTGTTGTCTTGATTTTAGGTATTCTCTGTTAAAGACTGCATTTTAAATAGTCACTATCGCGTAAACGTGATACTGAGGCGGTGATTTTTCTTCCTGTTTCTACCGCACTTTTATCTTCTAGAGTGAAACTGTAGTCTCCTTAAACATGTTCGTCCAATAGCTCAAACCGCATACCCGGAATTGCACAATTTTCAGACCCTTGCAAGGGTCTGAAAATTGTGGTCTAAGAATACCGTGGTCTAACAATACACTTATGAATTTGCTGTTGTAGGGGTATGTAAAAAAAGCACGGTTGATGCCGCCGTCAAAGGAATCTGTATACCACAAAAGTAAAACGTGTCCTTACAGAAATTGTTGAATGTTTACTGTACATTGATATAAGACGGCAGGACAATACAAACGCCGACTAACAACTGAAGAGATGCACAACGGCGGAAAAGTAAGAAGGCACGAAAACGTATCTGTGCATGCCCATGCGATAGGGGAACCTATCAATCCGGCATGCGTGGTAGTGCACGTGGAAGATAACTGTTAACGCATTCGATTTCATCTTTATGCAAGTTAATCGACGGTGGGCTCACGCATGCGCTACCACTATTCTCGATACGTCATGCCCTGCCTCGCTTGCACGCCCTGTCTTTTTAGAATGAATACTTACCAACTAGCTCAGCCCTCTGTTATTCTAAGATATAAGAGGGCTTGCACAATCTATGTTGATATTTTGCAGCTACAGCACCGTTTAACGTTAATGCACCAAAGTTGACGCTCGGTGGCACATCTCCAACCCGACGATCAACGTCCACGACGAAACAAACCTGTGTGCTTGGCGTAGTAGTTAATAGTGAAAGCGTAATCAGAGAAAGCGGTGTGACAGCCAGAAGAGCGTCGCTGATTGGACGTTGAACTTGGGCTCAGGTCGCCATCCCTATTGAACACCGCGACCGGACTACAGGGAAACGCAACGCGCGTCGTCTATTTCTAGCCCGGCCGCAATTTTTCTCGTGGTGAGCGTAAACAGGGAACGCGGCGTTACAGCCATGCGAGGCAGGCCAAGGCATGCCAAGGCAGGCCAAGGCAGGCGCGCGTCGCAGAGCTATCTTTAACATGGATGGATGCTATAAGTGAGGCCGAGGTTTGGGCCTCACTTATAGCATCCTTGATCAGTTACGGGGTGTTTCTGCGCGTGTAATCCTGGCAGTGTTAACCAGCCTCACTCTTAGCAGTGGCGGCGAGTGTGGAACGCTCGGTCTTGCCAGCTGTTGTTGTCAGTACGGGAAATGTTTACGAGCTGAAAGCTGACCGAAAATTCCGCAATGCTACCCAGAGGCATGAAGTCTGTCTGGACGAGACCCTGGCTATGTAGGAACGAAATACGTGGAGAGACCAAGGGCCCGTTTAATTTTTGCATATCCTACTGAAGCCAACAGAAAATGGTAGCAATAAAGCCATGGGAGGCTTTAGTTGTAGTTTTATCTGTTGTGTACTAATTATGACGTAAAGGGAAAGGATATAAACAACTCAGTCAAGTGTACCAGTCCAGAAGTTCTACACTTGCCACGTGGATTCGGCCACTGGCGATGGAGAAAATATACTAGTAATTCTGTGCAGAGTGCATTCCTTTATTATTCTCAAAAGGAAAGTGTAGTTCATGCTGCATCTTATCCTCAAATATGAAAAACGCTTCTTTTTTAAAAAGAAAGTGTTTTATGCCGGGGTCTACCAAGACATCAGTGACGTATTTCCGTCACCGATGTGGCGTTGATAAAATTGGCTCTAACGGATAAAAAAAACTATAAGAAGAAGTTCCGCCAACGGGAATGAATCTCGGTCCGCTAAGATAAGCGCCCGGTACTCTACCTACTAAGCTGCCGAGGCAGAGGCACAACACTCCGAAATCGCCTCCTATATCTCTCACACATTCTCTTTCGCAAGGTACTCTCTGTTGACGGGGCTTGACGGGGCTTGGCGGGCCGGGGCAGGGCAGGGCCTCCGTCTGGGAGCGTCGTAGTGAAGTATTGCGGCATGACACCAACTAGCGCCTATAGAGAATGATTCGACGACGACGCAGTTCAAGCGTGGCCTAGTTCAGCGTGGCCTGGACGCCACGGTAAAATTGTCTCGATACCAGCGAAAAACACTCGCCGCGCTAGCATCGGGGCGTCGCCCTGGACGCAGTTAACGTTCTTAGCCTTTCGCTTAGTTCTAACATATGACGGCTCGTTGTCGGAGTAGTGCAGCTTCCACATGCGCCAACGGTGTTCTCCGCCGCTGACAGTTTCCAGTGCGAGAGCACCGGCTGATGAAACTGCTGCAATAAGCGCTGCAGAAAGACGGCGATGTCGAGGGGCAAATCTCCTGCCTTGGTGGAGCAGGACAGAGGCCAGCGGGACGTGGAACGCCTGCGCGCGTTAGCGGCTGAAGCTACGAACCTCTGCCTCTCATGTTGCTGAAGTGCATTGTGATAGTGTATGCATGATCACAGTCGTATGTTACCCTATTACTCGGGAGCGCACGTCGCGCCGCTTTTCTCCTTAATTGACGACGCTTTGAAGAACTGAATATCCAGTACCAGTGTTGATTTTGTGCTTGTTGATGTCATCTTTGTGCGGGATTCAAAATACGCTGTGCCCAGGCACTTGCTAACAGCTTCAGCTACCGCAGTGGTTAAATCACGATCATGGGCGCTAGTCGTCACAATGAAGATGTGCCACTAGGTGTCAGCATCGGTGCATCCACGTCAACTGGAGGTATAGCTGCGAAACACCAATACAAATTCTACAAGCTCTCGTATGCCACTGCACAGTAAGCACTACTCCTCTGAAGAGACGTTTCACATTCGTGTTATGCCGATACCTATGATAGAGGGGTCAGGCATATCTTTAACACAAAAATGTTTTATGCCGGGGTCCGCCACGGCTGCACTGACGTATTTCCGTCACGCATATGAAGTTGTAAAATATATAGACTAACATATATGGCAAAGAAAACACTAGAAGTTCCGACACCGGGAGTAGAAATTACGACGCCTCACTCCGCAGCGTGCGGCGCGAAACGACTCGACCATAGGCGGCACGTTCTTCACAACGGCGAGCTACTTATATACGCCATTTACTGTTGGCGGTACTCGGAGATAGGTGGCACTGCAGCGTGTTTTCATTATCATAAAAAAGTCACAGCTTCACCGCAAGGGCGAAGCAATGAATGCGATAGCAAGAAACTAATGCTATACGAAGTGAGGCTCGCTAATGGATACTCTCAGTCTCAGTTTGAACAGCGCTCCTGTTGCGAAGGCGGCCGAAGCAGCGAAGGAAACTAGAGTGCTTCAAGTGTCGAGCTGTGACACTTGATAATTCGCGCTCATCTTCTGTTTGTTCGTTTAGCGGCGTCCATTGAGCTCGAGTGACGTTCGTACGCTCCGTAACATGAGCGCGGACATCACGGTGAAAGCGTGAAACATCCCTCTTCCCCTCAGCACGAGAAAACCGCGCGAGCAGACAGCGGAAGGGCAAGGTTCTCCCTGCGCAAATAAAAGAAGAAGCCAACGAGCTCGCCGACGACTTTTAAATCCGCCCGTCGCGCTCCTAGCGCCATCTCGCTGGTAATGAAGAAACGCTTATAAGCGCCTAGCGTCTCTGAGTCCGTCCAGCGGTAAAGGGTGCGTATATAACGCTCGCCGTTAGCTACGTGGAGGATCTGCGTTTCGTGGCGTAGTGGTTAGCGCCACTCGCTGCGGAGCAAGAGGTCCCTGGTTCGATTCGCGCTTCGGAAGCGTTTTTCTGAATTATTTTTCTTTGGGGCTTTTATATATATATATACACTTATACATATACGGTGCATGACGGGGGTGACGGTGACGGCAAAATTCAGCCAAGAGTGTCCATATAATTGCTATCGCAATAAAATATGGCGCGAGGGGCGCGCTTTAAACGTCGTCGCCCCACGCGTTGTGATGCGCGCGCGCCTCCACAGGGCGTGGTCACTCGTGCGCACGCGCTTATCTCGTGATGGGGGTGATTTTTACGTCTTGTGTTCTCACCGCAAGTTTGCGTTGAAGTTAGAGGGCACGAAGGTCATTTCGCTCACTGCAGCGACCGCTTTTGCGAAATGAGCGCTCTGCTCACATGCAAATAAGTTACAAATGTGACGGTTAGTTCGCACTCACTCTTTGTGTACTTGTGCGTTTGTTTCGTGCGTCCTCGTTTGTGTTTTAGCAGCGCGCTTTAACTGTCGAGCTGCGACAGTTGCAAGTTCGCGCTCGTCGTGTGTATGTTGTTTCCGTGCGTCCTCTCTGCTCGAGCAGCGCGTTGCGAGTTTGTCGAGCTGCTTGCCGTCATTCGCGTGACATTACAATTTCTTGCTATAGCATTCATTCCTTTGCCCTTGTAGCGAAAAAATGCACAACAAACGCTCAACTCCGTCTTTCAAGACACGTTTCACTTTCGTGTAACAGCAGTGCCTATGACAGAGGGAACAGCCCTGCTTTTTTTCTATTAGGAGCGGCGTTAAAATACTGGACTGTATAAATTATAAGGACCACAAACGCGAGCGAAAAAGAAATCCAGACGTTTCGCACCTGTGGTTCGTTAGCACCACGCAACGCTTTACTCTACTGCACAGCGCTGTTACAGTCCCTTGCAGACACTTGCTTTGCTGTTTCCAAAGAACCGTAGTTTACAGTGAATACAAGTTTTGTGCGGCTATACCTAGGTTATTATTTTATAATTGTATATTTTGAATTCCATTTATTGGTCATTTTCTTTAAATTTACCTCCTGCTTTTTTGCTACTGGTCACAAAACCGGCAATTTCCCGATTTTCTATAAGTACATAATAATAAGATTCCTCTGAAGCGTATGTTTTGTTAACAGCTTAGCGTTGTCTACAATTTGCAGTAATGTGTTGTATGATATTTCAGGCGACAAATTTTTTTCCATCACCTGTAAGAAACGACCCTATTTTTACTTGGTAACGGAAGTGCTAATAGTGGTATTCTACTATTCGTCCTGCCGTCTTGGTCTCCCTGAACGGCTTCACTTCTTACGAAGTTCAACTTTCAGGTGATCAGGTTGGGTTTTTAATATGGGGTATTCTCGCTCTTGTTCGTTACATATTTACCGCAACTAAATTGGTCAAGATCACTCCGGATGTTAACGCCACCGAAAAATCTCGATGATCCTTGCAAGGTAAAGTAGCGCGATATAACAGCCTTAGCGAAAATAAGAAGACGAAACGAGTGTCATGCATACTTGCAATTCATTTTGTTGACCTTCACGCCACCAAAATACGCCCGACATTCGAACACCCGCCGTCTTGCAACTAAATTTATATATACCTATTAACTGTACCCTATTGCAAAACCCAGCGCCACTGGGTACCAGCCTCCAGTGCCATGCCTGATTATGGGCCCAGCGTCGCGCTGGATACTGGGCCGCTGGAGCGGCGTTTTACTGGGAGGCGCTGGGTACTCAAGCTTAAAACGGCTCTACAGCGTTAAAACAGCGGTGCCTACGTTCCCTACATAAATATATTACTAAAAAAAAGTCATATAGAAAGCATTAGTGCAATAAAAAAAGAAAAAAAAAATACCGTACGAAAAAAAAAAGCTCCACCACGAGGATTCGAACTCGCTACCTCTCAAACTCCAAGCGAGTACTTCACCACCGCGCCACGCTGAAACACGTGAACACCGCTGTAAAAGAGCTAGTCAGTACAGTAAGAAAGCGTTTCGTTTCATCTTTCGGTGTCGTGCATTAAAGGAAGACGCGATCTTCCTTTCCAGATCACGCTTGCTTCTTTATTAGACACAAACAGGGTTGGCTGGCAACGAATGAAATGCCCAAAATGGGAAGAGCACTAGGTTTCTTTAAGAATTCCCGTTTTAACTCCGAAAATTATCAAATGGATCGAGGAGCCGGGTACAGTTTGACTGCTGTTACTGCCGATTTTTAATAGCCGTTTCTCGCCCTTACTAATGATGAACATGTACAGAAGCTTTATGATGACTCGTTCGATAAACACGCGCCTACATGAATTCATACTGAGTAGTTTTGTCGCGCGAGCGACGATATTACTGCGGGGCGGGCGTGTCTGTATTCTGACTTGCACTTTAGCGATACCTACAACTATAAAACCGCTCAGCAAAAACAAATACATTTAGTTGAAAAAAGATGCCGGTGTGTTAGTTCACTGACGCGTACCAGCTGACAGGTATGTGTTCTGACGTATGAGTCAGAGAAGTACCGGCGAGTGCGGCGGGCTGCTTTCGGTGAGCCTACGTTTGTTTCTGAAAGCGCGTCGCATCGGTGGTCATCGCTCCTTGTGCGAACACCGTACACGAGAAAAAATGGTTAATTTAGGTTAACGAATGTCCAGACTATACTTTACAGTAAATCTTACACGTTCGAATTGCGTGTACTTAAACCAAGAAGCGCCGGTGGCATGCAGACGGACTCGGCCGGTACGCTAGGCCTAACGCTCGCTGGGAGCCGCACTGGGTAGGACCGATCTCGGTGCAGATGAGTTGCGATGGTTGAAGTTTCTGCATTTTAGCCTCGAAATCTTTGTAACTGATACCTAACGTATAGCTGAAGTAAGTGGAAGTGCAAGAATTGCGCGAGATGCGTTTCTTGTGTGGCGATATCGAACGACGGCTGTTTTTCTGGCCTCCGTTGGGAGGGGTCGCGAAGCCAGAGCTCATTTACTTCTTGCCAACCGCACGGCGATGTAACGATTTCCTCTGTATGTTCAGAACAACGCCTTCAGACTTAGAAACATTACAATATGAAGTCATAACTGCAACACATCACGGAATGAAAACTGATATATATGATCGGCATGCACCAATTGTGTATTCATTGCTGCTACGTGCTCCGCAAAAATTGACGTTATTGGCACTGCATGAATAAAAAAAAGCGTGGTAGAAAGTAAAATCATCAGTGTTGGCTGCTTTGGGTTATTAAAATATTTTTCTTCACATTCGACAGGGAAACGATAAAAGTGACCGTGATTTCACATATATATGTATATCATATCACGTATATCATGAAGATAGTGCGCATCTCCTCGTCTTTTTCTGCCAAGCTAGAATTTGTGACACATGTTTGAGACCCGTTCGGATAGCATCTATCAGTACCATCGAATCAGACATTCGATATTCAACGACACCAAAGCATTCTGCCGCGCACGATACTGAAAGCAGCGCGCGGCACTGGCAGAACAGTGCAGGCTCCAGTATGTGCCAGCGCACGCCAGTGAGAATTCCAGCGTCTCCAGCGCTTCCCAGTGAGCGTCAGCGTCACAGCGGCAAAGCCAGTGGCTCTACCAGTGCGACCCAGCTCTTTCCCAGTGCTTTCACCGGAGTCCCAGTGAATTCGAGAGTATACCAGTGTTCCCAGTGCGGTCCAGCGCCAGAAAACGTACTGGTATCACGCTGGGGGTACTGGAACGGCGCTGGTTTTTGCAATAGGGGTTAGACACATATATACCTATTAACCATTAGACACGCATCAACTCTTGCGCTAATGCTCCCTTTTTCTTACATCTATATCGTGGTCGTCTCTTCAAACAGCGGCACGAACCCGCAAAAAGCACAGTCAAGTCTACTACGTGTATGGGCGGTGCGCTGTATATCTTGGTGGCGTGCTCGAAAATAAAAATCAGCCTAAAATCTGGTGCATTATTTCTCCTCTGCTGTATTCCGAAAATTGTTACATCCTGCCATTTTACCTTGCTCAGCTATCCACCTTGTAATTTACCTTGTTAGGCTCCTAAAGTACCTTATATATCATTACCTTTTCATTTAATTCACCTTGTTAGGCTATCCACCTTGTGTTTTACCTTGTTAGGCTACTAAACTACCTGCTATATTATTACCTTTTCATGCAGCTCCAGAAAAATTATTGAAATCAAAAGATATAAATGATACTAATAAGAGTACAACACCTTTTGACCTTGATATCCTACAAAATGGCTATGGAGCTGAAGCCTTTCATGGATTTTTCACTAACTAGGAGCCCTAACAGTGTCTTTTGTAATTCAATCTGTACGAGCGAGAGTCTAAAAGTGTCAAAATGGCCCACCATTGTTGTCTGATTAAATTGAGGTAGGCATCTGACGTCCCACGATGAGGATGGCATGAGTTCCATCATCTTTTCATCAGTGATGGTCAGGATAATTACAATGCTGAGCCCATTGATTCTGCAAAAACAAACAAACTAGTACGTTTATATAAAATGGCGCTGTGTAACATTATTATACTCCACCGATATGATACTAACGTTATATGCTGATATACGTAGGCTTTTCATATTAATAGTTCCGTTTAGCAGATGGCACTCTTGAAGTAACTTAGGTTCACACAAGATTCGTGAACGCTTGAAGGTCACGCGTGTTATCTTTTATAATATAATGACACAGGCATGAAATATAATATTTGGACATGTGCGTCCCGAACAAAAATCTGGGACTCCGCGCACCGTGTATGTTACAAACACAACGGCCGCCGCTACGCGGCTTTCAGTGGCGCCCCTATAGGCGCTGCGCGTCGCGGATACGTGGGAAGTAGTACACACCCTTCTTCGCTATTCTGTTCAGGCGGCGATAATCGACGCAGAAGCGTAGGGATCCGTCCATCTTCACTTACATCATGGAGAACGCCCACGGACTCTTGGACGGCTAGACGATGTCGTCGCGTAGCATTTCATCGAGTAGTCTATTTACGGCCTCGCGTTCTCGCGTCGAAACTTTGTACGTGCTATGACGGAGTTGTCTGGCACTATGCTCTCTTATGATGCCGTGTTTGGCGAGTGGTGTCTGCGGAATTCTTGACGATGATGAAAACCAGTCCTTGCATTCCAGGAGCAGGGTCTTAAGCTGTTCTTCCTTATTATTCGGAAGGCTCGGATCGAGGTCGAAAGCAGGATGGGGAGCTTGGTTCGTCTGAGCAGGTTCGGCAGAATCGGTGCGGACGCAAGCACTGGTGGCTTCCACAATTTCTTCATCGTCACAGGATAGCGCGCACTTAAAACGGGGACAAAGGGAGAAGAACACGACAACACAAGCGCTAACTTTCAAGTAAAGTTTATTCAAGGAAAAACGGAAGTGAAGAGTTTTTCCTTGAATAAACTTTAGTTGAAAGTTAGCGCTTGTGTTGTGTTCTTCTCCCTTTGTCCCCGTTGTAAGTGCGCGCTATCCTGTGACGATGAATACATACCAACTCGCCCAGTTTTCTGCTTTGTTATGCACAATTTCTTTCATATAGGTGGCCATAGTGCCTTTCTTCATGTGCTTGCACTAGTTGCTGAAATTTGTGAGCATCACTGGGGCTCTCCGTCCACGCAGCTGGGCGATTCCTCCTGCGATGCAAATCTCGCGTTGACCATCAGGTGCTGGTTGCCTACAATGACGCCTTCCACGTCTGCGAGTTTCTGAGTTCCGACGGAAACCACGAAACTTGAGCGAGGCGGAGTGGTTAGTTAGTCTTCCAGGACATCCGATGCGTGCTTACTTGGCGGCGTGTCCAGCGGTAGTGCTCTTTCTGTGGATAGTCTTATCGACTCAGATCTCAGGTCGATGACTGAACCATGAAGGCCTAAGAAGAAAATACCAAGGATGACAGCTCTCGAGCAACGCCTAAGACTACGAAAGTCGCTGTAATATCCGGTTGTTAATGGTGACTGTCACTGTGCAGATTCCGGCCTGTGTTACTAGGTGACCGCCAGCTGTCCAGATTTTGGAGCCTTCCTAGGTGGTCCTGACTTTCTTCAGCTTCGCGGCGAACGGCCTAATGATGAAAGAGTAATCTGTTACAGTGTCGACTACAGTGACGACGTCGTGGCCATCGATAAGCACGTTGATGTCTGTAGTTCGTCGCCTTGTGTTACGTTTATATCGTGGTGTCGGATCTCGTCTACGTCGGGTTGTTCAGCTGTATCCACGCGGTGTCACCAGGTCTTCTTCAGGCCACGAAGTCTCGACGTCAGGGCTGCGTTCGGTTTGCAGCATGTTCTACAGATTTCGTCGCGGCGTCGTGGGCGGCGGCGGAGGATCTTCGGTATTTCGTCATACAGCAACCGCGCCCCCATTGGTTCCTGCCCTTATTTCTCCGGACATGGGCTCGCGTATCGGCCCCGAGTAGGGTCGGTGTACTGCCGGCTGTGCGGTGAGATGTAGCATCCTACTGAGGGTGAACGCGACTGCCGTGAAGGTCTACACTCAGATGCGGCGAGATAGTTGGCAGTTCACCTCACTCTGGATGTGGCGCGTTTATGGCAAAATTACGCAGTCCCATCTGTTGGTATTGGCAGTGGTGGTAGGTGTGAACGGCTTCCCCGTTGTGGTAGCAGACTGCGGTGTGGTCGGGGAAGCACCGAACGTTGGTCTTCCGTGGGGTATAGAGTTGACCGACAGGTGGGCGGCACGGCGTCGGTGGTGGTGAGGCGTCTTAACGTGGGCGCGGAGGAGAAGAGTTACACGTGCTGCTGCAGCGTCGCTCATAGCCTGCGGCTGCGGCTCTGCTAGCTGAGGAACGCCCAGGGATCGCTGGATTTCCTGGCGCACGACGTAGGCCGTGCAATCCACTTGATGCTGCGGTGAAGGCAGAAATTTTGCAGGTCCTCTTGCCCAAGTAAGGTCGGTTGAGCAGAGTCAGGTCAGTTGAGGAGAGCCTTCGGATTTCTTTTAACTGTGGTGTCTAGCGACTATTGTATTGGCGATTATGGATGTCCAGCGTCTTCGCAATAGTCATTGCGTCAGAGAGAAAATCATAGACACTGGTCGGTGGGTTGCGCATCAGTCCCTCGAAGAGCTCCTGCTTAAGGCCTTGCATGAGGAGGCGAGCTTTCTTTGTTCGGGCATGGCAGGGTCTGCTTGGCGGAACATTCTGGTCATCGCTTCCGTGAAGAGCGCCATGTTTTCATTTGGCAGCTGGACACGAGTTTTGAGCAGAACCTCAGCCCTCTCGTTGCGGACGACGCTTGTGGACGTGGCGTGGAACCTGGTGCGAAAAATATCCGACGCTGTCGGGCTTCGCTCTTCGTTCTTGAACCAGGTGCGAGTGGCGTCTTCGAAAGTGAAATAGACACGCCGTAACTTGTCGTCGTTGCCCCTGTTGTTGAAAGCGGCCACTGAGTCGTATGCTTCCAGCCAGCATTCCGGATGATCCGCGGAATGTTGGCGGTTCTTTAGGCTGCCGGAGCACAATCAGTGCGGTCGAGGTCACTGTCTTGGCGTGCCTGGTGTTTACGGGAAGAAGCGCATACTTTGGCTCTAGGTCCTTGTGCCTGCGGCGCCTTCGACGATCCGGGTTGACGTTCGGGTCGTTCTCTTCGCGGCTTGGGCTTAAGCCAGCACTTTGCGGGGGCGTCCGGATCATGAACGAAGCAGCATCTCCACCAGATGTCACGTGGTCGTGACGTTGACGAAGGCAGCAGTCGGCGTGTTTAAGACGGAACATTTTATTTGGGCAAACCTGTGCCCGGAAAATGAAAGGAGCAAAGTACTAGCAATTCTAGCTGTGCACTGGTATCGGCGCGAACATCATCGACCGTCGAGTGAACTGATCACGGTGAACTGCGTCGGCATTTATACGCGCGTCGTGAAACATTCGAGCCTTATCTCTAGTGCTTGCGCAAAGCTCTCGAATAACTTGACTATTCGCGTCCTGCGCGTAATCTTAACATGACGATCTTGAACAATTGCGAAGCTTCTCAAGAATTGTGTCGTGGCCTGCGCCGATCATTGCTAAGTCTTTGTGGGTGTGACCCGAGCACATCAAATTAAAGCACTAAACACGCGTGGCAATATTGACGTCATAGAGGCAAAAGTCCATCTGAAAGGTAAATTATAGCATCACGAAAGAGGATGGGCATGGAAACGCGGACACCGTATAGGAACGAGGCATCACAAAACCCGACTATCAAGGGAAAGAGCGCGCAGTTTCCTAAAGGAAGGTAAGCAACATACGAACGAAAGAGAAGAAGAAGTCGAAGGTATAATAAATTTTTATGGCGGTGCAACCAATATATTCATGTTTTGATAAAATGCAATGCCACATAAAGTGTGGCTTAGGCGACTTTCATATAGTTTGTTTATTAATTTTCATTTTATTTGTCAAACTGCTCACAAAGAAAAACTGGTATTTTATATAGTGTACGAGGAATCGCTGTCTTGAGCGGCCAACGTGCCGTTCCAGCTAGAAAGTTTTTTTCATATTAAAAACGAAGACATATTTTGTAGAAGAGGGCACCATGGGCACTCAAATTATTATTGGAATGAAACAGCAGCGCATATTACGGATCTTATTTAAGGGCAAGCAATATTCTTTCCTCAAGAGCTGGAGATTGTCACAATTGGAGTACACACGCCGTATTGCGTAATCTTCGCAATTAATGTTTAGAGGCTGCTATGAAAGAAACTCGGAAAGGCTGCCATGTATTGAACGAATAATATAGCGAGACGACGAGTGTGTGGATAGTGAAATGTTATGGCTTTCTTTCACATATCAAACTTTTTCCTGCCTGCCTTGACGCCATACTTTCATCTCAGTTTGATGCATAAATCGTCAAAGAGCACGTGGCGGTTGGCTAATACAGGGACATTTTGAAAGTGTACACATATTATTGCTAATAGTCGAACCTGAGCAAGCCTATATGCGTACCTGTTCAGCAGTGAGAGGTAGCTCGTATATTTCAACTTTATGACATCTCTGTTAGGTTTAAAGGCAAAAAAATGTCTGACATGGTCTTGGCTCACTCCAGTCCCAGTAAGCACCTGGTTGAAGTCCTGTAGGAAACAAAAAAAGAATAGCGCATACTTCTACGACTTTAAGGAATGATGGCCTAAATTTACGAAAGCTGTTATTTGTTGAACAGTTCCTCTGATAGTTGAAGATTGCTAGTATAAGCCATATTTTAAAACATTCTGCTCATAACCCACAGGTCTTCATGGCGCTGCTCATATAAACTATTTACGTGGTAATAAAAAGTATTTTGTAACGCCGGACATTACAGATGTTGCACTAGCCTCTCGCCAACCTAGCAAAGCTGGCCATCTTTACACGGAATACAGCAGAGTACCACAACAAGAACATCGTCTCTAGGTAAAGTTCTGTTGGTTTCCTAACGAAGTTATTAGTGCCGTTCAAAAGCCTTGAGAGCAATCAGAGAACTTGTATTTATGGGAAGGGATTGGCGCTCTTCATTGTTAGAGTGTATAGAACTCTCGATCGTTGAACATTTTTTTCTAAATACGCATTCTCAGACAACAATAGGTTGTTCAAAGAGTTTCTACAGCACGCATACCACTCGCCTGACTCTGAGACTAGCCAGACTCGTGGAGCTAGGAAATAATTCAAACTACGCTCATACATAGACACTTCCCCGTGCTTCGTACTTTCTACAGAAAAAGCATTTTATTCATCACATAACAGATTAATATAAGGACAACTCCTTCGTGTTGATAAAATCGCAGAAAACGAGATACACCAAACTGAAATACCGTTTGAAAGGCTGAGAAATCATATTTTGCGAAACAAAGTACCAGAAATAACCGACAACACTTAAGATAGCAGCTTGTTTTACCATTTACTAAACGCCAAATATTATCAAGTCACTGCACAATTATCGTGGCCGCTATCAAGACTCCGTTGCAACTGCAGAATCTATGTCATCACAGGTATTATTTTATGCGTAAGTTACTGCATATTATTTGTTATGGGCACTCTGGTATAGATAAAAAAAGTTGAATGCTTGCCCCGTATAACATTTCGAATCGGTGCTACAATGGTCTATGGTTCCAGAGACAACTTCCGGAAGCAATTTCAGAAAGTATTCAATTCTTCATTAAAAAATTCAATGGGACGAGCTTCCTGATACTCTTGTAAGGAATACTCGGAATTCTCAGTTTTGTATCTATTTTAAAGAATTATCGCACATCGTTTGCTTTATCCTGTACTTCTATTAGATATAAATGTGTATGGCAACTGGATTCTCGCGAACCTTAGCATTTTTTGTCCTGCTTCTTTGTTCACTCCGTGCGAAGTCACGTTTTGCGTTCAGAAATGTGTAATATACGTGTGCACCCATCTGATAAAAAAGTAATTAATTTAAATGCCACATCATAATATAAAAAAGGCCAGTCCCGCAGAGAACACTCCTTATGACGCTAAGTTGCAACTGGTGCACAGAAAAACGCACACTGTAGATACGGTCCAAAAAAGCTTGCGGCGTTAGCCCTCCGCGCGAGATTTCCAGGATAGGGAGGCCATTTATGACGCCCAAGCCAAAAATCCTGTTTAGTTGAACAGACAGCTGTGCCGTGTGTACGCTCTCCTGGAATGAGGTAGATTGTACCATTGCGAGGCTCTGGTATGTGTCTGTAGCGTCAAGATCGACATTGAAGAGAAGCCGATGACCGGGGCCTACAGTGCTGATAAAGTTGTACGAAGCATCTGTAATGTAGCGCAAAGCAGAGTCGTGAGCATGAGGAATTCGCAGTGTAGGTGTCTGATTTGGAACGGACACTGGAACAAGATTGCCACATGAAGAAGCATATGCTTGTTTAAGTTGCAACATTTCTTACTTAAGTTTTCGAAACGTGGGTATTGATTTATTTTTTATTTTGTTATTGGTTGATATGAAACTTTCTGATTTATGTACACTTGTTTGCAGATTCAAAATATGCAATAATTTCTCTATTTGAATATGTACCTTTGAAATACCAAAGATTTCATACTCTTTTTGGGAGCAAGAGTGCTTAAATTGATGGAGTTCCATAGTGCCATGCCATAGTGCATTTTAGCGCAAAACGATGCCACAAGACAGAATACAGGACAAAGCGCTACTCTCAACTGACATTTATTGCGTCACTCGAATCTTTATAAAGAACAGGTACAAGGAAGTCCTGCCTAGTGTGCACCATGCACTGCAACTACCACAACTTGATCAGCCATGCATCCTCATAATATCGGATTGAAAAAAAAAATAAAATTCAGTGTTAAACAAGGCTAAAGAAGGAGCACTAATGCTCTGCGAAAGCAATGGCTGTATGAAAAAGTTTCCAATGGTTCGCGAGAGCTGGGGTTCCTGTCAATAAATAACTCGAACCGTGTTGGCAGCGTCCTAGATTACAAAAGAAGTGAGATAATGACGAAGTTAACTGAAGAAATTGCAATACAACTTCAACTTCGACAAAACAGCACGGATAATTCTAGGGGCAGTGTAAAAACGTTTAAAAATTGTGCGGAAACTGCCTAGTGGAAAATTTCCAGGCCCTACACAAGCATCATTAGTGATTTCATCACCTAACCAACATACGGACAATACTGCGTAGAGTTCCCGACACACACTAGCCAACATTTGCCGTTAGCCATCGTTGCCCCATACTGGCCAACGTTTATACAACAATAGCCGACATTACTCATCATTTGGTCAACGGCGCTGGATGTTAGCCATCAGTTAGCCAAAACTACGTTGGCTGTCATGGGCAACTATACTGCTCAGTTTTGCTTTTCGGCAGTCAAGGTATGACATGATCACTCGCAGCACCGACTGCTCGGTCCAGGTTTGTGCCTCCGTCGAGTGTCTGTTTTGGTAACTTGTTTTGCTATTGTCTAATATATTTACTTTTCGCGGCAGCTGTATTGTACGCTTACATTCTGTGGCGACTATACCCTGCAGCTTTCCGTCTGCTTCGATTGCATGGAAGGGTTACTTTGTGTTTCAGCTCTGCTGGCTCGTATTCTGTGTGCGCCTACTTTATGGTATAAACAGAGCTAAAGTTGATTATTCGACGTGTTGGCACGACATAGTGGAAGGAATAACAGTGCAATAGACGGATCACTATATAAGAGGAGGACTGAAACAACAGCGGTGATATAGTTACTTGTTGCGTCTACAGTGTGGGATGGTTACTTACCGCAGTACCAGTACTGTGCTGCTTTATTCTGCGCCGACTGTATGTGATGCTTACTTTCTATTTTCTCTGTACCGCATGGTGACTCATTGCAGCAGTTCCACTGTCCCGCTTTCATTTTTCCGTAGCTACGGTGGTCTTTGTAATCTCCGACGACTGTTTTTGGAAGCGCTTTCACGAATTTGGCACGCAAGCACCAACGCACGCTTTGTGTCTCTCGCTCACTCACTTGGATACGCTTCTGGATACGCTTCAATAATCTATGACGTGCACACTCATACACAAGCACAGACTACCTCAATCAGTCGATCGCTCGTTCACTCACTCACTCACTCACTCACTCACTCACTCACTCACTCACTCACTCACTCACTCACTCACTCACTCACTCACTCACTCACTCACTCACTCACTCACTCACTCACTCGCTCACTCACTCACTCACTCACTCACTCACTCACTCACTCACTCACTCACTCACTCACTCACTCACTCACTCACTCACTCACTCACTCACTCACTCACTCACTCAATCTCACAAAGGCGTACCGACCGACGTGGCCAACTTGACCGGCCTGACCCGACCGACAGTATATCGGTCGGTCGGTCAGGCAGTCATACAATGCTAAGCCATACGTTAAAGGAATTCATGAAATTGTGACAAAGGTACTTTCTTCTGTGAAAGCGCATGTTAAAATTGTCGAGCCCAGATGTTAATGCAATGACTTGAGAATATCGCACCGAAGGAAAAAAGAACGCTAAACCGAAAGTAAGTTTTCCTCCCTTCGTGCTTTGTTCAACTACGTCTAAAGTCTTCTTCACACCGGCGACTAGCAACGGTCGCGCGCTAAGTTAGTCGCAAAGCGACTAGTCGCAAACGGTCGCAAATGACCGTTTTGGTCGCAAAGCGACTGCTTTTGCTCAGTCGTTCGCTGCTAGATTTTTCAGTCGCGCGACTGCTCTCGCAAACCTCTGAACCAATCAGATGCGCAGGAACAGGACGTCAGCCTATTTTACGAGGCAACGGCAATGCGAGCTGCATAAGAGCAGACGTGAATCCTATATGACGACACATACAGGTCGCGCGCAGGTGTGAACATCGGTCGCTTTGAGTCGCTTTTTGACAGCCGGTCGCAAACGGTCGCGTGACCGTTGCTAGTCGCCGGTGTGAACGAGCCCTAAAACGCGAAAACGCTCGCTCGGCACCTTACTCACTTGAGGCATCCATTAGTTCGGTTGATGAGAATGCGTCCTGTACACGCACCTTCGTAGGTCCCATCAGATAGCAATGGTAGGTCCAATAGGATGTAGTCGCAGATGGTGGCACTGGGCACTTCTTGAGTCGAAATTGCGTGCCGGGTGCGTCCTGGAGAAAAGTGGCCTGGTGACACTAAGTGACATATGAGCAGTGGCTTCCCTGAAGAAAAAGGTGAGATAGCGCGGAATAAGTTCTACTTTCGCGGGACTGTCGAGACTCACTATGATCACAGAGTACAGAAAATGCAAATACAGGCAAGATACGAGCGCAGAGCTAGATAACTGGTAAAAATACAACCTTTAAATAGGAAAACAAAAGCAAAATTATTCCCTAAGTATATTGCTATCATACTGAAAGCATTCTCGTAAAATAGGTAGTGATTACTGGAGAAAGGGCAAGCATACAGGCTTCTCGCGTTCGCATGGATCAACGATGATCTGGTCCGTACGTACGATATATTAGAGTTGGCGGCCTATTACAAAGTGAGAAACCGTGGACAAGTGAGAGACCGCGGACAAGCAGCCCGTGCGCGGCCTGTGGCTGAAAGGGCTGACCAACGCCACACCAGAGGCCGACCTCGCGGCGCTTTTCGGTGGGCACGGCAACGTGGCGTCCGCCAGGGTTAACTCCGCATGGGACGTCTGGCGCGCGTTGTGGCTGTTTCGGACACGCGCTTCTGTCTGCGCGTGTCCGGTGGCAATCTTCGGAAGTTCGAGGCCAAGAACAGGGATGCCGCGGAGGCAGCCTCGAGGACTGCAGCAGCCCTGCAGTCCTCGGGGCTGCCGCAGGAGACTGCAGCAGGAGGCCGCCGATAATGCAAAGCCGGCAGCTCACAAGGTGGCAAGGAGGTCGACATTGTCGTCAAGAGTGACTTCGCGGGCGAGGCCGAGGACAGTGGCCAATATCAAGAACGATGCCACCGAAGGCGGCAAAGATAATCGCCAGCAGCGAACTTTTAGGGGCGAAGCTCCTCATAGCGGCACCCGTTCGTCCTCATAGCGTAGTATGTAACCAGTCTTACGCTTTGACCTGCAAGGTGGTGCCGGTGGGAGATTTTTCCTGTGCGTTGTTGAACAATAAAAAAATTGCAGCGTTAGCTAAAAGCCGACTTCTTCTGTCTCTCATTCCCATTACAGCCATTCTTTACCTCCAAGGTAGTGCCTGGTGAGATTTCTCCTGTGCGTGATTAAACAATAAAAATTTTGTTCAAAACGCCGTTGATTGATGAAATAAACCAACAAAAGACGCCAGATGTTTTGTAAAAGCAAAACGAAAGAACGCCAGATGTTTCTAAAGCAAAACGAAAAGACGCCAGCTGCTTAACGAAAGACGCCAGATGTTTTCTAAGCAATGGTTTTCTAAACAATGAAAATTCACAGCGTACATGTAAAATTAAAGTGCGCTCCAAGTCGTCATAACTCATCGAACCTTTAGTATAAACGCGCCCGATCTCACGTCGGTGATGATGTACTGGGCAGAATTCACGGAAGATTCACGGTTTACCGATGAACCTCCGCAGCTTCGCCCACTCATCATCATTCACTCCGTGGATATGCTGTGATTTTTTTGCAGAGGGGGAAATATGTGG
This sequence comes from Rhipicephalus sanguineus, assembly GCF_013339695.2. Classification (NCBI taxonomy): domain Eukaryota; kingdom Metazoa; phylum Arthropoda; class Arachnida; order Ixodida; family Ixodidae; genus Rhipicephalus; species Rhipicephalus sanguineus. Next base: position 120,761,654 of record NC_051180.1, on the reverse strand, counting down.
GAACTGCGCGCACAAGATAACGACATGCGTTGCGCAGGGAATCTGCGCGCTGCCCACATGCGGGCTACAAAAGCGGCAGCGGGCACTTGGCGACGGACTGGCAGCAAGCGAGCGTGCGTGCAGTGTGCGCCCGGAGTGGCGTAGGAGTAGTAGGTGAGAGCCCAGTTGAAATTACGCGCTACAACCATTTCTAGTTTCTCATACTAATAAATGTTATTTTTCTGAGATTCGTCATCAGCGGCTGCCTCGCGTTTTTGACCAGAGGGCCAGAACCTCATAAGACATACAAATGATGTATATGCTGCACGGCTCAAAGATCTGAAAGAGCTAATTTGGCTGGGGAAGCACACATCTTTTCATTCCACTTGAATGGCCTGCGTCTACTTATCCGATTGTTTCTCAGATTTAAGAGTGTCACAAATTGTCGAACCCTTCAATGTCGTGTCGAAATTACAGGCGACCATGTCTGGCTTCCACACGCGTTATTCATATTGTGTCGTAAACATATTTAGGAACATATTCAGGTCCATCACTAAGACTGTGTTGTTGTGGGCGTTGTCTTACTATTAAGCAGAACGATTGAACTGGATATCTTGCTTCTCATTAGAACAAGAAATCGGAGGCCGACACAAGCGAAACGGCACTGGAAGAGCATGCACTGGATTCGCCGCCCTGACAACCACTGGGCTATCGTTTTCTGTCTTTATAAAATGAAAATTGTGATTGCTGCGATTACGATGGCTGTTTGGTAAATGGCATGAAAAGATTCTATTCATCATTGATATTTTCAGCACATTCGAAACGGTAGATAAGGTTACAAAGCTACTCGAAGAGCAGGTAATGAGTAAAAATATATCGAAAATGCAGCTAATGTAGAGGCCGCCTTTTTATTCCGACGCCGTGATGATTTCAACTCCGCTGTGTGAAAGGGGTACTGACACGCAAATGTTTAGTTCTTTTTTTGCGCCAAACGAAAGCGCAAACCCTAAAGGGCCTAGAACATGTACTGCTGAGCGGGAGTGCAACCTTAAAAAGTAATTAGAATATGTTTTTAAAAGCTAGCTTCGGTTCCTACTGCACCCTAACATCACAACACGATATGAGCTACTCGTCAACTGCTCGCGCAGGATATCGCGATGGTTCCACGGCCGCTCCGCACCGTGGCTCCGTTGGTGACGCATAGGCGGCCATTTTGAATGTTTTGGTGACGCACGAGCGGCCATTTTGGAAGTTTTGGTACCTGACGTCATTCGCAACTGGCGAGGCTGCTGCGTGTCACCAAAATTAGCACTGTAGCCTGACGTCAAGCTAGTGTCGATGTCAGTAGGTGCGTCTTGTGAAAATGGACTTCAATATCAAAATAGAATATCTCATCAGTATTTCCTGAACTTCACACATGCTCAGAGCCGTCTTTGTTAGACGAGATCAGTATGGTAGAGTAAACTCATCTTCGAAAAATGGTTTCAGTACACCTATAAAAGAACGATGACGACTATGACACCGGTACCTATTCTGACACAGCTGCATTGAGAATATCTCAAAATATCTTTTCGCAGTTGTTTCATAATTTCTGTTAGGACCTAGAGAATGTTTTTGTGTGCTTCTTATACCTACAAAGAGGGAAAGGACTGATGGAACTGCGATGACATTGAGTCAATCTAGACAATCCTTACCCGAGTGCTCCCTTGATTCAACAAGTTTTAGCTCTAGCAGTTTTCGTAAACCATTGCATCATTCAGGTGGAATATCGTCTCCCCAGTCACCGTATCGCTGACGTTCCTGCTACGTTTCCTATGGTCACAAGGCCACTCATAGGCAGAAGTCCAACAGATGAAAAACATAAGGGTATCTACACTTATTACCACGCTTTCATCTATCGGATTCAGACCTAAAACTTCTATATTGAATTCTATTTCTCGTTCTGTTTTAAACTCAAGGTACAATTGAGGCATACGAATATACAGGAAGAGCAAACATATTACAAGCAGCGACGTACGCTGGAACAGTGGGAAGACGGTTGTGGTTGTGGTTGATGAGGTCAGAGATGTCGACGTCACTATTGGTACTGGTGCAGGTGACGGTCGTGGTGATGCAGGTGACGGTCGTGGTGGCAGCTTTGATGTAGTTGTTCGCCGGGACATATTCCGACCTGCGGTGATAACATAAAAGAACGTCACAAGCCCTTTTAATTACAAAAGCTTGGACCATCCCCCGAAGGGAACCCTGATGGGATGCGAAGCAGCAGCGGTGTGCACAGCGTTGACCCGGTTGAAACGGGCGTCGACGCGGGTGCTGGAAGAACGGTTTGAAGCGAAACTCGGTGTAGCGTTTACTCGAGTAAACAGTTGTTTGAAACGCAAAGACACGGGAGGCGGGTTGGGTTTCGGGTAAGTTTCATGTTTCTTCAGAATCGAGACATGGGCGCTGGACCGGAGCAGGCGCGCGTTTCGCCTTCACTACCACGGGTGAAGCGAGAGAGAAGTGACACGTTCAGAGGTGTTGCGAGCTTGCGCGCTACGGCGAGCATGCTGCGCGTGAGGGAGAGAGTGACATCAGCGCGCACCTGCGAGGGAAGCGTGCGAGGGGAGTGTGACGTCAACGCAAAGCTGTGGCGTGACCTTCTTGGCAACGCTCCAACACCTACGGCGAGGGGAACGCGCTGCGGCGCATTCGTACGGACGGACATAACGTACGGCGTTACACACGTGAGTCAAAGAGCTCCTTCGCATCTAAAAGAAAAATATATATATTGTAAGGAAGACAGCACCGCTGGGGCGCGAACGCGCGCTCGGCTACGGGAATACGAGGCGGAAGAAGAGAGAATAACAACAGCCGGCCCACGAACGGGCGTTGTCTCTTGTTTCGCGGCCAGAATAAACGCCCTTTACTCGGCAGCGTGTTACGCTCCGCCTAGCTCGTGCGGTGGGAGAGCGTCGATGAGATTTGGTCCGTCAGCTGCAAAGCTACAGAGACGCGCCCAACGACAGAACTGCGGTGACAACACATCAGTGCAGTCATATACCGTTCATCGTAAACCTCCTACAGTGCGTCAAAAAATGCGACGAGAGAAGCGACAGTGGCAGCTACGACCTTCCCTCAATAGCCAGTGCCGACCGCCAGAAACATGTACACTGCAACACACCCAGTCGCAGCTGAACCGATATCTGCAAAGACCGCCAAGGAGCAGTGAATTTCGCCCACCAGATATGTTTCGGCAGCTCGTCATGCTACGTCGCAGTCGTGGCTGAGTTTAAGGAAGACAGCGCCGCTGGGGCGCGAACGCGCGCTCGGCTACGGCAAGACGAGGCGGAAGAAGGGGGAATAAGAACAGCGGATATATATATATATATATATTGAAAGACCGCAGCACAGTCGTGGTCTCGACGCCTTTTATTCACCAGAGCCGCCTGACCAACGCTCAGAACGAAGATGACGCTCACAGCGATGATGATTCCATCCAGGTGAAGAGAATGAAGGAAGCATGTTGTGAATATTGTGCTCACACTAATTTCCCCCTCGCGCGGAAGCGGCCAACGTGGCCGCTGTTTATGACGGTTGTGTACGTCGTAGGAATGGTTTTAAGCGGGAAACGTGGACAACCTCTGTGCCGCGGCAACGGCTGTCGGAAGGCATGACAACGGGAGTTACCCGATAGTTCACGGGAGAAGTTTGCTTGACGATAGCATAGGGGCCGATAAAACGTGGCTGAAACTTATCACATAGGCCAGGAACTCGCGTAGGGGTCGACAGCAATACTTCATCTCCGGGATTGAAGTGAACGACGCGGTGAAAGTCATCGTAGCGAGCCTTCCTATCCTGTTGACTCGCCTCGGTATTGAGGCGGGCGCGGTGGCGAGAAGCGGCAAGGCGAGAGATTAAGTGCTCGCTCGACGACGCCGACGACCCCACGGGGACATCAAAAAAAGAGACGTCTAGTGGAGATGTCGGTTGACGGCCGTAGACAAGGAAGAAGGGTGAGTAGCCCGTGGTGCGCTGCGTAGCGGTATTGTACGCGAAGGTCACGAATGGCAAGATGGTATCCCAGTTTGTGTGGTCGGCGTTGATATACATGGAGATCATATCGGAGAGAGTTCGATGAAAGCGCTCTGTGAGGCCATTAGTCTGGGGATGGTAGCTGGAAGTCGTCTTATGGATGGTGTTACATGCGTGAAGAACGTCCTCGAGTAGTTTCGACAGAAAGGCCTTGCCGCGGTCACTCAAAAGCACACGCGGCGCGCCATGTCGCAGAAATATAGCTTCCAAGAAGAAGGTGGCAATGTCCTCCGCTGATCCGGAAGGGAGTGCAGCTGTTTCGGCGTACCTTGTCAAGTGGTCTACTGCAGTGACAATCCATCGCTTACCGCTTGCTGATACTGGCAGTGGTCCGTAGAGATCGATCCCAATGACCTCGAATGGAGCGTCAGGACATGGAAGAGGTTGTAGGGGTCCCGCGGGAGATGAAGTGGGTCGTTTGCGGCGCTGGCAGAGCGAGCATGAAGCAACGTATCGTGCTACGCAGGTGGAGAGTCCAGGCCAAGCAAAGCGACTGCGGATGCGTTCATAGGTCTTGTGAAAGCCGAGATGACCAGCCTTGGGGTCGTCGTGAAATGCTGTCAATATCTGTGCTCTGAGTGAGCGAGGAGCGACGGGAACCCAACGCTGTCCTTCGGGGTGGAAGATATAGCGGTACAGGATTGAGTTCTCAATCTTGAAGTTCTGCAACTGGCGACGGGCGCGGGCGTTAGGAGGACGCGAAGAGCCGTGAAGGCGTTGCATAATGGAGTGGCAGTAAGCGTCGCTGCGTTGGTGAGACGCAAACGTCTCGTTGCGGAACGAAGGAAGCACATTGAGAGCGGCGAGTGAAAGAACTGCCGAAGACACGTTGACGGGGTCGCTCGCGGATGGCGACAGGCCGGTTATGTCTGACGATGGAGGTAATGGACAACGGCTGAGGGCATCTGCATCGTTATGTTTCTTGCCGGATTTGTACGTGACGTCAAATTGATATTCTTGAAGACGAAGTATCCAGCGACCGAGACGTCCAGACAAATTCTTTAACGTCGACAGCCAGCACAGAGCGTGGTGGTCTGTCACAACGGTAAAGTGGCGGCCGTAGAGATAAGGTCGAAATTTCTGAATGGCCCAGACAACGGCGAGACACTCCTGCTCAGTGATCGTGTAGTTTTTCTCGGCAGATGTCAGGGTCCGACTTGCGTATGCGATCACACGTTCTCCCGAACTTTCGTGTCGTTGCAAAAGAACAGCGCCGACACCATGACCGCTGGCATCAGTATGGAGGAGAGTGGGCGCGGTGTCATCGAAATGACAAAGCACTGGCTCAGACGTGAGGGCACCTTTCAACGTGTCAAAAGCCATTTGGCACTCGTCCGACCATACGTATGAAGTTCCCGAGGAAAGGAGTTGGTGAAGCGGCGCGGCAATGGTGGCGAAGTCGCGTATGAAGCGCCGGAAGTAAGAGGCGAGGCCAAGAAAGCTACGGAGCTCTTTGGAACGGTGAGGCGTGGGGAAGCGAAGAACAGCGGCAATCTTGTCGGGGTCAGGCCGAATTCCGTCTTTGCTGACGAGATGTCCTAGTACTTTAATGGTTTTGCTTGCAAAGTGGCACTTTTTGGTATTCAGCTGGAGACCAGCAGCTGCGAAACACGTCAGAACTTCGTCTAAGCGCTGCAAGTGTTGTTCGAATGTTGAAGAAAATATGACTACGTCGTCAAGGTAACATAAGCATGTCTTCCACTTAAGGCCCCGCAGTACAGTGTCCATCATTCGTTCAAAGGTTGCTGGCGCATTGCAGAGCCCAAAAGGCATGACGTTAAATTCGTAAAGCCCGTCAGGTGTGGCAAAGGCAGTTTTCTCCTTATCATCCTCGTGCATGGGAATTTGCCAGTAACCGGAGCGCAGGTCAAGGCTTGAAAAATATTCCGCTCCTTGCAACGAATCTAAGGCATCATCAATGCGAGGCAAGGGATATACGTCTTTTCTGGTTATTTTGTTCAAGGCACGGTAATCAACGCAGAATCGCACCGAGCCGTCTTTCTTGCGCACGAGAACGACAGGTGAGGACCAAGGGCTTGCGGAGGGGCGGATGATATTTTGCTTGAGCATATCGGTAACGTGCTTGTCGATGATCTCGCGTTCGCTAGTAGATACACGGTATGGTCGGCGGCGGACAATTGAAGTTCCATCAGTGTGTATGCGATGAGCTGTCACCGAAGTCTGTCCTAGAATAGGGGAATGTATGTCGAAGGAAGATTTATGCTTCGACAACAGCGCTAGTAGCTCATCTGCTTGCGGCGGAGTTAGATCCGTGCTGATTGCATTGGCGAGAGCTGTATCAGGACTAGTATCTGTAAGTGAGCGTGGTTGCGCCGCATCAGTATTCGTAGCCACCACAGAGAGAGGTTGCGTGTCCACGCCGCAAACGACAACAGAGCCTTTAGGAAGAAGAATCGGCTCATTCGTGACGTTGAGTACAGCGAGACAGGCGGTGCCGTTGGTGAAGCGAAGAAGACTCGACGCTATTGCAATTCCCTTGGAGAGACAACGGGCTGATGGAGCGACTAGAACATCACCGTGGTCAATGATATCTGAAGCAACCGTGAGTACTTGTTGGTGGCCAGGTGGCACCACGGAATCTTGGACGGTTCGTAAACGGTGGCGTGACCAAGATTCCTCGTCGGTATCATCAGTCTCTCGCATGTGTACGAGGCGTTGTCGACAAGAGATGAAGGCGGAAGCACCAGAAAGAAAGTCCCATCCCAAAATTAGCATATAAGCACAGGAAGTCAATACGGCGAATTGAATATGGTGCCGGATCCCATCAATAAAAACACGAACGGTGCACTGTGCTGACGGCCGTATCGTAACGTCGTTTGCGCTACGTAAGGAAGTGCCAGTATAAGGTGTAGTAACCTTACGTAGACGACGACACAAATCCGCATGAATAACAGAAATAGCAGCTCCCGTGTCCACCAATGCTTGAATAGGCACCCCTTCAGCATACACTAATAACAAATTGGCCGGGCCCTCTGGAGGTTTTGGTGTTTGTCCGAGCGATGCAGCTTTCCCTCCAAAAACTGCACCACCTAGTTTTCCGAGCGGTATTCAGAGGCATGGGTGACCGGCTGTAGAGGCGATGTTGAGCGGCGCAGAGGAGAAGGGGAGCGGCGGCGTCCTGGAAGGTAGGTTCGAGGTGCGTCGGGAGGAGAGGACGGGGAGAAGGAACGTGTTGGAGCGCGGCGCTCGTACTGGTTAGGAGAGGACGTCGAATCCCTTTCGTAAACATCGTAGCCGCGGCGTTCGTCCTGCTGGCGCTTGCGACAAAACCGTGAGATGTGGCCTCGAATGCCACAATAATAACATATTGGGCGAGATGAGCGCCAGGGGGTGTAAAATGCAGGAGCAGGTGGGACAGGTGAACGTGGTGCAAATGCTGCTAAGTTGGTCTGAGCAGGCACAGGATGCACGCGCTGAACCAAAGCAGGTTGCATGGCCGCGATTTGCGCATACGTCGCGGGCGGAGTTGGTGGCGTCGGAGTGTCAGGCGTGATAGCGCAAGCCATTGAGGACAGCTCCTCTTTGATGATGTCGCGCAGGCTAGTAGCCGAGGAGTGAGGCTGAGGGGCGGGCGGACAGGACAGTCCTTGCGCTTGAAGCTCTTCGCGAATCAGAGTGCGAATCAGCGTACGCAAATCCGCATCCGAAGAAGGTCGGCTGTCACAGGCGTCTGGGTGCAAACGGATGGCTTGTAGTTCGTCAAGATGCTGGCAAGTCGTGATGACATCCTCGACGGTGCTGGGGTTTTTGACGGCCAGAGCGTTGAACGCGACGTGGCCTATCCCTTTGAGGATGTGTCGAACACGATCAGCCTCCGTCATAGCCGAGTCCACGCGGCGGCAAAGGGCAAGGACGTCTTCGATGTACGAAGTGTACGTCTCCCCTGGGTGTTGTACGCGGCCGTCGAGCTTTCTCTTCGAGACTTCAGAATGAATGTTGGGTGTCCCAAAAATTCTCCGGATTTGCTGAGCGAAGGTAGGCCAATCAGCGAAGATGTCCTCGTGGTTAAAAAACCACGTTTTCGCTACGTCGGACAGATAGAATGCGACGTGGCGAAGTTTTTGAGGATTGTCCCAGTTGTTATACACACTTGTCATGTCGTACTCCTTCAGCCATACTTCGACATCGTCGCGTGGGAGACCGGAGAAGATAGGTGGGTCCCGCTGCCGGGCGGTGACGGTATATGCTGGGGCGGGTGGCTGGGCGGGGATGCCGGATGGACCAGGCAGCGTGTCTTGGGCCATGACAGCGGATAGGCGGAGCAAGCGGCGACCCGAACGAAGCTCCAGGGGAACTCGATGCCGTAGAGGACTTGGGGATCGAAAGCAGCCTCCACCACTTTGAAAGACCGCAGCACAGTCGTGGTCTCGACGCCTTTTATTCACCAGAGCCGCCTGACCAACGCTCAGAACGAAGATGACGCTCACAGCGATGATGATTACATCCAGGTGAAGAGAATGAAGGAAGCATGTTGTGAATATTGTGCTCACAATATATATATATATATATATATATATATATATATATATATATATATATAATAGTTGCTTTAAAACTCTTGCAGCACCTGCGGGTCTGCTAGCGTAGGCTTGTTGCCAACTCAGCGTTTAAAATAAGAGAGCTTATGGCGTCACTGTTTTTTCTGCTATAGTCTCAAGTGCCCACCTCTGGAAGCTTCTTTATCCTCCCGTAACTTAAGCTAAAAACCTGGTGTCACTCTAACCAGGAGGTGTACCAAACATATGCCAATAATGCTTACAAATATCTAATATTCGGAATTCCAAAGAACTGCATTTTAGAATCTAATATTTCAGCGTCCTGCCCGGCAGATTTCTATTGTTCACTGTCTACATATCTGCAAAAAAGGTAAAGGCCAACCGCTATGTAACCAGGGGTGAATTTAGGACTAACAATAACCTTTAAGTGTTCTGGTTATATTAGGTTTTATATTTTGGGGTATCTATATTCCTTGGTTCTCTGCGACACTGATCGTGTAAAGCAGATACGTAGAAAAACGTAAGCGCATATAACAAATGGGGTATGTAGATACATTTGATGCTCCAATATATGCAACGTCTCCCAGTCCTGCGTCGCGTTATATATAACACAAAGCAGTGCGAAAGCGAACCTTCTGTTTATGACAATAAGTGATATAGTTTAAGGTTACGCTTAGGCCCTCGACCATAATCACAGAAAAGATGATGGCTGATCATTGCAAAATTTGTTTATCTGATCGGTGCTACAGCAGGGGTAGGAAAAATATGGATGGGGCTGGGGGAATGTGGAGTACTCCAGAACTTGCTGCGTTTGAGTGGTCTAGTAAAGGTTAAGCACAATACTACACAAATGCTACAAATGCGGAAGCCTGAAATAAGTATTTCGTACGAGCAACTTACAATTTGCTCAAATGGTAAGTTTTATAAACAGATTGTCACCTGGCAATAATGCTCATGTTGATCTTTGTCCCACGCGGTTGTCAGGGAGCAGTTTATGGTCGTTATCAATGTTGCATTAATCATGCGAATGACTAGTGAATTTTCTAGCTTGAGGCAGCACCTTAATAACATATTTCGCATGTGGCAGAAACGTTTTACAGCAAAGGCTTTTATGCGAACCCAACAACGGCCGTTTTTGGAGTCGTAGTTGCCCGCCTGCGGTGGCCGTAACCGCTATCGCACGAAATAAGCAAGAAAATGAAGTAACAAAAACTATCCAAGATGAAGCGGGGTTCGAACCTATGACCTCTGCTGGGGAGCCCAGTATAGTGCCACTGAGCCGTGGCAGTGCTTGAAACATCTTTGCACAAAGGCCCTCTACACCCTTCATTTCGGGAAGAAACCACATTAACACGTGTAATATATCGTAGTAGAAGAGTAAAATAACAATTCTAACAATTTAATGCTTCCAACTCATTACTAGGGGCTCTGCCATAGTTTTTCATCGACATCAGCCACAGCATCAACAAAGTGCACATAACGCCTTAGATGTGTTTAGCGGGTGCCACGCTTCTCCACATAAGGACGAAAAATGGCATAGTGGCTGCTTCCCTACTTCACAAAAATTATGATTTGTACGTAGTGGGTTGCTCGAAAGTGCGCTTGTATTGGTTTCCAAGGAAGCTCATAAGGCCCCCATGATCCATTTCCTCAGGGACTCAATAAAGTTCTTTCCCTCTCTCTCATTCTCATGTTAACATATGTTACATAGCGTGGTGGGGGGCGAAATAGCGACCGGGCGTCACGCAATGCAAATTGCGCAACTAGTGGGTCGTTTAAAGCTTCCAAGCCATTCTAAAGGGTTCAGCTATAATTTTTGATTGTCATCAGCCACCGCATCATTACAGTGCACATAATGCCTTACAGATGTGTAGCTGGTATCTCGCATCTCCGCAGAATGAAGAATAATAGCGTAGTGGCTGCTTCCCAACCACACAAGAACAATGATTTATGTCGTAGAGGGTACATTGCTAGTGTACTTCTATTAGTAGCACCAGGAGAGTTTACAACGGGCTCTAGAAACGCCGCTCTTCCAGATTTCGCTGTGACTGTGTTGCGCTTGCCTCGCAGGCCTGGCGTTTTTTATTTTTTGTTTTCAAGTAAGCCGGTATCTATTTGCAGGAAGTTCGCTTTGCCGTTCAGAGTGGACGATGTCATCGTGAAATAATGTGTGATCCGTAGCAAAGGCGGAAACCCACAATTTAGGCATGTGGACAAGGACTTCCAGAGCTTCACATTACATATTTTTTGACGTGCGTAGATTGCACGCTGCAAGGTATTCTACATGTAACCGTAATTTTATTTAGACATCGATACCATGAACACGCGTTAAGATGCACAGCGTGACGGGACTTACTAGTGTTCGAACAAATCTCTCCTGGCACATTCATGCGACTCGCATTCTTAGCCAATTAGCGCGGTACACACGAGCGCGGTGCACTTGAAAATCGATATGCGGTTCTAGAAAATTCGTATCCCCGTAAGCGCAGCCATTGGTTGTAATATAAAAAATAATTGTAAGAAAGATGAGACGATGGTCTCGTTTTCGTAATCTACTGCTTTCAGTGTGTTAATAATTTCTGCCTTTCAATCATGTGACCGAAGGATAAACCATTACAATATTGTAGCTGCCAGTTTAATAATAGGCAGCTTGCATTCTCGAGCGACTACGTTTATCCACGGAAAGGCTATAGGGCAGCTAGGCTAAAATCAAAACTGTGAGCAAATTCTAGACACATCTCACTGAACTTCGTGGGTTTGATTTAAGGTGGACCGAAATGCACTGCCTACTAACACGTGGGGTATTGGTGAGCTCAGTGCGTTATCCTTTTTTTAGAGGTAAGTCGTAGGGCCTAAATGAAGGCGGCAAGAAATATTATCGTAAACACAGCACGAAGTCTGTTTTCGGCAATTTCTTAGGCGGTTCGCCAGTTTACTAAATGCGAAGCCTTTCTTAGCGAACCTCAAGCACTTTGGCCGTTTCTATCTATCTATCTATCTATCTATCTATCTATCTATCTATCTATCTATCTATCTATCTATCTATCTATCTATCTATCTATCTATCTATCTATCTATCTATCTATCTATCTATCTATCTATCTATCTATCTATCTATCTATCTATCTATCTATCTATCTATCTATCTATCTATCTATCTATCTATCTATCTATCTATCTATCTATCTATCTATCTATCTATCTATCTATCTATCTATCTATCTATCTATCTATCTATCTATCTATCTATCTAGTCGCCTACGTCTCTGTGCTCTCCTGCTCTCCTGGTCGTCTCCATACCTTGTATATTAATTACCAAAGGTCGCATAGCAGGAAATCCGTGTATGACGTACGCGATTCACTGGTCATGAAATGAATAAAGCTAAACGCCTGTCGCGTACGTCATGGAATCCTCCCCCTCAGTCACGTTTGGCACATACCCGCACGCCACAGTTCATGTTATGTGGGTGTGTGCCACAGTTGATCAACCGTCTCTATCATTTCTCTATCATTGCCACATTAACGTCGAACATACACATTCAAACGCAAGACAAGTGAAGGAGCTGAAGCTAGAACACCCCTGGAAGACGCTCGACTGCCATCCAGTCGTTCACATGGTCAGCCAGAACGACTCAGTGTTCTCTTCATTTCATATGAGGCTGGGCGATAGCCTCATGCCGGCTGCGGATGACGTTTGATTGATTGACAGCCGCTTTGTGACACGCGAAGAAGCCGCCGCTAAGTGCCCTGGCGTCATACAGCTATAGTACTACAAGAATGTGTACATCGACCGCTATAACACACGTTGCCTCGACGCTGCGGACTACGTGTTATGTCACCGCACATGCGGTAATATAACTGGCTATAAGAACGAACAGCTACACAGGGATGCCCTGATGAAGGTGGCCAACATGAGCGCAAGCTTCATGGGTAGCCCGCCGTCCCTAACTTACCTGAGCATTGGCAAGCCGTACATGACCACGGCCAGCATCGACGTAAGCCACTGCCTCGTAATGAAAACATGGGCACGTTGTGGTACATCGAGCGTGATCAACGCGCCAACCTGTTGTTACTCTAGCTTGAATTTCCAACGTTCACGGTAGGCATCGTCGTCCCAGCCAGGACGAAGCACATCACTACCACACACCCTCAATAAATTTGAAGTGAGTTCCTGTGGGACTGCAAACCACAAAAACCACGAAATACGCCAGGAAAATATATTCTGCGAGAGGGAACAGTTTTCCCTTGCGCAAGCAAACGCCATAACTATCGATAAGTCGCAAAGGGCCCCATACGCCCAGGTAGTCTTCGGATACGATAAGCGCCATTGGCAGTTGGTCTGCGTAGCACTTTCCAGGACTGCCAGCCTCGACGGCCTATACCTCAACAACAACGCAAAAGGTGGCTTCAGGTTCCGACATGTCACCGGCTATATCGACAGAGTCTGTCCACGGCATGACCCGGCTATCAAACAGACTTCTAGACATTGCCTTGACCGAGCTACCACCTTAATTCGGTGCCAAAACCGCAACAATCACCTTGCCCTCACTGCTTTCAACATACAATCTGTGCACGCGCACATACACGACCTCGAAAAAGACGCTCTGCTCACAGAAATTGGCGTGTTAGCACTTTCTGAAACATGGACCGAAAAGCCCACTGAAATCACGGGATTCCAATGTGTCGTCCACAGCAAGCGGCTTCATTGCAGGTGCAGCGGCGTGGGCACATGTAAGAGCACAGCGATGCGGAACCTCAACGTAGATCGCATCGCACTTCGCGGGCCGCCAGGCACCGAACACACGGAGACAAGATGCGGAATCGGCGAGGTCTGCGTTTCGCAGATCACTCACAATAACAAAGACATTGCGTTCTCCGCCATCTTCGCGAGAACGGTCAAGAGCCCCTTCCACCCATGGACATGGGTTCGTGAAACGTGCGGGCGCTCTCCATCATAACGGACAAGTAGAAGCACTACATATCGGCGTACCACGTCTGGTGTTAGTAATACCTATGTTGCTGTTGGTATCGTTACGCAACTGCAAAAAACTGGTTATATGACACATGTGCGAGTGTTCAGCATATGTGTCTGCATATACCATTCGCGCCTATCTTTGGCGTCATTGTGCAACATGTCATTAATTGTAAGAAATTACGCCCCAGTCACCTTCTCGCCATATGCTTCGCATTACATCGATTACCACGGTACGTTGAATCTGCCCAAGTTTTTAAAATATAAAATTTCAAAATCTAAATTCCCCAAAATAAATGATCAGATGCCTGTAGAATTCGGTGCAGTGGCTTAGCGCGCCGGCTGTAAAGCTGCGGTAGAAACAGGCTAACGAATATGCATGAAACATGGCTCAAACAATCTGTCGGGAAAAGCATGCTGCATTGTCTCTTAACGGCGCTTGCGCCCTCGTGAATACGCTTTCAGCGTATTGTATTCCATTTTTGTACTAAAAACAACCTTGGTAAAATAGTGGATAAACGAGAATTTTCTCTCATATTTTCAAGGACCCCCGCCCCCGCAAAAATTACTAACTATCCGGAAATCAGGCCATTTTTATTAACTTGTAAATATCTACGCAATATCAAAATGCTTATTAAGCTTATCTCTGAATATCAACTTAATAAAATCGTTGCGAACGATGGTGTTGTGTTTCAGATTGAGCTCAGCACAGCTCGTGTACTTACGATATGTTTTACCACGATCTGAAGAAGAAAACCAAGTTGATAGTGAAAGCTAGTTTCAGTGAAGATAGCATTTCAGTTGTTTGCCTTAAGCTCGCATAAAACATTAGTAAAGTGAAAACGACAACATTTTCTAATTACAAAAGGTTCACACACATAATGAATGCAACTACGGAGAAAGATGAGCCGGAAGTTGCATGTCAATCGGATTGACATGCCGGTGGCTGGGCTTAGGATGTGATCTTGCAAAATAAGGAGACTATCAAAAAGCAATATACGGGGAATTTCAGCACTCACCACGGTTTATGTTTTTGTAACGTACGTAGCCTTCGAGTGTGGTATTTGCTCCATAAAGCATGTCTGTGTATTTCGTGTACATTTTCCCGTGATGGAATTCAGCGATGCAGGAGGGTTGCACTTCTATGTAAATTATTTACTCAGCAGTTTTGATTAGCCCTTCTAACACTTGTATATCGTTACAATTGCCCAATGATGTTGTTTGTCTGAGTGAAATATAAATCATATGTTTATTTTGGTGGTGTTTTCTAGCATATTTTTTTCATAGTCTACACAATTTTGCACAGCGTAGCACTTGCTGTGTAGGTTAGATCTTGCATTGTAAAGAAAACATCCGGATCACGCCGTGGTCGTCAGCGAGCCTGCCATTTTGATCCGTTCATAGCAGCTACATTCGGTTAACGTGATAGCTCTCCTAGCTGGTCCTTATTCACACCTTAATTTATCAAGGCAGCAGTAGACTGTATGCGCTATGTAACGTCTACTTCTCATGTCTCAAATTAGCAAGGTTGCAATCCTTTGGGAAAATATCAGACAGAAAGCAAAAGTAAAAAGAAATAATTATCAGTACTTTATGAACCCGCTGTAATGGGTTTTGTTTGTGCATGAGTACTGATGGAAGTCGACTGAGTTCTGAACTCGCACCATATATTTCTTTCATTCTGATTCACAAACCGCTGAAAACGATGGTAGTGTAAAAGAGCGAACAGAAAATCTCTAGGCCGAACGTAACGCCAACTTCGTCTATTAAGAAGCTTCCTTCCAATCCCAAGGCTTGACAAAGCGTCACCTGCAAAAGGAAGTACCCAGTGAATTTCCTCATAAACATGATTTATCAAAGCATTGTTAAGCACGCTACTTAAATAAAGAAGAATCGAAAGGAAAACACAAGTACAAAAAAGTGCGGATTATCTATCAATCGAAGCCCACACGTTATCTGGGAATACGCTAGTAACGCTATATTCTGTTGAGTAATATAATATGCGCTAGACGTCCACATTTCTCCACTTAGCAGTCTACCACGTATTTCAGTTCCGGTAATTTGACGGCGTATAACAAGAGTGTACTCCGACCACGATGCCTATACCACACAGAACAAAATTTTTACGAACTCTATCGCATTTCCTTAATAGCGAATGCTTCATCAATAGAAACGACAATAGTGTGATATAAGTAAGCGCAGCGAGCTGAAATGGCAAGTCAATAATCATATTGCATTCATGTTTTTCTATGTGTATATCTTTAGTCACATTGAAACCTCGCCAATCAGAAACCCGGAAGGCAATCTCTAGGTCATAAAAGAGGCCCGCGCTCTTAATACATTTGAGGAAGTTTACGGCCCAAAGTTGGCTTTCCCTGCAAGCGTAGGCTTTCATTCTGCAAAAAAAATTTGTTCTCTGTTAAAATGGGCGCACTCACAAATGCATGGATATCACTTAACATGTCAAAGACTACCTTTACACAATTATAAGCTTTTGCAGACGTAAAGATACGTTTTTCTAATCATTAGGCCTTATCAGTTCATTCGGAGATGACAATATTATGAAAGGGCGAGTAACGCGTGGTCACTATGTTCATATAGGAACAAATTTTGGCCAAAGGCAGGGCTGGGCAGAGATACTCAGAAAAGTATTCCGGAATACAGATATCGAAATACATGAACTGGAAGCCTAAAATACAGATACTGAGATACATTTGCCTTTAACGTAACGGGATATTAGATACTTTTGCAATAAGACGAAAAAAGTATTCCGGAATACAGTTACAGCGATACAGATACTGGAATACTCTTTTTTATTTGAAGGATGCTAATACTACGCAAAGACACTTATTAGTGCAGCATAATGTTGTAATTAAAGTTACAGCGCATCTAAAGTTCAGGTCATTTATTTATTTATTACAGTACCCTCAGCGCCATTAAGACATTGCAGTGGAGGGGGTGGACAAAGTACATAATTAGTAATAATGACATAATTACAAATATTAATTGCAATAAAAATGCACCATTTCACAGCAACAGTAACAAGGAGATGACACCGAAATCGACATGCTTGGCGAACAAACTAAGCTATGCTAGAAATAGCACACTTTAAGCAAATCACTCGAATCACTAATGAACACCAGTGAATTGAGAAAAAGCACACATTTATTTTGAAGGTCTGCTTTGCTGAGAATGTTGCTGGGCAGGCTTCTGAAATAGGCTGTCTTCTAACAGCGTCGGTTCAGCTCACGAAAGAAAAAAAGTCTACCGCTGAAGGCGAGCACAAATTCGTGTTATAGTGAATAAATATCGCCTTCATATACGGATTGCCCTGCAGCGTGGCGATATCTCTTCTCGCGTCATCTAGATACCGAAACACTTTCTCCCTCACTTGGGTTGTTCTGACTGTTCAGAATCCGAATCCTGTCCCCATCTTCGGAATCCTCAGCCGTCTGACCCTGTCGGCATCATTGAAGCTGTCACCACCACCGACGCTACCAGCACCCATTTCAGAAAGCCGCAACAGGCGAAGTCGGCTCCGGCGGTGGGGGAGCCTGCTACCACAAAAGACCGTTTCACGCATGCAATCAATTAGGAACTCACCCTAACGTTGGAGAGGTGGCTGAAAGCGCGTCAAAGATAGCCATCTTCTAGTCACTTCCGCCGCGACTACGGGAACTGCTTTTGGAAGTGCCGCTGCTTTGAGAACTGAACGCATGCGAAGCATTGCAAAGCCTGTTCCAAGGCGGTATCCGCGCGGGGGGTCGCGAAGTAATGGCTTGCCACCCGAAAAAAAATTAGGCGTGCTGCACTGACCTTGAGAGACAGCGACTTTCGTCGGCAGAGGCCGACAACACTGCCCCCGCGATTCTGCCGTCTGCGGCGTCGCGCGCTTTACCACATGGACCATTCTGTGCTTGAGGGGAAACCATCGCCGCCCTATCTGTCGGCGGCCTGAGGCGCGCCTTTGCTTGTCTTGGCACATAAAAGAAAAAAAACGCCATTCCCCCATTGGAAACACGCCTCAACTCATTTCCGACACAAAAAAAAAACAATGTAACGAGATACCCGTGTCCTGCATAGTATCGCGGTACAGGCGCTACATCGTAAATGTATTTCACTACTGAGATACAAATACATTTTTCAAATGTATCTGAATACAGAAATAGAGATACTCAAAAGTATCTCTGAAATACTATCGCGATACTCTTGCATCGCGATACTGCCCAGCCCTGGCCAAAGGTAATAATTCCTGACACTCTGGTTTGTGGGTGACACTAACATCAACCATTAAGGAGTGGTGAAAATGACTTTGCGCTCTGAAGATTTTGGTATGCCTAAGCTTACGCGAAACGCACTGTCAATTATTTAGCTATAATCAAGACCAGGCAAGCGAACTTGCGCAACCAATGCAAGAAACCTGGCTCTAAGGAATTGTTGAAAAGCTTTTCCAGAGCTTCAGTGTAACCGATAGTTAAAAAAATTGCGGGAGCTCACGATGCACGGCAAGGTGTAGCAACACGTCATGTGATGACAAAACAAAGCTGGAAAGCACATTAGAGTCAGACCAATATCATACCTTGTGGGCATTAAACAGATAAACTTGCCCTTGGCAGCAAGCAGATGTCTGCCAAACTACACGGCAAACATTTTGTTGCGATAGCAATTATATGGACACCCTGGATGGGTTTTTGCCGTCGCCGTCGCCGTTGTCGTCGCCGTCGTCGCCATGTCCCAAATAAAGAGCGAGTTGAGAACATTCATCCGTGCATCGTATGTTCTACAGCGGGTAAAAGTGCGCGAGCGAGGGCGACGAACGCTGCTGAACCAGAGATAAACGAGCTGGCCCATCTCCGTCGCTCGGGCCCATCACCCCACTCGGGAGGCCTGCCGTCGGAGCAGAGAGGCAACTGCCCGCCCATTTTGAACGAGCATGAAGAGACGCAAAGGGTAGGGGGCATGTTGTCGCTCGAGCAGCAACCTTGAACTTTTATTCTAAGAGCGCGGTGGCGATCGTTGGCACGAGCGCTATCTTGGAAGCCATCAACGGGGGGTGCGTATACCCCCTTCCACGTGCGTTTTGTATAGTTATGCTAGATTGGATCAAAAGAGTTAGCTGCCAGCCTCACTTCGTATAACATTACAATTTTCTGCTATCGCATTCATTACTTCGTCCTTGCGGTGAAACTGACTTTCTTGCATCAGTAAAACAGCCAAGAGAGCACTCATTAAGTTTAAGGCCTCAACAGCAAAAAATAAGAGTATGTCTATCTATGGAAGCATATGATATCCCAAAAAATTCTACACCCCTAGGTATATTTAATGATACCCTTTACATGATTATTATAGCGTGTGCAGAATGTAGAAATATGTGTGCTCCACTAACGTGTTTTATATAAACTTGAAATACTGTGCTTTCAGCTATGTGGATAAATTAGTGTAGCAGTATGTTATTTCAATATATTAGTAGGATGAAGAATTTTTATAGTTATCATAAGAACTATTTTTTGGAATACATGACTTCGTTTCACGTAATTTCACAGTGACGCCGTATATAGCTAGGGTGTTGTACATTTTTCTGTGGGCGAACATTAACACCCAGGGGATGAAAGAAATAGATGTATGAAACAAAATAAGTCTGTTTGGCGGGCAGGATTTGAAGCCGTGCCCCGCTAGTCCGAAGGCAGGTGCGTTAGGCAATGCGCTACACACCCGAACTTACAGAATCTGGATTTCTTTAATTTTAAGCTTACGAATGCTACAAGAAAGACGCCATGCGGATAACGCCTGTAAAAACGTTCTACAGAATGCTGCAGCGTACAATTAATCTATGCCTAGGGTAAACAGCCCACACAGCAAGCCACTTTTTATATCTTTTGTAGACTAATAAAAGGCTTTCAACTCAGCAGATATAACAGCAGTCCTAGAGGGTTACGTCCCCACGGAGTATTTGAAACGTGTACGAATAGTCTAGCTAACGCCTACAAAACCTTCACAACTGCACCGCTTGTTAACAAGGAAATTAAGGCATTAGACGGTAGACACGACATACCCAACGCTGTTCACGGCATGTTTTGAAGAAATATTTAAACTGGACAGGGAAGGAACAGCAATGAAGTTAAGGGAGCGTCTCTAACCAACCTAATATTTGGGAATGACTTACGGCTCTTCAGCAGTGACGGCGATGGATTAAAAAAAAGGCTTATGACATAAAGCTAGACAGCATAAAAGTAAGGGTGAAGCGAATGCGCTGCATACAGAAATAATAAGTAATAACTTGGCAAAAGGCACATAATATGCCACTGGCAACCAACTCTTGTAGTTGCATACCTCGTTCAACTGTTACACGGGGAGCCGTCTCATGACAGGGAAATCTACCGATGCCTAAATTTCGGCTGTAGCACTTACGGCCAGCATTATCAGTTCCTGACAGGCAAACGGCCGCTCTACCGAAAAGAAAATTTATACCAGTGTTGCAACCTCCAGTTTTAACATATGGGCTCAAGCATGAAGAATAACAAAAAAGGTCGAGAAACCGCAGAGAACCACGCAGCACGAAATGAAACTAAATATGGTAGGAGTAATCTTAGGATATTCGAAGACACCAGGTACGACACTTGTTGATTTTTCGCATCACTGGTGTTGACGGCGGCGACGCGGCCACATTAAATCGACAGTCCATGTTCGCGTTTCATGAGGCACCTGATGCTTTTTTGTAAGCCTAAGACGAGAATGATGGTAATTTATGATGAGTTGGGCGTCCGCAGAAACAGCACGCAATGTACGAACTATTTCCAATGGCACCCTGCGTCTGCATATATGTAACGGACGTCCAACTAGAGCTGTCATTGTTGAGGTGCCATCGCAATTAGTGGTCTCAACTTTATACTGTGAATCCCAGTGCACACTATATGTGCTCTTCCAAAACACGCCAAAAGACATGCGGAAAGAAATGCACTAACATGGACCTTCATGTGATGTCGTGTGCTGCCCGAGTATCTTAACAGCTGGAGTGCAGCACTCTGGCATCTCACTCAATGTCTTGGCTTTCTGAAAGCACAGCACATGATCCTGAAACGTAGCTTGCTAGTCCATGGGAAGACTGCTGCCTGTGTCAGTATGTCAGCTTCCTCAATCTCAGCTTGACAAGACATGGCACCTCTATGACCAAGGTATTTGGCCTGTAATATTGCGACCATGGCAGTATGGTTAACACGAAGCTGTTTGAAACTTTCCACATGTCAATGGCACATCACCTTACGCACACAACGAAGTCTTGACTTGCTTTGTGGGATAAAAGTTCTGCTTTTCAGGCAATGTGCGCAGATTCATTAATACTACGGTTTTTATGAGAACTTGTTGGTTTGATAACCGAATGGTGCATTAATGAATTGGGCTAATGGATAGGAATTCATGATTTTTGCGAGTGCTGGCGGCTGCTGCAGAAGTCGCCTTACACTGCGAATGAATAAAACCCATGGCTGATCTCTCTGTCATAAGAATCAGTATAACACGGAAGTGAAACGTTTCTCCACAGATGTAGTTGAGCGTTTGTTGCGGATTGTTTCGGCACAAGAGAAAAGGAATGGATGCTATATAAACAAATTGTAATCTCACGCGAAGAATGGCAAGCAGCTCGAAACTCGCAACGCGCTCCTTGAGCAGAAAATAGGCACGGAGAGAACATACACAGGATGAGCGGGAAACAGCAAATCTCACAGCTCGACATTAAAAGCTCGCTGCACAAACAGAAAAGAGGACGCACGAAACGAACGTAAAAGTATACATAGAATGAGCGCGAACTAACTAGCAGCGTGCTCCTTTCGCAAAAGCAGCCGCTGCAGTGAGCGAAGTGACCATCGTTTTCTCTGTACCTTCAGCGCACATATGTGGCGAGAGCGCAAGACGTACAAACCAGCCCCATAACGAGATAAGCGCGCGCGCACTAGCGACCACGCCCTCTGGAGGCGCGCGCACATCACAACGCGCGGGGCGACGACATTTAAAGCGCGCCCTTCGCGCCATCTCGCTAGTGATAATGGAAACAAGTTGAAGTACCGCCGGTCTCTGAGTACCGCCAACGGTAAACGGTACATATATATTCAGCTCGCCCTTAGTATGCTGAAGAATGTGTCGCCAGTGGCCGAGCCGTTTCGCGCCGCGCGCTGCGGAGCGACGGACCTTAGCTTCGACTCCCGGCGACGAAACTGTTTGTTCTAGTTTTTTTTCTGTGCAATCCGTAAGTGTATATTTTGCAACGTCATATCCCTGACAGAAATACGTTAGTGGAGCAGTGGTAGATCCCGGCATAGAACACTTTCGAGCTAAGAATAAGATGGCGAAATGCCATACGTCACGCCTGTAGTGTAATGCAAGATTTGTGTAGTAATAACTAAGGTCGAGCCTCCGCCATGAAGCGACCTTTTACAAAGAAACAAAACGAAAGCAACAAAGTAATAGCTGGTACACGTGGGGACAAGCTTGTTAGACCGGCAAGGCAATGTAGGTACGCGGGGTCTTGTCGTTACGTTCAAACAAAAAGGAAGATTCGAGTCACCAGTGGTACCGATGCACGAAGGCCTTTGGAGCTTTATAGGATGCGAGTATGCCCTGTACGGATGATTAAGACGCCTGTAGTCAGAACTGGCAGGCGGCCTCCATGTGTGTACACAGGTCTGCACACATAGGTACAATGGTGGCTGTCGGTAGGCACTAGTTTCTGTCCTGTGGCTCACTGCGAACAGTAGAAACCCGCTCTCAAACCTTGACGGTGAACTCTTCTCCGATGGAGCGGCTGAGGAACAGTACCAGCGGCCGGAACAGCAGGGCACCTCGGATCCACGTACCCCTCGTTCCGAGATCATATGCAACGAATCTGATCCTGGCGCTCGAGCCCGGCACCCGACAGCGTGTCCCCTGGCAACAGCACGCTTAGCCCCCGTGTCTTCTTTGTTTGTTTTTCTTTCTACACCATGGCACATACCTGCTGTGTTGGCGGCTGGTGGACCCGACGAAGGAAGCAGACGAAGACGACCGGCTTGACCAACGCGGCCGGCGGGGACGCCGTCCAGCCCCGAACACGCGGGTTGTCGCGAAGCGCCGAAGAACGTCCGCTCTCAACGAGTACTGCTCACACACTGACTTTATTTACACGTCACCTTACGAAACATGAATGCCAGAGCGGCGCCCCCTGGCATTCTCACAGTGCATTTCGAACCGAAACAGAAAAACACCTAAACAACAATACCCACTCTGGGGGATTGGCCAAGAATTTGTTGTTTAAAATTTAGAAGATAATTTCGAAGATGAAGAGTGATAAAAAGATTCCTCTAGCCAGCCTCCTCCTCTTCCTGTTCAACTCGTAACTGTGGCTCAGCCTTGCTTGCTTGCTTGCTCGTTATTACAGGCGCCTACCCACTATGGGGCGTTCGCCATGAAGCTGGCCCTAAATGTAAATGTAAGCATTGATACAAAATCAGGTATTATAACTGGGCACATTTTGACTGTTAAAAGTAAAAAATCGTGTTTTTGTTATGCGGTAAAACACAAGGTGTTATATAATTCCATCCAATATAAATGCAAACGAATGTTAGAAATACAAAAATAATTCCTAATAGATCGTTCAAATGTTGGTAATATCCTGGCAGGCTCGCCTCTATTTACCCATCGTCTCGAACACTCACCACAGCTGATGCCTTTGTTTCTGCTCACCTGACCGCTCTTCCGAACAACTTTTCTAGAAAGCTTCCTACCTCTAAGACCATGACTGGTCTCTTGGCCCACTCTATATCCAGCCAGAATATTAGGACATAATTTCTGGCTAAGTATCGAATATTTCAATCTGAATAATTAGTTAACAAGCTATCATTCTGGTCATCCAGGAGTTCACTGAAGAATCTGCATACGTTTTGTTGCTATAGCACAACGGAGCAGACCCAATATGAAGAATCCTTTGAACATTACCAATACAGGCTTTGTCACCTGTTAACTGGTGACAGCTTAGTGAAAAATGGTCGAGATTTTTCGTTTGGTCAAACCTGGACATAAGGGGGATTATTCTAGACTAGATCGGTTCACATAAAAATTTACCGATGGAACATGGCGTTGTAATTTCCTGATAAATACTTGCAATTTACGCGTTGAGTACCGTTTACTATCGCAATTCAAGCTTGAAAAGGTGAAATTCTGGATTCGATATTTTCACTTTCGATGAATCTTAAGTAGAGAAAATTTTCTGAACCTAGCAACAGTAACAAAAGATGTGATTGGCATAACAAACACAATTGCAGTCAAGAGATATCCGCGGGAGGTAATCCTCCATCTGACTAAAAAATATTTCGCTGCGCATCAGAACCTCTTGCATGCGCGCTAGACGTATGTTTGCAGGTAATAATTACTTGTACGTACTCATTAGAGTTGTCTCTCAAGATAAAGTAAGTGGTGAGCATACGGAAAAGGAACTCGTCACTATAACAGCTGTCAGTAGGCTGACTAAGCCTTTAGGAGAGCTCAAGTATTTGTTTTCAATTGCGCTTCAAATCATGGTGCATAATACAGAAGATGAAGGTAGTGTGGCCAGGATAATGACAAATAATAAGACCTGCTTTCTCATCAATCACTGATGCAACAGTGGCGGTTAGATTGATTTCTAATTCTAACAGGTGATCTTCAAGGGGCAGGACATGCGACATCCGCCTTACGTTTCTTTGTCGTTCTTTACATCCACGGCATGGCTCATAACCTGAGAACGATTCCCGACAACTGTCAGGTGGGTGTGGCTTTCTGTGGCGGTGAGGAGCTGCCTAGTTTGCTTGGAACCGTCAAATCTAGTGCGCAGGAAACGTGCGCTTGTGGATCTAAGCACTGGAATAACTTCGCTTGATGTGCCGAAGACTTGAGGTGTGCCCTACCTCTGTGCAATGAAAATCGGTACATCGGTAAAACGGACCGGTGTCTAAATAAGCGACTAAAAGAACAAGCTTACAGCATTTCTTCAGCGACATCTGGCTGCGGTGGTATGCACTGCCGAGACTGTGGCTGCGTTCTTGTGTTTCAGCATTGCGCGTTTGTCTTGTGTTACTGCGGCCAGCTGACACGAGAAATCCTGGAGGCTTTCGAACCACTTCGCTGATTCGCAAAAGGAAGAATTTTGGCTTAGAAGGTATTCGAAGCTGTACTTGCGGTAGACATTCTAGGATAATTTTAAACGGCCAATGTTACTCGCACAGGCGTTAGTTTCCTTGCGGCACAGTGTCCACCGAAAAGCGAAGCGAGTATACCGCTTGAAAAAGCGATGTGAACGGGGCCCGATTGCGCTATATTGAGGCGAAACTGAAGCATCTCGCAACTTTCAGGACCAACGCAACCAATAATTGAAAAGAATTTCAATGAAGCGTCGCGATTAAGCCAGTGATAACCACCGCGGTCTCATAATTCAGCTTCGCTCCATCCCTTTCTGTACGGAGTGTGTCGAAGGAAGGAAAACATTTATTAGAGGTATATACAGGGAGTAAGCGCGAGTGGCCCGGAGGGGGCCACCCCTCACAAGCACTAGGTTGGCTCCTCATTACAGGAGCCCATTGGCGATCGCCGCGACTCGAGCTCGGACTACCAGGGCCTTCTGGCTCGCCAGGTCTGAACAGCCGAGCAGGGCTGCCTCCCAGTCCTCCCGGATGTGGTGTGGTTTTGGGGCGAGGTTCGGGGTTGCCTGGCATGCCCACAACATGTGGTAGACGTCTGAAGACTTCTCCGCACAGTATGGGCATTTTCCTGCACAGGCCGGATCAAAATGTTTTAAAACTGCCGGGCACAGCAGTGTTTTGGTGTAAAGGCGGAGGAGTGTGCGTTCCTCCCCCTATGTAAGGCCCTTACAGGGTTTAGGATAAATTCTGTGGCCGAATTGATAGAACTGATACGATACGTTAAGGCCGGACTGGGTTCGGGATTCATTTCGGAAGGATTAGCTGCTTAGCACGTGGGTCAATGTCCAATTGCCAGCAAGGAGGAAGGAGAAATTTAGAAGGGAGCATTGCACTGATCGACCCAAAACAGTCGGTACTAATGTAGTGAGTTATCTGTAATCATAAGTTAACCTATCAACAGTGGCAAATGCATCTTTTTTGAGTCCGCAAAATATTTCCTGGGCGTTGCGAATTTCGCACGGAAGGCAAAAGAACGCTGTACCAAAGCTATGCCTCCGACCGTCGTGCTTTCCTCAAGTACGTCTAAAAGCCAAAAGGACTCGCTCGCCACCTCTGCCGCTAGAGGCATCCGTTAGTACGGTTGAGGCGAACGGGTCCTGTACACGAACCTTAGTACATACGCGTATCTACCGGGGGGGCTAGGAGGGCGCTAGCCCGCTCACTGAGAAACGTTTCGCCCCCCCCCCCCCACTTTCGACAGTGGGTATTGTCGGCTGCAGACTGGGAAGCTAACAAGTCAGGCAAAGTTTTACTTGAACGTAGCAATAACTTAATTTTGTAATAAAGTTTGTCCTACAATTCTGCTGTGACGACTCTCCTCCGTGTGTCATGACCACACACTGTAGGCTACCTGCAGTGCGGGCTGCCTAATCCACGCTTGTGCGTCTTGCGCTCGAGCACTGCAGAGTAGGCTATCGCTCAGCAGGGGCTCTATAACATTAAAGCAATATGTCTTGATTTTATTTTGTCCTGCCTGGCCTGAAATTTGAGTAATCCGTGATGCAAATATGGAAGGGGACCAGTAAATATTTTATAGCCCGATCAAACGCTCTTCTTTTTCAAGGAATTCAGTTTCTTTGAAAACGAATAGCATCTCCACTGCTCCATATTCATGGTGCTTTGAGCTGAGGAGTGTGCAATATTTAGTTCCCAGTATTTTAGTTGTGCCTAGCCAGGGCAGTTAAAACAGATTCCGGCTTTAGTCTCCGAATTAGCCTACTTCACTTGGCTTATCATATGGTAGCCTGCAGGTCGATTCCACGAAAGATCGAAAAAGGGTGTATATTTGATGTTTCCGATTTTCCTGATAATTTTGTATGTTGTGCACATATGATTGCACAGCACGAAATCGCAGTTCGTTTTCGAATAAAAATTTTTTTCAACACAGCAAAATTCGACCAGTGTCGCCGGTTGACGACGACCATTTTACGAAGAATGCGTTTTCGTAACTTCGGAACCATGCTGGCAGCTACTCAAGCTTTATATTACAAATATCTTTCTTTTTGGCGGAAGTAGAAGTAAAGAGGAACTAGCTCTTATCATTTCATGGAATTCTGAGTAAATTATGTATTTTTAAAATTCACGAAAAACGCTGCGTTTTTGATAATCAGTCAAATTTGGGACGCTATGGCTACTTCTGTGAACATCTTAGCTTGTTCATATTTGCAGTAAGAAGCGGCCTTTATGTGAATAATGAACCTCTGCATTTGTATTTCTCTAATAATTTTCAAAGTAGTAAATTTTCATGCTCGAAACACCAAAAAGAGAAAAGTGCTCCTCCATTCAAAAATCTATAATAAAAAAAACCAAATCTCAATTTTTTTCAAAGTCCCCCAAAATGTTCTCAAAGGACTACAGAATGATATTATGAAAAAACATGTTGCATCATTTTTATTAGAACAAAAGCAGAAAATGTCAAACATTGTGTTTCCAGAGCGTGGTGGCCACTGCGTAAAGGACATCTCTAGTAAAAGAAAATACAGTAACGCCTCTTTTTTCTTCTCTGAGCTTCGCTAAACAGCAGTAATGATCTATTGTTGGAAAGTTGGAACTGTTTTGTAAAGAAAAAAAAGATCGTTCCAATTAAATGCATTTGCGACACCACTTACATTCCTCGTCGACGGGCAGCACGGACATTTTCATTCCTCTGGATAATTTTTTTTTAGTAAATGCGCTTATATAAAAGTAACGAAGCTAAACGCGAAATATGTGTAGCTGAGTCGATCATGCATTGTAAGAATGTGAGAAATCGCAAATGGCGGCAGTGGTGAACGGCGAGTACCGCAGTGCAACCTAAGCACAGCAGCCACACATTGTTTGCCAGGCTTTGTCGCTATGCACAAGAAAAAGCTGGGGTGTCGATTGCGTTGGTTACACGATACATTTTTCACCGCTCGTCGCTCTCCCGCCCGGTTTCTGGATCCGCACCGTGCGGATCGTGTGGCCCGCGCTACAAGCACTCGTGTAAACGGAGTAGCATGCGTTAGGCGGACAGGTGCAAAGGGCGGCGCGATGGACGCCCGCCTGAGCAGACGACAGCAACGAGTACGGCTGTGCCAGTCAGCCAAACACCACCTGAGATAGAAGTTAAGCATCCAACTTGTGCTTCACTTTGATGCGATCACTATCCTACGCTCTGAAGGTGGCTATGGGTAGGGGTTATAGCCATGGCCGAGATTTTGTACGGACTGCCTCATGGTGCACAAAAAGAAAATTCCGCTGCAGCAGAATTTTCGTTACGTAGAAGATATCGGATCGAGACTCTTTTGCGGAGGGTCATGAAGAAGGATGCGCGCTCAATTCAAGAGGGAAACCAGATCTGCCAGCACTCCTTTAAGAGAAAGAAGGATATGCAAAACAAAGCAGATGTAATGCAAACAAAACGTGTTTTGTCCGTGTCCAGAACTGCTGCCACCAATCTTCACGTAATCGATTCTTTTTAAACTCTGCATTGATCACATAAGGTTTGACAACGTACACATTTGGGCCAACAAAAAGCACACCTCTTGGCAACCGCTCTCCAGAAATTCATTTCCATTCATGAAGAGACCTTGGCTTTTATACCAATCTCTCAATTCTGGCACATCACATCATCATAAGAGACGCATGGAGGGAATGCGTTCTTTAGCACTCAAGATATGAATTATACTCAACTGAAATAGATGAAAGAAAAGGAGGCTACAACTGAAAGTGCATACTGTGGACTGAGGGATGTCTAACACTGGCGTGAAGTCGCAAACCACGCGAATGCATTTAATTGGAACGGTCTTTTTCTTTACAAAACATTTCCCGATTTCCGACCATAGATCAATACTGTTGTTTAGCGAAGCTCAGAAAAGAAAAAAATACGTGTTACTGTATTTTCTTGTTACTAGAGATGTCCTTTGCGCAGTAGCCACCACGCTCTGGAAACACAATGTTTGACATTTTCTGCATTTGTTGTAATAAAAATGATGCAACATGTTTTTTCATAATATCATTCTGCAGTCCTTTGAGAACATTTTGGGGGACTTTGAACAAAATTGAGATTGGGTTTTTTTATTATAGATTTTTGAATGGAGGAGCACTTTTCTCTTTTTGGTGTTTCGAGCATGAAAATTTACTACTTTGAAAATTATTAGAGAAATACAAATGCAGGGGTTCCTTATTCACATAAAGGCCTATTCATACTGCAAATATGAACAAGCTAAGATGTTCACAGAAGTAGCCATAGCGTCCCAATTTGACTGATTTTCAAAAACGCAGCGTTTTTCGTGAACTTTTAAAAATACATAATTTACTCAGAATTCCATGAAATGATAAGAGCTATTTCCTCTTTACTTCTACTTCCGCCAAAAAGAAAGATATTTGTAATATATAGCTTCAGTGGCTGCCAGCATGATTGCGAATTTACGAAAACGCACTTTCCGTAAAATGGTCGTCGTCAACCGGCGACACTTGTCGAATTTTCCTGTGTTGAAAAAAATTTTTATTTGAAAACGAACTGCGATTTCGTGCTGTGCAGTCATATGTGCACAACATACAAAATTATCAGGAAAATCGGAAACATCAAATATACACCCTTTTTCGATCTTTCGTGGAATCGACCTGCAGCGATCGTGGCGGCTTGTAACAAGGCAGTGGGCTCGAGTAGATTGAAAAGCCCAGCTATCAAGTTAGCCCCGTTACTTGATCTACCTCACCAGGGAGATGATCAGCGTCCACGGTTTTCTGTACTAAGAAGGCTGCCTACCTGCAACGTATTGTGTCTGTTACCAATAATGTTTGTTGCTCTCTCTACCTCTTTGTCAGCTACGATGAGTTCACAGAGAGCTGTACAAGCGCAAAAAAGCTCAGCATCGTTATACTACAACTGAAAGTACCTATCATACACATATGAATCCATCTCGCCCGCTGCTATAAGCAGCCGCTGCCAATGTGATTGGCGGGTAGCCTTCTTAAATTATGTTCAGAAAGTGACACTGTCTGGCTATTCCGAGAAAAAAATGAGTTATTGTTAAGCAAAGTAATGTGCTGCTTATTGTGCACACTTCATTTTAATGCCGCGAGTATTCGCACATTTGTGACGTCGCGTAACAATTGGAGGCACTTTTATGGCACATTGAAAAATTTTTGACCAATAGCGAAAAACCAATAACAAACAATATGCCGTATTGAAAATAGTTCATTATTATTCTTTTTACGCAGTCATGCGTACGTGGTAATTACGCGGTGGATCACTTACGCGACATTTGTTGCGTCGTTTTACGAGCAGGTGCTGTGAGCACGACCCAGGAAATTGTTCGATCAGTCATTAACAGCTAAAGGCCTATACGCAAGGAAGCAATGCAGGGTAGTTTAACGTCATAATCGCCCACATTTTTTGAAGAAAAATTTGAGCTTACACAGTTTACGTAGGCTATTTACTTGGAGGAACCGGAGGGGAGGAGTAGTAAAGGGCCACTTCACCACTTTGCCGTCCACCGCCCTCCCAAGCTGGTAAAAGTAGGACGGCAAGGAACGACACCTAGTATATAAATTCGTAGTCACGTATAATCTTAGAGCTATACACAACCAGCTCAATGTGGTTTTCTTAAGTATTAATCGGCTGAACTTGGTCTTCTTCTGAAGAAAGACTTCATATTAGAGGGCTTTAACAGTAAAGAAATTGGCACTCGGCTTTGAAAGTTTGAAACAGTTTTCAAAATCAAGTGATCTGATCACCTCTACGATTATAAAAAGTCTCCTCAAATCATATATATATATATATATATATATATATATATATATATATATATATATATATATATATATATATGATTCTCCGACGAAGGCCGGTCCCGCGGCCGCAACGTCAGTCCTTTACTGAACAATTTTCCCTACGTGCTTGATCTTTTTAACTATATATATATATATATATATATATATATATATATATATATATATATATATATATATATATATATATATATATATATATACAGCGCACAGAGTGAGCTACACCAGCGCCCCCACTCGCGGACGAGTCGGCATGCCACTGCCTTTGTAAGTCCCGTTGGGCAACAGTGGTAGGTCCAACAGGGTATAGTCATAGGTAGAGGCACTGGGCACTTCTTGATTCGCGATTACTTGCTGGGAGCGTCCTGGAGCAAGTGGCCGGGTGATGTCAACTGGCAATGTAGCAGCGGCTTCTCTGTAGAAAAAGGTGAAAAATCAAGAAGTGACTTCCAGTTTTTTGCGACTAATGAAACTAGCTACAATCCCAGAGTACCAAAAATGCAAATCTGGCCAAGATACAAAGAAAGCTAGAGAACATGTGCAAAAAACAACAACAAATACAAATCCAGCCTCGCTATAGGAAAAAAAAACATAATTATTAGCCACGATAACTGCTACCTATATTGACGACATGCTGTTATTATGGGCAATCATTAGTGGAGAAGGGACCAGGATATATATGCGTCCCACTTTCACACGGATTAAGTAGGATCTGGCCCACACCTATGATATATCCGACTTGGCGACCAGTAACTAAGTGTGGAAGGAACTCACAAAAGAATTCCGTCTTTAGTTATCTAAACATGAGGAAACACACGCTTTCTGCCTCGCTGTCTTCCTTTCTCTCAAAGATATACTGCTTATATAACGAGTGAATTATGCAAAGTATAATAACGGTAAATCGCGTAGTGCACTCAGACGCTTATTTTTCTTACCACATTTGGAGTTCCGCAAGGTTTACGTAATGTATATGAAGCGGAATATTGCTATTAAGTTTTGTACCGACAGTTTTTTCCTTGCTAACACCTCTAAGCAGCTAAGGCAACTATTTCGAGCGACAACGTGTGTCGATCGCGAGTGTTATGCTAGTGGAGATCACCAAACTTTTTCAATGTTGCTGCACATTGTTTCTAACGTGTGTTACTCATTTATTCTTGTGATATAATTTGAAGTGACTTCGTATTGTTAATACAGACAATGTGTACTTAAATCTCTATAACCTCTTTAGTTCGAATAATGACAATATTTTGCCCTGTCGCGCTCATTTCCTGCATGCCTTCTCAGGATAATTCCGTATTTAATAATAATAACGAAATTCTTAAATTAAGGTGGAACGCAAATAATAGGAAGCTTTATCTGCCTTTTACATTAGTTGGATATGCATAAGGTAGTTGCTACAGAAACATTTCTTCCTATCCCATAGGAATCAATTCGCAAGTTTTTTCTTGCTCACGATGACTTTTAGCTAATAAGCCGACTGACCATACTGGTTCAGTTGCGAAGAAGTCCAGCATTAGGTTTTTCTCAAATTTTCTGCGAAAACTTTTGTAGCCTATGAGGTTTTGTGACTATAGGCAGCGTTTCTGCAAGCTCATGGCTGCTTTTCCTGCACATGGTTAGCTCACAGTGAGTTTTGCAAAAAAGTAAGGGAAATATTTGGCTGACTATGTGATCAGAAATTTAAATTTTCACAGACTTTGTGTAGTGATGGACGAACTTTACGCACATAAGTGTGGCAACTTCAAACATACGAAATACTGATTATCACTTCTTGTATTTAAAGAACACCTCCCTTTGATTGTCTTCTGTGAAGAAATTGCACGAGTACCTCAATAATCGAAGCAGCTTAATCATTTATAATAAAAGTCGGCAAAAATTCTGTGTTCTCAATAAATCAATCTCTTTATCAAGTATCAAGTATGCTACGCTAAGCTACAAATTAATCGTTTGACATGCTATGTGCACAATTGTGCGCACTGCTTGTTTTTGGTATTTGTATCGACTGGGGGCTAAGAAAGACCAAGATACATTAAGCTTTGGATGAACTGAACCTCGTGCATAATAAATATGCCTTCATTTAACTTAATTTTGCAGTGTGCTGTTGCGTGATGACTTTGCTGAAGGCACTATCACGTTCGACGAGTCGTTCGATGTGTTGCTTCCCGCAGGCCACGAGAAAAGTTTAATTTTTTATTGCTCAACATGGACATAACCGGAAAAATATTTGCACCATATTTCTAGCCCGAAATTTCGTTCCATTTATTAAAAAACCTACTACAAATGGCTTCAGAATAAAGATATTTTGAATCACAGTTTAATTACGAGCACTTACTATAACAAACACATAAACATAACGTATTATGCATTACTTTCGTGGCAATAAAATGTCGTGCGCCTTGAAACATCGTTCTGTCGATTTGACGTTTTTATAGACAGTTCTTCATAGGTGGCATCTGAAATGGTTAAGTAATCACTATTGTTAAACTCTGCGTGATTTCATCAAAATCTTTCTGTTCTCGGAGTCTCTTGATATAAAGCTACGTCAGTGTCTAAGCAGTCTACGTTAACACTTTCAGTACGGAATCTTTTTAACTGGTGGAAATGTTTGTGTTGTAGGTAATACCACAAGAAACCGCGGATTTATTCAATATACTTATCCAAGCTCCAGTATAAATTACGGTGTCGTTGCCTATGACGGCGCAACAAGGCTTAATGGTTGTAATGAGCAAAATGGAGTAGTTAAAACTTGATAATTACTTCTAGTTTGTTCCCATATTAAAATGTAGTAAATGTGCAGCGCATCAATAATAATGTTGAGGCACAGTGCATTTTTTAGCTTATGGCAGCACATTACTCTCCTACTTCACATGTGCCACAAACGTTTTT
Organism: Rhipicephalus sanguineus; assembly: GCF_013339695.2. Lineage (NCBI taxonomy): Eukaryota > Metazoa > Arthropoda > Arachnida > Ixodida > Ixodidae > Rhipicephalus > Rhipicephalus sanguineus. Next base: position 120,728,268 of record NC_051180.1, on the reverse strand, counting down.
ATTCCCTCCTTTGAGGCAACCCGGGACGTGGTTTTACGAAGCTGCTATTTACTTTTTTCTGGTAGAGTACACATCTTTTCATTTCACTTGAATGGCCAGTTTCTAATTATCGGATCCTTTCAGTGACAAATAAAAGTTTTCTCTCTCTCGTTACGTTTCACAAGAGATAGTGAATCTACATATATTTCACTTGCCCGAGTTTATAGCATTCGAGCCGAGAGTGATTGTATTTCCTGCGCGCACAGTGTTCCTAAGGTAACCCTCTTTAATAATGGTGTGATAACCTGGCAATATAACGCTGTCTACCTTAGAGCTTGTGCAAGCATTAACCGCACGAAGGGCGGTTTATATTGTCAGGCGAGAATTTGGCTTATACCTACTATTAAACCGACCGATTGCTGGAACATTTGATTTTATTGTAAAATCATGTGAGAAAGTCTTTAAAGATGAAACGACGTGAGCCGTATTATAGTAACACCTTAGTGGGGTGCCTACACCACTGTTTTGTAATCAGTGTATTACTTAAACAAACTTAAAACCAGATTGCCTCGTTTGAATGGAGTTAAACCAAGTTTTTCGAGCAATAGCCGTTGCGACAGCTGAAGGCAAACAAAATGAAAAATTTTATATAAAGATACACTCAGCTTTAGGGACGACGTGCTTTTGCTTGGCGCTCCCGAACTGCGCTATCATGCCGTGATTCTCCAATGTTGAACTGCAGCCGGTCTCACGTGCAGTGGTACGTTGTTACTGCTTGTGGAGACACGCGCGAGCACAATTTATCTTCAGGGCGACTAGCCCTTCACTGAAGTTCTTTGGCCGGCGTCGCGATGACACGCGATACACGTGGAACGAAGCCGCTTTCAACGTTTTCTTATGCTAGAGAAAGTCGCTGCGAACTCATCGGCGAGAACTTTTCGCCGTCTCGCGGGCAATGTGCAAACCATTTTCTGCGGCACTGAAGCAATTCAGTGATGCTGGCGTGGCCTTGGCTGAGCTTGAAGGTCACATTGACTGAACATGGCGCTTTCCGTGATTTTACATGGATTATAGCTACCGTTCCGGTGATTGTTTTATCTTGCGTGGCACTGTGAATTATTACAGACATTTGTTTCCTCAATTCGTGAGATTTTTTTCTATCGACGCACGTCAAGCTCCGAAATCCGGGTCATAAACAGCATAGCTGTAATTGAATACAAGGCGATGAGTAATTTTTAATAGAATCTATGTAGCCTAAGTACTCAAAAATCCGTACAATGTATGTTTTGCATATAAAGAGACGCGTCACGCTGCGCGGGCACTGCGACCAGAAGAGGAGGACACCTAGCATACACAAATACCAACAATGAAAGATAGGAGTAGCACGTTGGAAGGATCCTTTACCTAGCTGAGCAAAACACGTTTTATCCACGGAGTACAAGTGCTTGGGTGTCGTTTACAAACACACAGCTCTCTTTTACTGCGATATCCTTGCGACATTATTTCGACAAAATATTGGCTATCGTCGGTCGTTCTGTTTGATGTTCAAAAACCCGACAGTGCGAAAAAGTTTTCATGCGGTAGCAGGCGTATGCCCGCTCCATAAAGAAAGATATCTAACCCTTTCGGCCCTGACGGTGTCAATTGACACCATGACACAACATTTTCCCTAGCACCTCGGAAATGAAACCAAAACTGGCCATCCTTGGGGGAATACTTCTTCAATGATCCCCACTGCGTTTGACACCAAAATGGTGACATGCTTGCGCAGCTGGGAGCCGTAGTGAAGAAGAAGCGTGACCGAAGTCATGGGTGACGCCGAGGCGGCTCAGCTGAGGCGGCTAAGCTCAATTTTCGGGTCGACGTACCGAAGCTGTTTCAATGAGTATCACATTGAAAAATGAGACGTGGTTCACATTTTGTGTACTCTAGTGAATAGCGGGAAAAAATATGCCATTTTTCTCATTTCACAACCGCTGAGCCCTGATGACCTAATTTGATGTCATGTCTGTAAATCCATTAATAATTGCACCACTGGCTCAATTTTTCGTTTGTGGTCTTCTGAGGTCATAACTATTAGGAAAGCAAACACAAAAAATGTCCCTGGCCAAAATAAAAAATCCAGGGCTGAAAGGGCTAAAGATGTGGTCGCCGCAAGGAATTAGACCTACGCATAGCGCCTTCTAAGCAAGTGTGTTGGCTAAGGGCCACGATTGTGAACGTCTGTGGAAGCGTATTTCCAGTTCTCGATGGGTAATATGTTTGGAGGGGTATTCAGCGGACAAGCGTCGCCACTTTTCGGGTAAATACATATGGCAGGTGTCCCGATGTATATGGCCTCACCTGCGGGTCTCGATTTTCCCGTTCGCGAAGTTATAGTAAAACAGAACAACTGCAGAAATGTATTATCGTCGTGTTGAAGCATCATATTCACGTAGGTTTGGGCCTGTTGGTGTTCCATTTCAGTGTATAGTTTACACAAGACAAAAACAAGTGACAACCTGTCCTCGTCGGTTGTCCCTTTTTTGTTTTGCGCAGGCGTTAGATACTCAAGGGCATTATATTCCACCACATTTCGCGTCGATGCTTGGACTCTTCAATTTCTTCGCTGACCCCGCATTTTAAGTGCAGCGTGTGCTGCTGCAGAACAGCGTTGTCTACGCGCACGCCGAACGCTTGGTGTCGTGTTCGCGGCATTCGACGTAGTAAATCAACATCGAAAATGCCATCACGTGACAGGAAAAACACAAGGGACGTAGGTAATGCTTCAGTGCCCTGTGTTTTCGATTCATTCTCATTATTCCTTTAGTTACGTTGAAAGTCTGGCGCTCCACCACGCGTCTTAAATGTGATGCCCAGGCTTGTCAAGTATGCAGGATGCTCAAGGGTACTTGTTTTCGTCGATTACTTTACGGATCTCTCTGATACGATTGTGTTCTCCAAGGCAGGCTTGTGGAGCCAAATTATACGTCACATTGTACACCAGCCATCCCACGACATAGGCAGAAGTTCTTGAGTATGTTATCCGACGGTAGGTCTCAATCATCTGCACAGAACGAAGATCGACCCTCTTATGTACAAAACGTTCGCAATTTGCATCATATCAGTAGAGCAACAATGAACTGTTGCTTAAAGTGGCCCTGTTATACTTTCGTGGTTTTATCCTTATTGCTGCAGTATCTAAGATGCCCCGAAAACCGCATGCTACGAGAAGGACGAACGGAGTTACAGAGATTGTCACACGCTTTAAACCTTTTAGACGCCACATATTGAAAACGACCTGTGAATGCATCAAACCTGCAGATCATTTCAAGACACTCGATATTCTATTGTAAGGAAAACAATGCCACATTACGTTGGTTTATTCGTTTTACAGTAATTATACCAAATTGCATTAAATATTTATTTCATTTGAATTAATGAAAACTGCCAATCAAGCCACGAAATTTATATGGTATGCTAGTTATAGCAATTAGATATCAATGTGAAGAAATTAAAGTGGACGAAAAGATAACTTGCCGCTGGCACGGAGCGAGCCTTCAACCTTCGAATAACGCGTCCGATGCTCTACCAATTTACCAACGGCGGCGGTCATCTTCCCATCCACTTTATCGGGTGTATCTGTGCAATTAAACTTCGGAGTGTTATTCAGCGTTACTCGCAGCTATTGCGGCGACTGTGGACCACTCATTTATTGCGATTTTGTTTATTTATTTATTTAGGAATACTGCAGGCCTTAAAAGGCCCAGGCAGGAGGGGAAAAGTACAAACAAAAGTACAAAGTATGCAACTATGAAGAATAATATACAAGAAGGATCTATACAAAGCAACAACAAAGTGAACCAACAAGTAAACAAGCACTAAAAGAAATGCAATACAAGGAGAAATAATCTACAATATGAGAAGATAAACGATACATAACTCTCTTATCAATGTACAAAGGAGTTAGCAAAATAATGAAGGAAGAAAAATACTGGAGCACTGTATTGAATGAGGAAGGGCTAGATTTAAGGTGTAATGGATGCGATAGAGTCGGTGCTGCTGATTGTACGAAGAGGTAGGCTGTTCCAGTCGGCTACTGTCAAAGGGAAAAACGAATACTTATAGATGTTGGTTCTGGTATTGTTGGGCGTTCATGTGGCAGAGTGGCGAAGTCTTCTTCGGCGAGCACTCAGAGGCTCTATATAAGGTTCAGTAGAAACAGACAATTTATTATTATACAGTAGGAATAGAAATTTAAGCCTGTGAATGTTTCTTCTTAGTTGCAAAGACTGAATGTTGTGTTGGTCCATTAGGTCACTTGGAGAGTCACTGTAGCGATATTTAGAGAAGATGAATCTTAGTGCTTTACGTTGGACCCTCTTTAGCGCATCGATGTTAGTTTTAGTGTAAGGATCCTATACGATAGCTGCATATTCAAGCTTAAGACGGACAAGGGAGGTATACGTGGTTAGACGAGTCTCGGAAGGAGCGTGTCTTAATTTGTGTGGGAGTTCCAACTGAGATTATCAGTTATGATGACAGCTAGGTACTTATATTCATCGACCTCTGTAAGTGGCACGGATGCAAGGTAATAACTAAACGAAAGTTTATTAATTTTAGCTGATTTTCATAAATACTGCTTTATCAATATTAAGCTGCATGCCCAGCGTTCGCGCCATGTTAAAATTTTTTTGAAGGCTGGAGTTTGGGCTGGTTTGGTCTTGTTGGCAGGTGATTTCATTAAAGAGTAAGCAATCAGCGAATAATCTTATCTGTAGTGGTTCAGTATTATTCAACTATTTATCCGATAAACTCCGATTTTAAAAGGGCATTTTGAAAGCTGAGAATCATCAATTGAAAGGAGCGCACCTCTATCAGCGGCAGCAACATCGTAAAATATGCTTGCGTCTCTTAGAACAATCTTTAAGGTGGTAATACGAACAAACGTACGTGTTTCGTATTGAAGTATTTGTGCTTGTATCTACACGTGTTAGTGCGTTCAAACCTCCCATACATGTAAAACACACTTAGTGTGTTAGCATGCTTTCTTATTCAGATGTCATTTCATCCAAGATTACGGAGTAGTGAGAATAATAACAATAATGTGTGGTTTATTTTTCATCAAGAGGATGTGGGAGGCTGGGAGAAAAAGCTAAGAAGCAGCTTAACTAGTTCTTACCCCCCTGCACCCCTTACACACACACGGAAATACACTTTCGCGAGTTTACAGCACTGCACATCAGCTGCCCTGTTAGCATGTCAATAAACATGAAGCGAAAGAACATGAAAGAATCGAGAAACATGATTATCAGCAACAATGTAATACATTTTTATTGGAAATAAAATGAATAAGGACACATTGCAACAACTTATAATCCAAAAATAATCACCGAGTTTTTGAGGATTGGAGACCTCCGTTAAACTCCGATAAAGGCCGGACTTCCTCCCATACAATAAACTCGTAAAACAACCCTCCAAATATCAAGAAAAATAAATTCCGAAAACACAGAGTTCTAGATATAAGCCACAACGAAATATAATATAGAATAAATATTTTCCGAAGCGCGACCGGGGATCCGAACCTGCGACCTCTCGCCGCGGAGGGCGCCGCGTTAAACGAATCGGCAACGGAACATACGTCTTTCAAGATAATAACGGCGAGCTATTTGTATACACCATTTACTGCTGGCCCTACGCAAACCTCGGAGGCGCTTCAGCATGTTCTCTTGATCACCAGCGAGATGGCGCGAAGTGCACGTTTTAAATAGAGTTAACTGTATATCCTACCTTTAGGTAGCAGAGTTGCGCATCTGTTTTCCAACGCCGCTAGCAACCATGCATTGCGGAGAAGCTGACGCTCGGGCCAATTTTTGTATTTCTAGACGCCGCCACTGCAGCTCACTCAATTAACACTAGTTATCGACAGCCAATGTTTATCGCCGGCCTTCGACACGCCAGACATGTTTATCGGCGACGCGGTAGGCATGTCGCCTGCAAAAATGGAGTGCGACTTCACCGCATAGCTGTGGTTGCTAGCCGGACCTATGCGCTACTCTGCTACCTAAAGGTAGCATATACAGTGACTCTAGCTTTAAAGGTTCTTGCCCCACTCGCACCGCTCTTCACCGGAACCACAATGCGCATGCGCCTTCTACTTGTGCCACCTGTACTCTTCCCTAGAGGGCATGGTCGCCCGTGCATGCGCGCCTATTTCGTGAGCGGAGTGTTTTGCACATACGTCTTGTGTTTTCACCGCGAAGTTTGCGTTGAGGTTAGCGCACGAAGGTCACTTCGGTCGCCGCAGCGGTCGCATTTGCGAAACCTCCTGAATAATTTTTCTCATAATACCTGAATGCATGAAGTCTGCTAGAATGATACCCTTGGTATGAAGGAATGATAGAAGCGGAACTTTAAGGGCTCTTTTTCTCCTTCTTAGATACAATATTAACGAGAGGTTCATTCCCTGCCGGCGGCAAGTTGTCTTTTTGTCCACATTGATTTCTTCACATTTGTATCACAATAACTACAAGTAAGATCCCCTGTATTTTCGTTGGCTTGATTGTCTGTTAGATCTCAATATTATTTTGTCTAACAAAGAAAAACGAGCCCTTCAAATTCCCCTTTTGTCGTTATTTCAAATGAAGTCATTCATGTTCTGTTTGTGCTTACATAGAATGAAGTGTCAGGCTGGAACTGCAAACTGATTTGTTTTTGGTTAATGTTATGTATACATCACTGTAGCATCTTACCAGCTGACTTAGCTGCCTACAAGCATTGCCCCACAACCAGAACAGCAGTGAGGGAGCACATCGGTTACTACTGCCCGCTCACTCCGTGGGCGGCGCTGCAAGCGCTCACGGTTGACGACCTTATTCTCTGCTGAATACACAAAAGTTGTCTTAATTTGCAGCAAAGAAACACCATAGTTTTAACGTGGCTCGCTGAAAGGCGCACGTAGAACAACTCGTGAAACATGGTAAAGCCTTCCGAAAAGTCATATGCAACAGTACCCTGCACATTGAAGTTAATGAAAGACATATTTATTAAGCACGAGGTTCAGGTAATTCAAAGTTCAATAAATCTTGCTCTTTCTTCTTCACTAGACGGCACAACTGCATAAATACATGGTGTACACAATTGTGTACGAAGTGTCTAAAAGTGTTAAGCACGTTTTCTGCCCTTTCGTCCCAAAGAGCGCGCTCGAAGCTGCAAGGGGAGGGGGGAGATGACAAAGGTTCAAAAAGTTAAAGGGGCCCTGCACCACAAAAACACACAATTTTCGATGGAGGCGAAAATGCTAGAGGACCGTGTAGTTAGAAGTAGGTGCACGTGAAAGAACCCCATGTGGTCAATAATTCCGGAACCCTCTACTACAGCGTATCTCATAATCATATCGTGATTTTGGAACATTAAACCCAAAAATTAATATTATTACAAAATATGCATGTTGCTTCTATCGGCCGTTTGCTTCCTATGGGTCTTGATAAGTGCTGTGGCACCAGTGAAATCGGCGAGAAAAAGCGTCTGATATTTTAATTTGTTCCCGAAGTGGGTTTCCGCGCTGACTGCAGTGTCGTACATCAACCATTTCTGCTGCCGGAAGTGAGGCATCGCTTAGCTTACGCTGTTTACATTGATTGAATATACTTCGTATACCGTCCCCACGCCTCGCCACCAGTTACCCGTTCGCAGCGGCCCAACGAACAGGAGGTCTACTGTCAGTGCAATGGAGGAATCGGCCATGTTGCCCACCAATGCGCCACGGGTAGGCAAAATGTGCCAAGCACGTGTTTTCAGTTCGGCCAACCGGGGGACATGCGTGAATGCTCCGAAAATCAGTTCTTGGAAAACGGACGTTGCTAGATGCTACGCCGGCGATCATCTACAACCGCAGAAAGGAGCCTTTTCTCGATATCCGCATCGGTGCGACGACGTTCGACGTGTTATTAGACGCTGGGTCCAGCATCAGCCTTCTGGAACGACGATTGATGGCGGCTGCAGAAGCCCCAGGAACCAGCCATAAAAGACAGTTACGCATGGTCCGCCTCGCCACGGGTGGGTCTTGTTCTACTACCTCGCTCCGATGCAAGATCCACAGGGCGGCAGGCAGCTGCCGAAAGCGTTTTCTGTGCGTGCCCGATCATTGTAAAGACGTAGTTCTCGGCAGGCACTTCCTGAATGTGACTGGGATATAACTTCATATTGCACTTGGAGGTGGCAAAATCGGGACTAAACGAAAATACATATACCCTTCTTGAAGGAAGCACGGCAGGTTAAATGCGGGCTAGACAGTGAATACCTCTGGGTCCTGCAAGCAGTATTTGCCGAACGACCTGAGGCTATAAAAAAATTTTCAAACCCCAGCCTCCAATGAACTCGCACACCTGGCGGCTCAGGTGAATTTATACCCACATCTGGCGCATGTGCTCAAAATCTTCACCGCAGTTATTACAAATACTCTTGGGTGCACATCTGCTGAACGTCACATTGACCTTGGGGACAGCCTAAGCATACGTTGAAAGCGCCGCCCTGTCAACGCAAAAAGGTCATTATGGACAACTTCACTGCTCATTTCCAAGAACAAAAGTAAGACGCCCAAGCACAGCCAGTGGACAAGCGCTCCTGTTCTGGTTGCAAAAAAAGTCACAGTTTCGCCGTAAAGGCAAAGAACTGATTTCGATAGCAACAATTTGGAATGTCACACAAAGAAATTCAAGCAGCTCGAAACTTGCTGCGCGCCTTTCAAGCACAAAGGACGCACGATAAGAACACAAACAGGGCGAGCGCGAATTAAAAACTGTCAGCACGCTGCTCAAACAAAACGCAGGACGCATGAAAAGAACGTACAGGCATGCACAGCAGGAGCGCGAACTAACAACTGTCAAAATTCTTATTTGAACTACCCCTGCTTTGGCTCTTCTAGGTAGCAGCCGACTCCCTTCGCAACCGCGGCCGCTGTAGCGAGCAGTCACTTTCGTGCGGTCAATTCCTTGAACGCGAACTTTGCGTTTAAAGCACAATACGAACAAACCTCCTCCATCAAGATTTAAGCCCGCGAGCTAGAGCGATCATGCCTTGTATGTCAAAGAACTAGTCGGAGGCGTGCATCCCAATTCCGGCGAAGCAGCTGACTGTTTTAGCATTGGTGACCCAAGGACCTAGATGACCCATGAAATTTGCGTGTCGCCAGGGCGCATTCGCCGAGCCCAAAGCAGTTTTGGGCTCATGCGCTCGCGTTGTCGCAAAACCCAACAATCGACAACTAGCGTGGGTCGCCAGCACGACGACGAAAAGGCAGCGTGGGCAACGGCCCAACAAGTGCTGTGTCTCGCATAATTTTAATAGAATCTTAGAATTTTAGACATCAGACACTGGGACCACAAGCTGCACTGAGAAGACTGTTCTTCTGTTCGGAGGAGCATCAGTGTTTGAGTTGGGTAAACAGAGGCGGCGTATGGTCAAACGTACACGTAGCCACACGTGGCGAAATCAAAGCTTTGCAAGAAACAGTGCTAAAATTTCGTTTCGCACACTGCGTCGTGGCCCACGCTAAGTCTGCGTCGTCTTCCTGGCGACCTATGACGTCGTGGGGACCCACGATTGGTGGTGGTACCACCTTTTATGTGACTAACAATCACCTTCCTGGCGCCGCAGGGTGGTTCCACGTGGTAAGCGACTCTTTCGGCCCAGGAAACGATGGCCAGCTGCTTCTCCCAGTCGGGAGTTCTGATAAGTTCATCCCATGTTAATTTTGAGAGAGCTGGTTGGAGCGATTCTGGAGGGGAAAAACCCTCGCATCCCCACAAGATGTGATCTTAGGTAGCTAGTGCATTTAGACTACAATTTTGACAATTTGGTTCGAATTCACCGTTCGTGATAACTGCCAGTATATGAGGACTGGTTAAAGAGTGCGTTTGTATGCGGCGTAGGATTGTGGCCTGCGCTCTCCTGAGGTTGCCGTCTGGCGGAGGGTAAAGCCTCCGTTCGTTCGTTTATTACATTGTGACGTCGTTATAAGAAATCGGTGCCTCACCCGGGAAAACAGGGTCCGATGGGGCGCACCTCCTGGTTTGTTAGAACTCGGGATACACGATGCGCCTCCTCATTCTCTGGGTTCCCCGAGTGGCCAGGGACCCACACAAGTTCGACTGTTGCTTCACCCTGGTCTTTTTCAAGGATCCTTGCCGCAGGGACGGCTACGCTGCCTTTAGCGAAATTTGTTATTGCTCGTTTAGAGTCGCTTATGACCGTCCGAGTGGAAGCACTCGTGATGACCAGCGCGATGGCAGTCTCTTCCGCCTCTAGAGCGGATGAGACTTCAACAGAGGCAGTGTTTAAGATTCGCCTCTCTGCGGTCACTACACTCAGTACGTATAGTTCTTCGTTCTGTTTTGCTGCATCTACGTACGCTGCAGATTTTTCGTTCTGATACTTCTCCTGCAGGGCCCCAGCTCTGGCAGACCGTCTTCCCTCATGTCTACTTGCTAACATGTTCTTTGGAATTGGCTTCACTATCAAACGACGCCTAATAGCCTGCTGCAATGGAATTCTTCCCGCCGATTCCATGAGGGGGTTCAACCCCAGGTTGTGTAATATTTTCCTATCCACGTCCGTGCGAGATAAATGGGCCTGCTATGCAATTTTGTGAGCCTCAATAAGCTCTCCAAGGGTATTGTGGATGCCCAAGTCGAGCATTTTTTTACAAGTGCTTAATTGCATTTCTTTCAGTGTTGGCTACTTAGGGAGTCCTAGAGCCGCCTTATATGCAGTACGAACCCACGATTGTTTTCGATTTGCGGCTGTTGGGACAACGCGTGCGCAAGAGCCCAATAGTGGCTTGGGTTCTGCTCAGGCGCCTTGGCAGTTTGCAAATTTCTTGCGTCCTGAAGCTCATTGAGGCCCCAGTTCTAAAACTCTCGTACGGTTCGTGTGTAGGCCCGTGTGTTTGACTCGACGCCGCTTCAGCTTGAGCTGCGCGCTCCATGGGAGCGTTGAACTGCCTGCTGTGGCCTACCAATGCATTTTACAAAAAAGTCCAATAGTGTCTTTCCCAGGCCTTTGAATTTGCCCGCAGAACATGTTTCGCATGAGCGGCGGTTGCCGCTCATGCTAGAAAGACGGCGCATTACGATCACCATGGTTAGCCAGTTTACCGTGAAGCCAGTCGACCTTGTTCTCTTGAACAGCCATATCATAAGTTGCAGCAGCAGGCGTCTCATCGAGCTCACACAGAGACGTGCAGGTCCCTATAGCAATACGAAAATGTAGGTGTTAATGACTTCCTCCTGACAGATCCCAATATTTGACACCGTCGAGGGACAGCCCAAGCTGACTGGTCTGCAGTGTACCATGAACCCCAAATGAACATGCCCGCGACGTGTTCACGTTCTACAGGGGACAGACGTTTAAGGGATGTGTGGACGAGTCTGAAATCGCAAGGCCGAGAGAAGGCGCCACTGGTGGCGGAGCCATTATCATCACCATCATCATCAGGACACAGGGAAGTGGGGTAAAGACAGAGTGTGGGTTTTCACGAAGACTTTGTTTGCGTGCTTCCTTCCTTACCGTATATATTGCTACGATGGGGTGTGTTTATTTACGAATGAATGGGCAAAATGAGCGAAGGGTTGCCGCACCGACCATGAGTTGCTTCCAAGAGAGACGCACTTCGTTATCCTCTTCCTTATATTCGTTGTCGCTTCAGCGTAACAATATATACAGCACCAGGGATGTGCTCGCCATTTATGAAATCGGCTAGCTTGCCCTGAGAGGGTGAGCCACTTTTCATGGTGTGAAACAAAATTGCTAATTTTGTTTCACACCATGAAATTGCCCTTCTGCATGCAGAGCAATAATATTTTACTCTTATGCTGACAGGATCCTTGAGTACTGATCGGCGGAGTTTTAACACTATGTTAATAAAAATGAAGAGAGGCCGCGTTAAGGCACGCAGAAGCCCTAGCGCCCCATTAAATGAGGTATCAGCAGTAGAGAATCAATATTTGGGTTTAGGTTAATATGTGTCCTCTCGACGCCATTCATAAAATATAATACCAGGTAAGCATGCATGCGCGCTTTATATAATTATATAACCTTATGAAGGCTTATCAAACTACGCCTCCTGCATACAGGCACCGTACAGTCGAGTTTTCCAGTGCGACTGCAGCGCCAGAACGCAAAGCCTAGCGGATGAAACAAGGAATATTTAGACGGGGTCGGTCAAAGTGGAACGCGATGCGCACGTCTCCCTTCCTGCATGAGTGTGCGGATTGTGGCCGTGCTACACGGAGGAGGCGCGCGCGCGTCTGTTTTCTGCGTGCCCCTAACAGTAAATGTCAGAAAAATTGCGACAAGCTAGCGCGAGCAACGCAGCTACCTCTGGTCAGTGGACGGTGCCTATAACAAAAGGCGGCCATGTCGCACTTGTGAATAGAAACCCATACAAATTAGAGCAACACCCTGGAATTTCTCTGAGAAAAATTCGCTGGAAGTGTATTTTCAGAGCGTCTTTCTTAAGTTTGCGTTTCATTAGTTTTTCGATCTATTTCATTCGTTAGCAAACAAACGCCCCTACTCACTGATCTGTCCCCTTCATTCAATGGTAAATTGTTATCCTCTGTTTATGGAGCAGTTCTTACTGGTACTCTAATGTAACTACCGTAGATCATTCTTTCATTAAATGCGAACAGTAGCTCTTTCCTTTAGGCTCACTAGAAGTTGGCTACCGTTATGACATGAGTTAATATGCAGTCATAAGTGGGTGTTGAAAGGTGAAAAGAATTTGGCAGTTTAATTTTTCTGGATCATATTTGCCGCCGTTTTGGTGTTTATGCGTCACTGCAAATTTTTCATAATGTAAATATTTACCTGTAACACTACCCGCTGCTCTACATGGATATTTTGGTTTCAAGTGTCAGCTGCTTCACCTAAATAACAATACGAATTTTTCATGCGAACCCGTATTTGAATGAACTGTCTTTTGATACTTCGAGTTAGCTATACACGTTTCACTTTCAAGTGTTTTTCTATTTATTTCTTTATATGCCCAAACACTACACGCCCTACTCCTGCCCAAGGATTAGGGGAACATCACTCTACATAGAGAATACTAGCCAGAATAAATGCAACTAATATCACATGTATGTGGAAAACTATGTATGATTACGATGAACAAGCAAATAGTATACTTCCCATTCGAACACGAAACAGCTACATAAAAGTAATAAAAGATGCGCATACAACAAATATATACATAGGTAAAATGGCATAATATACATGAACGGACGCATGAAGTGACTACGTTCATTGTGACAGAGTATAAAAACAAATTTGTTCGTTGTAAACTGTTCCGTATCTTATTCATTTTCGTCACGCTCGCTTTCCTGATAAATGTAAGTTGAGAGCCAGCGCCCGTTCGACATACTTTTATCTTCTCTCATCCAAATATGAAACGACCCAGAAATTTAGCATGAAGCTTCACCACGTTTATTTAGCAACTTTCATTATCAGCCTGTCCACGTTATCGGCATTTTTACAGTCACATCATCAAGATGATGATACTGTGATCTTATTGTCATGTAATCCTATCGTGAGAGCTTTAATGCTGCGAGTTATTCGATAAAGTGAAGCCACCCACCTTCTGTCTTATAGTAACAGGCGTCTCGAAGGATATAACTGAGTTCATGTGTCTTCCAGAGGCGAATGCACAGCTATAATTGCTCATATATAGTATAGATACGCCCGAAGGGTCTCGCGCGAATAGCTCTTGTTCGCACAACTGAAAAGAGAACAAGCAGGCAATAGAATGCACGTATGCGACACTGCGGTCAACATACAGCGGACACACTGCAGACACTCCAGAACCATTCTGATTCGCAGTTATCAAGCGCAAAGCTATCGCTGACATGAAGGCCATCCGTAGATGCAATTACGAGGAGGACGGCGGTGCGACGTACTGGTTTCATGCTACATTCCCCTCTCCAGAATATGGGCTTATAAGCAGTGTATTGCCTACGTTTTTTTACAGCGAAAGCTGTTATGAGGTCATTTTAGCGGCCGTTTTTTGGCGCCGTAGTTGTGCGCCGCCGCCGCCGGTGTCTTTAACCACTATCGCGCGAAAACAGAAAAAAAAAACGAAATAAAGAAAATCATTCCAGGATTGAACGGGGTTCGAAACTGGGTCCTCTGCGTGGAAGCCCAGTATACTACCTCAAAGCCATGCCGGTGCTTGACAGTGCTTCGAAAAAAGATGCTATACAGGCTTCATGTCCGGAAGTACCCACATTCCTATATGTAACATAGCGTGATAGAAGAGTAAAATAACAAGACGGCTTCACACTACGCGAATTCAGTAAGCAGGCGTCACACAATGCGAATTGCCCAACGAGTAGGTTGTTGAATGCTTCCAACCCATTACAAACGGATCTGCCATAATTCATCGTCATCAGGCACAGTATCAGCAAAGTGCGCATAATGACTTGCATGTCTTTTGCGGGTACCACGGCTCTCCGTGGAATGACGAAAAATGACATAGTGGCTGCTTCCTTACGTCACAAAAATTACGATGATTTGTAGTGTAACGGGTTCCTCGCAAGTGAACTTGTGTTGGTTTCCAGGGAAGCCCATAAGCCCATGATCCATTTCCTCAGGGTCTCAATAAAGTTCCCCCCCCCCTCTCTCTCCTCTCTCTTTCTCACGTCAACGTATGTTATATAGCATGGTGGGAGAGTGAAATAGCGACCGGGCGTCACCCAATGCGAATTACGTAACTGGTTGGCCGTTTAAAGCTTCCAACCCATTACAAAGGGCTGAACCATAATTCATCGTCATCAGTCGTCGCGTCAGCAAAACGCATATAATGCCTTACAGATGCGTAGCTGTCACCTCGCTTCTCCGCAGAATGACGAATAATATCGTGGTGGGTGCTTCCAAACTTCACAAAAATTGTGATTTATGGTGTAGTGGGTACCTTGCTATAGTGTACTTGTATTACTAGCCCCAAGAGAGCTTACAACGCGCTCTAGAAACGCCGCTCTTCCAGCTTTCGCTGTGACTGTGCTGTGCTGCGCTGTGACTGTGACTGTGTTGGGCTGACAGGCCTGGCGATTTTTTTTTTTGAACATTAATGCATAACGCGATGATTAGACCAAAGTTTAAGTGCTGTGTGACATATATCAGAAGGCCAGTGTCGTTGTCTACAATGTCACAGAATACGTCGGCTGACGTCCGCAAGCGGCGTTCTAATGTTCGGTACAAGATGGTCTGCAGTATCAATTTCCCTTTTATTTTACTACATACTGTGTTTGCTGGGGCAGCACTTCAACTATCAGCGAACAATATTGAACGCGCGCTTGAAATATTAGTGCCAAGGTTATGCATAAATTTGGCGTGCAGTGTAGGAGTTCTGCCGCCTACATTTCGTTGTTCAATATGGTGTTTACGCGCCAAACGTTCTCCACGTTTAACTCAAGCCTCTCCGACTTCATTCCAAAATAATCGTGGACAATCGTTTTAGTACCCCTATGCCCTTATAAAGGATCTTTGGAAGGAAACATTTTTTACGAACTCTTATAGCTACGTGAATTTCGCCCTTGTGGGCGAAATCTAGGTTGCTAAAAAGACTATTGAAAATACAATTCTACACCGAATGCCCGAAATTGCTGCTGGTAGCCAGAAAAAGAATGGTGATTTCTTACACTCTCCCAATTGTGTCAGTTACATTGCTTCACCATGCGTTGTGCGATGGAGCATCGGGGCGATTCTGCGTCCAATTTTATTATTTCCTTTCAAATTCCACATGTCTACAAACACAAACACCAATATCACATGACTGCATCGTGGAATTGAGGGTGTCATAAAAGTTTTGATGTCGATTATAGTGTAATTTCTAAGTAGAAGAGATGAGTCTCGTGGCCATTAATAATAATTTAAAAGTGTATTATCTGAAAATGGCATTATCGAAAAGATGGCCCAAAAGATTACAAACAGTACATACTTGGCACACGAGTTTCTTTTATTTAAGAACTTTAAGGATAGTCCCTTACTTTGTGCTGAAGTTTTCGTTTTTCGACGTCCCACAGGAAGCTGTTTTGGAACTCGTATAAAAACAAGTACCAGTTTCTTCCCTGAACTCCTCACCAGCGACAAGGCTACGAAACGGGTCAAAAGGTTCGATTGCATAGTCAGTAGTTACTGGCCGACGTTCGCCGGTGCAACCTCCCGCAGCACCGGCGATCTTCATTGTCATCATCGCTCACATCTTTAGTGGCAACATCTGCTACAATGAACTCTCACTTGTGCGAACAGAATAACGAACTTTTAGAAAATCCCCTCCCGTTTTTCTATGTTTTGATGCTATGCAAAAATGTTTCACTTCAACTAATTTCTGAATAGCGAATATTGCAGTAGAACGAACTTGATCCGCGAACGTGCGCTCATTTTTGAAATCAATTCAACGAAGTTTGGCACTCAGCAGCACTGGCGTAGCCGATGCCCGCCGTCCCCAAATCGCATATTCTTCACCGGTGGTGCCACATCGCTTCTGCATGCCGCACCGCCGAGGCAAAGTGACCGTGTGGGAGACAAAAACGAGCCACGTGAGCGTCAGTTACTTTTCTTATTTCTATTAAAAAAATATGGGATGGTAGGCTACGTTGGAGCCGGCTACTCCATCATCATGATAGTAGTATTGAAGAAATGCACGAAGACAAGAAAATTAGGAAGTATGAAAAAAATAAGAAAATACGAAATTACCCGCGTATCTCCGTGCTTCGCTGCAAATGTCATCGAAATACGATAGAGGCGGCGCTGCGTGAGATACGGCCGCCATCTGGTAGTGGCGTCGGGAAACATGAGCTTGTGCAGAACCCAAGGCCACTGTCAGGTGGCAGCCCCATATCGTAGGCAGAGGGATTTTTCGTGTATAGCGTCGCATTTTCAGTGCAGCCGACGAAACACTAGGGTGTTTATAATTACGTATTTATGTATTTTCTAATAAAGAAACACACCACCTAGCACTTACGTATTGATGCTGTGCCTCAAATATGCGTAATATTTGCTTTTTGATCGAAAATATTCACAAGTATGAACGCAGCTACCAGCTCAAGATGGCTGGGTGTTCAGCAAGTGCTTAAACTATGGCCCGGCGGCTGAATCGTGTGACGCACAGACAGACAGACAGACCAAGAGTTCTGCGTTCAAGTATCCCAAGGAAGACTACCTTCTTTAAAAATAATCAGAAACAGTATGTACATATAAAATATGCGGCGTATAAAGCAAGAGTAGATTCAAACGGCATACTGCAGTACATGAAGCGGATATTCATCGGTAATATTCAGCCTTCTTGATTTCGGGTAACAACGGCACAATTTGTGTGCCGTGCACCCGCTTTTGTTGGAGTTCGACCAAACAGAATCGGTTGTCTCTATTAAACAAGCCATCTAGATGTTGACAGCATTGCTTCCTTTGAAGACTGTATCCCGCGTGTCAGTGAGCTTGTTACCTGTGCAGAATTTGAGATTTGAAAATTGTTTCCAGTGCTCATCCGGAACCGGAAGAAAAAGAGTGTGACGATGAGGTTATAATGGCTGAGGCAGCTATAAATCATGTATATCTAGCCGAGGCTGTAGGTAATTTGTATATTAGAAAATTGCAAGACTTCGTGTCAGAGTAACAAGCCGGGCCAGAGGCAGCGCACAGAAACGTAGACTCTCTGGACAGCTTTGTCTCTTCTTGAGCTTTAAGGGCCTTAGTTCAAATGAAAATTACAGAATTATTTCCAAAAGAAATTGCATTTCAACTCGTGACTCCATATCTGCTGTGCCCAATGGAGTTCCCTATGCTAGTGAATATCCAGATTAGTGAACTTTCACGTCAGTGAACTTTTTCCTTGGGTCCCTTCAAGTTCACTGAAATGAGAGTTCATTGTGCGATGTCTCGGACAGGAGAATTCTCACGACGCCAGTTGGTCGCCTGCCGTATTTTGACGGCGTTTTAGAGGTTAGTTTCATGAGGTTTTCAGACGTTTTTGCGATCGTATTATGCATGCACGGCAGGGAATACAATCGTCTAAGCCGCACGAACGCATTACCTCGATGAGGCGTGGGCCGGGAGCAGAAAGAAAAGAAAACGTAATATGCCGAAAAGCGTATTGAGCGATATCGTGTCAACGAGATCTCACTATTGCAAAATTTGCGAAACAGCTCATGTTCAGGCACACGTAGATCGGTGATGTGTTATGGGGAAAATGCCAAATAATAATTGCTGGGGTTTCACATCGCAAAACCACCAAATGATTGTGAGAGACGCCGTAGTGAAGGGCTCCGGAAATTCCGACTACCTGGCGTTCTTTATCTTGCACGAACTCAGGCCTAAAGAATTTTTACTCGATTAAATACGCACGCCACGACCGGTATTCGGGTCATGGCGGCCGTAGCCTTCCACTACGGCGTTCCTCATAATCATATTGTGCGTTTGGGACGTAAAACCCCAGATATAAATATTATAGCATACGCACAAGATGAGATCGACGGAAAACTTTCCGGGCAATGAAAACGCACCAAGCGTGGAAAACGGTCAGCGTGGCTGAAAACGCATCGATAGTATGAACGCGCGAATTTGATTTTGGCACAATACCTAAACGTATTCTATGTCACTTAAGCCATGCGCTTCTGCCATAGTGGTTAGAGGCACCTTGCGTGCTTTCCCTTTTCAAGCCAAAAGTTCATATTTCCCTGTAGGAACATTTATCTTTATGATATTTATTTACATCCGGCAATTCAGCGCTTCTGCCATTGCCCTCGTTTGCTGCCCTTTCTGTTCAGCACCCCTTCGCACCGACGCAGAGACCAGCGCTCTCGCGTCAACGCTGCAGCCAGTTTTTTGCGAACTGAGTATCTTATTTCTCACGGCGTAAAAAATGCTTTGACAAACACATCATAATCGTTTGATATGGTGTGAGATGCATAAATTTCTTTCCATTATACTCACCGAATAAAAGCTTCGGGCTTCGTGTAATGAAACGGGAAGTGGGTTGAGATCGTTCGTGCCCAGAGTGCCGAGGGATGCACCACGGAAAATATCGAGACGTAAGCTTATTGTAAGGGTGAAGTTGACTTCCGGATTGGGAATCCGTATTATTGCATCCAGAGCATCCAGCTAAGCAAATGAAGAACGAAAAGCATTTTACAGATACAGTAAACAGTGCTCGCCCCACACGAATTTTTACCAAAACCACAGCCAATATATATGCAGCCAGAAACGCCGCCTCTACCTTTCGTGCCATCGGTTCTGACAAATTGTGCTTAACAAGATTCATGGGTTTGAGTGACTTTGAAAACAATCTAGAGACTACGCTGTTGCCGGGTATCCTTGTCCGGATTTTTGGTTGCCTGTATGTAAGACTACATTTCAAACAGTCAGTATCGCGTAAACCTAATTTTGAGGCGATGGCTATTATTGTTCCTGTATTTACCGCACTTTTCGACACTGACGCCGCAGTCTCCTTAACATGTTCGTTCAATAGCCCAAACCTCATACTCGGAATTGCACAATTTTCAGACCCTCAGTCAACGATTACACATATGAGTTCGCTCTTGTAGTCATATCTGAAAAATTATGACTTTTGTTTCAGTCATAACTTGTCCTGTTCCCAAGGAGCAGTTCTACGTTTCACCACCCACCCCATGTTGCAGTCTATGTAATATGCGCTCGTCTGTCAAACTTTAGTAAACTAGAAGAAATTTATTCTACTGGGTGACAGAACTCTCAATTATTTCATTGATATTGTTTTAAGGTAAGTGTACACGTTTCATCCCGCTAGAAAGAACAAGAACAACGAGGAAACATCACAACAAGAATGTATCAGCGAACGAAAGAAGGGCTGTGGAGAAAGGGCTCGCATGTCTGCTAGACACAATCTGATGAAGCCAAAAGACAATGAAGTGCAGGAAGTCATAGAAAACATTGCTTGTAGTTTGTAACTGTATTGTAGTAGTTATGAAACAAGTGGAGCATAATTAAATTGGTCGAAAAATGTTGCCGTCGGTAGGGGCCGAGCATACAACCTTTGGATAAGGTGAACGGTGCTCAATTAATTCAGGTACGGCGGCGCTCTCTGTCACGTGGAGACTACGCGGTATTTCTGTGCGTGTAATCCTGGCAGTGTAATCCGACAAAGAGTGACGCTGTAAACCAGCGTTACTCAGCCACGGCACCATTGCAAGGCAGAGTGTGGAACAGTCTGCCTTGCCAGCTGCTGTCAAACAGCCCGTGAAATCTTTATGAGCTTATAGCGACCAAAAACCCCCGCATGCTACCTAAAGGCATGAACTCTGTCTCGACGAGACCCTCGCTCTGAAGGAACGAAAGAGGAGGAGTAGACCATAGGCTGGTTTAATTATCACACATCCTATCAAAACCAGCAGAAAATGATGGCACTAAAGCCATATGAGATATTTGTAGCTTTAACTGTTGGGTACTAATTATAGCATAAAGAGAAAGGGAATACAGAATTCAATCAAGTGTACCAGTCGAGAAGTTCTACGCTTGTGACGTGGAATCTGCCACTCGCGATGTACAAAGCATACTTGTGATTTTGTGCACCCTGCTCTCTTCCATGATCCTATAAAGGGACCAGAAATTTTATTTCATGCAGCCTGTTATTCTCAGTTATGAACAACGCTTCTTTTTTTTTAAACTAAGAGCTGCGTTGAA
Organism: Rhipicephalus sanguineus; assembly: GCF_013339695.2. Taxonomy (NCBI): domain Eukaryota; kingdom Metazoa; phylum Arthropoda; class Arachnida; order Ixodida; family Ixodidae; genus Rhipicephalus; species Rhipicephalus sanguineus. The sequence continues at coordinate 120,707,595 of NC_051180.1, read as the reverse complement.
AATACTAGAGTGCAAAAAGATAAGGACCACAAAGGCGAGCGAAAAAAAAAATTCGAACGTGTCGCACCTATGGTTCAGAAAACCACGCAATGATTCACTGTATGGCACAGCGCTGATACAGTTCATTGCCTGCAGTTTCTTTGCTGTTTCCAAAGGACCGTAGTTTATAGTGCGTATTAGATTTGTGAGGCTATACCTAGGTTATAATTCTTTGAAATGTATATTTTAAATGCCATATGTTGCTCATGTTCTGCAAACATACCTCTTGATTTTTTAGGTGTACTCTCTACAAACCCGGTAATTGCCAGATTTTCTATAGCTACATGACATAAAATTTTCTGTCTAGTGTACTTTTTGGAAACAGCTCTGCGTTGCCTACAATTTGCAGTAATGTGCTGTATGATGATATCTCGGGCGATAAATTTTTTTTCGGTGAGTTGAAAGAAAGCACCATTTTTCTACGTGGGAACGGAAGTGCTAATAATGGTATTTTAATATTCGTCCGACTGTTTCCGTCTTCCTGAACAGCTTCACTGCTTACGAAGTTCCACTTTCAGGTGAGCACGTTGAATCGCAAATATGGGGTGTTTTTGTTCTTGTTCATTACATATATAGTTACCGAACTATATGAGTCATGATCACCCCGGAGCGTTAATGTTACCAAAAGATCTCGATCATCCTTGCAAGGTAAAGTGGTGCGATACAACACACTTAGCGACAATCAGAAGACGGAACGAGTATCATACGTATACTTTTGTAACTCGTTTTATTTTCCTGCACGCTACCAAAATATGCACGACACTCAAACACACGCCACCTTAAACTATATCTACATATTTCTATTCGCCATTTTACAATGATCCGGAAGGAACACTCACGCAGCCATCACCATGCTTTGTATGGTGGACACACATCACTCACCTACCGCGCCAATGCTACCCTATTCTACATCTATATCCTGCGCGTGTCTTCAAACAGCGGTACGCACCCGCAAGAAGCAGTCGAAGCTCAAGTGCCTGTTTGGTTGGTGCGGTGCATATCTTAGTGGTGTGCTGGAGAATAAATATCAGTGTAAAATGTGGTGCCCTGACTCTCCTCCACTGTAATCAGAAAATTCTTACATCTTGCCGTTTTACCTTGGTAGGCTGCTAAAGTACCTGCTATATCCCAACGTTTCTCATGGAACTCCAGAAAAATATTTCAAAGCAAGAAGTCCAATATATATTATTAAGGGTACAACACATTTTGACCTTTATTTCTTACAGAATGCCCATGAATCTGAAGCCATTCATGGCTATTTGATTAACTAGGAGGCCTTACAGTGTCATGTCGTAGTTCAGTTTACACGAGCGAGAGTCTAAAAGCGCAAAAATGGCGTACCATTGTTGTCTCATTAAGTTGAGGCAAGCATCTGACGTCCCACGATGAGGATGGCATGAGTTCCATCATCTTTTCATCAGTGATGGTCAAGATTATTACAATGCTGAGCCCATAGACGCTGCAAAAAGAAAACTACTAAGCTTACATGAAATCCTGCCATGTAACACTACTATATGCTACCGATATCATAATAACGTTATACGCTGACGTGCGTAGGCTTTAAGCATAAAAAGAAGTTTCCTTCAGCAGAGGGCACACGTGAAGTAACTTAGGTCCACTCAAGGTTTGCAAACAGTTGAACGTCAGGCGTGTTGTCTTTTATACTTTCATGAAACAGGCCTGAAATAAAATATTTGCAAGTGCGCGTCAGGAACCAAATGTGTGACCCCGCGCACTGTGCATGTGAGAAACAGGAAAAACAGCCTGCTAATAAATAAAGGGGGGTAGCTAGGCACTAGTGGTGTGAGTAGTGAGGAATCAGTCGAGCACGTGGCGCTGCCCTGCTTTCTCTCGTCCTCGCTCTCACTTCCCTTTTCCACCCCTTGCTATACTAAAACTTACAAGAACAAGCTAAACTGCAGAGCGGAAATTCAGTACGGGACACAAAACACACGCATCACAGGACAAGCGCTTGTCCTGTGCTGTCTGTGTTCCGTTCTTATTTGTCGTTTGCTGAATTTGTGCCCTGCGGTTGGGCATTATGAACCAACTAGGCCAGCAACAAATTATCTTAAGGCTGTGCTATGCTTTGCCCTTTCACCTCGTTCGTTTTCTCCTCCTCACCCTCACTTTTTCCCACCCCGTGCTATACTATACTATACGATGGTATGCGTGCTCTCTCTTTTTTTGTATGTTTGTCTGTTTCTATCTATTTCTCTCTCTGTCTGTTTCTTTCTGTGTGTTTCTTTTTCTCTCCTTCTTCCCCGTCTTTCTATTTCTCTCTCTTTCTTTGTATCTTCTACTTCCTCTCTCCCTATTTCGCTGTACTCGTTCTCTCGCGCATAATAGCTATTGCATCTCACGTGCAACAAATCGATGCACGTGCTCTGGGAGCGAAGCAGAACATGAAGAACAGGATAAAGGTGAAGAGATTGATCGTCGGCATAATGAGAAGTTTAACAGCTCCCCTGTAAAATAGCCAGTGGCATTCGGCAACAAGCCCACGCTCTAACTAAATTATATATGTGCCATATCTAGTGACCTATAGTGGGCAATAATATGTACTTACCTTTAAGGTTGACTTTCCTCAGTTATCACTTCTGGTATTACGTTATCTTCATGACACATATAGCATTCAACTTAGACAAAGAAAAATGGCTAGCATATCTCACACGCGGTGGGAATCAATCATGCGAAGCAGCCAGCGAAGCTGGCCGTGGCGTATTGCACTTCGATCTATCCCAGCTGTCCCATGCCTGAACGCGCGCGTGAATTTCGGGTAAATATATTGACGTCATAGAGGCAAAAGTCCAACGACAAGGTAAATAATAGCATCGCGAAAGAGCATGGGCGTGCAAACACGGACACAGTGTACGAACGAGACAACACAAACGCCGACTATGAAGTGAAAGAGCGCGCAGTGGGCTAGGAGAAGGTAAACACAAAACTCATCTGTGCATGCACGTATGCTTGCAGCGCCACCTCTCATTCGGTTAAGTTAATTTCCCAAAACCATGATTTGATTATGAGAGACGCCGTAGTGAAGGGCTCCGGAAGTTTTGACCATCTCGTGTTCTTTAACGTGCACCTAAATCTAAGTACACGGGCCTCAAGCATTTTCGCCTGCATCGAAAGTGCGGCCACTGCGGCGCGGCCGGAATGTCAATCGGGTACATGTGCGGTACTACGCGAGTGATAACTACGTAGATATTTCAATTACTCTTTGCATAAGTAAATCGACAACTGGGTCATGCATGCGCTTTGGCTATTATTCATATGTAAAACCACGACCATGAGATGCCTTTCTTCGTTGGTGTGTCTATATAAAACGGCGCATTCAACGTAATGAGGCCTAGGCTTACAATCTCGACAGTCCAAAGAAAGATTAGATGGCGAACCTACTGTTATGGCCTTTTGTGCTCCAGCAATTTCTCTTTCAGTTTCAGTTTTAGTTTGAACGACCAGTCTGCCCTACGTAGAAACGGCCACAATTGAAATGAGCTTGGTAAACTACACAAGTACGGCAGTCTGTAAATTTATTGGTGTGCGTTACAAAAGAACTGTCTGTTATCTTATTATTTTTTACCGGTTCGTTACTTCTCTGCACAGCGGTGCACATCTCACCTAGCTTATCGGGAGCCGCAAAAACAACGTTAAAACCGCATATACGTCCCACCTTCCTTAGCGTTCGCGATATATAATGACTGTAGTAGATACGGCTCTCCTGTGTCCGTGTTCGCACACCCACCCTCTTTCGTGATGAATAAGTATACTTGCAAACTCGCTCAAATTTCTCTTGTTCTAATTTACAACACCCGTCCTATATTCTACATAAGCCTTGTTATGTCATGTCCGTGATGTTATGTTATCTAACAATGTCGTGTGCTGTGTGATACAATTTCTCAATAAATGATCCCAACGTCACGACGTCAGCTATAGTATTTACACGACAACACATGACATGCATGTCGTGTCACATATGTCTTATGATGAGCTTTTATTCGTATCATGTCATCTATGACTCCGCCTGTAATTCAGTGAAATGAATGCCCACAAAAGCGTCATGCGATTTATGGGATTCTTATCTTTGAATGTATATTATGTATTGCAGGATAAAAGATAGGCGGTTTAGTTGGTTCTCGTTTACATAGCTTGGCCGCAGCTCTACAAGACGAATACGGTCGACTTGCAAACCCTCTTTTCTCAATTAGCAGTTGCATTTTTTCTTCAACTTTGTGGCTGGTCAAGCATTATTAGGAACCATATCACGCATTTATGTTCGTACTGATATCCCGGTAAAAGAACAGAGCCTTGTGAGTTACCTAATTCATGTGATCTCATGCCATGCCCTGCGCACGCTAGTGGACAACAAGTTAATGATACAATACTTACGCTAGCAAACAATTTCCACCGATTACGATCAATATGTACATGACATGCACTTCATGCCACTGTGGTCGTGACCTTCCGGTCATTTTATCGTAATGCCTGCACTTCCATGCAAGTTTTGACATACACCAATGAATGAAACTAGCAATGACATGACCATGACATCATCACGACCCGGAAAGTTGGACAGATTTATAGACAGATAGGCATGCTTCGACTGTCTTTAGCTGCTTTTCAGTAAATTTCTATCACGCTATTACCAGAACATTTGTATTGAAATTGACTACACAATGAGGAAGCTTGCAGGAATGCCCCTTCAAGCAGCCGCGGAACGCGCCCTAAATATCACGTCAAAGGGTACCGCGCACCGTGGCGGTCAAACATGGCGGGGGAAGGTTGGAGCTAGGTTTTCTCAGCATTGCCTATTTTCTATTTGTTGTTTTGATGATCTGCTGCAACAATACTCTGCGGCAGTTTGACAAGTGGGCAAGGACTGCGTAAACTAAGCGCCTTTATTTTTACTAAACAAGACAAGAAAAGCACCAGGCCAAAAATGTCAACTGGTAGCAGAAAAGGCTGTAATTTCTTTTATGCAAAAGATGCTCCGAAAATCATAAATTTTTGTGCCAATACTGCACGCAGTAAACAAATACATCTTGGTCATATAAACATATGAAAGAAAGAAAAGGAGAGATCGACGGTATAATAAATTTTTGTTGCTGTGCAATCAGCATATGCATGTGTTGAATTATACAACATAAAATTATTTTGTTTGATATGTGAGCTCACATAAACTGTGCCTTAGGCGACTATAATATATTTTGTTTCATAACTTCCATTTCACTTGTAAAAATACTGACAAAGAAAAACAGGTGTTTTATATAGTGTACGAGAAATTGCTGTTTTGAGTGGCCAACATACCGTTCCATCTAGAAAGTTTTTTTGTGCCAGAGGTGATTGCATATTTTGGGGAGAGGACATTATGGGCACCCTGACTATTAATGAAACACAACTGCAGTGCAGATTACGGATCCTATTTATGGGTCTCCAAGTTTGTAGCTTGAAATTGTCCCCTTATTGTTACCTTATTGCATAATCTGCACAAGCTTAGATGTTACAGGTTGCTGTTAAAAACTCGGACATGCTGTCGTCTATTTACGAACAATATAGTAAGATGACGAGTATGTGGATATCAAAAAGTTCTGGCTTCCTGTCAGATATCCAAATTTTCCCTGCCACTTTCATCTCAGTTTGATGCATCAATCGTCAAAGACAACGTGCCGAAAAATATGCGTATATTTTCCAAGCGTACACATACTATTAGTAATCGTAAAACCTAAGCAAGCCTATAGCACCTACCTGCTCAGCACTGAGACGTAGTTCGAATAATTCCCAAGTATAATATTCTGGTTAGGTTTGAAAGCAAAAAAATTTGTGACAATGTCCTGGCTCACACCAGTCCTTGTAAGTACTTGGTGGAAGTCCTGTAGTAAACAAAAAAAAACATTACCGGAAACTTCTACAACCTAATGTAATGGCGGCTTAAATTAAGCGAAGCTCCTATTTTAGAACACTTGCTCTGAGAGTTCATGAGTGCTAATGTAAATAATATTTTAAAATATTTTACCCACAACCCACAGGCCTTCGAGGCACTGCTCATATAAACAACTTTTCACTTCTTAACTAAAAGTATTTTATAATGCCGGACTTTAGCAGTGTTGCACTAACATCTCGCCAATATTGCACAGCTGGTCATCTTTACACGGAATGCAAATGAGCATCACAACAAAAAACATCGCATCTAGATATCGTTATGTTAGTCTCGTGCCAATGTTATGGGTTCGGTTTAAGTACCCTGAGATCAATCAGGGATTTTTTTTTTATTTCTAGGCAGATATAACGGCTCTCCAGTGGTAAAGTGCGTTGTACTCTCAATTGTCGAGCATTTCTTTTTCTAAAGAGGCATTTCACTCGTTTTATTGTTGTCCTCAAAAAACAATAGGTTTTTCATGGAGTTTCTACAGCACGGATACTACTCGTCTGACTGTCAGATGAGCAAGACGTGTGGAGACAACAAATAATTGAAACCGCGCTGAAATTTAAACACTTACCCATACTTCATGATTTTTTCACAACAAGCATTTTCTCCATTATTTAAAACATTCATCTAACCAGTAGTCACTCGTGTTGATAAAATCGCAGAGCATGAGATTTACCAGATTAAATTACCGTTTTAAAGGCCGACAGATGATAAATCGCACAGCAAAGTACCAGCAATTATTTACAAAACCTAATATGCCAGCTTGCCTAACCATTTACTCAACGCCAAATATTATCAAATCATCGCACAAGTATCGTCAGCGCTATCAGGACTCGATTGCAGCTGCAGAATCTACGTGATCGTAGACATTTTTATTCGTAACTTACTGCATATTATTTTTATGGGTTTTCTGATATAGAAATAGTTGAATGCTTGCCGCGCAGTACATTTCGAATCGGTGCGACCATGACCTCAGAGTTCAGAGAACTGCCGGAAGAAATTTGCGCAAGTATTTAATTTTTCATCAGAAACATTTGAATGGAACGAACTTCCTGAAAATGTTGTAGGGGTGCATAGAAATGTCATTTTTATATGTGTTTTCGAGATTTATAGTATTTCTTTTGCTTGATCCCGTACTTCTCTTATATATGCATGCGATACTGACGATCTTATATATAACTCGATACTGCATGGCGATCTTTTGCTTTGTTGTCCTGCTTGTATAACCTTGTTCGCTCTGTGTGACTGCGTTTTGTATATGCGTTCAGAAATGTGTAATATAAGTGTGTACCCATCTGAAAAATAAGTTAATAAATGAAATGCCACTTCATAATATAAAAGAGGCTAGTCCCGCAGAGAACACTCCATATGACGCTAAGTTGCAACAGGTGCACTGAAAAACGCACACTGTAGATGTGGTTCAAAAATGCTTGCGTCGTTAGCGTTCCACGAGAGATTTCCAGGATAGGGAGGCCATTTATGACGCCCAAGCCATAAATCATATTTGGGTGAACAGACATCTGTGCCGTGTGTACGCTGTCCTGGAATGAGGTAGATTGTGCCATTGCCAGGCTCTGCACTGGGTCTGTAGCGTCAATATCGACATTGAAGAGAAGCCGATGATCGGGGCCTACAGTGCTGATAAAGTTGTACGAAGCATCTGTAAAGTAGCACAATACAGAGTCGTGAGCATGTGGAATTCGCATAGTAAGTGTCTGATTTGGAACTGACACTGCCACAAGATTATCACATGCAAAATATATGCTAGTTTAAGTTGCAACAGGTTCTTAAATTCTGAAGACGCATGTATTGATTTTTTATTTTTATGTACACTAATGTGCACATTTCAAATGTGCAATGATTTTTCTAGTAGAATATGTAGGTTTAAGATACCAAACGCGTCATAACCTATTTAGGAGCAAGAGTTGGCCTAATCTAATGAAGTTAGAAAGCAGTGTAGTGCTTTCTAGCAGTATAGTGCTTTCTAGACAGCACAAAGCGCTACTCTCAACTGACATCATGTATTGCGTCACTCTAAATTGTATAAAGGACCTATACCAGGAAGTCGTGCCTAGGAGGTCGAGCCATCATGCGCAGCAACCACCACAACTTGATGAGCAGTGCGTCGAAATGATACCAGTTTCAAAAATAAAATACAGTGCTAAACATGGCTAAGGAAGGAACACTGATGCACTGTGAAACCAAACGTGTATAAAAAGGTTGCAAAAGAAGCGGGAAGACGAGGACGTTCGCTGAAGAAGTTGCAATACAACTTCAGCAGAAACAGATCAGCACGAATAAATCCAGGGGCAGTATAAAAAGGTTAAAAACATGTGCGGAAACCACCCAGCGGAGAATTTCCAGGGAACGCACAAGCATCAGTAGTGATTTCATCACTCAATCAACATATGGACAGCACTGCGTGCAGTTGCCGACACACTGTAGTAAACATCTGCCGTTAGCCATCGTTTTCCTATACAAGCGAGCGCTTATCGAATGTTAGTCGACTTGACTCAACATTTGACCAACTGCATTCTATGTTAGCCATCAGCAGCCAACACTACCATCGCTGTCGTGCGCAACTGCGCTACTCAGGTTTGCTTCTCTACACTGATGTTATATGGTTACTTGTTGCACCGATTTCTCTCTCCAGTTCTGCGCTTGCGCCAATCTTTTGTTAGTTACTTGTTTTGCGAGTGTTTAATTTACTTACTTTTCGCGGCAGCTTTATTGTACGCTTACTTTCTGTGGCGACTATACTCTGCAGCGTTCTGTCTTCGTCGATTTGATGGTAGGGTTACTTTGTGCTTCAACTCTGCTGGCTCGTACTGTTCTCGCACCTACATTATGCTATAAATACAACTAAAGTGGAATATTGTACGTGTTCTTGCGACATAGTGGAGAGAAAGACAGCCCAAAAGATGGAGAACGAGAAAAATGATGGCTGATCCCTCTGTCATAGGAATCTTTATAACACGAATATGAAACATGTCGTGACAGAAGTAGTTGATTGCTTATAGTGCATTGGTATATGAGAGATTGCACAATGTCTACTCTTGTTTGGCAGATATAGCACCCCTCGATGTGGACGCACTCACGTCGACGCCAAGTGGCACATCTCCGTATCGACGACTAACGCCCGTGGTCATAAGTTAACTCTTGCGGTAACTGATGTTGTAACATATACGTAAACACGGCGATTGGTGAATCCCGCGCACATATGGCATCAACATGCACCAAGCAACAAGGACAATAAACACTGATACTCGATATGCACTTCTTCAAAGTGTCGTGAAACGTGAAGAAACGCTACGCGCGTCGTGTCTTCCCTCTAGCCTGGCCATTAATTCTCACAGGGCGAGGGGTGAACGCGGTGCGACAGCCAGGCGAGCATCGGAGAGCTGTTTTTCGATATGGATGGATGCTATGAGCGAACCTCGCACCGCGGTGAATTAAAGCGTTGACAAAATTGCACTTCTATTGGAAATGGGACGGTTGCCCCATTCGCAAGGGTGCGTTTTAGGGGCGAAGCTCCTATAGCATCACCTGGTCGGTCGTCGCTTCATGCGGCGTTCCCCCGCCGTCACGTCTCCCGTATCATTCAATAGATGGCGCTGTCCCATAGAGTTGCATGCAAACTGTAGTTAGGTGACAATATACTAGATGGCGCTGTCCCATAGAGATGTGTGCAATATGTGTGCAAAAGAAAAGAAAACAGAAAAAAAGAGAAAAAGAAGAAAAAAGGAAAGGAGAAAAAGCGAAAAAAAGAAGAAAGAAAAGAAGGAAAAAGAAAAAAGAAAAAAAGAAAAAAAAGAAGAAAAGAAGAAAAAAAAGAAAGAAAAAGCAGCGGCACCCTGCACGCTAGACGGCCTGCAGTAATCAAAGCGGCGTATCGCTTTGATTACAGCTGGGCGAAACCACTGAACATTTCACGGTGCAACCATCCTTGCTTCAGGAGCATCGCCCAAGCTCTTCATCATTCACCTGTGGATATGCTGTAATTTTTTTCCTTCTTTTCGAGCCTAGTGGCACACACGTCACTGCCCCGTTATAAAAGCGATGTCATAAAATTCATCCATCTATCCAAAAGCACTGTGTGAGGAAAGTGTGAAAGATAAAAGGCGCGTTCATGTAGCCTCCGCTGTGTTTGGCGGTAGCTCAGTGGCCTATACGCCCGCCATCCGTTGTTGCGGACCGAGAGGTCATGGGTTCGACTCCTGTCAACGGAACCTTTTCTTATAGTTGTTTTTCTTTGCCATTTGATCGCGTTCATTTTGCTGACGTATTTCCGTGACGAAAATGCGTCATGAAAGTCTTGGTGGACCCCGGCATAAAACACTTTCGTATTAAAAAGGAGGACTGAACAACACTCATACAGGTACTTGTTGTGCGTGCTGTGTGGAATAGTTACTTCCTGCAGTAGCAGTACTGCACTGCTTTTTCCTGCGTCGACTGTATATTATGTTTACTTTCAGTGTCGACTGTACCATATGGTGACTTATTGCAGCAGCTCCACTGCCCCGCTTTCTTTTTCTGTAACTACTGTGGTCTTTCTCATCTCCGACGAGTGTTTTTCGAAACGCTTTCACAAATTCGACATGCAAGCACTAAGAAAAGCTTTCTATCTCTCTTGATCACTCACTCGGATACGCTTCTGGGTACGATTGAAATATTTATGGTGTGGACGCATACACAAACACAGTCTTCCTCACTCAGTCGATCGCTCGCTCACTCACTCACTCCCTCTCTCACAGTCCTACCAACAGACGTGGCCAACGCCACCGGCCTGACCCGACCACCAGTCATTGAGTTGGTCGGTTGGTCAGTCAGTCAGACAATGCTAAGTCATATGTGAAACGAATTCATAAAATAGTGGCAAATGTGTTTTTTTTTCAGTGAAAGCGCATGTTAAAAATGTCGAGTCCACAAGTTAGTGCCATGTCTTGAGAAAATAGCATGGAAGGAATAAGAACGCTATACCGAAATTAAGGTTTCCTCCCTTCGTGCTTTGTTCAACTACGTCAAAAAGGCAAAAGCACTCGCTCGCCACCTGACTCACAGAGGCATTCGTTAGGTCGGTTGATGAGAATGTGTCCTGTACACGCACCTTCGTAGGTTCCATTAGGTAGCAGTGGTAGGTCCAACAGGATGTAGTCGCAGATGGCGGCACTGGGCACTTCTTGAGTCGAGATTGCGTGCCGGATGGGTCCTGGGGAGAAGTGGCCTGGTGACACCAAGTGACATATGAGCAGTGGCTTCTCTGAAGAAAAAGGTGAGACAGAGCGGATTAAATTCCAGTTTCTCTGGATCGAGGAAACTCACTACGATCCCAGCGTACCCCGCCACGGTGGTCTAGTGGTCATGCTACTCGATTGCCGACCTGAAGGACGCGGGATCGAATCCCAGCCACGGCGCCGCTGCATTTTCGATAGAGGCGAAAATGTTTGAGGCCCATGTACTTATATTTCATCATCAGCCTGTCTACGCCCGCTGCAGGGCAAAGGCCTCTCCCATGTTCCGCCAATCAACTCGGTCCTGTGCTTTCTGTTGCCACGTTATACCTGCAAACTTATCTCATCTACCCACCTAATTTTCTATCCTCCCCTCACGCGTTTGCCCTCTCTTGGAATCCAGTCAGTTACCCTTAATGACCACCGGTTATCCTGCCGACGTGCTACGTGACCGGCCCATATCCATTTCTTCTTCTTAATTTCAACTATGATATCCTTAACCCCCGTTTGTTCCCTGACCCACTCTGCTCTCTTCCTGTCTCTTAAGGTTAGACCTATCATTTTCCTTTCCATCGCTCGCTGCGTCGTCCTCAATTTAAGTTGAACCCTCTTTGTAAGTCTCCAGGTTTCTGCTCCTTAGGTAAGTACCGGTAAGATGCAGCTGTTATATACCTTCCTCTTGAGAGATAGTGGCAGACTACTACTCATGATTTGATAATGCTTGCCGAATGGGCCCCATCCCATCCTTATTCTTCCAGTTATTTCACTCTCATGGTTCGGCTCCGCGGTTACTACCTGTCCTAAGTAGACGTATTCCTTTACAACTTCCAGCGTCTCGCCGCCTATTGCAAAGCGCTGTTCTCTGCCAAGATTGTTCCACATTACTTTAGTTTTATGCATATTAATTTTCAGACCTACTCTTCTACTTTCCGTATCCAGTTCAGTAATCATGAGCTGTAATTCGTCTCCCGCGTTACTCATCAATGCAATGTCATCAGCGAATCGCAGGTTACTGAGATACTCTCCACTAACTCTTATCCCTAATTCTTCCCAATCTAGAGCCCTGAAAACCTCCTGTAAACACGCGGTGAATAGCATTGGAGAGATCGTGTCTCCCTGTCCTACGCCCTTCTTTATTGGGATTTTGTCGCTTTCTTTATGAAGGACTATAGTGGCTGTGGATGCGCTGTAGATTTTTTTCATTATGTTTATATAGGCTTCGTCGATGCCCTGATTCCGCAGTGCCTGCATGACTGCTGATGTCTCCACCGAATCAAATGCCTTCTCGTAATCTATGAAGGCTATGTATAGGGGTTGGTTGTATTCCGCGCATTTCTCTATCGCCTGATTGATACTATGAATATGGTCTATTGTTGAGAAGCCTGTACGAAATCTTGCCTGGTCCCTTGGTTGATTAAACTCTAATGTCGTAATAATTCTGTTAGCAATTACTTTTGTGAATAGCTTGTAGACAACGGACAGTAAGCTGATGGGCCTGTAATTTTTCAGATCCTTGACGTCCCCTTTCTTAGGGATCAAGATGATGTTGGCATTCTTCCAAGATTCCGGTATCTTCCCTGTCGAGAGACACTTCGTATACAGGGTGGCCAGTTTCTCTAACATAATCTCTCCGCCGTCTTTCAACAGGTCTGATGTTACCTGATCCTCACCAGCGGCTTTGTCTCTTTGCATTCCCTTTAGGGCTTTCTTTACTTCTCCTGTTAATACTGGTGGGATGTCAGATTCCTCTGGGATATTACTGCTTCTTACGTTATCATCCTGACTGTCTCGGATGCTGTACAGATCTCTGTAAAACTCTTCCGCTACCTCAACTATTCTATCTATATTGGTTGTGACCTTGCCATCCTTGTCCCTTAATGCATATATCTGATTTTTGCCTATGCACAGTTTTGTCTTCGTAGCTTTGAGGCTTCTTCCGTTCTTTAGAGCATGCTCAATTCTCTCCATATTATAGTTTCTTATGTCGGCTACTTTACGCCTATTGATCAACTTCGAAAGCTCCGCCAGCTCTATTTTGCCTGTTGCATTTGAGGCTTTCATAGCTTGACGTTTCTTAATGAGGTTTTTCGTCTCTTGGGATAGCTTACCAGTGTACTGTCTAACGACTGTACCCCCGACTTCCACTGCACACTCCTTAATGATACTGGTCAGATTATCATTCATTGCGTCAACGCTAAGGTCGGTTTCCTTCGTTAAAGCCGCGTACCTATTCTGAAGTGAAACTCTAAATTCCTGTACTTTCCCTCGTACAGCTAGTTCATTAATCGGCTTCTTGCGTATCAGTTTCTGCCGTTGCTTCCTCACGTCTAGTTGAATTCTAGATCTTACCATTCTATGGTCACTGCATCGGATCTTGTTAACTACTTCCACATCCTGTATAATGCCCGGGTGGTCGCACATTATGAAGTCTATGTCATTTTTAGTTTCGCCATTAGGACTCCTCCATGTCCACTTACGAGTAGTCCGTTTTCTGTAGAAGGTATTCAAGATCCGTAAATTATTGCGTTCTGCGAACTCTACTAGTAACTCCCCTCTGGCATTTCTAGAGCCGATGCCATATTCCCCAACTGCATGATCTCCAGCCTGCTTCTCGCCTACTTTTGCATTAAAGTCGTCCATCAGTACAGTATACTGTGTCTTTACCTTACTCATTGCTGATTCTACGTCTTCGTAGAAGCGTTCAACCAGTTGATCATCATGGCTGGATGTAGGCGCGTAGGCCTGTTTCACCTTCATCCTGTACCTCTTATTAAACTTACTCACGATACATAACACCCTCTCATTAATGCTATAGTATTCCTCTATATTGCCGGCTATATTTTATGAATAAGGAACCCCACTCCTAGTTCTCTTCTGTCAGCTAAGCCACGATAGCATAGGACGTGTCCGTTCTTCAGCACTGTATAAGCCTCCTGACCTCACTCAGCCCTATTACATCCCATTTAACACCCTCTAATTCCTCGAATAGTACAGCTAGACTCGCCTCACTAGATAAAGTTCTAGCGTTATATGTAGCCAAGTTCAGATTCCATTGGCGGCCTGTCCGGACCCAGAGATTCTTAGCACCCTCTGCTGCGTCGCAGCTCTGACCGCCGCCTTGGTCAGTTGCTTCGCAGCCGCTGGGGACTGAGGGCCGAGGGTTAATTTGTGTATTCATGTGGGAGGTAGTGGCCAAGTACTACACCAGGGTGGCCAATCCTGCTCTAGTGAGCGAGTGCATTGCTGGCTGTGGTCGCCAGTGAGGCTGCACCCCAGGCCTTTTACACAATTCCATCATCACGCGGATTTTTTTTAATCCGGTTGGGAATTGTGCTGCACCGGGATTCGAACCACGGACCTCTTGCATGCGAAGCTGATGCTCTACCCACTACGCCATCGCTGCAACTACTATATAGGTGCAACTTATATTTAGGTGCACGTTAAAGAACCCCAGGTTGTCAAAATTTCCGGAGCCCTCCACTATGGCGCCTCGCATAATCATATCGTGATTTTGGAACGTTAAACCCCAGATATTGTTAAGGGGAGACGACAGAACAAGGCTGTATTCACAAAAATTTGCAGTGTCTTAGCTCGGCTATCCCAGGATATACGTAGCTTTAGCAGAGGTTCAGCTGATTATTCATAGCTTTCCAGATTGTCTAGGATTATTAGCCTTCTTGTGTTCATTCTTCGTACGCTGAACCACTAATTGCCAGGCAACTGCTTCGGGATCCGATGAGATAAGCTTCTCGGCTCTTCTGCGCCGTCGGGCAGTAACTGCGCTCTCCTGCTCCATGGCGTTACCCACCTGCAAACGCCAGTCAGATGCGCTATTAAGCGGCTCCAGCACAGTGTCAGACGGCGACTGCACAGCGAAGGCGAATAGCTGCGCGGGCGCTGGCGCCAATACGTCTGCCAAGGCTACGGCCTCACTCCCCTGGAAAGCGCAGACTAACGGCGGCGAGTCGCGCTCGCGCCGGCGCCAGTTTGTCTGCCGCGGCTACGACGCCACTCCTCCGGAACGCGCAGACAAGCAGCGGTGAGCCGCGCGTGGCGGTGGCGGAGAGTGCTTGAGATGCCGGCTCCGGTGACCCAGCTGTGTGACATCACTGATCCTCGCGCATGCGCACCACGGCACATGACGATCCACGCGAAATCGGATCCGGCTAAGCAAGTGTAGCTAATAGGGCTGTGCGAATAGTGAATTTCGGAACCGAATCGAATTCGAATCGAATAGTGATGACACCGAATCGAATACGAGTACTAAGCGAATACTCTTCGAATAGTTTTCGAATAGTAAGACAACCATTCTCAAAACGGTACTAGAACTACACATTTTTTAAAAGAAATATTCACAAACTTTCAGCAAAGAACATTACGCTTACTTTTAACAGACTCAAAATACCACAGTTATGTAAACTGAGGTAAGCTCGTACGCAGTAGCGACCCAGCCTTCGAAATATTTTGTAACTGCAGGTTCAGATATAGCAGTGACGGCAGATACTTTGTCGCCTGCTTTTAAATAAAACTGAGACATAATATCTAAACAATTTTGAACCGAACACCATGCATACAGCTGAGGCGGTAATGAAACATAAACCTGCCATCGCAACATGGTCCTCGGCACTGAAGGAATGTAGACATCGGTGTTGAAAGCTGTATCTGCAAGAACAATTTACGCAAACACAACCCTAACATCTATTGCTATTCATGAAGCTGAATGCAGGCGCACCTTCAGTTATTACAAGATGAAGTCAGGAACTGATTAATACGATGCAGCTGCACCATAGTAAAAACTGAGTGAGTGTGGAGCTTTCATTAAAAAAAACGCCCTCATCTGGTATTCAATATAGCGTCGGTAGTTTCGTAAAAGCTTGGGCTGCGTGCATACTCGTAATTTAGTGATTAAAAGAAGAAAAATGGCCTTTAACTGTTCCAAAATTTTATTGTTTTGGGATTCTCCCGTCGGCGCTAATTATTCGAAAACTATTCGAAAAATATTCGGTATTTCGAGTATGTACTATTCGATTCGAGTACCGAATCGAATAGTTCGAAAGTTTCGAATATTCGCACACCCCTAGTAGCTAATGCTACCATATTGACATAATCACAGCGATCGGGGTAACAATCAAGATGGCGAAACAGCAACGAACCCGTCCTCCTCTTCTTCGTCCTCTAGGTAAGCGGCGCATAACATTACCCTCCGGTGGTGAAAGCACCGAGTCGGTGCATCCGGGCAAAGACGGTCGCGAGTATGGTCACTATACACACGCATCGGTGGGTTGCGGTATATGATAGGACTTCAGACGGATAACGTGAAAAATGTCGGTGCGGGGCTGAGTCGACAAGGACGAAGAAAATTGCTCGATTTCACACTTCACGTCGGTCACTTGGCGGCATACACGGTACGGTACGGTGTACGGGAAGAGTAGCTTTTCAAAAAGCCCAGCACGGCGTGATGGACACCAAAGGAGGAAAAGAGATGCAGGAAGAAAGTGAGCGTTTCTGTGACGGCAATCGTAGCGAGATTGTTGGGCCGCTTGCGATTCGGTTAACCGAACGCGCGCAAGGTGGCGTGCATTGTCGGCACAGGCAATAGCTTCTTGAGCGTGCTCAGTAGGTGGGTACATGGAAGGAGGCATCATCGTGTCCATAGGCAACGCTGGATTTCGGTCGAATAAGAAAAAGAAAGGCGAATAGACCAGCCGTCTAGTGCCGGGACGAGTTATAAGTGAACGTGACAAAAGGCAATGTTTTATCCCAATCTTGGTGGATGGCCGACTACACTTCTAGCATGTCGATAATGGTCCGGTTCATCCGCTCCATGAAGCCATTCGCCCGTGGATGGTAGGCCGAGGTTAGCTTATGTTTGGTCGAGCAAGAAGTCAGAATGTCATTGATGACCCTGGAAAGAAACTGTCTGCCACGGTCGGTGAAGAGCTGGCGCGGTGCACCATGTTGAAGGATGACGTTATGGAGCAGGAAGTCTTCTACGCCGGTCGCGCAGCTCGTTGGAAGTGCGCGGGTAATTGCGAACTGTGTAGCCCTTTGCAACGGCGATGCATCGATTTCCCGAGACAGACGTAGGAAGCGGACCAAGCACGTCGAGTCCGATATGATGGAACGGCTCATATGTGATGTCGAGTGAGTGAAGACAGCCAGCAGGCGTGTGTGTTGACTTCTTCCGGCGCTGACAAAGGTCGCACGAGGTCACGTAACGGATTATCGACCTATACATCCCTGGCGAGTAGAAACGCCGGTGTGCACGATCATAGGTGCGCTAAAATCCGAGGTGCCCCGCTGTCGGCACATCATGAAGTTGGACCAGAACAGTCGAACGAAGGTGTGCCTGAATCACAACCAAGAGGTCAGGACCATCAGGTATGAAACTGCGACGAAGCAAAGTACCATCGCGTAGCACGAAGAGACGGAGGGAGGAATCGGGAGTCGGTGAGTTGAGGGGGTCAATGACCTTGCGGAGGGTCAGGTCACATCGTTGCTCAGCAGAGATGTTGAAGAGGTCAGTTATTGCGAGCACAGATAGAATGGTATTTTTCGCCGAAGGTTCTGGTGAGTCTTTGGGATAACGGGACAGGCAGTCGGTGTCCTGATGCAAGCGGCCAGACTTGTAGACGACATTGTACGTGTGCTTTTGAAGTCGCAATGCCCAACGACCAAGGCGACCAGTAGGATCCTTCAGAGAACACAACCAGCAGAGGGTGTGGTGATCACTGCAACGGTGAAGGGTTTGCGTAGAGATAAGGATAAAGTTTGCTGACGAATCAAACAAGAGCGAGACACACACTCTCTCTCTCTGTTATTGAATAATTCCGTTCAGCTGCGGAAAGAAGGTGGCTGGCGTATGCAATAACGCAATCCTGACCACGTTGATTTTGGCCGAGAACAGCGCCGATGCCATTACCACTGGCATCGGTACGTCCTTCGGTAGCTGCAGAGTCGTCGAAATGAGCCAACACAGGCGGCGATGTATGTAGGTCGACGAGATGAGAAAAACCCGACGCTTGGGCAGGACCCTCAGAAAAGGGGACGTCCTTTTTAAAAAGGCATGTAAGGGGCTGCGCAATCGCTGCAAAATCTTAAACAAAGCGGTGATAATGCTAGCATAGGCCAACAAACGAGCGAACGTCCTTGGAAGAACGTGGAGTGGGGAATTCGTAACGGCGCGTATTTTTGCGGGGTGATGCCGTATACCAGCAGCGTCCACAAGACGGCCAAGCACGTTGATCTCGCGGCGGCTAAAGCGGCACCTTGAAGAGTTGAGCTGAAAACCTGCGGTGCGACAGACTTGCAAAATAGCCGACAAGCGTTGTAGGTGGCCCGAGAACGTAGATAAGAAAACTACGACATCGTCGAGGTAGCAGAGGCATGTGGACATTTGAAACCACGAAGTCTACAGAGTCCATCATGCGCTCAAATGCTGCGGGCGCGTTACACAATCCAAACTGCACGACTTTAAACTGGCAGAGCCCATCCGGTGTAATAAAGGCCGTCTTCTCCCGATCATTTTCATCGACAGCAGTTTGCCAAAAGCCTGAGTGAAGGTCTATGGAAGAAAAGTATCCGGCGCTACGAAAAGAATCGGCCGTTGTCCATTCGCGGCAAAGGAAAAACGTCTTTCTTGGTGATATTCTTAAGGTGCCGATAGTCGACGCAGAACCGTCAGGTGTTGCCTTTCGTCTTTACAAGAACCACCGGGGATGCCTAAGGACTCGAAGATGGCTCGATGATGTCCTTAGCGAGCATCTTGTCGACTTCCGTTTGAATGACGCCGCGCTCGGTAGCAGAGACACGGGAAGGACGTCGCTGAATGGGTATTGCGTGCGCATATCAATACAGTGGCTGGCCAGAGGTGTTTGGCCAAGCTGCGGCGAAGCGAAATCAAGAACGTCGCGGTATGACGCTAACAAAAGGCGTAGTTCCTTGGTGTGAGAAGGGGAAAGGTCTGGGGCAATCATGTCGTCGAGCCGGTTGTGGAGTGTCAATGGCCAGGGCCATAGGGTCGTGTGCGTTAAAGGTGATAGTGCCCAGCGTAATATCCTCGGGAAGCAACTGCGCGCAACGTCCAAAGTTGAGTACAGGTATGCATGGGCGGTTCGCAGAAACAGTCACAAGGGAGTGAGGCAGAGCCACACGGCGCGTCAGAAGAACGTCCAAGGAAGGGGTAATCAGGTAGTCGCCATCACGTACAGGAGGGTCTGGGGTAAATGAGACCTAAGTAGCAGACGTGGGCGCTAGCGAACCAACTGGACAGCACATAAACGTGGTGGCAACGCGATGCGGAGATCAGGCGTAGCAGGAAGCTCTAACTCTAAATGGCCTGAAGAACAGTCGATAAGGGCAGAATGTGTGCTCAGAAAGTCGTGGCCGAGAATGAGATCATGCGGGCACTCATCCGGAACAGCAATGCGAAAGGTCTTGTGGTAATGGAAACTCACACGCACAATACACATTCCAAGGACGCAAGGTGTACCGCCATCGGCTACCCGAACAACAGGTGATGAAGCAGGCGTAAGGACCGTGTGGAGACGGCGAGAAAAGTGAGCGCTCATTACTAATAATTGGACGCCAGTGTCGATGAGCGCAGAAACAGGTACGCCATCTACTTCTACGTCCAAAAGGATTTTTCGGGTAGCCAGAGTCAACGGAGGATTTCCGGGTCAGTCGGCCAATGCAACATCACCTCCGGGAACTGCACTGGTCAGTTTTCCGAGGAGGAACAGCGAGTGTACGGCGAAGGTGAGCGACGGGACAAAGATGACCGAGAACGTCACTGGTTCTGCGGGGACGGCGAGCGGTCGTAACGTGAGGTGGAGGTTTGGGGGTTGAAGTTCGTAGGGTCTTCGCAGGCGTAAAAAGGTGAGGATCGAGTGTCCTCTGCCCGCTACGTCACGAAGAGACGATGGCCGACGATAGCGACAATAGCGAGAAATGTGCCTACCCATTGCAGTTGAAGCATGTCGGCTTGTCATCTCATGTGCGCCACTCGTTCGGATTACGGAACCTGGAATAGGTCGGTTGTGGGCGGTAGGATGGAACAGTGCTTACCGCGGGACGACTTAGGGCACATATGGGCTGGATACCTGCGTTCGCCAGTTCTTCGCGCACGTCTGCCTGGAATAACGGCACTGTTAGGCGGGTTTCCTTGTAAGAACGGCCCTGCGGTGCGGATGGGGATGCTGGCTCGATGTCTCGCCGCCCAAGGTGCAAGAAGGTTTCGGTACTGGGTGGCGGCTGGAGCTGGACATTTTCGCACGACGACGTGGCGGCGGTGTTAGGGAGCCGAACAAATTGCTGCGTGACTCGACGACCCTTAACTTCTCCAAAGCGACGGCACTTCCTGATGATGTCGATGGTGGAGCAGTCCTTGTACGCCACTAAGTCAAATGCGTCACCGGCGATGCCTTTAAGAATGTGGCTGACTTTGTCAGTTTCGGGCATTTGGTCGTCAGCTTGCCGGCACAAGGCTAAGACGTCTTGGATGTACACCATGTACAGTACGGTCCACTGTTAAAGGGAACACTCCAATGAGCACCTGTCATTTTGCTCGCCCTCTAATAGGAAGTGGACAGGGAAACATTGTTCATACAATGCACGAGTCTGTAAAAAAAGAGGCTGAACTGTCAACCACCAGTAGTTTTATGCAAATCTAAGAAACTATCTTTTTGCAAGAGAGCGAAATCCAAACATGCCCTGCGCGCAAGTGTTCCCTTTAACAGTGGACCCGTCTGTACGGCCCCGTCGAGGTTTTTGCACGGCACGAAAGTTCTTTCCGGGCGGCTCTTTATCGTGCTATAGGCTTTCCGACAAGGTATTTCATTTTTTGATTCCACACATCCCACCTCGTCAGCTCCTCCTCGTGCATGTCGAATCACACACTGGCCGTTCCCCTGAGGTAGTAACTGACGTTTTCCAGCATAAAAGTGGGATCCCACCAGTTGGCCTTGCTGGCGCGCTCGTAGCCGGCCAGTCACTTTTCGACGTGCACGTTGTCAGCTTCGCTGAAGGTACCAGGGTCTCAGAAGACAGTCACAACGTCCTGGCTGGGTTCAGTTGGCGTGGCGGGCGCCGGATCAACGGGCCTGCCTGTCGATATGATGGATTGCCCAACGAGACGCCTGCTGCAAAGTTCCATGATGTGCTTCGGATATACCCCGTGCCTCCACCAAAGATATTACGGGGAGACGACAGAATAAGGCTGCATTTACAATATTGATACAATCACAGTAATCGGGCTAACAACCAAGATGGCGAAACGGCAACAAACCCATCCTCATCTTCTTCGTCCTCTAGGTAAGCAGCACATATCAATATTATTGTTATTATTATTACGACCCCAGCGTACTAAAAATGTAAATATGGCCAATATACGAAAAACTAGAGAACTGGTGTGGAAAAAATACAACATTGCAACAGGAAAACAAATGCGAAATTATTAACTGTGATTATTGCTAACCATATTGAACGCATGCTGTTAAAATCGGTACTAATTTCTGGAGAAGGGGCAAGCATATATCTTTTTCTCGTTCGCATGGATTAAGGATGATCAGGTCCACACGTACGATATATTCGACTTGGCAGCCTATTGCAAAGTGAGACACAAACTAACAAAGGACTTTCAAGTTTGGGCATATGAAGATATGCAAGAACACTTTCTCTCTTGTCATTTCCCTCTCTCTGATATACATCCATATTATGGTGAGAGTTGTGGAAAGCGTTTAAACAACAAATTGCGTACAGTGCCTACACAATAAGGCAAAATTACCCGAAAGAGGGGTAACGGAGTCCAATAGGCATGCGATGAACGGATGGACCGTTGAGGAGCAACCGCAGAGGGATGTCTGCCATGTGTAAACCAGTTGGTCTGCAAAAGAATTAACCGCACGGGAGATGCAGGCCGTGTGCAGAGATACGTTCCGTGTGCAAACCATCTTTAATGGAACTAACGGTCCTCCCCGCTCTTTGGTCAGCCTTCCCACTTGTTGACGTGTTGGCGGTTGTGGCATTTGTGTCGCGAGAGGAGATTTTGACAATCTAGGAAGTACTCCGCGGTGCCTTCGATATACAGGTATGCGTGGATGAGCGTGTGGTGCTGCTTTTACGTTTCGCCGCGCCCGTGAACTCTGCAGCTGGTCTCGACACATCGCGACGACGCGCTGTATATATCCGGTTTAGTCACGGCACTTCGCCACCGGCTGGGAATGGCAGCCGAGAAGACAGTAGGCCTATTGGATCCGTGATTTCAATCTCACTGTGGGCAGAGATCGGCGGTGGATTCTTTCACGAGCAAGTGCTCGCCCTTTATTTTGCCGTACATATCGTGTGCACGAAACTTACCGCGATTTCCGGTAACGGACTCGATCGTATTGCATATCGCACACACGAAATATACCGCGAAGGGCGGCTTGGGCGTCAGCTCACCTGTGCTTTGTGACCGCCTGGATATTGGCCGGCATTGTCGTCGGCCGTCCGGACGCTCACTCACCGATGATTCGCCGTGGTGATGAGCTGCGAGCTCGTGATATTGGTCACAGGCCTTGCCGCTGTTCTGCGGCTCATCCAAAATGCATTGCGGTCGCCGGCAGCTTGATTGTATGTCGCGCGCTTGAAATGCACCGGCATGCGATGGCGGGTGCTTTAGCTAGCAGACCTTATCAGCGCTTCGGAACTCTCTTGAATTTGGTCGCCATTACCGTCGGATTCATCGACGCTCACTCGTCAGCAGTTCACCGCCTTTCGTGGCGGCGGCCCCGCTTTCGCTCGCTGTACTGCTGCTAGCTCGAGGAATTTTGTGAAAATTGGTCGCCATTAAGGTCGGCTTCCTCGTCGCGTTCTCGCAAGCAGCTCGGCGCCGTTCGTGGCGGCGGCCTCGCGTTCGCTCGCTTTTCTGCTCGAGATTCGCTGGCGGCAGCGGTGGCTGAAGGGCTTGCTCGAGCTGTACGACGCCGCTCGAAGAAAACTCGGCGACTCGTTGGCGGCACGATGGTTGGCGGTGTCTCGGCGTGATGGCTGCGGCTGACGCACTTGAGCTTTGCGCGATGTGGCTCGAAATGTGTCTTAGATGATGTATGAAATCACAGTGAAATTATTTGCATGCCATAATTTAGACCTGTGTTTTTATTTCACCGTGCACATATGTGACATGCGCGTGTGTCTTCATCCTCTCTGTCATGTGTGACTAACTATTTCCAATCTCTGTGTGCTTTGCGCGATACTGCCGCTGTCCACATCGTGCAGAATGCTGTGTGCGCTGGCGCGTGCAATGCCCGTCGTCTATCTCTCTAACTAACATCTATCCCAAGACATACCAACATCTATACTATCCCAAGAAATGAATTTGCAAGTGTTCATGGTCACATGGGCTTTTAGCTATTAAGGTAACTTACTCTAATGCTGCTGTAGCGAGGTAATCGATCATCAGATTTTTCCCAAGTGTCCTCCGAAACTTTTGTAGTATGAGCTTTTGTGACTATAGGCAGCGTTTCTGCGATCTCATGGCTGGTTTCATGTGCATGGTTAACTGACAAACACTCTTCCAATAACAATACGGGATAAATTTGACTGAAGTTGTAATGAACGAAGTTCAAATCGAGATACTTTCTGTAGCCAGTCGTCAGCTCTTATATTTTCAGTAAAGCTGTACACACGTAAATGTGTCAATTTTAAATGTAAGAACGATTTGTTGTGCTTTCTTGCAATAAAAAAATCGCCTTTTGAATCCTATTCAGTGAACGAATTGCACAAGTGTTTAAATTAATCAAAGCAAACAACACTATCAACTAGGAAATCAACTAAAACTCAGTGTTCTTTATCCAAATAACCTTTTTATCAGCTAAAAAGCATATACGTAATAGGGTAGCGAGTTGGGCGAGTTGGAAAATACTCATGACAGCCAGCGCAAACTGAACACCAACGAGAAAAAGAAACGACGACACAGGCGCTGTGTCGTCGGTTCTTTTTCTCGTCGCTGTTCCGTTTACGCTGGCCGTCATAAGCATATTACGCTCAACTGTAAGTTAAATAACCGCTAATGTTATTTTATGCGATGTCATGGACAGCCTTCTTTTCCATGCGTTTCTCGGTATTAAAAGAAAGTTATTCGATGTTCTCAGTAGGCCAGGTAAGCACTTTCAGTCCGGTATTACTTTTAGTAGGCTGAAATGCTGGTCCTTGCGGCTAATACCTTACTACCACCAAAAAGCACATATCACTTCACTAGATGCTTATGATAGCGTCAGCATAGTTTATGGCGTAGTGTTTTACAATCGGCTAGCTGACCCTAGTTGTTGCGAAAGAAGCAGAATTAAGTACCTGTAAAATTTATATTAACTTCTAGAGTGTACACACTGTGGGAACAGCGCGCACCAGATACCGACACGTGCTGCGCAGTGGGTGCGCGCGCTGCCCTCATACGGCTACAAAAGAGGCAGCGGACACGCTGCGAGGGCACTTGGTGAAGGACTGGCAGGCAGCGAGCGTTCGTGCGGTGTGCGCCCGGAGTGGCGTAGGAATGACGACAAGAGTGGTAGCTGTGAGCCAAGTTGTTGCGCTTAACCATTTTAAGTTCTTGGTACTAATAAATGTTATTTTTCTGAGATTCGTCATCAGCGGCTGCCTCTCGTCTTTCGCCAGACAGCCAGAACCCCACGAAAAAAAAACAAATATTGTAAACGTGCTGCACGTTTGAAAGGTCCTAAAGCGTCTGCTTAGCTGGGGCAGTACACATCATTTCTTTCCGATTGAATGGTCTGCTTCTAATTATCGGATAGTGTGTGAAATTAGGAATGCCACAGATTGCCAATCCTTCAATGTCGTGTCGAAATCGTTGGCGCCCATGTCTGCCTCCCACAGGCGTTATTCATAATGTGAAGTTAACATATTTAGGAACATATCCACGTCCATCATTAAGACTGTGTTGCTCTGGGTGTTTCCTTACCATCAGCAAAGCGATTCAAGTGTGTTTCTTTCTTCTCATTAAAAGACCAAGAAATCGGAGGTCGACACGACTGTGGAAGAGCATGCACTGGATTCGCTGCCCTGTCAACCACTGGACTATTGTTGTCTGCCTTTCATAATATGAAAATTGGGATTACCACGATTACTGCGTTTGTTGAGTAAATGGCATGAAAAGCTTATCTTCATATTTAGTCTATTCAGCACATTAGAGTTCATAGATAAAGCTACAATAGCTACCCGAAGAACAGGTAATAAGTAACATTTTATCGAAAATGCCGTTAATGTAGCTGTCACCTTTTTCTTCCGTCGCCGTGATGATTTCACTTCCGCTGCGTTAAAGGGAAAATAACTACTATGACTCTGGTACCTGTTCTGACACGGTTGCATTGAGAATATCTCAAAATACCTTTTCGTAGTTGTTTCATAATTTCTGTTAAAGCCTATAGAATGCTTTTGTGTGCTTCTAATACCTCTCAGGGGCGGAAAGACCTAATGGAACTGCGATGACATTGAGTTAATCTAGACATTACCTACCTGGGTGCTTCTTTGATTCAATGAGTTTTAGCTCTGGCAGTTTTCGTAAAACAGTCGACCATTCAGATGGCATAGCGCCTCCGCATTCACTGTATCACTGACCTTCCTCTTATCTCTCATATAGCCACAAGAAAACTCGTAGAAAGTGCTCCAATAGATGAGACACATGAGTGTATCTGCACTCATTTTCACGCTTTGACCGATCGGATTCAGTCATAAAACTGCTATATCGAATTACTTCCCTCGTTCTGTATTAGAAGGTATAATTCGAAGCATACGAATATTCAGCAAGAGTAAAGATATTACAAGTAAGGACGTACCCTTGAACAGTGGGGTGACGGTTGTAGTTGGGGTGGATGGGGTCAGAGATGTTGTGGGCGACGGTCGTGGAGATACTGGTTGCAGCGTTGATGGAGATGTACGCCATGACACATTCCAACCTGTGGTGATTACATAAAAAAAACAAAGGCAGGTAAACGAATCCCAGATGATCACAAGCCCGCTTAATGGAAAGAGAAAAAAGAATATATATTAGTAGTTTCTTCTAAACCCATTGCAGCACCTGCTGGCCTGCTAACGTAGTCTTTTTTTCAACTCAGCGTTAAAATAACATAGCTTCTGACGTCACTGTTTTTTCTGCTGCCGTCTGAGTGTCCAACGCTACAAACCTCACTATACTCCCCTAACCTAAGCTAACAACCAAGTGTTGCACTAACCGGGAACTGTACCAAATTGATGCCAATGCTTACAAATGTCTAATATCTGGATTTTAGAAGAACTGAATATTTAGGAATCTACTATTTCAGCGTCCTGCCCGGCAGATTTCTATTGTTCAATGTCAACATAACTGCATAAAATGTAAAGACAAACCGCTAATGTAAGCAGAGGCCAAAATATGACTAACAATAAACTTTCACTGTTATGTATACATCACGTTTTATATTTTTTGTATCTGTATTCGTTGCTTTTTGGCGACACTGATCGCGTAAAGCAGATATGAAGAAAAACGTAAGCGCATAAAACAAAGGGAACTGGAGAAACATTCGAAGCTCCAATCCTTGCAACGTGTCCCAATCCCGCGTCGCGTAATATAGAGCATAAAGTAGTGCGAAAGGGAACTTATTTTTATGACAATAAATGGTTTAGTTTAAAATACGCTTAGCCCCTCAACCATAATCGCAGAAAAGATTATGGCTCACCATTGCAAAATTTCTTTATCTGATCGGTGCTATAGCAGCGGTAAGAAAAATAAGGATTGGGCTGAGGTAATGTGCAGTCCTCCGGAACTTCTTGTGTTTGAGTGGTCTAGGAAAGTTTAAGCAAAATGCTACCAAAATACTACAACTGCGGAGCCTTGAAAAAGGTATTTCGTGCGAGCAAGTTAGGATTTGCGCAAGAGGTAAGTTTGAAGAACAGTTTGTCCCCTGACATTAATACTCATGTTGATGTTCTTTGTCCCGCGCGGTATTCGGGGAGCAATTTTAAGGTGTTATCAACTTTTACATTAATCCTGCCGAGGAAGAGCGCATTCGCTAGCTTGTGGCAGCGCCTTACTGTCGTAGTTCACATGTGGCAGCAACGTTTTTATTTTTGGCTATTAAGTAAGTCGGTATCTGGTTGCAGGGAGTTCATTTTGCCGTTTCGAGTGCACTACGTCATCGAGAAATAACGTGTAATCCGTAGCGAAGGCGGAAGCCCACAATTTAGGCATACGGACAAGGACTTCAAGAGCTTCACATTACATAATTTTCCACGTACGTATATTTTGCGCTGTAAGGTTATTCTACATGTAACCGTAACTTTAATTATAGACCGATACCATAGACACGCGTTCAGATGTACAGTGTGAGGGGACTTACTAGTATACAAAGAAATCTCTCCTGGCACATTAATGCGATTCGTATTCGTAGCCCATTAGCGCGGTACACACGAGCGCGTTGCACTTGAAAATCGATCTGCGATTCTTGAAAATTCGTATCCCGGTAACACAGAGATTGATTGTAATAGAAAAAATATTTGCAAGAAAGGTTAGAGGACGGTCTCGTTTTCATAATCTGTTGCTTTGAGTGTGTTAATAAAAACATCCCTTTCAATTGCGTGACCGAAGGACACACCATTGCGATATTGAAGCTTCGAGTTTGATAATAGGATGCTTGCCTTTCCTAGCGACTACTTTCCTCCTCGGAAAGGCTAAGGACAGCTACGCTAAAACCAACACTGTGAGCAAATCCTAGACTCAAACTCACTGAATTTCGTGTGTTTGATTTAAGGTAGAGCGAAATGCACTGGGTACTAGCACGTGGAGAATATGCGAGCTCCTTGCGGTATCCATTTTTGAGAGGTGAGTCGCAGGGCCTAAATGAAGGCGGCAAGAAAAATGATCGCAAACACAGGCGCTAAATATAATTCTTGTAATATTTTACGCATTTCGCCTGTTTACTTAAAATATAACATTTCAAAATATAAACAAATTTCCCAAAAATAAATTTCCGGATGCGTGAAGAATTCAGCGCAGTAGCTTAGCGCACTGGCTGTTCAGCCACTGTAGGAACAAACTAACAAATATGCATCAAATATGCATCGAGCAGTCTGTCTAAAGAAGCATGCTGCATTGTTTCTTAACGGCGCATGCGCCCTGATGAATATGCCTTGAGTTTATTGCAATCCATTTCTGTATACTAAGAACAATCTTAGTCAAATAGTGGAGAAACGTGAATTTGCTTTCATATATGCAAGGATACCCTCTCACACAATAATTGCCAAGTATCCCAAAATCAGATCAATTTACAATAACAAAAATCTTTCTTGCAACTATCTACGCAATACAAAAATGGTTCTTAAGCGTACCTCTGAATATAAACTAAAAAAAAGCAGTTGCAAACGGTGGTGTTTTGTTTCAGATTGAGCTCTGTTCAGCTCGTGTACTTACGCCATGTTTTACCGCGATCTGAAGAAGATAAGCAAGTTGATAGCAAACGCGATTTTCAGTGAAGATAACATTGCAACTGTTTGCGTTTTGTTTGCATAGAACGTCAATTAAGTGTGAAAAAGACAACATTTTCTAATTAGATAATGTTGACACAGAATGAATGCAACTACGGAAAAAGATGCGCCGAAATTCGCATGTCAATAGGATTGACATAATGGTGGCTTGGCTTATGATGTGATGTAGAAAATATAAACACTAGCAAAAAGCAATATCAGGGGAATTTGAGCAATCACCGCGGTTTATGTTTCTATAGTGTGCATAGCCCTCGGTTCTGGTATTTACTATGAAGCATGTCTGTGTATTTGGTGTAACATAATTGAGCGTTTTAGGATGAAGGTAGCACTATGTAAATTATTTACTCAGTAGTTTTGTCAAACAGATCATGCGTCACCGCAATTATAAAAAATACACCACTTGTAACACTTGTAACGCTTTTAATCATTGTTTGCCTTAGTCAACTATAAGTTACATCTTCTAGGCAACTGCGCAGAAGCCAGGACAGAAACAAGGAACTAAAGGGAAGGACTGCGCTCGTCTCTCCCTTTCGTTCTTTCATTGAGTCCCGTCTGCTGCGTAGTTTGCCAGAAGAGCAAACCTTACCACCTCGTCCAGCTTTCACCGCTTGTTACATGTAAACTACATGTTTATTTTCGTGGTGTTTTCTAGCACATTTGCGCATAGTTTACACAATATTTCAAAGCGTAGCACTTGCTGTGTAGGTTAGATCTCGCACACACACAACAAAACACTTTGGGATCACGCCATCGCTAGCGAGCCTTCCATTCTGATCCTTTCATAGCAGCTGTATTCAGTTAACGTGATAGCTCTCCTCGCTAGGTATTACTCACACCTTGTGTTAGCAAGGCAGCAGTAGTGTGTAATCGCTATGTAACGTCTACTTCTCAAGTCTCAAATTAGCAAGGTTACAATCCTTTGGGAAATATGGGACGGAAAGCAAAAAAAATAATTATCAGTACTTTATAAACCCGCTGTAATTGCTTTGTTTGTGCAGGAGTACTGATGGAAGTCGACTGAGTTCTGAACGTGCACCATATATTTTTTTCGCTGTCGTTCACAAACCGCTGAAAACGATGGTAGTGTAAAAGAGCAAGCAGATTATCACTAGGGCGGAGACAACGTGAACATCGTCGAATGAGAAGCTTCCTTCCAAACCCAAGGCTTGACAAAGTGTCACCTGCAAAAGAATGTACACAATGAATCTCCTCATACACATGATTTATCAAAGGATCGCAGCATACTACTTTGACACAGAAAAAAGAATCGAAAGGAAAACACATGAACAAAAAAGAACTCGGATTATCTATCGACCATAGCATGCACGTTATCTGGATATACGTTGGTAAAATATTCTGTTGGGTCATTCAATATCCTGTTGACGTTCATATTTCTCTACTTATTAATATGGCACGTATATAAATTCCGGTAATTTGATGGAGTATTAAAAGAGTGAGCTCCGTGTACGATGATTATACAATACAGAACAAAAATGTTACGAACTCTATCGCATTTCCTTGATAGCGAAGACTTTATGAATATAATACCACCGCATCTCCACGAAGTGAATGATGATGAGTGGACGAAGCACGGAGGGATCGTTCCG
This sequence comes from Rhipicephalus sanguineus, assembly GCF_013339695.2. Classification (NCBI taxonomy): domain Eukaryota; kingdom Metazoa; phylum Arthropoda; class Arachnida; order Ixodida; family Ixodidae; genus Rhipicephalus; species Rhipicephalus sanguineus. The sequence goes on along the minus strand of NC_051180.1, from coordinate 120,677,278 downwards.
TTTTACAGTAAATCACCCGTGACTCTCGTTTCTTTTCACTGCAGTGTGCATTGTGCTGCTTGATTGATGCTTGATTGGTGGGCGCTTAATGTTGGTGTTTTTACGGTGTTTTGTAATTTTATTTTTGTGCTTGCTCACATTTTGTTACCCTTTAGATGTGTTGTTTTTAGTGTTTTGTTATTTGATTTTTGTGCTTGTTCACGTTTTGTAAACCTTTTTTCACGGATGTTTTCGGTTTCGATTGTACACATTGCTGTTATATATTTTCTCAGATGTTTCCGGCTTCCATTGTACAAGGTGCTTTCGGTTTCGGTTTCGTGTACCGTAACGGCTGGATGCGGATGGATGGGCAAGCCTCAGCCAACAAGATAACTTCTTGCGCAAGCGCGCGCTCACTTATCATCAACGACCCCGAAGAAAAAGAGGAAGAATACTTCTCTTTGGCGCGAGCGCATGCTCACTAATCATCATCAAGGCACTCGAAGAGTAAGATGAAGAAAACTTTTCCTTGGCATGAGTGCTGTCGGTTTCGGTTTCGTGTACAGTGACGGCCGGACGCGGATGGTTGGACAAGCCTCGGCCTTAAGGTGCTTCACCCCTAAAACAATAATGGTGTAATATAAGTAAACGCAGCTAGCTGAAAATAAATGGCAAGTCAATAAACACATTGCATTCAAGTGTAGTTATATTTTTAGTGACAGTACAACCTCGCGGGCCAGCAAACCGGAAGGCAATCTCTATACTCGCCGACAACTTTTCTTGGCACTGAAGGGAAATCTACGGGGGCGCAGCGTCTGCACATGTACTGCTACGCGAAGTAGTCCGGTTTGGCGCGCGTCTCGTAACGCCGTGGAGTGTGATGGCTAGCGTTGCACTTCGACGCAAACGCTGCTTAGCGTCTAAGGTGCGGGTAAAAGGCGCGACTTTTTCACGCACACAAAAACGCAAAGTGACAACGTGTAAAGTAAAAGAAATGCAGATATGTCGCTTGTGTGCGCTGCGTTCCGTCACAAAAAGCTACATGTAGAAAATTAAGGAGCATTTTATATATCTCACACAGAAAATACGGAGGCAATTGTGGGACTACATTCATTAGCGGTAGGATACGTGCATTGTGACTCTGTAGCCTTCGCTTCAATGTCATGAAAAGTTGTCCGCGAGTATAGGTCATAATGAGGGCACGCGCTTTCAATGCACTTAAGGAACTTTATGGTCCAATGTTGCCTTGCTCTGCAAGGGCATGCTTTCTTCTGCAAAAAAAATGTTCTCTGTTCAAATATCTGGACTCACAAAAAAATGAATATTACTTAACACGTCAAAGACTACCTTTACACAACCATGAGCTTTTCGAGACATCAAGATGCATTTCTCTAATCATTAAGCCTTATCAGTTCATTCGGAGATGACAATATTTTGAATGGGCGAGTAACGCGTGGTTACTACGCTCATCCCTGCCCCCTGCTACCCTGACACCTTGGTATATAAGGTGGCGGTCCCACTCCGGCGAACCCCCTCCGCATTTTACGCATTGTTTGCGGACGCACTGTGCTCGTTGCGCTTAACAAATAAAAAATAATTGTAATAATTCAGAAAGCTTATGATCTCCGCTTTCCAATGACACCTGGTGTTAATGCCTTTTCGGAAGCGTTACCTAATAGCAATGAAAATAGTGTGAGCAACAAAAGGCATTTTTGTTGTACAAGCCTCCGTTCTACTGTCAGTACGGCGAAACTGTTCAACATAACAAGACCAAATTTACCGTGCCTTTAGAAGAAGTGCTATTTAAGGTTTCTATGAAGAGATATTAGCCATAAAATAATTAGTAATTTATTTACGCTCCAATGAAAATGGGCAAAATATTAAAAGTTTTTGTGAGAATATCTTTTTTACTTTTCAAAGCAGAACAATAATATTTAGTGGCTACGTAGACTACATTACACTTATTTTCCATGCGAAGTGGCTTTGCGTTCTGACGAAAACTTGATGAATTATTATTGTGTCAATGCGGCAGTTTATGGCTGTACTTGGTCACGCATTACCGATGAAGCGACAAAACTATGCAAGCTGATACTGTGAACTTCTACATAATGAAGAAGCAAGGCCCTTTCTACGATTCTATGAAGAGAAAATTCCTTTATCTTCATTAGGGAACCTGCAAGACAGCAGTGAATTTACGTAATTTTCCTGCTGACCAGTCCCGTAGAAACTCGCTTTTTTTTTCTTTTAGACGCTAATTGCCAACGAGTGTTGCACATTAGTAGATGCATATTGTGTCTTTTATCTACTTGTGCTCACTAACCTGACCACTCAGTGCTTCAAACAAAATATTTTCAATGAATCATAAGTCTCACAGGCGTTTTTTGGTGGTAGCTCCATCTATGAAATGAAACATCAAGTTGCTTTATGCGAGTTCAAGCGTTCGCCAAAAGTGGCGCAATTAAACATAATAAAACGGGTAGAACAGGCATGAATTATATCTCCAGGCCTCATAGTTTGCTTCACTAGCTAAGTCTAGTCGCCGCGCGTAACAAACACCAACCGTAAAAGGAGGAGGGCTTAGTGATAAACCCTTTCCACTCGCCCCACGTCAGCAGGTGGGGCGGTCTCATCAAGCGGCAAATGGTTTCGGTATGCAGGAAGATTGCGCGTTCGTCACACGTTCTTAGAACCAGTGTTCCCCGGCACGTCTTTAGTAATGTGCATCTCTTTGTGGTTCAGCTGCTCGTGTTTTGCGCGTTCCTTTGAGTGTTTTCGTGCCTGTGAGGTTCGAAATTGTGAAAGGAAGGACGCTGACATGCCGTGTGAATGATATGTATGTAGCGCCGCTTTAAAAGGGACACGATGGTGAACGTATGAAAGCTTGTCATTGCCGGAATTTTCAAAGTATGCCTGTCGAGCATTGTGCCGACAACTTCCACTGACCAGTAGTGGTAAGTTGTACCCAATCAGGTAATTACATCCTAGTTGCAACGATGCGACAGAAGCGAGACTTTGTTGAAGATGCAGAACGTTCTAGTCAACGTGGCAGAATATTCAACGTACGGGACCCTGGAAAAGTTATATTGTGCTTTGTGAAAAGACGCACTCACTTCGGATAAGACGATCACTGTCTTTGCCACTAATGAGCGCTACGGTGTCAGGAAACAGTTCTACTGAGGAGGACTACTCTACCTAGTGATAACGCTGTTGCGCACTGCTACTTTGTCGTAAAGCGGCTTGCTGCGTAGCCAGAACTACTACTAATGATCGGATAACAACTAGTTCGTAGCAAAGTACAAGGCGGACAGTGCAATGTCTGGTCAACGAAGAATAACCTGACTTAGACGCACGTGAGAGTGGCCACATGAACAAGATAGTGCCGATATATATGCTACTGACGAACATTTTGTTGAAAAACTTTTGCGGCAACCTAAATGGAAAACTTGTCGATGGTGCCTGTAAGTCAAAATAAAGGAAAACCACAGCTTTCCACAACAAATAAGTGTATTCATGCTTTTATAGAACAAGCATAAATAAAAACTGGATTCTGTAAAAGCCTACATGACCGGTCATGTAAGACCCCAAGGCGACCCTGTCCAGCTCTGACCCAGTGCAGCAACAAGCCTTGGTCGACCGTCGTGCCCGGGCGGTGGCAAGGGCCAATGGTCTTCCGGACTAGGAGGCCCACCCCCAATAGCGACTTATTTCTACCAATAAATGTTGTATTCTCTCCCTCCCAAGGGGGGGGGGGCGCCCAGCCCCCTCGTGTGCACGCCTACGCTGGCCGATGTACCTATACTCAGTTTCATACAATATATGCAACGCTGTGGAAGCTATACAAGAAGTTCAGTCAGCAGTATGTGTGACTACGCGCGTCTTGCGCCTGGCTTTCATTGTTGTAAACGCTCGTGCGAGACGACCACGAACGCGCCTGCACAGCGTCGCGAAAGGTTACAAATCAGAACAAAGAGACGAAAATAACGGGGTGTCTTGCCCTCCAACGCACAAACCATCTTGCTTTATTACTGTTCCCAAGAGAAAAAAAATCATGCCTCACATGGAAAAATCATTGTCTTCTTCCTCACGCAAACGCATTCATTGTCAGACGTCTCGCTGGCCTCCACCGCGTTGCACCATCTGTATGATACGGAGTATAGGAAAAGACATTCGTAGAACACGTGGACATGGGCTCAGAAGTTTCGCTCTTATGTATGTTTTCTATGAAGGCTCACTGGGGCCGTCCTAACTACTTATGATTTGCGCCTCCTCCCCGCCCTGCCACTAAGTACGATGCTGGGCCTAATCGGGCCGCTAATTGCCAAACTGCGTGTTCGGGCGCTTCGATTGCATCTCAAAAACGACTGTCGGCAAAAATTTAAAAGAAAACAAAGAAAATGCAGAGAGGTGCGTCAGTTTTGGCGACGGCCATCCCATAACTATATATATATATATATATATATATATATATATATATATATATATATATATATATGTGTGTGTGTGTGTGTGTGTGTGTGTGTGGGTGTGTGTACCATTTATTTGCTCTATGTGTCCGTCAAAGCAACAGCTTTTCCATTTTTCAACAAATGCTTTGATAAGATAACGCCCGCACGAAAACATCGGCGAAATGAATAAAGTAATCTTGAAGTGCTTCTCATACTGCTATATGGCTTGCGTTTTTCATTGTCTCATTCACTGCTTTCCATCAAACCGTAACAATTGCAAGCCAAAAAAAGGATGCCGCCAAACATGAATTCAGTATCAGCCCATCGTCCGTGTACACGTGGCTGTGACGTCCAAATATCAGTACGAAAAAGAATGATTGAAAGGGAGGGGGCATGCATGGAGCGAGTGACATTTAGGACACGATCATGCAGCCTTTTTGCTTTTCCACGCCCTAGCTTTCGCGCTTACGTCTACATTACATTCGGCTGTTTAGGGAAGTGTTGTTTCGTTTTTTTCGCGAATTACTGGTGCCCGTAAGAAATTTTCGAATGCCTGGCAAGGCTATCCTTCAAAACAAAAAAAAAAAAGTCCGCCAACTGTCAATTGTCTTTGGTCGTGTCCTTCAAACGACGCCAACCCTCGGCCGATTGTGGGTGAAAGACGCCGTCCGCGTTTATGCTCCTTGCTTTTCATCGGTCGATTCCCGTTGCCTCGCGCGGACACGCAGGAGTCGCGCGAGGCGTCACTAACCAGGGGCGTAGCCAAGGGGGGGGGGGGGTTGGGGGGGTTCAAACCCCCCCGAAATTTTTCAGTTTTGCTGGCGTATATAGGCATGCACACATACAAACGCACGCACGAACATACATAAAGTATGGTTGAACCCCCCCCCCCCCCCCCGAAAAAATTTCTGGCTACGCCCCTGTCACTAACCGTACTTCAGTGTTGGCAGTAACGCCGTTACCGGTAACGTGTTACCTTTTCGGTAACCTAGATAACGCACTGTTTACAATTTCGTATCTGTAACGCCACTATAGGGAACTAGAAAGCTATAGTCGCCACATCAAAAAGAAGGTTAGCGGCCATGCCAGTGCCACGACCTTGTTTTTATCCAGTGGCCGTGCCATTGCATTCATACGCTTCGAAGCGTTTGGTTCATGTTAGGTTCAATCGTCATTCTATGGACGTTAAGTGAGAGAGACAAGATCGTTTGTGTATTTGCGAAAACACTTGAGCGAAACGACGCCGGTTTCAGTCTGCCAGCTGTCACTGGGGCACTTATCGTCATGTCGTTGAAACGACGCCAACAGTTGGCCCCGATTGTAGGTGAAAGACGCCGTCCGCGTTTTAGGGGCGAAGCTCCTTAAGGCGGCACCCGTTCGTCCCTCATAGTCGTCGTGGTCGTAGTAGTGAGTAACAAGTCTTACGCTTTGACCTCCAAGGTGGTGCCGGTGGGAGATTTCTCCTGTGCGTTGTTGAACAATAAAAAATTCGCAGCGTGCGCGTTAACTAAAAGCCGAATTCTTCTGTCTCTCATTCCCCATTAGCAGCCATTGGCATGTTCCAGTAGGAAACTTTAGTAGAAGTAGAAGTGTAAGTGTTAGCTAAAAGCCGACTTCTTCTGTCTCTCATTACCATTAGCAGCCATTGTTTACCTCCAAGGTAGTGCCTGGTGAGATTTCTCCTGTGCGTGATTAAACAATAAAAATTTTGTTCAAAACGCCGTTGATTGATGAAATAAACCAACGAAAGACGCCAGATGTTTTGTAAAAGCAGAACGAAAGAACGCCAGATGTTTTTCTTAAAGTGTAGCAGTAGTACTTGTATGTAGCCACCTCGCCCGATCGTCAACGGGCGAGGTGGACCGGCAACGGCGCGAGGACCCTGCCGTACGAGAGTTAAATCACACTAAAAGACATACTTTGCGGGCGATACACTCTAGTGAGCTTTCAACTTTTCGTCTTAATGTACATGATAAAGAAATTATTTCTACGAAAAACGCAAGGCACACCTTGAGCAATATGTTTGGTTTTGGGACGCTAAATGGAACCATGAGGCGATGCGAAGCCGGAGCACTTGCACGATCGCGTTCCGTTGGCTTTCGTTGGGCATGCTACCGACCTCGCGTCGTGGAACGCGCGTCCTGTCTTCCCTCTAGCCTTGCCTTTAATTCGCACAGGGCGAGCGGGGAATGCGGTCGCTCTTGGCGCTCTTTCGCTCGGGAGCGGACTTCTTCCTTGCATTTCACCGATCACAAGTGATAATGAAGGGACCACGTAAACCAACAGTACAATAAAAGTTTGATGTTTAATATATACACGACGTTTCACACTCTTTATATTATGTACTGGGCGCATTTCACGGAACAGTTTCACGGTTTACAGATGATTCCCTCCGTAGCTTCGCCCCACTCATCATCATTCACCCCGTGGATAGGCTGTGATTTTTGCTCCTTGCTTTTTGTCGGCCGATTTCCGTCACCTAGCGCGACATATAACATATAAAACACGCGCGAGGCGACGCTGACCATACTTGCGCGCGCAATTTTCTCGCTTTCTGCAAACGTGGATGAGTGGCGTCGTCTGTTGTCGTTTTTCGAACTATTGGCAAGATGGTGGTAGTGGAACCGCCACCTTAACATCCACGATTAAGGAGTAGCAAAAATTACTTTTCGCTCTCAAAAATTTTTGTGCCTAAGGTAACGCCAACGTTACCATGTGAACTATCACGTTACCATGTGATGAAATGTGTATAAAGGGCAACTTAGTTTTCCAATTATTCTCTTTTCAAACTTCACATGTGTGTCTTGATCCTTCGTCTCGGTGTCTATTTGTGCGCATTGACATGTGACATATCCGAGCGCTCTCGTTTTGCAGTATCTACCTTGGATACAGTGAACTACCCTGAACATCCGTCTGCCGCCATGCAACTGCGAAAACCCACCGAATCACAGCTTATCAGCAAGTGAGAAAGTTTTTCGACAATAATTGGGATTGCGCGTTCTGCCCGTCTGTTGAAATACCATATAAAGGTACATATGCACTGTACCTTGATACATATGTATCAAGGTACAGTGAAATAAAATACCTAGGCACATTAACATCATTATCGTAGATTCATTTCGCTAGAAATAATAAATCATGTTAAAGCGATATAATGACGGCCACATTATGTGACAGCCATTAGCTAAGTGAGAATGTGTATTTTGAAGACCATGCATTTTATGGTATTGAATTAATGAACGATTATCTCAGCAAAATACAAGAAATGCGCCTAGATCAAAAAGCTACATTGGTAGCTTGAGAAGTGCAGAAGGCACTGTAGAGAAAAAAAATAAGACAGAGCAGCAGAAACATGTACACATTCAAAGGCAAAACACATCATACGCGAAGTGCAAAGTGACAAAATCAAAAAAGGTGAACACTTGCGCTAGTGAAAACAAGAGAACCTAGAAAGCAGTGAGAACAGAAAACAATGAACGGCCATTGAACGGCATGAAAGGAATGCACTTTCACTAGTCGCATATCAGCAGTGGAAGTTGCCAAGGTTACATGTGCATATTCTTACAAATTGGGAGATGTGCAGGCCTAATTTAATCGCATTGATACAAGTCAGTTGAATCTGTTTTGAACCACGCTGTTGAATCACCTTGTTCATTCCCTCTCGTTAGTTTGCTGTTTTGTTTTATGTTGCCATAGTTTTTATGATCAATACACAGTATTATGACTGTTGACACAGTTTGACAAGGTGAAAGTGCTGTTCTTGTGTCCAGGCCTTAGTTTATCCTCAATCGATCAATCAGTACAAAGTTGCCCAATATTCACTCCTAAACAGCGTAGCTGCGGTTGATCAAGAGGACCTTACTAACATTCACACCCCTTTTAAAGTGCACTTATAGTGATAACTTACATCAAAAACTACCCGAATGATGGTAAACATGGCAAGAGTACACTTTTGTTGTTGTTTCATATTTTTTACCTGCATCTATTTTTCGCCCCGTATACACAAGTGAAAAGCTCACAAGGAAATATTAGCAGCATCTCAATTTTGTATTAATTTAGTGTTTTGTCAAAAGGTCTGCGATAAGGACAGTCATGTGCGAGTCTTTGGTTTAGACGTTGATTTTTATGGATGCCGAAAAGTTTATGAACTTTTTTTGTGTCATTTTCAGGAATACACTCCTGGCAAAGCAGCAAGAGTTGCTTGCCCACCTGTTTATACTCAAGACAGTCTACTGTGGGCATGAGTGTCGGCAGGAATTTGTCTTTGGGGTTGCAAGCCGGTGTAACATTGCTGCCGGGTAAGTGGGAGAACGCTGATCTAGCCTGAGTAAGGCCAGATGCTGGCGTGTCTTTAGGCGGGGCAAGTGCCTCTTCTGGACGCTGCTGCCGACGCCCATAATTGTGGGAACACTCTACTGTACCTCACTATGCACTATGTCGAACATCTCGCACATCTTACTAAATTTGAGTAAACACTGGGATTGAGGCTGGTGGTTTTGTTTTCGGCTTTTGTTCAACTTTCAACTTAAGTCCCAACTGTTTTACAGCCTCTATGCATTTGTGGTCAATTTTTATTCAACCTCATGGCATATCAAGTCCTAGGATCCAATGTGCAAATCCACCAGTCAATATATGTAGGAAAAATTTGTTCGCTCCATGTGATTGCCAAATTCCAAGTTGACTTCGCAGCGATGTTACTTGGGTTAATTGTGCATGGGGTAATTATGCATAAGCCATAAAGTGAGGAATTAAAGATCCAGGAGATTTGAGCTGCAGAAGGCAATAGCTGGCATAAAGACATTAAAAATAGATGTACTAACTATGCATTATAGAAGTACTGGTACATTGCAGTCATGTGATTATGCGGACAACTTCCCAAGCACACTCTCAGAAATTTACAATGGTTTTCAGATATCTGTGGGTAAATATGTGCAGCAATATATGCAGACAACCTTGTCATTTTGTGGGCATTGCTGATTGCTTTTATGAATCATGGTAAGTGGACCTACTGTGAACACCACAGGTTTATTTTGAACTTATCTGCAGGAAACTGAACCACAAAATCATGTGTGACATGTTTTATTTATTTATTTATTTATTTATTTATTTATTTATTTATTTATTTATTTATTTATTTATTTGTATATACCGTCAGGGCTTACAGGAAGCATTATAGAGGGGAGGGGCTAAGGTACATCGATACATGCAAAAAACATGGCTGATCCCTCCGTCATAGGAATCGGTATAACACGAAAGTGAAACGTGTCTTCACAGAAGTAGTGCTTATGATATATGAGAGCTTGTACAATGTCTATTCGTGTTTGGCAGCTATAGCACCGTTTGACGTGGATGCACCCATGTTGACAGCATGTCTCTATCGCGACGACTAACGCCCATGATCATGATTAAACCGTTGTGGTAGCTGACGGTGTGAACATATATTTGGACACAGCGAATCGCGAATCCCGCGTAAGGATGATATCAACAAGCTCATAATCAACACTGGTACCCGGTATGCACTTCTTCGAAACGTCGTCAATTAAGGAGAGAAACGGCACGGTGTGCGCTTTCTAGTAATGGGTAGCCGACGCCTGTGCTCATGCATAGATAACACACACTGCACTTCAGCAACGCGGGAGGTAGAGGTTCGTAGCCTGAGCCGCAAACGCGTGCGTCCCGCTGGCCTCTGTCTCGCAGGCGCTGCTCTCGCTCCACCAAGGCACGACATTCGCCCGTCGAAATCGCGTCCTATCTGCAACGCATATTGCAGCAGTTTTGTTAGTCGGTGCTCTCGCAATTGAAGCAGTCGGCGGCAGAGAAATCCCGTTCGTGCACGTGGAAGCTGCACTACTCCGATGAGCCGACGCACGCTAACACGAATACAAAGGCAAAGAACGTAACTGCGTCTAGGGTGCCTCGGCGATGCCAGCGCGGCCAGTCTGCCTCTCTGGTATCGAGACGCTTTAACCATGACCTCCGATATCACGTGCAATCTCGGAGTAAGCGCTAGTAAGTGTCGATCGTGAAGCATTACTTCTTTTCACCTCTCACAGACGGCGGCACCGCCCCGCTCTGCCCGCCGCGAAAGAGAAGGTGTGAAAGATATAAGGCGCGTTCGCGCCGTGCCTAGCATCTTTCGAGTTGGCTTAGTCGGTAGAGCGTCGGGCGCTTGCCGTCGCGGCCGCAACGTCGTGGGTTCGATTCCCAGCGGGCTATCTTTTTCTTGGTTTTTTTCTTTCTCACCCGTTGGCGTCCATTTTATCAACGTCATATCCGTGACGGATGTACTTGGTGGACCCCGGCATAGAACACTTTCGTGTTAAAAATATGTATAATACAACGAAATATAAAGCAAAAATCAATATTGTAACGGAAGGAAAATATAAGAGTGTAGGCAAAAGAGCACGAATGGTAACAAAAGAAAATATATTTATACATCAGTGAACGAAAATACGACGCAAGATAAAAAAAACAGTGATAAACAGAGAAGGGCAGCGGATACTAAAACACAAGAATCGAAATATGTACTTTAGTGCATAATATAGATACAAAAAGTAATGATACAAGAAGAGGAACGAAAACATACCGGGTTACAAGAATGACAAAAAAATGAATACAAAGTAACAAAGCAGAACACAATTCATTATTGACTAACAACAAAAAAAAAAAGACGTAGTATAAAAAGGTAAGTGCAATCAAACAATAAATCGCAAATACAGTAGTGAAGCAACTTGGTGCAGGCTTATAAAGCGTTTGTTAGTGCTTTCCGGAAACGATCTGTGTCTCTGATAGCGACAAGTGACGCAGGCAGGCGATTCCACTCGTGACATGTTTTCGTCAAGAATGAATATGAGTAGGTGACGGTGCGCTGTGAAGGTACATGAACTTTGCAAGGATGATCGACACGTGGGCAGATGTAAGATGCTGGTGTAATGTATCTGGACTTGAGCTCATGGTTATGATAGTAGATCTTGTGAAAGAGGGAAAGACGAGCTAACGTCCTACGAGAAGAAAGGAGAGGAAGGGCAAGTGTTAGTTTCATGTTAGTGACGCTAGCAGTTCGATGGTAATTATTAAGGATGAAACGGGCCGCTCGATTTTGCACATTTTCGATTATGTTTGTCAGAGTAACATGGCCAGGGTCCCATATCGAGCATGCATATTCAAGGTTAGGTCTAACATAAGTGATGTAAAGTTGTTGTTTCAGTTTCGCTGGAGCTAAAGAAAAGTTTCGTTTAAGATAACCAAGCATGCGGTTAGCTTTCGACGTTATGTGTTCGACGTGCTTTTTCCATGAAAGATTGTTAGTAACATGGACACCGAGGTATTTATAGCATAGTACTTGATCAAGGGGGGTGTTGTTAAGTACGTAAGTAGGGCAGGCTGACTGATTACGGGAAATTCTCATTGTTTTGCATTTAGACGTGTTAAGTTCCATTAGCCAGAGCTTACACCATGTTGAAGTGTTATTTAGAGCAAGCTGAAGTGCTAACGTATCGTTAGAGCTTTCAATCGCGCGGTATATGACACAATCCTCTGCGAACAGACAAATAGTACTTGAGATTTGGTTAGGAAGGTCATTGATGTAAATTAAAAAAAGTAAGGGTGCTAAAACAGAGCCTTGGGGTACGCCTGAGCTTACCGGTACTTCAGGAGAGTCAGTATCATTAGTGGTCACATATTGCGTTCCGTTAGAAAGAAACTCTCGAATCCAATTAAAGACCAAGGGATCAATATTTAGTTGGCTGAGTTTTAGTAAGAGTAAGTGGTGGTTAACTCTTGTCAAATGCCTTTGCAAAATCTAAAAATATACAGTCCACTATAAAGCCGGCGTCTAAAAATGCGTTAAGATGATTGCAAAATGTTAGTAATTGCGTTTCGCATGAGAAGGACTTACGGAAACCTTGCTGACACTTATGAAAAAACCTATTTGATTCCAAAAAATTTACTAGATGTGAGAAAATAACGTGTTCAAATATTTTACAAGGTATTGATGTCAAGGAAATGGGTCTATAGTTATGAGGGTTGTGAGTGTCACCGGATTTGTGAAGTGGAACAACCTTGCCTGTTTTCCAGTCTCTGGGTAAGGAGCTGTTGTTCAGTGATTTCGTGAAAATAAGGTTAAGTGTAATGGAACTATATTCGGCAGTCGCCTGCAGAAATTTCGACGTGACACAATCGATACAAGGATACCGCACGAGGACGATCGTTTTATGTTGTTAATAATAGAGCTGATACCAGAAGAGTCGAGCAAGATAGGTTCCATTAGAAGGTAGCTAGATGCAGTGAATGACGGAGAGATGCCAGACTGAGCGGAGCAAAATGAACGAGAAAAAACGATGTTAAGTACAGAAGCACATTGGCTGCTTGGGATTGTCTCACCTGATTCATCAGTAAGAGCTATAGTTCGATGATCGCGGGTTTTCACAACATTCCAAAAGTGCTTTGGGTTGGTTTTGAGAGGTGATGGAAGTGTAGTGTTACAGAAATTAAACTTCGTTTCCCTCAAAGCACTGGAGTATGCTTTTGCTGCGGCGGCATAAGCGGACCACCTGCCAGCAGATGCCGATTTCATTGCAGCACGAAAGAGCCTACCTTTTTTGTTGGATAGCCGATTCAGGTGTCCTGTGTACCACGGTGCGTTGGATGACTGATACACCTTCCTTACAGGGATATGTTTTTTTATCAGATGACATGCTTTGTTTTTAAAACACGCCCACAATTCTTCAACTGAAGCGTCAGTGTATAAAGGACAAAAGCTGTCGAGGAAGGTAGAAAGCTCAGTGTTTATAGCGTCAAAATTAGCCTTATGATAATCTTTTATAAGTTTAAACCGCTTGCTCCTTTTAGTCGTTGGTACAGAGATTGAAAAATTCAGCACGTCATGGTCACCGAGTCCGGGCAAGTGAGTTATATTGGATGTAATATCAGGTGATGACGTTAGTATCAAATCTAGTAAAGATGATGTTGTGGAAGTAACACGAGTAGGAAGACTGACTAGTTGTGATAGATTGAAATCCAAGCACGCGGTTAGGAAGCAACTAGTTTCAGCTGAAGCAGGTTCCGCAAACGGGCATAGATGAGACCACTGGATTGAAGGAAAATTAAAATCACCTAGGAGGAAAATTGGAATACCGGTAAACAGTGCCGAGATATGGCTTAGGCAATCATGAATTTCCTCGCAGAAAGCGCCGATGGAATTAGGCGGGCGGTAGCAAATGCCAAAAACCATCTTTTGGAAACAAATGGTTACGCAGCACCACACTATTTCTAAATTGCATGCGATTTTCAAGAGCGAACATTGAAAACATTCATGCACGGCAATGAGGACACCACCACCCGTTCTCTCAGAGCGATCATAACGATATATGGTGACTGTTTTCTGGCACTGAAAAAGCTCACACGATGCCATTTTGTCGGATAGCCAGGTTTCAGACAACGGAATTATATCCGCATCCGTGTCATTAATTATGTCACTTAGACTGTCTCTTTTTGGAATAAGGCTGCGCACATTGGCATAGAGTATTGAGAGCACTGATGGTGAGCCACCACCCCTCGCGCTACCCTTGCTAGTGGCAGAATAAAGACCGCCTGACCGGGTCGCCCTCGGGGTAGCGGCAATGGCGTCTGGTGGTGAAGGTGCTTCGCAAACGGAATTGATGTGAGTATCAAACACATAGCACGTTTTGTTTACATATAGCTTTTTGTACCGTAGCTTGAAAGGCACTTTGAAAGCAATGCCGAACTCTGTCAGCTTTTTACGAGCATGGCGTGTTGATGCAGAGAAGTCTTCTGAAATGCCTAGGCCACTACCCCGCAAAGTACATTTCTTAGACAGTAGGATCACTTTTGACTTGGAACTGCAAAATTTAGCAATGAGTGGTCTATTTTTGCCTGCCACGTATTTGCCTATTCGGTGGGCCCGTGCTATGTCTCCAGATGATAAGTGAACATCCAGTTTGTCTCGGGCCATCACGATAATTTTTTCTTCAGATTGGTGGGCGTTTTCATCTGAAACGTCTGGCAAGCCGTAAAATAACAGGTTATCACGCCTAGACCTGTCTTCACCCTCATCAAGTCGGACTCGTATTTCACTCGCCTCTTGTTCCACGCGAATTAACGACTGGCGTGTGATTGATAGTTCTTGTTGTACATTTGGAAGATCGTTAACCATTTTTTCTACCGCTTGTAGCCGCACGGTAACGTCGGCCACAGCAGTAGCAACCGTCTCGTGTGAAACTTTAAGATCTGCTATTGCCCGTGACATACTGGATTGGTTAGACTCAATTCTAATACAACGCTCATTAGTCTCTCTAACCATCTGAATCAGCTCCGTAATGGCCTTGTCCGGCCCTGGATTTTCTTCAATGTCGCCACAAAGTAAAAGCAGTTAGGAAGAGCAGGGTTCAAGCAATACTTCTGGGCACGGAAGCAGAATCGCAAACGGGTCACTAGTCTTGTAACATTTGCAAGGTAAGAGGAAGGGACCACCAACCTGCACAACAAGAAAAATGTGCCGTGATTCCTTCATTCTGTTTGTGCCGCCGTGCCCACTGTCGAGGTGGTAGATGGCGTGTGCTTTTAAACCGTCCGCTATCACACGTGACGATGACGCTGACGTTGCACTGCGTTGATCGTAGTCAGGGCAGGCCATGACGCTGTTGAGAAGGCTGGGAGCTGCGCTTTCAAACGCACGTGAAGATTCAGTGGCTGCGCAGACAACCGAGTGCGTCGATGTCGAGCGGCAGCAAGGAATCTGGACAGCGGACAGCGGTCGCTGATCCGGGTGATGGCTGGTAAGAACGCCCAGGAGCTGCACAACAAGAAAGATGTGCCGTGAGTCCTTCATTCTGTTTGTGCCGCCGTGCCATGGCACACTAATGCAACAAAAAGCGTACAACCTGCCTGTCTTCACGGTTGCATATTTCTCAAAAGTGATGCTAGCCTTTTGTACTAATTTAGTTGGCTTCATGTCTAGGCTGACATCAAAATTCTCGGGTATCCCATTTCTTTGGATTGTACTTACACACTGGAACGGTGAACTGCACATCTCAGTGCGCATTATGATAAGACGTTACACTCATCTTGCGTCTTGCTTTACTGCTGTGAATTATGTGTAGTGCTCAGGTTCTACTGTTTATGTTGTTCCACGTGTTCAGTGTTGGGAGTAGGTTGTGTGTGCCACGATGAAAATCTATACATCCTTACATTAACATGAGACTGCCATTATCTTGATTCCAATATAATATTGCAACCACTGGTTCTATCAATTGAAGTGTGACTACTGGTCGTGCATGGAAATGAAAGAAATCAAGTTGTGCGTGTAAAACGAATTGCTGAAACAGTCTGCTCAATATAAGTGCTTGTGTTTTGTTACCAAAAAGTTGAACAGATAATTCACGCATTATGACACATTGTAGAGGAGAGGCATGCAACGGAAGGTTAAGCAGACATCGCAGTGTTCCAACGTAGATTGGGTGATCTTTCATCAATAGTAGCGTAATTGAAGGTGCCTGTTGTGTAAAGTTTAACATAATGAGCAGGTGGACGAAGGAGTGCACATATGATAGAGTTCTTCCAGGTTTTCGCACATTTGCTACAATCCTCATGTTTCTGTGTTATGAGTGTGAACATGATATTTGCGAACACGCCATCCTGTCTGCTGCTGTGAAAATACCATACTAGTAATTCAAAAGAACCTATATTTTCTAAATAACCGCTGTTTCATTGAGGAAGACGGTAATGCCTATTTCTTAATTCGTACAGATCATCTGTGCGAGAGGAGGGCAAAGTACACATGGGCGTTCACAACAGAGAAGTGCAAGCGCCTTAACTTTTTTATTTTGCGGGAGATTTGTCACTGGTAAATTTGGGGAGGTTGTGCTTGACCTAGGGGCAACCGCTAGGGATTCGCTTTAAGGCGGTGTCATGGTTCTTAACAAAAAGGTTAATGAATAAGATAGTAGATAGTCTTAGAGTATGCAAACAACTAAATAGTGAATATGAGTTATAGAAAACCACTGTATGCCGCGCTAAAGCGTGCATTGCGATTAAGCGCTAATTCCGGAAACAGATGATCATTCAACTGCTTAGAGCGCGCTGCTCCCCTTGCGTGCGGCTCGCGACAGTACGCGCGTAATAAATGCACTTAATGTAGGCCCGTTACAATGTCCTTGCACGTGGGGCATTTGCCTGTGTAACTTTCATATGAGTACGCAGACGATCTTCGGACCACACAGAACAAGCGCCCGCTTCTGGATGCGTGCAGTTTGCAGCTGCAGAAATAACGGAAATTGCTCCACAGCATACGCTCATGGAATGCACATACGTTCGGTCATCTGAAGATAGCTTTGTCATGCCGGTATTCACGAATTTAGGGCGACCGAAGCATTGTCGATATATGGAGAAGCACTCAAGAGGGCACGCGTTTACAATTTTTCTAGCGGCACGACATGATTAACTGAAGAATTCGGAACAGTAGGTGTTTACGTCGGCCTGCATGATCTCCACCAAATTGTACGTATTGACGTTACGCAAGCGCAAACACACGCCGATGGTATAACAGGAGGTTGAAGTTCCGCCGATGGATTACCAGCCGCTTTGTACATACACTGGAACATATGTAAGCCATGCGTCTGCAGAGCTGTAGCGGATGCCCAACTAAATGTGTAATAGTTGAGGCGCCATCGCAAGCAGTCGTCTGAACTTAATACTGTGAATCCCAATGCATATTATATGAGCTGTACTAAAGCACGCATCCAGAAAGCACGCAGAAAGAAATACACCTAAATAGACCTTCATGTGATGTCGTGTTCATCGTAAAATAATTGACAACGCAACAGATTAAACACGAATTGAAGCGCTGTGTCTTATTCTTCTTTCTGTCCGTGTCTAACCCGTTGCGCTGTCATATATTTTACAATGAACACCCACCAACTAGCCCAACTCGCGATTCTGCTTCGTGATGTCGTGTGCTGCATGCGTATCTTAACTGCTGGAGTGCCGCACCATGGTATCCCACTCAATGCCTTGGCTTTCTGAAAGCACAGCACATTGGCGTGAAACGTAGCTTGTTAGTCGACGGGAAGACTGCTGCCCGTGTCAGTATGTCCGCTTCCTCATGCTCAACTTGAGAATACATGATGCCGCTATGACTAGGTTACTTGGCCTGCAGATATTGCGATCACGCCACCATAGTTCAACACGAAGCTGTTTGACACTCATATTTCTACAAGTATCTGGCTTATTACCTTACGCGCACAAGGATGCCTTGACTTGCTTTGTCGGATAATAATTCTGCCTTCGAGGCAATGCGCGCAAATTCATTAAAAATATGGTTTGTATGACAGGTTATTGATTGACAACCGAATGGTGCATTAGTGAATTTGGCTAACGGATAGAAAGTAATGATTCTTGCCATTGGTGGCAGCTGCTGCAGAAGTCGCCTGACACTGCCAATTATTAAAAAAAAGAAATTGGCAAAAAACATCATACACCGCATATGCAGTGTAATGCAAGTTTTGTGTAGTAATAACAGAGGCCGAGCCTCCGACATGGAAAACATGATGCCACCTTTTGCAAACAAACATCAAACGAAAGCAACAAAGTGAAATCTGATACATGTGGGAACATGCTTCGAAGACCGGCCAGGCAATGAGGGTACACGAGGTGTTGTGGTTACGTTCAAGCGAAAAGAAAGATTCGAGTCACCAGTGGTAACGATGCACGAATGCCTTTGGAGCGTAAAAGGATATGAGTATGCCCTGTACAGAGGAGTAAAACGCCTGCAGCCATAGCTGGCAGGCGACCTCCTTGTGAGAACTCACAGATCTGCCCACGTGGGTACAATGGTGGCTGCCGGTAGGCACTCGTTCCAGTCCCGTGGCTCGCAGCCAACAGCACACGCCTGCTCTTCAACCTTCATGGGGAAATCTTCTCCCTTAGAGCGGCTTAAGAACAGTACCAGCGGCCGGAGCGCCAGGGTACCTGGAATCCATGTACCCCCGATTCCGAGAACAGATGGAACGGATGTGATTCTCGCTCTCGAGCCATTCACCCGACAGAGCGGCCCCTCGTTGGTTGGTTGGTTGGTTGGTCCTTAGTAAACTGGCACAACCCACTGCTGGGGATCGGCCAAGGCAACAGCACTCTGAGCCCCCTCGTCGTTGTTGTTGTTGTGCCTCTACACATGGCTGATACCCACACTTGGGTACTGGCCAAGAATCATTGATATGAAGTTTTAAATATGGTTAGTTATAATTAATGGTTGTCGAGCGAGCCTCCTCCTCTTCTTGTTCACCTCTAAACTGTGGCTCAGCCTTCCTGCTTGCTTGCTTGCTTGCTTGCTTGCTTGCTTGCTTGCTTGCTTGCTTGCTTGCTTGCTTGCTTGTTTGCTTGCTTGCTTGCTTGCTCTCTTGCTCCTAATCACAGCCGCCGACCCACTATGGGGCAGCCCGCCACGGTGGTCTAGTGGTTATGGCGCTCGACTGCTGACCCGAAGGCCGCGGGATTGAATCCCGGCCGCGACGGCTGCATTTTCGATGGAGGCGAAAATGCTTGAGGCCCGTGTACTTACATTAAGGTGTACGTTAAAAAACCCCAGTTGGTCGACATTTGCGGAGCCCTCCACTACGGCGTCTCTCATAATCATATCGTGGCTTTGGGACGTTAAACCCCGGATATAATATTATTTATTACCCACTATGGGGCATTGGGCAAGAAGCTAGCGCTAAATATAAATGTAAGCATTAAGATATTAGGGTAGTATACCTGAAAAAATTTAGGCTATTAGAAGTACAAAAACGTGTTCTTGTCATGCGGGCAAAACCAAGTGAAATAAATAACTGTGGCCAATATAAATGAAAACGAATGTTAAGAATGCACAAGGAATTCCTAATACGTGGTTCAGATATTGGTGGTTTCTCTGATTATCAAAAAATTCATTCTTATTATTTCGGAAACAAGCTATCCTTCTTCTGTCACCCAGGAGTTCACTGAGGAATATGCAGACGTTCTTGTTGCTATATCGCGATGGAGCAGACCCAAAATTAAATATGATTTGGACTTTAGCGATGCGCGTGGTTTCATCTGTGAATTGGCGACAGCTTTGTAAAAAGCGGCCGAGCTTTTCAGGTTCGTAAGAGCTAGGACATAAGAGGGATGGCACCAGACTAGATCGGTTCAAATAAAAATTAGCCGATGGAACATGGCGTTGTAATTTCGTGATAAACACTTCAATTTCTGTGTTGAACACCATTTATTATCGCAATTCAAGCTTCAAAAGGTAAAATTCTTGATTCCATATTTCCACGTTCGATGAATTTTTAGCCAGAGAAAATATTCTGAACCTAGTAACAGTGACAAAAGCTGCGATTGGCATAACATACATATACTTGCACAGTCAAGGGATATGCGCGCGATTGAATCGGCCATCTCACAAAAGAATATTGCACTGTGCACCCGAACCCATAGTAAGCACGCTAGTCGTATATTTACAGAAATTAATAATTGCAACATACATAATAGATGAACGTCTCTCATGATGAATAAATTGTTGAGAATGCGCACAAAGAATTTGTCGCTATAACAGCTGTCAATAGGTTACTGAAAGCTATGGACGAGCTAAAGTAATTACGTTTGATTGCGCTCCAAATATGGGTGTTTAATAGGGGAGTTGTAGTGAATGTGACCAGGATAATGACTTTGAAAATACATTTATGCTGGCATTTTCATCACTTACTGATGCAACAGTGGCGGTGATATTAATTCCCAATTTTAAGAGGTGATGTTCATGGGGCAGAGAAATTGATGTCCATCAGGTATTTTGTTGTCGTTCCTTGCAACGATGGCATGGCTCATAAGCTGAGAAGGATTCCTGGCAGTTGTGAGGTGGATGTGGCTTTCTGTGGCGGTGAGAAGCTGACTAGTTTGCTTAGAGCCGCATACCTAGTGCTCAGGAAACCTGCGCTTCTAGAACTAAGCATCGGAATAAGTTCGCTTGATGCGCTGTAGACGTGGTGTATTCCTTACCTCTGCCTTGTTGCAAGCGGTGCATCAGCAAAACGGACTGTTGTCTGAATGAGGGACTGGTATCCACTGCCGAGACTGTGGCTACGTTCTTCTGTTTCAGCATTGCGCGGTTGTCGTGCGTTAACGGGGCCAGGTGACACGAGAAATCCTTGAGGCTTTCGAAATGGCTAGGCCGGGTAGCGTGTGCTCCAGCAGGCCTTGAAGTGCCTTTTCAGAAAAGGAAAATAATTATCTCTCAGGAGGCTGTACGATCAATGTACATGGCATGCAGTGATGATGCTCACAGTTTATGCTTTCAGTGTTTCTCATTTCTGTGTTTCTTCTATCTATTCTTTTTGGACAGCGGGAGTATGTATTGCCCGGTGTTCACGAATTAACTTTCGTTCTAAGTCGGTGCTGTTGTTATTGGCCTGATTTTTACTGGTGCTGCGTCTCTTGCACTATTGTATTTCTTTTCAGTCGACGTACATTGAGTCACAGGAAACATTTCAGAGTATCACATCTGTTTCCGCGCGGCGCCGCCGACGCGATTGGCTTACTCGCATCACGTGACCTCTCGTCGCCATATCTCTTCCAAGCGC
This sequence comes from Rhipicephalus sanguineus, assembly GCF_013339695.2. Lineage (NCBI taxonomy): Eukaryota > Metazoa > Arthropoda > Arachnida > Ixodida > Ixodidae > Rhipicephalus > Rhipicephalus sanguineus. The sequence continues at coordinate 120,656,244 of NC_051180.1, read as the reverse complement.
TTTGGGTTGAATGCACAGCGTGGAATGCAGAGCGTTGAATGCAGAGCGTGGTCGGACGTTTACTATTACCACGGTCCCGAGAAGTACTTCGCCGTTTTTTTAAACGCGCCATGCAGACAGGGGCGTAAATAGACATTTTTATCAAAGGGAGGCACCTCCTTGATTTTAAGTAGGGCCGAAAGCACGGGCCGATTGGCCCGTGCGTTCGCCTGCTGGTGTTACGAACCAAGAGACAAATACGTCGCACACAACTTTTAATTAACGTACACACACAACTTCTAATAAACATATCAACCACTTGAACAACAAGCATGGTGCGCGAGCAAGATATGCGTCAGCGATCAGTCGAGGGACGCAATGTTGAATGTTCTGACGTTGTTCCATAACGTTCTCAAGTGCAGTGAACCTGAACACCGACTGCAAAGCTAGCGCAAACAGTCAAGATTCGCCAGATGTCGAAGTAAATGGCATCTCGCACGATGTCACTGCACTAATGCAACTATGTTTTTACAGCTTCGGACCTAGCGAACACACCCAGGTGTGACACGAAAAGAGACCGATGAAGCCATGAAGCGAGTTCGCGAGCACATGGCAACATTCGCCGCACGTTTCGTTAGTTACACCGCTAACTGCGCAGTCGATCCATAGCTCGCGATGACTCGAAAGCACTTCTAATATCCTCTTGAATCAACACACACACATAGTGCCGTTCCGCCGAGCGCAACACGGCACAGAGGCGAAAAGATCGGTCACTTCTCAATACACGCTAGCAACGCGCCGGGCGTTCTCGAAGGAAAATGGCCGCCGCCGCCCAATGTTGCCCGCGTGCAGCCTTCCTTTGCGGTACTCTGATTTTCCAGTGACTCTAGATGTACTTATGCTCCAGCGCCCCCTCCGAGAGATTCCTGCGCCTAGCGTGATTTTGCACAGCCTCCGGTATCAGAGGCATTACAAGCTTTCTGCACCTCACCTGGCTTTTGCACTGCCTCCGGGACCCGCACGGTGCCATGTGGTGACGCCATGATGTGATGTTACTTGATGTGACGCCATGACGACGTCATATGCTAACGTCATCGCGTGATGATGATCAATTGCATCACTCGTGTTCACGCGGCCGATGCAGCTTATGCCAACGGTAAATTTTCACGTTTCATGAGGCATCTAAGGTTTTCGCCTTAGTAATATGTGTTCAGGTTTTACGTCCAAAAACCTGATATGAGTATGAGGCACGCCGTATTGGAGGCATCCCGATATTTCGACCTTCTAGGGTTTTTTTATTTTGCAACCTTAATACAAGCGCACTGGCCTCGAGCATTTCGCCACGTAGAAATGCGGCCGCCGCGGCCGTGATTTGATTCCACAACCGTGAGGTCCGCAGTGAAACGTCATCACCGCAATATCCCTGTGGCATGTCGTTTGAAAATATTTCGTTTCACCTGTTTCGTAGTGATCGTCGCTAACTTCACTTGGCATGACGCCATATCGATGACATCACTTGCTATGATGCTATTACGTACTTGGCCTTGGCTGAAGTCGAGCCCTTTAGATAGCCATTTAGGGTGCAGTGTTGTCTGGAATGCGCATATGAGCCAGAATGTATTCTGTGCGGCCTATTCTGAGAGTCTTCTTGCGGCTGTAGAATCTTCTTGTTCAACGTGCTCGGGCGATTCCATGGGTTTTATTGGATGTTTAGTTGTGTCTGTTGTCACTCGGCATTGGAGCATGTTCACCAGTTAATCACAAGTTTACCAACAGAGCAACCAGGCCCGTAGCCGGGGAGGGGGGGGGCTAGCCCCCCCCCCCTTCGAAGTTTTGTTGAAGTATGTGTTTTTACCAAAAATAAGTAATAAAACTAGGTGTTTTTTCTCATAAAGTCAAGGTTTTCAGCAAGTGCCCCACCCCCTCCCCCCGCCGAAACAAATTCCTGGCTACGGGCCTGACAGCAACGCGAGTGCCCCACTCAGATCCCTAGGTCTTGCATTCATTATCATTATCAGCAGCCAGACTGCGTCCACTGCAGGGTAAGGCGTCTCCCATGTTCTGCCAATCAACCCGGTCCTGTGCTTCCTGCTGCCACGCTATACCCGCAAAATTAATCATATCTGCCCACCTAACATTGTCTCGCCCTCGCGTGTTCTTCTTTTCTTGAAATCCAGTCTATCACTCTCAATGACCAGCAGTTATCTTGCTTACGCGTTACATGCCCGGCCCATGCCATTTGTACGTCTGGATTTCCACTAAGGTGTCCTTAACAGCCGTTTGTTCCCGAACCCATTCTGCTCTTCTTGTCCGTTAAGGTTACACCGATCATTTTCGTTTTCATTGCTCACTGCCTTGTCCTCAATCTAAGTTGAACCCTCTTGTAAGATTGCGGGTTTCTGCTCTGTAGGTAAGTACCGGTAAGATGCAGCTTTCGTATAGGAGGAGGAGGAGGAGGAGAAAGGAAATGAATGACAGGCAGGAAGGTTAACCATACGCGCGTCCGGGTTGCTGCCCTACACTGGGGGAAAGGGATGAAGGGATTAAAAGAAATAAATGACTTCCTTTTGACGGATAGTGGTAAACTACCTTTCATGATTTGAGGTGCCTGTAGAATATGCTACACTGTAGAATATGCTAGTTACTTCAATCCCACGGTTCGGCTCCGCGGTCATTACCTCTCCTAAGTAGACGTATTCCTTTACCGCTTCCAGTACTTCGCTACATATCGCCAAGCGTTGTTCTCTTCCGAGGCTTGCACATTACTTTGGTTTTCTGCATATTAATTTTCAGACCTGCCGTTGTGCTTTCCTTATCCAATTCAGTAATATTGATTTGCAGTTTGTCGCCCGAGTTTCATCAATGCAATGTAATCAGCGAATCGTAGGCTACTAGCTAACCTGGGTTACCTCGCATCCCTAACACTTCTCAATATTGTGCCCTGAAAACGTCCTGTAAGCATGCGGTATTGGGGAGATCGCGTCTTCCTTCAATAAACCTTTCTTTATTGGAATTTTATCGCTTTCTTTATCGATGACTATGGTGGCTGTGGAGCCGCTATAGATTTCTTCCGGTATTTTTATATGTGGTTCGTCGACGCCCCGATTCCGCAGTGCCTGCAAAACGGCTGATACATCGACTGAATCAAATGCCTTCTAGTAATCTATGAAGGCAAATATGGAGGTTGGTTATATTCCACGCATATCTAGTGTCAATATCTTCTATTGTCGAGCAGCGCGTACGAAATGTTGCTTGGTCTCCTGGTCGATTGAATTCTAAGTCGTTATTATTTATTAGCTATAATATTTCTAAATTATTTGTAGAGAACGGACAGTAAGGTGATCAGCCTGTAATTTTAACACGAAAGCGTTTTTTGCCGAGGTCCACCAATACTTCAGTAACGTATTTCCGTCACGGAAATGACGTCGAAAAGATGCGCATGATCAGATGGCAAAGTAAAATTTACGTCAACGGGAGTCGAACCCACGACCTATCGAGTCCGCGACAGCAGATGTCGGGCACGCTATCCACTGCGCCACAGTCACACACTCTGGAAGCTTTACAAACGCGCCTTTTGTATCACACACTTTCCTATCAACGTGCTCTTGGTCAGCGGGACGGTGTCGCCGTCGGGGAGCAGTAACGTGAAGTAATGCATCATGACCGTGGCCTCCGAAATTAGGTCCCGCATCGTGTCGTTGCTACGCGGCCGTCCTTTTGGCTCGTTTCTAAAAGAAGAAGTGCAATTTTGTCAGCGCCTTGAGACGACGCAAGGTGGCGACCTTAGCCCAACCGTCGGCCTCGCTCATGGAATCCATCCATGCAGAAATTGCTCGGCGATGCGCGCATGCCTCGCCTGGCTGTAACAGCGCGTTCCCCGCTAGCGTTTGTCCCGACGAAAATCGCGGCCGGGCTACAGGGGAGACACGACCCGCGTTGCGTTTCCCTAGTCAGGCCCTGGTGTTCAATAACTTTAACGTGCTATGGGATGGCGACATTAGCCCAAGGTCAGCGTCCATTAAACGACGACCTGCGGGCTGCACGACCGATTTCTCTGATTACGCTCTCACCATTAACTACTACGAGTATCACATGGGTTTGTTCAATCATTGATCACGGACGTTGGGATAAAGATGTACCACTAAGGGTCAACGTCGTGGGATCCACGTTAAACGGTGCCACACCTGCCAAACACGAATAGGCATTGTGAAAGCTCTCTTAATAATTGTACAGTAAACATTCAGCTATTTCTGTAAGGACACGTTTTACTGTCGTGTTTGCCGACTCCTATGACGGAGGGATCAAACATGGCTTTTTCAAGTCCTTACCGTCCCCTTTCTTATGGATTAATATGATGTTAGGATTCTTCCAATATTCTGGTACTCTCAGCGCCCATAGACACTTCGTATATCGGGTGAGCTGTTTTGATAATATTAATGAGAACTAACAGATATTATTGCCGAGAAAAGTGTAGGGAATGTTATTTGTAGTAATTAGGATATAAATGTGAAGAAAGCAAAGTGGACGAAAATATAACTTGCCGCCGGTAGGGCCCAAACCTGCGACCTTCGAATAACGTATCCGATGCTCTACCACTGAGCTACGGTGGCGGTCATCCTCCCGTCCACTTTATGGGGTATATATGTGCACTTTAAACATCGGAGTGTTTGTCAGCGCCGATCACTGCCATGGCGGTGAGTGTGCAACACTATTTTTTTGCCTGTTGGCGTCATGAAGCACGTGAACTCTTTACGAGCTGGCAGCTGACCAATAATCCCACGCATACTACCTGAAGGCATCAAGTCTGCCAGAACGAGACCCTCGCTAAGTATGAAGAAAAGATTACTTCTAAGGGCTCGTTTTCCTTTGTTAGACGCAATATTAATGAATGATAACAGACAATAATGACAAGGAAATTATAGGGGATGTTATTTGTAGTAATTAGGGTATAAATGCGAAGAAAGTTAAATGGACAAAACGATAACTTGCCCCCGGCTGGGACCGGTCCCTGCTGATGGCGTTGCGGGCCACGAAAGTAAATGTCAGTAGCAGCGTCATTTGGCTGCTTTATGGGTAAGATGTCTACAGGCGCCATTAGCGGACAGGCTTCGCCACATGTTGGGCAATGCATGTGGCCTCACCTTCGAGTCCTGAGAGATCATCTGGTGCGGGTCACGATTTTCCCGCTTAGCAGAGTTGCAGCGTAAGAGAAATGAACTGCAGAGGCATCAACTCGTCGTGTTTACGCATTATATACCACCATCTCTCGCATCGACGCTTCCAATTTCAAATACTTCCGCTAAACCCACAATGTACTTGACGCGCCCGCGGCGAACATTATCTATCTTTATTCGCCATATTTATTAAACAACCAGAATGCCATCGCGTGACATCAAAAACGAATTTGACTGAAGTTCTGGTCGAACTTTCTTTGTTTTAGATAATTTTCAATTATTGCTTTAGTTTTGAGGAAAGTGTGGCACTCAACCACGCATCTGAAATGTAACTCCAGGCTTGAGAAGTCTACTGGATGGTCAATAGTACTTGTTTTCGTCGATTACTTTACGAATCTCTGTGATACGATTGTGGTGGCCGAGGCACTCAGGCGGGGCCAGGCCGGACGTCACATTGTACACTGTCCAACCGACGACGTGGGTAGAAGTTCTTGAGTATTTTATCCAACGGTAGGTCTCAATCATCTGCACAGAACGGAGATGGACACTATTATGTGCGAAACGTTTGCGTTTTTGCATCATATCAGTAGGGCAACTATGTAAATGCAATAAACTTGCACATCACCATTTCAAGGGAATCGGTATTCTATTGCAACAAAACAATGTCATAATACGTTGATTTATGCGTTGTATAAAAACGCATTTAAAATCAATTGCAAATGAATATTAACTTACCCTGAAGTCATTCATATTTTGTTCTATAACTCGAATCAAGTATTTGCCTAGATCTACAGGGCAAATTTACTTTCGATTATGTTAATTCGAGCATAGAAAGATTATGCTTCTGACGTGGCTCGCTGGAAGAGGCGCGTCGAACATCTCGTCGAGCATGGTAGTGCCTCCAGATAATTGATAATATAAAACACTAAGCCGCAAGATGAAGTGAAAGGAAGGCACATTACTCAGGAGGTTATATTCATCCAAATATCAATATATCCTGGTCTTACTTAGTCATTAGGTCACATAACTAGCGACATTAGCTCTAAAGGCATCATCAAAAGGATGTAAATCGTCACCTATCGCAACCATGTCGCTCGGGCTGTCATGCCCTCTGCGATGTGGTTAAGTAAAGCCACTTACCTTGTATCTTATAGTTTCAGGCGTCTCAAAGGATAACAGCGAGTTCGCGAAGCTTCGCCCAGGGGCAAATGCGCAGCTATTCTTGTGAATGTATACTATAGATGCGCCCAATGGGTCTCGCGCGAAGAGCTCTACTCGGCAGTTCTGCAAACAGAACGAGCAGGCAAAAGAATGCACCCAACCAACGCTGCAGTAACTACACAACGGACACGTCATAATCACTCTAATTCGCAATTATCACGCGCAAAGCTACCGTTGACAGGCAGGACCATCTGCACGAAGAGTTACAAGGAGGATGGCGGTGCGGCTACTGGTTGGATGTTACATTCCCTTCCCCAGGAAAGGGGTCTGAAGGCAATGTGTTTGCCCACAGTTTTTAAAACCTAATTCTTGACGGGAGGAGTTCGACTAGGTGTAAGTACTGGGCCAAATGTCGCAAGCAGGCTAATGCCGTTTACACTGTCACGCAATACTCGACTAAAGTCCGCAAGCGGCGTTCCTTACCGTGTTCTCCAAAGGTTCTGTACTGGAGGATCTTCTTCACTATTTTATTACTAGCCACCGCTTTTGCTGGGACAGCACTTCAGAAGACAGCGAAGAAAATCGAACACACGCTTGAAATATTAGTGCCGAAGTTATAGATAATTTTGGCGACCAGCGTAGAAGTTCGCCCACCTCAATTTCTGTCATTACACGCAGAAGGTTCCAGACCTACCGCTCGACCCTCTCCGACTCAATTAACAAAATGTGGATAATCATTTTAGTGCACCATTTGTCCCCATAAAGTAATTTTGGAAGAATAAGTTTTTTCTGTACATCGCAGCGATCTGAATGCTGCCGTAGTGTGAAAAACCTAGGTTCCAAAAACACTATAAGAAATACAATTCCAGACGAAGCGCCTTCAATCTCTACTGATTGCTAGAGAAGAAATGAATATTTCTCATACTCTCCCAATGGCCATAAGATAAAAAAAAAACTAGAAAAGGGATGCGTGGACGTACCCTCCATGTGGAAGGGTTTTGTTTCTTTTCAAAGCGCAGTGGTGGAGGCATTCCGTTGAGTTGTGAATCGGCGGAGGTTTAGCAAAAACGCAAAACGTGCCATTGTCTGGCGGATCACGTTTGTGCAGCAGCTAAACATGGGGATTTCGCCGTCACAGTGATTAAAAATGCTTAGATAAAACGGTTAATTCTCACGAGTTCTCGTTGTGCACGTACCGTCTCAGATAGATTCAACAGCCCTCTTTGAGACCCAGGGGCGTAGCCAGAAACTTTTTCGGGGGGGGAGGGTTCAACCATACTTTATGTATGTTCGTGCGTGCGTTTGTATGTGTGCGTGTATATATACGCAAGCAAAATTGAAAAATTTCGGGGGGGGGGGGGTTGAACCTCCCCCCCCCCTTGGCTACGCCCCTGTTGAATCCTTCTTACCTCTTGGATGGCGTGTAATAAACTTGCGTGAAATTTGTGAAATCATGTGAAATTTGTCTCTTCTAAGAAAATAATCATGATTTTGCCGCAATTGTAATGTTATACAAAGTAAGACTAGTAGCTTACTCTTTTGAATCCGATCACACGTAACTCTTCAAAAAGCTGCTTTAAGCGAATACGGCCGCTCCAGACAGCGAAGCGGTTTTCGTGCTGTCTGTCGTCTCAACACAAAGTAAGCGGCAAAAGCACAGCACGTAAACAAGCCGTCTACTGATGCCTGTCGAGACAGTGCCGGTGCAAGCACTCGTGACCGTGTCCTTATGATCAAATTTTGCAATTTCTGCTAGAGCGACGCTGCCCCCCAAACGGCGCCACTTCATGTCCCTTTGCCCGATGAAAGGGCGTTTCCCTTCTGCTTGAGGAACCATCAATGGCAGGCGTCGCGCGTGGCGCTTTGTTATCCCATGCGGCCTTCGTGCGACGGAGATGGACCACTCGTCTTTCCTCTGTTTACGTCGCGTTCGTCGCCAACGCTCGCGCGCTTTTTATTAGGCGTGGAACACGCTATTCGCGAGGCGATGTTATTGCTTTGGACTTATATGACAAATGATGGTGGCAGCAACGGCAAGAACACGCAGAGAATGTATACATGTTATTGCTGTTTTCATTAATCAAGAATGGGACGGTTTGCCATTGTCGTTTCGTCTTTGCAAACGTTTGTGCGTTTGCGCGGGCGAAGCTGTACACCTCCAAAAGCCTATCATTATAAGTACGGTAGAAACATTTTTTCTACGTCTGCGGTGAAAGCGTCAGAACCTTATTGCATAGTGCGCATAGCAACGACATAGTAAGCAGCTGCGTACCCACTCTTCTCGCCCCCCTCCTTATCATCTCGTATATCAAAGAGCGGTCAAAATAATAATAATAATAATAATAATAATAATAATAATAATAATAATAATAATAATAATAATAATAATAATTGGGGTTTTACGTCCCAAAGCCACGATATGATTATGAGAGGCACCGTAGTGTAGGGCTCCAGAAATTCCGACCATGTGGTTTTCTTTAACGTGCACTGACATCGCACAGTACACGGGCCTCTACCATTTTGTCTCCGCCGAAATCCGACCTCCGCGGCCTTCGTGTCCGTAGCCGAGCACCGAAACCACTGATCCCTTGTGACGGACGAGCGGTCATATTGGAGAGTGTTCTTCGGGACTACCGCTTCTGCTACCAGCAATTGTTAGCACTGAGTGGTGTCGGCTAATGTTGCCTAATGTCACGTAGTGTTGACTAAGTACTGGTCATTATCTGTTAGTGTGTTCTATTTATAGTTAAATGTTGGCTATATATGGCAAGGGCCAATCCTTTATCGTTGGCTTCTTATGGATGGTATCCTCTAGTGTGGGCTAGGGGACGGCTGTAGTCGGGTAGTATGAGCTAATAAATGGTTACGTCTCCTACAACTGTTTACTGAAAATGGCAAATTTTAGATAGCTTTGCTCTATTTCGGTTCAGTAGCGCCGTTAGAAATAAATATGTTCTGAGAAATGCCGAGCAGGAAGTTCAGCTAAACATTTTTTTTTCCTAATGCCTTAGCACTGTATGAAAGAATCACGTAATGAATTCCAAGATATCCTTGTTCAGGATGGACAGCTTTCGTACAGATATTTCTGCGCTATGTCCAGCAAGTACTTCTTTCCTGCTCATCTCACGCTCTTTCACGGCTACTCTCCCTTTCCTCGTTTTCTGCCCTTTCAATCCAACTCCCTCTCGCAGCAGCGCACACACAGCCGCCTTCGCGTTGCCACAGCGAATATCTTTTTACGAGCTTGCTATCTTACTTTTAATGCCGTAAAAGGCTGTGCACGCATTAGTAGTTTGGTTTGGTATCACAAGAAGAATATTCTCTCACACTCACCGTCTGAAAGCCTAAGGCCTCGTGGTGGGTGACGGTAAATGAGTCCAGATCATTCCCGCTCAGTGCGGTGATATTTACGCCATCGAAAATATCGAGGCGTAAGCTTATTGTAAGGGTGAAGTTGACGTTCGGATTGGGAATCCGTAATATTGCATTCAGGGCACCCAACTGAACAAAGAAACAGAAAAGATTATAGAGATTCAGTGAACAGAGCTTGAATCACACAAATATTTCCCAAAAGCAGGGCCAATATATATGACAGGCAAAAACGCCGCCTCTACCTTTGGTGCGATAGGTTCTTATACACTGAGCCTGAAAAATTCATGGCTTTCAGTGACTCTATTAAGTCAAGGTGGAGGCAACATTGTTTCCTCGTATTTATTTCTGATTTAAGGTTGTCTTTGTTAAAACCACATTTCAAATAGACAATTTCTCGTGAGCATAATTTCGAGGTGATGGCTTTTCTTGTTCCTTTCTTTCACCGACCTTTTACCTTCTATACTGACCCTGCTGTCCCCTTAAAGGCGATCCTGCAATAGCTCAATTCGCACGCCCCAAATCAGAACCGTGTTGGCAACTTTCGCGTTCACAGTACACTCACGTATTCTTTGTCATTGGTTTGGCATCAACGCCAAATCGACATGGGTATGTGGAGGTTTTCGTTCAATTGATGTTTATAGACGAGGCAACCACGACGTGCACAACGCCAGCGGCGGATGCTCCTCATGTGTCGAAGGTCATCGGCTCGCCCGGGGAAGCGACTGTGCACTGACGCCCACGCTTTTTGCGCGGAGCGCGTGCTACCGGTGATTGCGTTTCCTTGTTACAAAGAAAGCCGTTCCACAAGTCGGTGCACACTACTCTGATTCCGCGGAGTGCGTCAACGGCCTCGAGAATGTGATAATCACTGAAAGAAGCCTGTGATTCTGTATATTAATGAAAAGTCATAGGCAAAGCAAGCGCCGAGCTATACGAAGATTGAAATCGCGAGTTATTTTGCGTGTCTTATTCTGATCATTGTTGTACGGCAGCTCAAGTGACCGTTACGTATACAGCAATAAAGTTTAGTCAACTTCTTACATATCGTCGCGCGCATTCGGTAATTTCAGAAAAGTGCACCACGGAACAATGACAGATGCGAAAAACTGTTGTAGTATTGCGCATACCACGCAATATTTAAAACACTGATCGCGATTGCGTGTCTTGCGACAGTTATAAAGGCCAAATCTCACTGGTGCTCTCGCAAATCTTTCTTGCGTCCTTCCCCTTTAAAAAATGGCTATTCCGTTCTGGTAGAAATACTGCTGAGCAATTATTGAAATAACCGATTTTCGAGAGCTCGGCAAAAGCTCTTGGTCTTGCTGAAAATATACTCAATGGTTTTTCTCTTGAGTATATCAGCGAAAAGCCGCTGGCAAAAAAAATGTTTACTTATCGTTGTGTATATTTTGAGTACCAGTGCATGTATCCAGCGGTATTACCAAGCGTATAAATATGGAAATCTTTTGATGAGTGAATCCACAAAACGTAAACATCCCTACCACCAAAGAGCGCATACTGCAAACGTCCAGTTGATAAGCGGTTGTCCATCGCATGAGTACTAGCTACCCTCGGCAACGTGATTTCAAATACAGACCCCCCCCCCACACACACACACACGTTACCTTTGGCGTGTGTGTGTATACGCGAACATGCTACCTTTGGCAGCGCGCGCGCTGTGTGTGTGTGTGTGTGTGTGTGTGTGTGTGTGTGTGTGTGTGTGTGTGTGTGTGTGTGTGTGTGTGTGTGTGTGTGTGTGTGTGTGCGCGCGCGCGCGCGCGCGCGCGTCACGCGGCTGTCTTTAACAACTTTACGAAGTGGCAAGCAGCTTAATCGAAGGTCGTGTGTGTGTAGCTGGTGCGGTACAGATGTGGATGATCTGCTGCACAATACAAAATCAGTCGAAAATCTGCCGCCCCAAATCTCTTCTGCTGTCTTCCACAATATTTTACATCGTGTCATTTTACATTTGATGGCTATCCATCAGCTCCGCTAAAGTACCTGTTTATCATTGACCTTTCTCATGGAACTCCGGAGAAATTATTGCGTGGAAGAGGCTGAACACATATTTTAAATGTGCAACACCTTTTCACATTCAGTTCATACACTATACACCTGAAGCTGAAGCCTATGATGGCTATTTGACTAAAAAGAGCTTTTAGTAGGGTTTGATGTCGTAGTTCAAGCCATACGAGTGAGAGACAAAAAGCGAGAAAATTGCTCACCAGTGATGTCTGGTTGAATTGGGATTGACATCTGTAGTCCCACGTTGAGGATGGCATAAGTTCCCTGATACGTTCATCAGTTATGGTCAGGATTATTACAATGCTGAGCCCGTTGATTCTACAAAAAACAAGTACGCTCACATCCACTCTTTTCGTTTAACTTTACCTTGGCAACAGTATGAGAATAACGACATATCATGTCGTGCGTAGGCTTAATACATAAAAAGGTGTTTCTCTTAATAGAGGTCACACGTAGCAGTAACTTAGCTCAAGAAAAGATTCGTGAACTGTTGAAACCCATGCGTGTTATCTTTCATACATTATTGAAAAAAAGACCTAAAATCAAATATTGCGGCGTTTGCATTCGGACCTAGAATGCGGGACCCCGCGCATTAAAACAGCGCATTATCATAAAAATTACACCATCTTCCACTAAAGGAAACCATGTAAGGATGCAAAGCAGCGCATGGGTCCACATAAAGTTCCGTTATTCACGGCCATTTTGCCAATGTTAAGGCGTCCTTGCAAGTGGAGCAGATTATGAATTTACTGTAGCTGTTGCTGCTGTTACTCATCCCGAACTGTTGTTTCGAGTTGAAGCGCTCCGCGGACTGTGGCGTTCAAACATGGGCCGCTACCTGTAATGAAGCTATACGCATACGTTAGGAGGGAGCACTCCGCAATGCTAAAAAACAAAGACAGAAAGACGGGCTTCTGAACCTTTTTCCCAAAGAAAAAAAAGGAAAGCCAGAACCATAAACAATATAACAAAAAGAGCTGAAATTTGTTTTGCGCAAGACACGCTCCATGAATCTTGAATTTGTTAGCAATACTGCCTACAGCAAACACCTTGGACGCATGCGAAAGAAAGAAAAAAAGAGGGGCTGGTAAAATATATAATGGAAAACATAACTGCTGATGATATGCGATCTCACATTAACTTTGCCTTGTGCGACTGTATTATATTTTGTTGGATAAGTTTCGATTCGCATGTCAGAAAGACTGACAAAGGAAAACAAGTGTTTAATATAGTCAGCAAGAAATTCTCTGTTCACGGCCCATACATCTTTCTGCCTAGTGAGTTTTTTTAAACAGTTACATATTTTCGGAAGAGGACGTCATGAGCACCGAGATTATTATTGGAATTAAACATCATATCGCGTTTCATAATCTATAAGTATATAAGTTATGGAGCCCTTGAAATTTTCCCCACGAATGGAGTACGCGCACTTTATTACAACATCTGCAGAAGCTTCAATATTACAGGAACCTATTGACGATACCGGGACACTTGCCGTGCTTTTGTCAAATAATGTAGTGGGAGTATGAGTATGTGGATACCGAATGCTTCTAGCTTTCATGTAAAAAAAAATGTTCCTTGTCTGCCTTCACGGCACTGTTTCATCTTAGTTTGATGTACCTAATCGTCAAAGAGCACGTGATGCAAAGGCAGGGACGGTTTTGAAGCGTACGTATATTATTAGTATAATAAAGAGCTGAGACACGGCGTGGACAAGAGAAACTGTAATATGACAGTGTAGAACCGTAAGCCTAGCCAGAGCAAACAGCAACAACGTTCAGCACGAGCCGCTCCTGTGTAGCGCTGACGATAAGACTGTGTAGCTAGCTCTTCAGGGTGCACTTCTTCTTCATCACATTTTCCCCCTCGCTGAAGACGGAGCCCAGTAAGCGTTCTAAGGTGTCGTAAGAACAAGGGGTTCGTGATACGGCTTGAGGCGATCCACGTGAACAGTTTCGCGGCCTCGGCGACGCAGGTCCGTAGTGGGCGTGAGGGGTTCGATGATGTAGTTAACGGCAGAAGTTTGCTGTAGCACGCGGTAGGGTCCATGGTAACGGCTAACAAACTTCGAGGAGTTACCTGGCGCAGGAGTGGGAGGCACCCAGAGCCAAACAAGAGAGTTAGGCGAAAATTGATTGTGGGGCCGTCCGTCGTCGTGTCGAAATTTCTGTAGCCCCTGTTCCTGAGTTGTAAGGGAGCGGGCTAGTTGCCGACATTCTTCTGCATATCGAGCAGCTTCGGAAACTGGTGTGCCCTCTGAGGAGTCGGGTCGGTAGGGAAGAATGGTGTCGATCGGAGACGATGGTTCTCGGCCATAGAGTAAAAAGAAGGGACAAAAGCCGGTCGTCGCCTGGGGTGCCGTATTGTAGGCGTACGTGACGTAGGAAAGAATAAGGTCCCAGTTGGTGTGGTTAGAGGCGACATACATAGAAATCATGTCTCCAAGAGTTCGGTTGAAACGCTCGGTCAAGCCGTTTGTTTGAGGGTGATATGCGGTAGTACAGCGGTGAATCACATGACATTCAGCGAGAAGTTCTTGAATAACATCCGCGAGAAAGACGCGCCCTCGGTCGCTCAGGAGTTCACGAGGAGCGCCATGACGTAGAACAAAGCGTTGAAGCAGGAAAGACGCAACGTCACGTGCCGTTGCGGCTGGCAGAGCGGCTGTTTCTGCATATCTCGTGAGGTGGTCTATCGCCACAATAACCCAGTGATTTCCGGCGGATGTGTATGGTAGAGGACCGTAAAGGTCTATTCCAACCCGGTCAAATGGTCGCATTGGGCACGGCAACGGCTGCATTGGTCCAGAAGAGCGGCAAGGATCGGGCTTGCGGCGTTGACACTCTGGGCAAGATCGAATGTACTTTTGTACGAATGTGTACATGCCGCGCCAGTAAAACCGAAGACGTAGTCTGGCATAGGTCTTAAACAGACCAGCGTGTGCGCACTGTGGATCGGCATGAAAAGCAGCACATATGCTGGCGCGCAGTTGCCTGGGTATGACAAGTAGCCATTTGCGGCCGTCAGGTTGGTAGTTGCGGCGATAAAGGATGCCATCACGGATGGCGAAGTGAGAGGCTTGTCGGCGTAGTGCTCGAGATGGCGGGCGTGCGAGCGCGTCAGATAGGTAATCCATCAAAGACGCAATCCACGAATCTTTGCGTTGCTCCAAAGCCATGTCGATGGATCCTAATGGCGAACATAAGTTGTCCAGAATGGAGACACTCGCAATGTCAGTGGAAACAGGCGAACGCGAAAGAGCGTCGGCATCGGCATGCTTCTGGCCTGAGCGGTAGATAACCCGGATGTCGTACTCTTGGAGCCGCAAAGCCCATCTTGCCAAGCGGCCGGAGGGATCTTTGAGGGAGGACAACCAGCAAAGTGCGTGATGATCGGTAACGACATCGAAGGGTCGACCGTACAGGTAAGGGCGAAATTTTGTAATGGCCCAGATGATCGCTAGGCATTCTTTTTCAGTTACTGAATAATTTGCTTCAGCTCTTGTTAGTGTGCGACTCGCGTACGCAACAACATAGTCTTGGTAGCCGGGCTTTCGTTGGGCGAGGACTGCTCCAAGACCGACACCGCTAGCATCCGTGTGGATTTCTGTGGGAGCAGTTGGATCGAAATGACGCAGTATGGGTGGTGTGGTCAGTAGCTGACGTAGCGTCGCAAACGCATGATCGCAAGCCGGGGACCACGCGGACAGATTGGGGTCTCCTTGAAGCAGGTCTGTCAAAGGTGCCATAATCGAGGCGAAATTGCGAATGAATCGGCGAAAGTATGAACAAAGGCCGATGAAACTGCGCAACTCTTTTAAAGACGCAGGCCTCGGGAACTCTTTAACGGCACGTAGCTTAGCGGGATCAGGGAGTACGCCATCTTTCGATACGACATGTCCGAGAATGGTCAGCTTGCGTGCCCCAAAGTGACATTTCTTTAAGTTTAGTTGAAGGCCAGCTTCAGCGAGACATCGTAAAACCTGCTCCAAGCGACGAAGGTGCGTTGGGAAGTCAGGCGCAAATACCACCACATCATCCAAGTAGCACAAGCATGTGTTCCATTTGAGGCCTCGCAGAATAGTGTCCATCATGCGCTCAAATGTCGCAGGCGCATTGCAAAGGCCGAATGGCATCACATTAAATTCGTATAAGCCATCCGGTGTGATAAATGCGGTTTTTGGCCGATCATCTGTATCCATGGGTACTTGCCAATAACCAGAGCGGAGATCGAGGGAGGAAAAGAACTCTGCACCTTGTAAACAGTCTAGGGCGTCGTCTATCCGGGGCAAAGGATAAACATCCTTTCGCGTTATCTTGTTTAGACGACGATAATCTACGCAAAAGGGTATCGTGCCATCCTTTTTTTTAACTAAAACAACTGGTGATGCCCACGGACTGTCTGACGGTTGAACGACGCCGCGCTTTAGCATGTCACCTACTTGTTCATCAATGACGCGGCGTTCAGTCGACGACACACGGTACGGTCGCTGCCGTAGTGGTTGGTGAGAACCTGTGTCGATCCGGTGGCATACAGTTGATGTTCGGCCTAGACAAGTGCTGTGGCTGTCGAAAGCTGGGCGAAATTTGTCAAGGAGGCATAGAAGGTCACGGCGTTGCTGCGGGTTTAGATCGTCGTCGATGACATGGCTGAAAACGTCACCGGCCGATGCGCCAGTTAAGGGACTACAGAAGAGGGCGTTGACCTCTGATGAACCATCAGGAACGCACGTGATGGTTTCGCAAGGCTCCATTGTGCCGATACATTCACCTCGAAGCAATGTAATCGGGAATGGGAATGGATTGCCCACAGGGACGTCGGTCGTACCACCTTGAAGGGTAAGCAGAGCGGTTGGGAGCGGTGAGAGGTGGCGATGAACGAAAGCAGCGGAAGGCGTGAAGAGCGCGATACCTTCGGAGGCAGCGGAACATGACACAGGCGCCAAGACAGTAGCGTGCGGAGGGATCTGGGTGTCGTCGGTGATGACCAACTTCGCGCAGGAAAGGTGATCGCCAGCAGGTAAAGCATCGGCAAGAGATGAGAAGGCGACTTCTGCACGGGCGCAATCGATGACGGCTTGGTGACGGGACAGAAAATCCCAACCTAAAATAATATCGTGAGAACTGTGCGGAAGTACGACGAACTCGACTGTGTAGGGTACTTCTTCAATGATGAGTCTGGCAGTACACGCCGCAACAGGCTGGACGGGCTGTGCTGTGGCAGTGCGAAGAGACGGACCGTAGAAGGGGGCCGTCACTTTTCGGATTGAGCGGCACAATTTTTCGGTTATGACAGATATTGCGGCACCCGTATCGATGAGAGCAAGAACAGATACACCTTCGAGAACGGCATTAATAACATTCGACGGCGGAAGAAGAGGGCTTGTACTTTGCGACGATGACGCAGTTCTTGCCTCGGGAACTGCGCCATTTAGTTTTCCGTGTCGGTCGCAGATGGACATCGACGCATCGGGGAGAGCGAGCGACGACGAGGAGAAGAACGACGGTCAGAAGCTGGTCGAAGGCTTGGTCGTGGAAGGGGCAACTCGCGGTCTGAAGCGTAGGAGAACGTGTGGCTGTAATCAGGTGCGCGGGGGTCGTCACGTGAATGTAGTGGTCGGCGGCGGCACAGGCGTGCAACGTGTCCGGGTAGACCGCATGAAAAGCAGATTGGCCGATTGTCGGCTGTGCGCCAAGGATTGGCGACCCGATGGACCGGAGGTCGTGGCGGCATCGTGGCGTAAGCAGGACTAGACAACGGAGGCGGCACGCGGAAAGTCTGTGGTCGTGGTCGTGCTGCTGCTTCGGCGTACGTCAACGGTGCGGTGACTGGTGGCGGCAGCTCTGGTGGAAGAACCTCAGACACTTGGTCTTGTATGAGGCGTTGTAGTGCGGGATTGAGCGGCGTACTTCGCTCCGGCAGGTTGGGGAGTAGTGAGAGCTGGCGAGCAACTTCCTCGCGCACAAAAGCTTGAATCTGCGAGAGAAGTACGGGATCTTGCGAGCGAGTTAAGCCGGACAACGATTCCTGATGTTGGACAGGGCGGCGGGTGACGAGGCGTTGCCGGCGGAGCTCGTCATAGCTTTGGCACAGCTCAATGACTTGGGCGACAGTACCCGGGCCCTTCGAAATCAGCATCTGGAATGCGTCCTCGTCGATGCCCTTCAAGATGTGCTTGATTCTGTCCGCCTCGGCCATGGTCGCATCGACGCGTTTGCACAGGTCGATGACGTCCTCAATATAGCTGGTAAAGGTCTCGCCAGGTTGTTGAGAGCGCGACTGCAGGCGCTGTTCCGCGCGAAGCTTGCGGACAGCAGGACGGCCGAAGACTTCGCTGAACTTAGCCTTGAACGCGGTCCAGGTGGGAACGTCGGATTGATGGTTCCGAAGCCACAAGTGAGCAATGCCGGCGAGGTAAATACCGACAGTGGCCAGTTTCATGGCGTCGTCCCATTTGTTGAGGACACTCACAAGTTCATAGGTAGACAGCCAGTCGTCGACGTCGTGGTCATCAGTGCCGCTGAATATTGGAGGGTCGCGCTGACGAACCGCGCCGGAGCATGCGGTGGCCTGCGGAGCAGGTAGCGGCGGGCTTGTGTGAGTTTCGGTGGTCATGGCGGCAGGTAGAGTCCGGTTGCGCAACTCCAGGATTGTCAGAAGACCTAGCAACCTCCACCAATTATAATAAAGAGCTGAGACACGGCGTGGACAAAAGAAACTGTAATATGACAGTGTAGAACCGTAAGCCTAGCCAGCGCAAACAGCAACAACGTTCAGCACGAGCCGCTCCTGTGTAGCGCTGACGATACGACTGTGTAGCTAGCTCTTCAGGGTGCACTTCTTCTTCATCACATTAGTAGTATAAGAACCTCAGAAAGCGAATATTGCATACCTGTTCAGCAGTGAGAGGTAGTCCGTATACTTGAACTGTATGACATCCGCGTTAGGTTTGAAGGCAAAAAAATGCCTGATACTGTCCGGGCCTACGGCACTCCTCGTAAGTACTAGGTTGAAGCTCTGTAGTAAATAAAAGCAAAAAAAAAGACTGCAGACTACTAAGACTATAAAATAACGGCCTAAATTAACTGAAGCTGCTTTTGGTAGAGTAGTTGTTCAGACAATTGAACCATAATATTGTTCATAGAACAACGAACCACCTAAAACAATTTGCACGTAAGCCTCACACTTTCGAGGTACTGCTGATATAATGTACTTTTACTTGGTCATTAAAATTATTTTAGAATGCCGGACCTTGCTGGTGTTGCAGTAGCATCTCGCCAGTATAGCACAGCTGACAATATTTACACGGAATACACCAAAGCACCACAACAAACAATGACATCGCATCTAGGTAACTCTCTGTAGGCCTGATAGCGAAGTTATTAGTACAGCTAAAAGGGTTTAGTGCGCATTCCACTGGTTTTTTTTTTTGTTATCCTTCTAACACAACAGATCGTACATAGAGTTTTTACAGCACGCATAATAGTCGTCTAAGTATCAGGTGAGCCAGGTAAGTAGATCTATGAAATCTTCAAGCCTTGATCAAATTGAAACACGCCCGCATTCTTCGTGCTTTATTCTGAACAAGTATTTTCGTCATGAAATCGAATATTGAATTGATGAGCAGTCACTCGTGTTGTTCAAGTTATGAGATCTGCCACATTAAATTACTGTCCTACAAGCTAACACATGACAATTTTCCCAACGAAGTAACAGAAAGTCTTGACAATACTTAAAGTTCGAGCGTATCTAAGCATTTACTAAACATCAAAAATGTTGCAATTGCAGAACAGGCAGCTTCGCCGCTAATAAGTTTAGATTGTAACTGCAGACTCTGCATGATCTTACGGGTTTTTTTTCTGCCTAAGTTCTGTCATGAGATCTCATTGGGGACTCGGGCATAGCTGAAACGAGTTGCATGCTTGCACCATATTACATTTTGAACAGGCGCGACCATGGCCTCAAAGTTCTGGAGAGAGCTGCTAGAAACGGTTTGCTGAAGTATTAATTTTTTTCTATAAGGAAAATCCGAATGGGACGAGTTTCCGGGAAGTGTTGTAAGAATGTCATCGAATTCTCAGTTTTGTGTGTGCGTAAAGGCTTACACGAATTCGTTTGCTTGGTAATGTACTTCTCTTATATATACATGCCTATGACAACTCGATACTAGTGATTTTTTGCGTTTCTTGTCTTGTTTGTAAAAACTTGTTCGCTTCGTGTGTCTCTGTGTTTCGTTTTTACGTTCAGAAATGTGTAATTTATGTGTGCATCCTGATCCATCCTGTAATAAATACATAACCATTTAAAATGCTACTTCATGATATAAGCGGTGCCTGTCCCGCAGTGAACACTTCAATGACGTTACGTTGCACGGTTACCCAGAAAAACGTACGGCGTAAATCTGGTCCAGATATGCCTGCGTCGCTCGCGCTCCGGCCAAGTTTTCCAGGATTGGTAGGCCTTTGATAACGCCCAAGCCATAAATCTTGTTCGGCTTAACATTGTTCTGTACTGTGCGTACGCTGAACAGGAATGCGGTTGATCGCACCGTTGTCAGACTCTGTAATGTGTCTGTCGCGTTAAGATCGACATTGAACAGAAGCCGATGGTCCGAGGCTGTACTGCTGAGAAAGTCGAACGAAACTCCTGTAAAACAGCAGGAAACATGGTCACGACAATGGGCGATTCGCATAGCAAGTGTATGCTTTGGAACGGACACTGTAAGCGGACTATGGCTTGTAATGCAGCATGCTAATTTAAAACCCGAGTATGATAGCGCAGTGCCTGTGCACGTATGCTGCCGAGCAAATTCCGATCTCGGTCGCCGTATAGTGATTTGATAACGTTCAAAAATGTACACCTTGGCGCGAGCATGCCGGGATATTTACTTTCACCCACGTGCTTTGCAGCGCAACACATCTGTTGTTACCGGCAACAACGAGTGTCATGCGTGAAACAACACAATGCAACAATGGCAAGCAACTATAAAATTTCGAGAGGTAAAATGAGAAGTGACGAGATCTCCATCTATACTTAAGTGGATGATCGCGGACAAGACCACGATAGAGGAAGCATTAGTTATTGGAAAATTGCGCATTCAAATAAGCATGTGGCCGTTGCACCTTCGAGAGCCGATTTGTGTACTGGCGCACTTCTGTACACTCTGAGAGTGCCGGGTTTTTCGCTAATTATGCCGCCGCTCCCGAAATATGTAACTCACAGAAGATCCGCTTCAAAATTCTAGGGACTTATTGTACTGCGTACACTTTATTACGTACTCTATTACTGCAACGCAGTTAAATACGATACCTAATGGCATCCATGCTTTCCCTTGCCTAGCAGCCTATTATAGTCTATTATGGCACAGCAGGACGCTGTCCCTGAATGCTGCCATAGAGATGACAAAGCAAGAATACAGAGATGAAAAGCCAAAAAGTAGGCCGGACAACTACTTCAGTACCGCTTGCTTGCCAATTCAGCTCAACCTGCAGGTCTTCTCCAGTTATTGACCGTTATGCTGTGTCGAACCAATATTCTTGGCAATGGTGGAGAAGCCTGTGCAACGAATTAAAACGGAGCACAGTGGTTTTTATAAATATATATATATATATATATATATATATATATATATATATATATATATATATATATATATATATATATATATATATATATATATATATATATCCGTTCATTCACACTTGAGATTCGATAATACAACAAATAACTGAATGCCCGCGACAGTGTCACGACGTGTGAAGCGGGATAGAACTACGTGCCTTTCATTCGCCAAGAATTGCTTAAATTTAAAGCCCCATTTATCAAAATGAATCGGGCGTCATGCATTGAAATGTGTCCCATAATCCCGGAGAGTAGCGATAGGACGCGTAACGTACTGAATAAATATTGGGTGGATGAAGGTTCATGGCATGTCTTGGGAGATTTAGCTTTGTCCTCAATCACTAATATGAGCTCATCTTGCGAAAAATTTAATAAAAATACAAGTACACAAATTTTATGTTGAGTTCACACGCGACGCACTATAGTATGCTACGAGAGGCAGCATGCGTTTTATGTGCCCATGCAGCGTATATGCACGAAATAATAGCCGTCATGGCTAAATAGGAGGTTAGCGAAGCATCGCCAGCCTAAACTGTTATAGCATAGAATTGAATTTGGATTAAGTGAACACCGTAAATCATAGAGCATGCACCATAACAAATGCTTTCATCCAACAGAGAGATACCAAAGATTATCTGACTTGATGCCGTGTTTCGTGACATATAGGCATTGAAACATGGGTGCTCACAATAATAATATCTGACGTTTACCGTCCCAAAACCACGATATGATTATGAGAGACGCCGTAGTAGAGGGCTCCGGAAATTTCCACCACCTGGGATTCTTTAACGTGCAGCCGCCGCGGCCGGGATTCGATCCCGCGACCTTCGGGTGAGCAGTCGAGCGCCATAACCACTAGACCACCGTGACGGGTGGGGGATGCTAACATTTATGACCAGGAAAAGGCACTTGAACATCCTTAATTGTGGGTGTTGCTACAATGGGACGACCATGGTTCAGCGTAAATCTG
The DNA here is from genome assembly GCF_013339695.2 of Rhipicephalus sanguineus. NCBI lineage: Eukaryota > Metazoa > Arthropoda > Arachnida > Ixodida > Ixodidae > Rhipicephalus > Rhipicephalus sanguineus. The sequence continues at coordinate 120,633,942 of NC_051180.1, read as the reverse complement.
AAGATATGTGTAGCCATATTGACAAAAGCGTGGTTCAGCCTAAATGTACAGTTTTTTTTAATATTTAATACACCACCGAGATTTAGCTAAAACGTAGAAATTACACGTAAACACAGAATGCTCTTCAAAGAAAGAACTTTCGGGTAATTAATTAGTCAGGTCGCAAAAAAAAAAACGCGGAAAACGAGACACCGAATAACCTAGAGAAAAAGTTTGTAGAAGGTTTTGCAATGTCTGAACAGAAAGAAGTTTCTGTGCTTCACATCCTTTGACAGGTGAAAGTGCAAAGTTATAGCTTTATATCACTTCTTGAAGGATGTAGTAATATATGGACAGAGCGAACGCGTGCACGGACAAATACTGCGTACGAAGCCCAACAGTTTGAATAAACGAGGTGTTGGAATAAACCCCAGCGAATATTTGCGTCATAGTACATGCATTTTAATCGCTAAACTGGCGTTTCGTTCTTATATATTGTGTATTGATGATAATGCAGTTAGGCAGGCCAGATTATCAAGAATGAAAAACTAGTTGATAGTAGTGTTGTGCTACATATAGTTGGCTTCCCTGACGTCACTGAAGCAGCCACGTTGGTGCACCAAAATAGTGAGACGCGAACTTTGTGATGTCACATTAGTGTTATCAGTGTATCGTATGCTGGTTCTTTCGCTATTCAAGCACAGATGCCCAATAACGCTCCAGCGACGTCGTTATTATTGTGGAGCAGGTTAATCGCCGTGTGATTATACTGCCTTGACGCCATCTACATTCTAATATCTAGGATAGCACCGGGAAGTGCTGGGCAGTATCGAAAATACATCTATCATAGATACTATCTTAGATATTGTTTGGGTTTCTTGTATCTGTATCGCGATACGTCTCGCCAGACACGCGTCAGTATCTGTATTTCCGATACAATAAACAATGTATCGTGTATATTGAGATACAGGATACTGCAATCGCAACACCACCGTGCGAAACTGTAGTCGTTGGCTGAACTCCGCTTGTCAACCTGATACTGCTGTCACTAATCTGGCTGAATAAATCTAATAAATCTAAGGACAGAGACATCTTTTATCTTTCCGCCAGAGTCCTCCAGCGAGGACAGGCGCGGAGGTCTGCTCGTACTATCGGTGGAACAGAGTCACGTGGTGGCGCACGCGCCATTTCGACAAAACTAAGCGTGCGAACGTCTACGCACAGCCCACGTTTTCTCTTCTCGATTTTTTTCAGCAGTGGCAGTATCATGACACTTACTCTTATCCACTGTCCTGTGCCGCGTACTTCAATGCGTGTGGCGTATATTGCACAAATTCTGATGCCGCTATAGTGTTGTTAGTGAAATTTCTATTGCGTGGTGCCTCCTTACGAAGTCTGGAGACTGCAATAATGGGGTTGCTTTGTGTACGGTGGCATTCACAAAACAGCTATTTGAAGGATCTCGTGGATGTAAGCTTACTTAGATGCGATGAGATAGACCTATCGGCAAATAAAATTTTAGAAGCTAGCTATAGCCCCACCAGTGCCGGTGCGAGATCTAATAAAACAAGCATTTACCTAACAGAATATATATTGGCGTGCCTTATCTTTTTCTTCCTGCGATCTTTATTCAAAGATATTTTAATATAATAAATCGATTGTTAGCGTGAGTGCTTTTTTATCTGTCCTTCTTTTCCATCTGATACACAACCTTGGTCTCTCTATTGTTTTTTTTTCTGGTCTTTTTACTGCAATATGCATTTTGCGATGTGCTGCCAAAATAACCTCTCCGGTTTATTCCTACTTTAACTGTATGTGCAATTTCTGCTATTGATTACGTATTTACAATTTACCAGGGTTCAACGTTATGTCAAGGCGATATTGAGGACAAATATATAATAATCCAGGAGAGCCTGCAGTATACAGAAACAAAACAATTCTGCTTACTACTTAATAAACTATCGAAAATGAGCTTTTTGATATATGCGACGGTCCTAAGGCGAATGTGAGAAATGAAGGAACGTGAGGACAGATGGAATAAACTGGTGTTCAGACTGACGCCATGCTTCTTTCGTCACATATATAATAATGAAAGTTATTTCGAACCACCCTAAAGATGTTAGGAAGGGGATGAAAGAAACATTGTTTTGCCAAATGCTTCACTTTTCTCATAAGCATCCCTACAAGCCGTTTTAGGCTATTTTAGAAAGGCACTGAATTTTCACTTGTCTTACTTTGACAGGTAACCTGACGATGCTTAATGTTTAATTGTCCTAGCTATTAGGGTTGCCGCCTGTATCGTGTTCATGTACTTCAGAGTGGGGCATAGCGCTAACACACATGGACGAAGAAGAGACAACATGACAAGCGCTAACTTTCAACTGATCGTTCATTTTCGAAAGCAACAGTATAAATAGATCCGTACGCAAAAGCACCACTCATCGCACATGAAAACCTACAGCGTCAAGAAAGGCCAATTCATTAGCAGTCAGCGAAACCGACGGGCAGCTGACACAGTTATCACCGACGTGTGTGTGTTAGCGCTATGCCCCATTCTGAAGCATATAACCAACTAGCCCAAAAATCCACGTTGACCAACTTCATATAATCGTTCACTGTGATAGTTTGAAACGGACCTCCTGTTCATTATCGTTTATAGATTTGTTTCCTATTTTTCGGCATCCATATATATAATTCTTACTATTACTAATCACCACATAATCGCAGCTCTAATGGGTAATAGTGCCAACTGTGGCTGTGAACTGCCACGCTTTGTGCAACTTTACAATAAGTCTCAGACGTATAGGCTGCGCATGCTCTCTCGCAAAACAAACTGTCTTAAAAGACTGGACTTAGTGAGCACGTCACTAAAGAACGCTATACGCCAGCAGATGAGCAGAATGTGAAAACTCACTGCAGTATTAGGTCCTGTGTACGCATCGATTCTATACGTATACATAATGCGCATCAAAAAATGTCGCTCCCAGCACTGTTACTGCTGTGCACATGTCCTGTGATTCGGTATTACGTAAATAGTAATAATCACGTGGACACGGTAAAACTCCAGGTAGCTATTTGCGCCATTGTGCGAAGGCTAGTTATTGAAGTTCCTGTGATTGGATTGCAATCCGCTAGCTGGTCAGAAAGCAAGGCCGCGGCTCACATGAATTACAAAAGCGACAAGCAGAAACCGCAGATGGCGCAGTGTAAAAAGAGCTGTCATGTTAAGCAGCCAAAATAACCTCACGAAGTTGCTTGAGAGTGAAACTAATATACTATCGGAAAGAAATACAAACTTTTTGAGATACTAAGAAACACTTCATTCAACGGAAACAAGGTTGGTCACAGATAAGAAAGCTTTAAGTAATTATTGTGTGTATAGGCGTTTTGTCTGATATTATATAGATCTATAATAATAAATGTGTGGATGTATCGAAATATCTCACGATAGAATTAAAAAGTATCGTATCGGATAAAATGATTGCTGTAGTATCTTGTATTTGTATCTCAAATACTTCTTGCCTGAGTATCTTGTATCGTGTCGCGATACAAGTTCAAGATATCTTTGCCCAAAGCTGTCACCGCGCACTCTTTTTTTTTTTTTGAGGGGGGGGGGGTATTTTCTTGTACCGTATTTCGCTCTTTTCCATAGTAAATCGCCTCTTCCTGAGGAAGAGTATAGCAATGCCCTAAAAAAGGATTTATGTACTACATCTCAACAGATTAACAAAACTCTAGCCGAAACAGAATAGCACGACCCCTCCAAAGGGAATAGTAATACAGCGAATGAGATTAGAATCCACGACCTCTTCGCGCACCTCAGATTGCGAGTCCGACATGCTACCGCTGCAACACACTGAAGATCGCAGTTATATTTGTTTATGTTATAGGTAATGTCAGTGATCTGTCTTGATTTCCCTCTTTAGTAACAAGTATATCTGGGGTTTAATGCCCGAAAATCACGATATGATTATGAGAGACGCCGTAGTGGAGGGCTTTGGAAATTTCGCTAACCTGGGGTTTTTTAACATGCTCCTAAATCTAAGTACAAGGGCCTCAATATTTCCGCCTCCATTGAAAATGCACCAGCCAACGCCGGGATTCGATCCCGCGACCTTCACGTCAGCAGCCAAGCGCAATAACCACTAGACTACCGGGGGGGGGGGGGCATTTCTTCATCTTTAGAAACGCAGATTTTAGTGTCTCCGTACATGCGACAACCAAACGGAAGATAATTCGTTGGTTTTGTGCTTCCCTGGATCCGTTCGTCGATCTGGCACGTGTTGCAGAAAACAAGATTAGCGTAACCGAAGTGTGGCATCCGCATTGACGCGCGAAGCGGTTAGTTATATCAGTGTAGAAAACATCGTACTTCTGTACTGTACACTGAACACTTCAGTTTTGGTCACCCCCTTGGAGATATTTTCGGTCATGCTTGTCCGCTTTCCGCTACTATAGCTGTAACAGTTCACTCTAGCCGTACCGACCATTAGGCTTATAGGGCAGCATACTCCGTTCGCGGCGTTCGCAGTGAAAAACGTGAATATTGAAATACGAAGAAATGAATAACCGTTCGAATATAGTTTCGATCATGACCGACTCAATGAGGTGATACTCGTTCATTTAATTAGACATATCGGAAGCTAAAAACGCGGATATCAGGCGTTCCATGTGCCTTCCGGTGCGCTCAAAGGCACTGCGTGGCGCTGGAAATGCTTTTATTTATTACTCGTCTCCAGCGCCACAACAAACAAATTTAGTGCGCTTCACTGCATACATGTGAGCTTAATAATGAGTCGTCATCGCTCGCGGTATGCCGGCACATCGATAGAAATGAGGACCAGGAAATAACTGCGTTTAACTCCCTCATGCCAGAAGAGTATATGGACATTCCATTCCCTTAGAGAAAGGTGTAGCATGAAGCTCCTTTCACTATCTCTTTTTATGCAGAGTGGACGATGTGTTTCGCTCCATACGATGCTTTTCAAGAGTAAAATAACGCTATGAAGAGTAACTTGGATTTTTTACTCCTGCGATACCCTCACCAATTTTTAGTCTGCAAGCCGCAATGTTGTACCCATGTTGTGCGTCCATGACGCTATGTGCAAGCTATCAATAGTCCTGAAACTGTCTTTCCATACCAACGGCCGTACCTATGGCGCGCTAGGAAAGTGGGATAACAAGGAACTAAACTAAAACAAATTGCAAGACAACCTCAACTTAAACATATAAGCGCGAATAAGCATAAGAACGACTCAATCAATTGAAAGATTCCCTACTCGAGGATTTACAGGTACTGCGTAAACATCACTAGTGATTGCATCCCTTGACCAAGTTAAGTGGGAAGTTAACGCCAGGCATTACGAATACCTCGAGGAAGGAAAAATAACGCTGTACCGGAAGTTGCTTCCTCCCTTCATGTTTTCTTCAACTACATCTAAAGGCGAAATCACTGGCTCGCCACCTGACTGACTAGAGGCATCCGTTAACTCTTTTGATGAGAATTTGTCCTGTACACGCACCTTCGTAGGTCCCATTAGGCGGAAGAGGTAGGTCCAAAAGGGTGTAGTCGCAGACTCTGGCACTGGGGACTTCTTGGTTCGTGATTTCGTCGCGGAAGCGTCCTGGGGCAAAGTAGCCTGGTGACATCAAGTGACAAATGAGCAGTGGCTTTTCTGAAGAGAAATGTGCGAAAGCGAGAAGTGAATTCCAGTTGTTCGCGACTGGTGAAACTCGTTACGATCCAACAGTATAAAAATGCAAATTTGGCCAAAATACTAGTGCATAACTAGAGAATTGGTGAAAAAAAAAACAGCCTCGCAAAAGAAAAGAAATGAAAAATTATTAACTGCGATTCGAGCAATAACCACCAGCCCACCGTGCCGGGTCGCCTCACTTTGTAATCATATAATTTCAAATCCAAATAAACTTTACAGAGCAAAAGAAGAAGGTGAGGTTGCAGAAACTTTAAGCACACAAGTGAGGTGATTTCAAACGTAAGAAATATTGAATGTGATGTCTTGCATTCAGAGAATAGATCCATTTGATAGTCTTCAGTGAAAAAATTCCACGAATACCTAAATAACCAAAGCATCCTAATCTATCAATTACAAAAATCGATGAAAATTCGGTGGTTCCAATCAAAGCAACATTTTTATCAACTAAATCTATGCTACGCTACAGTTTAACCTAATTAGTAAAGTTAAATCCTTTGCGTGATTTTTTCAAAATCTTTCTTTTCTAGGCATTTATTAGCACTAACAGAACACTATTGATAAGTGGTCTCAGTAGGTTAGGTTAACACTTTAAGTTTGAAATAAGTTTGAAATAAATTTTATTAAGTGGAAATAGTGTTCTTGTAGCTACTACCTTACTCCAGGAAACTAATCTATCCAATATTCGCAATGCCCACAGACTGTCACTCCACCAAGCGCATTACAGGAGGGGGGTTAGCAGACGATAAACCGGCAGCCGCTCCCTCGTGCGGCTCTGCTAGCCGGATTGTCGACGCGTTGGTTGGAATGACGCGCTGGACGTCGAAACTCGTGCTATTTCGCTTGTATATATTATCCGTCGGTGTTTTTGTAGTGTATGAAGCTCTTAACATTATACGCAGCGTATCGCGTGAGCTCGCGATGTCCTCCTCTATAACTGAATAATATCAGGGCCTTCGTAATAAATAGGTGATACACTGAAGTTAAGCGCCTTGCATATTGTCAGAAAAGAGCTGTATGAATCTTGCCAGCGACCATTGAGTCATCCGGGGCTGCACACGCTCCACGGTTGTCGTGAACTACGACCAAGTACCGACCGCGCTGCGGGCTCCATCTTGTCCTCAGCTGACGGATTCCAGCGGATATTAAACGTGATTGATTGGTTGATGGACCGTGTGTATATCTACATTACGGAAACCCAGCCGGCGAAATTTGATCGGCAGCCCCGCTCTCAACGTTGTCCGATTCACCCGTGTGTTTCTTTTATAGTGAGCGCTGCACTGCATGTTTGTTACTTTGTTGACAGGTGGCAGCACATTGCAAGCAAAGTGTTTCTGATCCCAGAACGCGGAGAAGGCGAGGCAGCTCTCGTCCGAGGAAATTCGTTGGAGTGATTTTGACAGTGATGTTCAAAGAAACCGTGCACCTTGACGACGAAGATTTTTCACTGGACATTGATGGCTGTGATATCACCGATAGCAACAGCGTTGAAGGAGATGCTGCAGCAGCATCTCCGTCACGATAGTCACTACGATAGTCTTGAGATCAAAATAAAAGCATAATTGCTCTGATGCAATGTACGTAGCACAACTTTTGTGGCCGCGTGCTGACAACAAGATCGACGAGCGGAAGCGATACGTGCAATCGCGTCCACAAGCCGCGCCGCTGAGTTGCCAAATGAACGTCACCATTACTCTTCGAATGGCTTCGCCGTTCTGAAATTCTTCGACGGTGCGAAAAGCTTGCGTGTGCATTCGTTTCGAGGTGCTCGTCAAAACATGTAACATCTGAGAGAAGTGAACTGTGCACTCCGCGTTCCTCACCACACGAGTAATGATGACGGAGCAACATGTTTAGAAACCTGGCAACACACTTATGCGACACCACACAGAACCCTGTCCATATTAGGAGTATGGACATACCGTGGAAGAGTGGGATGACGGTTGTGGTTGAGACGGATGTGGTCAGAGATGTTGACGTCACTATTGGCATAGGTGCAGGTGACGGTCCTGTGGGTACTGATGACAACTTTGCTGTAGTACGACGGGACATATTACGACCTACGGTTAATATAAGATATGATATGTCTAGTTGAAATGTTCGTTTTCCAAAAACTAAGACCAGTTGTCACAGCAGACTGTTGGATGATGGCAAGTCCTTTTAATGTAAAACGAAAAATAAAAAAGAATACCTATTCGTAGTTGGTTATAAGGGTCATGCAACACCTGCTGTCATGCTGGCGTAGTTTTTTTTTTCAACACCACGTTTTCAATAACAGCCATTCTGACCGTCATTGTTTTTTTTTTGCTTCCTTCTCAGTGTCGAACGCTGCAGACTTCTTTATACTACACTAACCTAAGAAAATTACTAGACCTAGCCTAACCAGCAGGTGCAGCCAACAAATACGTAATAATCGTCAGAAATATCCAATTCACGGACTTTACGTGAACAACCGGATTTTTGATAATCCGGTTCTAGTGTGTAAGCGATGTAATGTTTCAGTATACTCTTCTGCTGCGTTCTAATAATCAATATCCACGTATTGGCATGAATGTAGTGACGGACCGCTAATATAAGCAGGGGCCCAATATGGATCATCATTAAGTTTGAACTGTTCCTGATATATGCGATTTTATATTTTTTTGTGTTTATATTCGTTGAGTTTTTATGGCAATGACTGCCTAAAACCGGTACGTAGTAGAACTTAAGCGCTTCTAACAGGTGTAGTATCCGATGCTCAAATAAATGCATCGTCCAGCAGTCCTGCGTCGCGTATCATAACGCATTGCAAAAGCCAACCTTACTTCTATGAGAGCAAATGTAATACTTTAGGAACACTCTTATCTCATCAGCTATAATCACAGAAGAAATTAAGGGTGTTAGGTTTCCAATGATAATATTGCAAAATTTGTTTATCTCCGAGGTACAATAGCAGGGCGAATGTGCGGTCGTCCTGAACTTGCTGTGTTTGAGTGGTGTAGGAAAGTTTAGGGAGAATGCAACCCGAATTCTACAACTGCGGAAACTTAAGATATGTATTTTGTGCGAACTAGTTAGACTTTTCCGCAAAAGGTAACTGATTTCACAAGAGTTTGTCACCTGACGTCCAGACTCATGTTGACGTTTTTCGCCCCGCATGGTTGTGACTGGGTTTTTTTCTGGCGGTATCGGCGCTTGCATTAATGCTGCCGAGGCATTGCACATTTGCTAGTTTGTGACAGCAAATTAATTTACTCTCGTACTTTACATGTGGCACAAACGTCTATATTCTCAGCTTTAAACGAAGCCTGAACCTGGTTGCAGAAAGTTCATTTTGTCATTCCAAACGAACGCCGGCATCTACCCTCGTGGAATGAGGCGTAATCTGTAGCGAAGGCGGCAGCGCACAATTTAGGCAAACGGACAAGGACTTCTAGCGCTTCACCTCGTACATATTTTTCAGTGTGCCTATGTTTCGAAACTTCGCATATAACTACAAAATGTATTCTTCATCAATCCGATGAGCACGCGTTTACATGCACAGTGTGAGGAGACTTACTACTGCTCAAACAAATTTCTCATGGCCCACTGATGCGATTTGCCGTTTGTTGCCAGTCAGTGCCGTTTACGCGAGGGCGTTTCATTTGAAAAGCGACATGTGATCCCACACTTTTCGTATCCGCGTAAGCGTAGTGATTCGTTGTAATAGAAAACTATATTTACAAGAAAGGCGAGACGACGTTCTAGTTTGTCATACTCTGTTGGTTTCAGTGCCTTAAAATCTCCATCCCAGTGGTGTAGCCCAAGGGCACACCCTCGCGACATTCCATCTGTCCATTTGAAAAAGTTCGGTGATTGAGTTCTCTAGCGACTACTTTTGTATTCGGTATGGATATAGGGCAGCTACATTGAAACATAGACTGTGAGCATTTGCTGAACTAAAACTCACTGAATTTCGTGGGCTGTACCGGAGAGCACCCTCTACCAACACGTATAGGGATCTGGCGAGCTCACTGCATACCCTTTTTGTAAAGGTAGATTGAAGGGCCTAAATGAAGGCGGCCAGCGACCACGGTCGAAAACAAAAGCGCTAAATATAATTCGTCCAATTTCTTGCGCATTTCAGGTGCTTATTTTAACAATAGAATGTGCGGATTCAATTTGTAAAAATAAAAACAAAATAATTCATAATAAGCATGGAGAGTCGCGCGTCTTAGTGTGGCGTAATAGCTGTAAAACGACTGTATACGCGGACTAAGACTCATGCATCATATATTGCTCGAACACGTCTTTCTGGAAGAGCATCCCATGTTTCTTATCGTGCATACGCTAGCATGAACACCCCTTGAATTTATCGATTACAATTGTTCTACCTAGATCAATTTTGTCAATTAGCGGATAAACGAGAATTTGCGCTCATATATACAAGAGTAGCGTCTGAAAAAAACAATGAGAAATTCTCCGAAATTCAGGTTATTTTCAATAACAGAATTATTTTTTCTCAAATACCTAGATATAGAAGTACATCTTAAGCGTACGTCTGAATATTAATGAAAAAACTGTCGCGAACGCTGGTATTATTTCACATTGAGGCTAAGTGAGCTCGTATACTTACGCGATAAATTACCACGATCTGAGGAAGATAAGCAAGTTGGTAGCACAAGTTGTTCATTTTAATGACCATAAGATTTCAACAGTTTGTCTAAACTTCTGATAAAGTGTCATTTAGGTGAAAAAGCAGCATTGTATGGATACAATTCGCACACTTCGTGAATGCAACTACGGATAAAGATGCGCCAGTGATCGCATGTCAATCGTATTGACATGCTGGTGGGTTCTAGCGAGTGGTATGGGATTTTGAGTTGGGATGTGATTTCGTAAAGTAAAATAACTGCCAATAAAGCAACCTCGGCTGAATAGCAGCACTCACCACTGTTTATGTCTTCATACTATATGCAGCGCCTTCTGGGTCTCGTACATGGCCTCATAAAGCTTGTCTATGTATTTCGTGTACATTTTCTCGTGACCGAATTTATCGATGTTGAGTGTAAGCACAATCATTTACACTTATTCGCTCAGCAGTTTTGTCGAATGCATTATGTGTCGCTGCTATGAAGCAATACGGCACCTGTAACATCTGTTAGTCAAAGTCCCCAATAATAGCGAGTTTTAGTACAGCGTACATTGCGCACGTAAAAGCCTTGCATAAGCACGAACACTGCATATCAGTGCGCATGAACAGAAGTTCTGCGCACGCGCTGTATGCGAAACGTGGCGTTCTTACGCATGAATGACGCTAGGTAGAATAGATTTTTGACAGCAAAGATGTTGTCCCGCCGTGGTAGGCTTCGAGCTATTCATTTAGATGCCGGCACGGTTGTTAGCAATAGTTTCTGAACCCCACTGTAATAGGTTGTGTTTCGGCATGAGAACTGCTGCAAATGAATTGAGTGCTGAACGTGCACTTTATGCTTTTCTTTCTCGGTTACACACTGCTGAGAACAATGATCGTGTAAAAGAGCAAGCACTGCATGTGTAGTTCGAGCGTAACAACAATTTCGTGCAATGAGAAGCTTCCGTCCAATCCGAAGGGTCGACACAGTGTGACCTGCAAAATAAAGTCCATAATGAATCTCCGCGTAAACATGATTTATCAAAAGAATGCAGCGTGCTACTGAAACAAAATATACTACCAAGACGGACAAAAAAAGGCACAAACAGGAAAAGCGCGGGCGAGCTATCAGTCGTAGCAGACACGTCATACAGATACATGCCTGTTATGATATACGCTGCCCGGGAATCCCATATCCGATACACGTCCATATTTATCTCTCTAATCTTTCACGTATTTGGATTCCGATAAGTTAACGGCGAATGAGGCACAGAAGACGCGCAGCAGGATACCAACATTCAATATGATTCCAAACATCCATGGAAAGCCCATTTGAATCACATCAGTATTAAACACTGTGGGCGTTGAAACAATTATAAAAAATGCGCATGTCCGCAATCACATATCTGCCCAGCTACAGGCAAAGCGTTTCTGCCTCAATAAAACAGCCATTGACAACACATTGTGTTCGCGCCCTCAGCTTTGCTTTTTTAGCACGCGTTTTATATTGCAGTCGTCATTAATGTCCATCTGTGCAGAGATATATAGAAAAAACATCGACCCATCTAAAGGTATTTTATTTCATGCGTATTCAGGATTATTACGCATGCAGAATGGGAAAGTGTATGTGTGCCCCGCTAACTGGTCTTATAAAGCTTAATCTGCAGTGCTTGCAACTATAATAATAATAATAATAATAATAATAATAATAATAATAATAATAATAATAATAATAATAATAATAATAATAATAATAATAATAATAATAATAATATGTTTTAAGTTGATGAACTGATATAGAGCTATGATCAAGGTGCCGGAACGAAATGGTTTTATTTTCGTTCTACCCAAAAAAATTCCGTCCCATTTCTGTTCAAAAACGAAAAAAAAGTGTCCCGTAACGGTTCGTAACGGTTTCTTTTTATCCAAAAATTTTAAGTTTACGTAATCATAAAAAACATTGGATTTGTGAAGTAGTTACATGCCCTCCTCTTAAGTTAAGAAAGTGGGACAAGAGTAAAACACGTTCTTCGGAGGAGCGGAAGTAGTAACTGTAACACGAATTCCTACCAACTAGCACAAACCGCTGCAGTATATTATTTATTTTCTCAAAAGTCAATTACGATATTTTAGTGTGCTCAGTGCTTTGTGTCAAGGGAGCGAGCACGACCTTAAAAGCAGCACGTCACTGAGTGTACTCTCTGAAGTGCGAGACCGCTGGTCTGATAAAAAATCACAGCATATCCACGGAGTGAATGATGATGAGTGGGCGAAGCTGCGGAGGTTCATCGGTAAACCGTGAATCTTCCGTGAATTCTGCCCAGTACATCATCACCGACGTGAGATCGGGCATGTTTATACTAAAGGTTCGGTGAGTTATGACGACTTGCAGCTCACTTTAATTTTACATGTACGCTGTGAATTTTCATTGTTTAGAAAACCATTGCTTTAGAAAACATCTGGCGTCTTTCGTTAAGCAGCTGGCGTCTTTTCGTTTTGCTTTAGAAACATCTGGCGTTCTTTCGTTTTGCTTTTAGAAAACATCTGGCGTTTTTCGTTGGTTTATTTCATCAATCAATGGCGTTTAGAACAAAATTTTTATTGCTCAATCACGCACAGGAGAAATCTCACCAGGCACTACCTTGGAGGTAAACAATGGCTGCTAATGGGAATGAGAGACAGAAGAAGTCGGCTTTTAGCTAACGCTTACACTTCTACTTCTACTAACGTTTCCTACTGGAACATGCCAATGGCTGCTAATGGGGAATGAGAGACAGAAGAATTCGGCTTTTAGTCAACGCGCACGCTGCGAATTTTTTATTGTTCATAACGCACAGGAAAAATCTCCCACCGGCACCACCTTGGTGGTCAAGATCTGGTACTAGCGTTACGACTGGTTACGCACTACTACGACTACGAGGGACGAACGAGTGCCGCCTTTTCGGCATACTTCGGTTAGTCGTGGTACCCGTTAGACATCTGTAAGGCATTATGTGCACTTTGTGCTGCGGCTGATGACGATGAAGAATTAGGGCTAAGCCCTTTGTAACGGGTTGGAAGCATTCAACGACAGACTCGTTGCGCAATTCCCACTGTGTGACGCCAGGTTTTTATTTTATTCTTCTGCCACGCTATTTTACATACGTTAACACGATTCCTTGCCCGACATGACGCCTGTATGCAGTATTTTTGCGAAGGAGTTACTAGTACCAGCATGGCACTGTCGTGGAAGACCCGACTGCCATGCTGAGGGCACGGGTTAAAATACCACCCAATCCTAGAAATTTCTTTCTCATTTCATTTTTCTTATTTCACGCGATAGCGTTCACGGACACCAGCGGCGGCGGACAACTATGACGTCAAAATCAGCTGTTGTGATCTCATAACAGCTTTAGCTGTAACAGACTTCCGCGCCGACAATGCCCTCTCCACTTTGGCCTGCGTGACAGGCACGCAAAAGTCCGCTTGCGTTAATATAAACATATCTGGTTGCCACTATTTTTGTTTTTCGCAAAATTTCAATATATGTGCTTTGGAACTTGAGAATACATAGTACCGCTATGACTACATCACATGGCGTGCAAATATTGCGATCATGCCACCATAGCTTAACACGAAGCTGTTTGCGACTCATATTTATACAAATATCTCGCATATCACCTTACGCCCACAAGGATATCTTGACTTGCTTTGTCGGATAATAATTCTGCCTTCGAGGCAATGCGCGCAACTTCATTAAAAATATGGTTTGTATGACAGGTTGTTGATTGACAACCGAATGATGCATTAGTGAATTTGGCCAACGGGTAGAAATTAATGATTCTTGCCATTGGTGGCAGCTGCTGCTGAAGTCGCCTGACACTGCCAATCAATAAAAGAAAAGAAATTGGCAAAAACATCATACATCACATATGTAGTGTAATGCAAGATTTGTGTAGTAATAACAGGGGCCGAGCCTCCGACATGGAAAACATGAAGCCGCCTTTTGCAAAGAAACATCAAACGAAAGCAACAAAGTGAAATCTGATACACATGCTTCGAAGACCGGCAAGGCAATGCGGGTACACGAGGTTTTGTGGTTACGTTCAAACGAACAGAAAGATTCCAGCCACCAGTGGTAACGATGCACGAAGGCCTTTGGAGCGTAAAAGGATATGAGTATGCCCTGTACAGAAGGGTAAAACGCCTGCAGCCACAACTGGCAGGTGACCTCCTTGTGAGCGCTCACAGATGTGCCCACGTGGGTACAATGGTGGCTCTCGGTAGGCACTCGTTCCGGTCCCGTGGCTCGCAGCCAACAGCAGACGCCCGCTCTTCAACCTTCATGGTGAACTCTTCTCCCTTGGAGCGGCTGAAGAACAGTACCAGCGGCCGGAATGGCAGGGAACCTGGCATCCATGTACGCTTGGTTCCGAGAACACCTGGAACGGATGTGATCCTCGCGCTCGAGCCAGGCACCCGACAGTGCCGCCCCTCGTTGATTGTTTGATCCTTAGTAAACTGGCACAACCCACTGCTGGGGATCGGCCAAAGCAGCAGCACTCTGAGCCCCCTCATCGTTGTTGTTGTTGTGCCTCTACACATGGCTCATACCCACACTGGGGTACTGGCCAAGAATCGTCGATATGAAGTTTTAAATATGGTTAGTTATAATTAATGGTTGTCGAGCGAGCCTCCTCCTCTTCTTGTTCACCTTTAAACTGTGGCTCAGCTTGCTTGCTTGCTTGCTTTCTTGCTTGCTTGCTTGCTTGCTTGCTTGCTTGCTTGCTTGCTTGCTTGCTGGCTGGCTTGCTTGCTTGCTTGCTTGCTTGCTCTCTTCCTCCTTATCACAGGCGCCTACCCACTATGGGGCAGCCCAGCCACGGTGGTGTAGTGGTTATGGCGCTCGACTGCTGACCCGAAGGTCGCGGGATCGAATCCCCGCCGCGGCAGCTGCATTTTAGATGGAGGAGAAAATGCTTGAGGCCCGTGTACTTAGAGTAAGATGCAGGTTAACGAACCCCAGGTGGTCGAACTTTCCGGAGCCCTCCACTACGGCGTCTCTCATAATCATATCCTGGTTTTAGGACGTTAAACCTCTGATAGAAATATTATTTATCACCCACAATGGCGCGTTAAGATATTAGGGTAGTATACCTGGACAAATTTAGGCTATTAGAAGTACAAAAACGTGTTCTTGTTATGCGGAAAAAACCAAATCAAATAAATAACTGTAGCCAATATAAATGAAAATGAAGGTTAGGAATGCACAAGTAATTCCTAATACGTGGTTCAGATATTAGTGTTTTTTCTGAGTATCGAAAAATTCATTCTTTTTATTTCAAGAACAAGCTATCCTTTTTGTGTCACCCAGGAGTTCACTGAGGTATCTGGAGACGTTCTTGTTGCTATATCGCGATGGAGCAAACCCAAAATTAAAAATGATTTGGACTTCAGCAATGCGCGTGGTGTCATCTGTGAATTGGCGACAGCTTAGTAATAAGTGACTGAGTTTTTCAGGTTCGTCAGTGCTAGTACATAAAGAAGATGGCACCAGACTAGATCGGTTCAAATAAAAATTAGCCGATGGAACCTGGCGTTGTAATAAACACTTCAATTTCCGTGTTGAACACCATTTATTATTGCAATTCAAGTTTCAAAAGGCAAAATTCTTGATTCGATATTTTCACTGTCGATAAAGTTTTAGGCAGAGAAAATATTCTGAACCTAGTCACAGTGACAAAAACTGTGATTGACATAACATACATAATTGGACAATGAAGGGATATGCGCGCGAGTGAATCGGCCATCTCACAAACAAAAAATATTGCACTGTGTACCAGAACCCATAGCAAGCGCGCTAGGCGTATATTACCAGGAATTATTTATTGCAACGTACTCAATAGATGAACGTCTCTGAAGATGTATTAAGCGTTGAGAATGTGCAGAGACAATTCGTCGCTTTAACAGCTGTGAATCTGTTATTGAAACCTTTGAACGAGCTAAAGAAATTACGTATAGTTGCTCTCCAAATATGGGTATATAATAGGGGAGTTGTACTGAATGTGACCAGGATAATGACTATGAAAATACATTTATGCCGGCATTTTCATCACTTACTGATGCAACAGTGGCGGTGATGTTGTAAGAGGTGATGTTCATGGGGCAAACAAATTGACGTTCACGGGGCATTTTGTTGTCGTTCCTTACATGGATGGCATGGCTCATAACCTGAGAAGGATTCCCGGCAGCTCTCAGTTGGATGTGGCTTTCTGTGGAGGCGAGAAGCTGACTAGTTGGCTTAGAGGCGCATACCTGGTGCTCAGGAAACCCGCGCTTGTATAACTAAGCATCGGAATAAGTTCGCGTGATGCGCTGAAGACGTGGTATATTCCTTACCTCTGCCTTGTTGCAAGCGGTGCATCAGCAAAACGGGCCGGTGTCTGAATGAGCGACTAAAGAACACGCTTAGGGTATTTCTTCAGCGGCCGCGGTGGTATCCACTGCCGAGGCTGTGGCTACGTTCATTTGTTTCAGCATTGCGCGGTTGTCGTGAGTTAACGGGTCCAGATGACACGAGAAATCCTTGAGGCTTTCGAAATGACTAGGCCGGGTAGCGTGTGCTCCAGCAGGCCTTGAAGTGCCTTTTCAGGCAGGGAAAATATCTTTCAGGTGGCTGTACGCGCAGTGTGCATAGTATGCAGTGATGATGCTCACAGTTTGTTTTCAGTGTTTCTCATATCTGTGTTTGTTCTATCTATTCTTTTTTGGACAGCGGGAGTATGTATTGCCCGGTTTTCACGAATAAACTTTTGTTCTAAGTCGGTGCTTTTGTTTTTGGCCTTATTTTTACTGGTGCTCCGTCTTTTGCACTATTTTATTTCTTCTCAGTCGATGTACTTATTCTCCAGCGCCCCGCTCCGAAAGCTTCCTGCACCTAGCGTGATTTTGCACAGCCTCCGGGATCAGAGGCATTACAAGCTTTGTGCGCCTCACCTGGCCTCTGCACTGCCTCCGTGACCTGCACGGTGTCATGTGCTGACGTCATGATGTGATGTTACGTGATGTTACGCCATGGCTGACGCCATTATCTTATGTCATGGCGTGATGATGATCAAGTGCATCACTCGGTTCACGCCGGCCGACGCAGCTTATGCCCATTTTCACGTTTCGTGAGGCATCTAAGGTTTTCGCCTTAGTAATGATTGTTCAGGTTTTACGTCCAAAAACCTGATATGAGTATGAGACACGCTATTGGAGGCCTCTCGATATTTCCACCACCTAGGGTTTTTTTTTTATTTTGCACATCAATACAAGCGCACTGGCCTCAAGCATTTCGCGTCATAGAAATGCGGCCGCCGCGGCCGGGATTCGATTCCGCAACCGTGAGGTCCGCAGTGAAACGTCATATCCGCAATATCCCTGTGGCGTGCCGCTTGAAAATATTTTGTTTCACCTGTTTCGTAGTGATCGTGGCTACCTCCACTTGGCTCGACGCCATAACAATGACATCACTTGGTATGATGCTATTACGTATTTGTCAAGAGCCGTGGCTGAAGTCGAGCCCTTTAGATAGTCATTTAGGGTGTAGTGTTGTCTGAAATGCGCATATGTGCCAAGATGTCTTCTGTGCGGCGTGTTCTGAGAGTCTTCTTGCGGCTGTAGAATCTTCTTGCTGAACGTGCTCGGGTGATTCCATGGGTTCTATTGGATGTTGAGTTGTGCCTCTTGTCACTCGGCACTGTAGCATGTTCATCGGGCATTCACTATGGCAAAACACTGACGCACTGCTGGGGAGTGGAGGGGGAGACAAAAAAATTACACCATCTTCCCGAGGTGAACCATGGGGTGATGCGGAGCATCGCGGATCGTTATTAACGGGTTCGAAGCTCAGGATCCGCTGGTCGACGTTGACGCTTCGGAGCTGCTTCTCGCTGCAGCTTTTTTTAGTGGACGTAATTGGGCTGATGCTGACGCGTGCTTGCGTCAGCCCACTCACTGACAGGACTTTTGCTTCCATCATAATTCATCGGAAGCATCAACGTAGTCAAGCGGAGTCAACCGAAGCAAGCGCTGCACTGAACACGCGCAGCGCTCTACCCGCTTAGAGGAGGAGAGTAGCGCATACGCCGCGAGAGCAGAAGTGAGAACGTAGCAGAAGCGCAAGCAGGTGGTAGTAGAGAAGTGGAGAGAGTAACGCGCAGCTGTTGGAGAGAGGGAAGGAGGAGAGTTGCGCATGCGGACGCCAAGGCCAAGGCCGTGGGACATACCCCCGAGCAAGAGATGCGCCGCATCTAAAAAAGAGAAGACGGCTCCCAGTTAATCTCAAGTTTACCAACAGGCAACGCGAGTGCCACACTCAGAACTCTAGAACTTGCATTCGTTATCATCATCATCATCATCAGCCAGAGTGCACCCACTGCAGGGAGTAGGCGTCTCCCATGTTCCGCCAATCAAGCCGGTCCTGTGCTTGCTGTTGCCACGTTTTACCCGCAAACTTAATCGCATCTGCCCGACTAACATTGTCTCCCCCTCGCGCGTTCGTCTTCTCTTGGAATCCAGTCTGCCACTCTAAATGACCAGCAGTAATCTTGCCTACGCGTTACGTGCCCTGCTCGTGCTATTTGTACTTCTGGAATTCGACTAATATGTCCTTAACAGCCGTTTGTTCTCGAATACACTCTGCTCTTCTTGTCCCTTAAGGTTACACCTATCATTATCTTTTTGATTGCTTACCGCATTGTCCTCAATCTAAGTTGAACCCTCTTGTAAGACTGCGGATTTCTGCTCCGTAGGCAACCGGTAAGATGCAGCTTTTGTATAGAAGAAAGAGAAGGAGGAGGAGGAAGGAAATGAATGAGTGGTAAACTACCATTCATGATTTGAGGTGCCTGTAGAATATGCTCCACTGTAGTATATGCAAGTTACTTCAATCCCACGGTTCGGCTCCGCGGTTATTACCTCTCCTAAGTAGACGTATTCCTTTACCGCTTCCAGTACTTCGCTACATATCGCCAAGCGTTGTTCTCTTCCGAGGCTTGCACATTACTTTGGTTTTCTGCATATTAATTTTCAGACCTGCCGTTGTGCTTTCCTTATCCAATTCAGTAATAATGATTTGCAGTTTGTCGCCTGAGTTTCATCAATGCAGTGTAATCAGCGAATCGTAGGCTACTAGCTAACCTTGGTTACCTCGCATCCCTAACACTTCTCAATATTGTGCCCTGAAAACGTCCTGTAAGCATGCGGTATTGCAGAGATCACGTCTTCCTTCAATAAGCCTTTCCTTATTGAAATTTTATCGCTTTCTTTATCGATGACTATGGTGGCTGTGGAGCCGCTATAGATTTCTTCCGGTATTTTTATATGTGGTTCGTCGACGCCCTGATTCCGCAGTGCCTGCATGACGGCTGATACCTCGACCAAATCAAATGCCTTCTAGTGATCTATGAAGGCATTATAGGGGTTGGGTATATTCCACGCATACCTAGCGTCAATATGTTCTATTGTCGAGTAGCGCGTAGGAAATCTTGCTTGGTCTTTTGGTTGATTGAATTCTAAGTCGGTATCATTTATTACCTCTTATTTTTGTAAATAGTTTGTAGAGAACAGACAGTAAGGTGATCGGCGTGTAATTTTAACGAAAGTGTTTTATGCGGGGGTCCACCAATACTTCACTAACGTATTTCCGTCACGGAAATGACGTCGAAAAGATGCACATGATCAGATGGCAAAGTAAAATGGTTACGTCAACGGGAGTCGAACCCACGACCTATCGGGTCCGCGACAACAGATACCGAGCAGGCTATCTCTTGCGCCACAGCAGTCACCCACTCTCGAAGGTTTACAAACGTGCCTTTTGTATCACACCCTTTTTTAATGTGCTCTTGGTCAGCGGGGTGGTGTCGCCCTCTGGGAGCAGTGACGTGAAGTTTATGACCGTGACCTCCGAGTTTAGGTCTCGCAACGTGTTGCTACGCGGCCGTCCCATTCGGTTCGTTTCTAACAGGAGATGTGCAATTTTGTCAGCTTTTAACACAACACAAGGTGGCGACCTTAGCCCAACCGTCGGCCTCGCTCATAGCATCCATCCATACCAAAATAGCCCGGTGATGCGCGCATGCTTCGCCTGGCTGTAACAGCGCGTTCCCAGCTTACGTTCGCCCCGAAAAAAATCGCGGTCGGGCTACGGGGCAGACACGACGCGCTTTGCGTTTCGCTCTAGTCCGGCCCTGGTGTTCAATAACTCTTTAACGTGCCATGGGATGGCGACTTTAGCCCAAGTTCTGCGTCCATCCAGCCACGACAGTGTGGCTGTACCGCCGCTTTCTCTGATTACGCTCTCACCTTTAACTACTACAGGTACCACAAGGGTTTGTTTATTCATTGGTCATGGACGTTGGGATAAAGATGCACCACCAAAAGTCAACGTCGTAGAATCCACGTTAAACGGCGCTATAGCTGGCTAAACACGAATAGGCATTGTGAAAGTTATCTTCCGATTCCCGATTCCTATGACGGAGGGAGCAAACATGTTTTTTCAAGTCCTTACCATCCCCTTTCTTGTAGATTAATGTGATGTTAGGATTATTCCAATATTCTGGTACTCTCAACGCTCATACACACTTTGTATGTCGGGTGACCAGTTTTGCTAATATAATCTCTTCACCGTCTTTCAACACATCTGATGTTATTTGATCCTCACCAGCGGCGTTGCCTCTTTGCATTCCCTCTATGACTTTACTTCCCCTGTTGTTACAGCTGGGATGTCTGATTCGTCAGCTCTACTACTGCATCTTACATTATTGTCCTGGTTGCCAGGGCTACTGCACAGATCTCTGTAAAACTCCTCAGCGACTTTTGCTATCCTATCCATATTGGTAGTGACGTTCCCTTCCTTGTCCCATAGTGCGTACATCTGATTTCTGCCTGTTCCCAGTTTTCACTTTGAGGCTTCGCTCGTTCTTTAGAGCATGTTCAATTTTATCATGATTACACCTTCTTATGTCGGCTGCCTTACGCCTGCACATTAACTTCCAAAGCCCTGCCAGTTCTATTTTATTTGTTGTGTTTGACGCTTTGATGCTCTGACGTTTCTTAATGTCGTTTTTCATCTTCTCTGAGAGCTTGCCGGTGCCCTGTCTAAGGACTGTGATTACGGCTTCTACTGTACACTGCACAGTGATACTCGTCAGATTATCATCAAGTGCGTCAACTCTGAGGTCAGTTTCCTCGGTTAAAGTCGAGTATCTGTCTTGGAGTGAGATCCTGAATTCTTGTACTTTCTCACTCAGCGGAAGCTGATTATTGGCTTCTTGCGAATCAGTTTCTGCCGTTCTTTCCTCAAGTCTCAGCGAATTCGAGACGTTACCATTCTATGGTCACTGCATCGTATCCTGCCCACCACTTCCACATCCTGCACGATGCCAGGTCACCGATTAACGTCGCTTTACTTATTGAAGTTAATGTAGAGGGTCCACGTGTCATGCCATGTGAGCCCTGCGACAGTGGTTAGGCAGGTGACTGCGAATCGAACAAGTAATTCAATGAAATCCTGTTACCTTATGCTCTGCAAGGCGTAGTTATATACCTTAGGCTTCAGGTTATGATTCTATCCAATGGTTGAAGTGGCCGACGTTTGCCGGTTTTCGCTGCGTAGCCGCTACTGCCCAACAAGAAGTGCTGTGACTCCAGTATTGTAATTTCTGAATTCGATAACCATGTTTGTTACCTGCCGGCGAGTGCCTTCTTTCTGTCACAGACGGAGAGGGCGAGAAAGTTCTGTCGCATAATCCATATGACTTTGAGATTTTCTTGCATTCTAAAGATCTTCAATCTACATCTTACAGCTGCACCCACTTAAAGCACTTGAGCGGAGATTGATTGTATTCGGGTTCCATACGGACACGTCGGTTCAGCGACACAATCTGCACACCACCAATGCTGTAATTACCGACGTCACTCTCTATGGACAAAGCCTGGCCTTAGCATGGTACAGCATGGCCTCGACCGGTGAGGCCAAGTGCTACATATGTGGAATGGACAACGCGACGCCTACACAAGCAGCACTTTTGGCCATTTAGACCGCCCTACAGGATAACATAGCACCATCAACTATCTACACGAACTCACATGAAGCATTAAAGGACTTTGAGAACCTCAATACAGAAGATGTTGCAGCTTTACGCATCCGCAAAATTCTCCTGCACAAACATATGAATGACATTGACACAAGAGTCGCCTGGACGCCGTGTCACGTGGTGATCCAAGGGGGAGGTAACGAGGTGGCACAGTCTCGCCACCTCGACTGCTGGAGTTCTACCATATTATCTCCAACCTCGCCTACATGGATCTCCCGATCTTGGTTGCCACCCCTACACGAATTTGCCACCGAGCTCTCATTCCGAAATGGCACGACTGCGATGCTACCTCAAGTACACTAACCGGGAGAGACTCAAAGATGTCACCCCTCCTCGTATCTTTAGGAACCTCGCCCTCAGCCGATCCCAAGAAATATTTATTACCAAATTGTTAGCAAACACAGACGTCTGGGTGTCACGTCTTCCTTTGTCCGTGTTTTTCGTGCGCTATAATCTTCAGTAGCAAACACAGCCACTACCCCTCACATAATTCATCAATGACACTCTTGCTTACCGGAAGAGTGGCATAGACACCTCCGCCCCTGCGTATGCACCTTTTGCCACTCTCCATGCATAACCAACATGGAGCATCTCATTTTACGTTGTCCTGCCCTACAGCCTCATTGAAGGAACAGCGCCATTTTTATGCATCCCGATTTGGAAGCAGTACAAAAGGACATACTCGAACACCCTCAGCAGCTTATCACATTAGCCTACTTCGGAGTTAGTAGCGGCTTGGCGCGCGTTATTTAGTGTGCCTACCAACCTTCCCCCTCCCCCTAACCCCCTCATCAGTGGCCTTCGGTCCTCCCCTTGCCAAATAAAATAATCTATCATCACCATTGTATTCGACGCGTGCACAGTGTTCCTACGTTAATCACCTCGCTATAACGGTGTGTCAACATGATAATGTTACGGTTGTTAGTTACTGCCTTTGAGTTCATGTGAGCGGTGATTACACCAACGGCAGTTTATGTGGTCAGACGGGCATGTCGGCTTATACCTACTATAAAGGTAGGCTGAAAATGGCTAGACCACTTAATTAAATTAAGTGAGGACCCCATCGGAAGCACTGAATGCAAACAATGCCAACCATATTACATAAGCACTTTCTTCAGGAATAGGCATCCTTGTTTTGTAATTAGCTTGGCAAATGAAAGAAATGAAAAAAAAAGTCGTCTTATATGGGCAATTTTAACGTAGATAGGCAACGCTCGCTTCAATTCGTTGGATGGTTTTCGTTGGATGCACACAAATCAACTCCGGAATCTGCGTTATTCGCCGCGAGATCGGGCTTTAGGTGGCAGCACCGTCGCCGCGTTAGTGTGGATAGGCGGTCGGCGGCGCCTATACAAATGTATGCAGCTGCGCTTCGCCGTAGGCACTTTGAGCCGATTGGCGGGATTAAAGTGCGTTGACTTCAGCCTAATGGTGACACCCTCAATTGCCACATGAATGCACGAAGCTGGTCTAACGTTCCTATTACTTTTGAGAGAAGCGAAATCTGCCAATCATGGGGTACTGGCCTTCGGTCAGAGTCGTGTTTTGCACTGTGTTCGATGTATTTTTCTTGTTTCATTTGTACGTGTTTAACCTGTGTGCTGCCTATACCACAATACAAACAGTGTTGCGCGACTCAGCCAATTAGTGTTTACTTGTTACGCTAGCGGCTACAAACAAAAAAGAGCCTATATTTCTGCGTAATAAGATGAAGTAGAACTTTTTGCACTCTACTGTTCTGTATACGCCTACCGCTATAGAAATGCGTGACCGGAGCGCTTTTTTACCGCTGACCGGCCTTTGCAGATGCTAGTTCATACTTTGCGGTATCACAAGGATTTCGAAATCGCCAACACTTTACGAGAAGGTGTAGCTGAAATTCTACATTCACACCTCGGCATTTAGTACTTCTTTCGTTTAGCACGGCGCCAAATGAACTATGAGCTGTGCTTGAACGACGAAGTGGCACCCACATTGAAATGACTTTGACGAATGAACGGTACGATGGTTAGACTTAGCGCCATACCGAGACGTGCATGCACTCTTATTAGAGTGCATAAAGTCTGGGAACTGGGAAGGCGAAACGCTTGTGTATATCGTGTAGGCATGCGCACAAGCTTTCAATACAGTGCCAGCACAACGGAACAAGCTCTCCTGAGAGGACGCGCATGACGTGCGCGCACATGCGAACACGGGGTGGCTAGCAGGCGACCCAAGGAGCCATCTACACCATGAGGTTTCGTCCCCTCGCCGATAGGTGCCGACTCTGCTCAATCTCGCGGTAATAACAGCCTCGCTCTAAAGGAATATACGGCTATGAGTTATCTACTTGAAAGGAATTGATGTAGCCGAGTTATTCAGAAATTAGGACAAATGCTCGCATATATTTGTTGAATATGAGGAGACGCGTCACGCTCTGCGGGTCCCACGACCAGTGCAAAAGGGTGCTTGAAATGCACGAACAAAAATGAACATAGATAAATAGTACAGTTGCAAGTATGCTGTAACAAGCTGAGTAAAATAACATTTATTTAACTAGTAGAACTGATAAGCTGAAATTCGCACGACACACTTCATCTAGTGCAAAAGCCTTAGCGCGTAATTTCACGATATATTTGCGCTCGTCTGTTTTTTTTTTTTTTGATATCGTAAAGCCCCCGAAACTCACGTAAAGTTTTTGCTTGGTAATAGGTGTATTGCCGCTAAATAAAGACAAAAAATAAAGACTGCCATCGCAAGGAATTGAATCTATGCACTTTGCATACTGATCAAATGTGTGCCCTGAGGGCCGCGAAAGTGAAAGTCAGTAGCAGCGTAATTCGGCTGCTTCATAGGACAAATGTCAGCAGGCGCCATTAGTGGACAGGGTTCGCCACTTGTCGGGTAATATATTTGGCGGAGGTCCCAATGCATATGGCCTCAGCTGCGAGTCCGTAGAAATCCTCAGGTGCGGGTCCTGATTGTTCCGCTTACCGAAGTTGCAGAGAGAGAAAGGAATGAACTGCAAAGACGTCATCTCGTCGTGTTTACGCATTTTATTCCACCACCTTTCGCGCACACGCTTCTACTCACTAATTTCTTTTCTGAACCCGTTTTGTACATGATGCGCGGCGGCCGTAGCACAGCATTCTCTCCCCTTTATTCACCGCATTGAATAAACAACCAAAACGCAATCAGGTGACACCAGAGGACAATTGAAGTTTGGCTTGAATTTTCTTTAGGGGTGAGCGAATATCAAATTTTTCGTATACGAATCGAATACGAATCGAATACGAATATCCACCTTCGAATATCGAATCGAATACCGAATATCAAAGGCAAAATGCCTCCGCAGTAACAATATTTTATTTAACATGTAGCTATTTGAAAAAAAAAACATTAACAGCCTGACTGGCAACATAACATGCACTGCTATCTCCAGAACACAATGTCCAGGCTAGCACGATGCACATCACAACGCAAGCAAGTATCACGGCACAATGAAAGTAATGACTAGATATTATCATGAAGAAATATGAGTTGTTTCACATGATCAGGCAGCAGGCGCTCGCTTCTAACAGAGACAATCATCCCCCCCCCCCCCCCCCTGCCACTGAAAAGGCACGCTCGCTTGGAACAGAAGTGGCTGGTATAGGGAGGTACACGGGGCAAAGCTATGCCAGACTGGGGTATCTGAAGGTGCCCACAGTCCGCCACCAGTCACATGGGTCACTGTCTTTCTTCAGAAGTGGTCCCGCATAGTGAACGAGTGGTAGTGCAGCACGTTACGGCCGCATAACATTGAAAATGTACGGTTACATGATCGCCAACAGCGCTGCGCGTCGGAGATGCACCAGCAATAAATCATACGTATTGGGGCGCTCGTCGCAGGCAGATATCGTGCCTCCGTGTGCTTACGATGTGTATCGCTCCTCTCGGCAACGTTTCTAGCTATACGAACGCAGTGGAAATGTGGAAGACAAGTTATTTTATGCATGATAACCGAATTGCATATTGGAATTTTTCGAATATTCGAAGTTATGGAATATTCGAAACTTTTCGAATACACGATTTTCGAATCGAATACGAATATTTTGACTGTAATAATCGACGAATATTCGAAACTTTCGATATTCGCACACCCCTAATTTCTTTCTTTTAGATTGGTTGCTTTACTTTCGAGGAAAGTCAGGCACTCGACCACGCATCTGAAATGTAACGTCCAGGCTTGACAAGCCTACAGGATGGTCAGGCGTACTTGTTTTCGTCGAGTACTTTACGGATCTCTATGATACGATTGTGGTGACCGAGACACTCTGGTGGGGCCAGGCCGGAAGTCACATTGTACACAGTCCAACCGACAACGTGGGTATGAGTTCTTGAGTATTTTATCCAGCGGTAGGTCTCAATCATCTGCACAGAACGGAGATCGATGCTATTATGTACGAACCGTTGGAGGGTTTGCATCGTATCAGTAGTGCATACTTCAATGGTTGATTAAAGGGACCGTGCAATCCTTTCGAGGTAATCCTCAGTATCGGAGCCTCACGAATTCCTTGCCACGAAATTCTCGCAGTCAATCAAGTACGACAAGGACGACCGGAGGTAAGTGATTTTTGGCACGCTTAAACCCTTTCAGACGCCTCTTGTGAAGAACTCTCTGTAAGTGCATCAAAGTTACGCAACACCATTTCAAGGCACTAGGTATTCTATGGCAGCAAAACCAATGTGAATATACGTTGCTTTATCCGTTGTATAGAAACTAATTTATTATCAAATGCAATTAAATGTTCATTTATCCTGAAGTCATTCGTATTCTGTAGCATAACTCGAATCAAGTCTCTGACTTGATCTGTAGGACAAATTTTTTTCGAATATGTTAATTCGAGCAAAGCAAAATTATACTTCTGACGTGGCTCGCAGGAAGAGGCATGTCCAACATCTCGTCGAACATGGTATTGCCTAGACAAAATTGATATTATACAACACTAAGCCGCAAACTTAAGGTAAAGGAAGGCGCATTGCACGGGAGGTTCGAATCATCCGAACCTCAATGTACCTTGCCTTTATTTAATCATTAGTTAGCCCAACTAGCGACATTAGAGGCATCATTAAGAGGATGTAAATCGTCACCTATCATAACCATGTCGTGCGGGCTGTCGTGCCCTCTGCGATTCGGTGAAATAAAGCCACCTACCTTCTGTCTTATAGTGTCAGGCGTCTCGAAGGATAACAGCGAGTTCGCGATGTTTTTTCCAGGGGCAAATGCGCAGCTATTCTTTTGAATGTATAGTATGGATGCACCGAATGGGTCTCGCGCGAAGAGCTCTACTCGGCACTTCTGCAAAAAGAACGAGCAAGCAAAAGAATGCACCCATCCAACGCTGCAGTAACTACACAACGGACACGTCATAGTCACTCTAATTCGCAATTATCACGCGCAAACCTATCGATGACAAGCAGAACCATCTGCACTAACAGTTACATGTAGGATGGCGGTGCGGCAACTGGTTGGATGTCACATTCCCTTCCCCAGGAAAGGGGTCAACAGGCAATGTTCTTGCCCACAGTTTTAAACACCAAATTCATGACGGGAGGAGTTCGACCGGGTCAAAGTACCAAATGTCGCAGGCCGGCGAGTGTCGTATACACTGTCACGCAATACTCGGCTAAAGTCCGGAAGCGGCGTCACTTTCCTGTGTTCTCCAAACGTTCTCTACTGGAGGATGATCTTCACTATTTTATTACTAGCCACTGATTTTGCTGGGGCAGCACTACGGAAGACAGGGAACAAAATCGAACACACGCTTTAAATATTAGCGCCAAAGTTATCTATACTCTTAGCGACCAGTGTAGGAGTTCGCCCACCTCCATTTCTGTCGTTACACGCAGAAGGACCCAGACCTCCGCTCGGCCCTCTCCGACTCAATTAACAAAATGTGGATAATCATTTTAGTGCACCATTTGCCCCCATAAAATATTTTTGGAAGAAGAAAGGTTTTTTTCTGTACTTTGCAGCGATCTGAACACTGTCGTAGTGCGAAAAGCATAGGTTCCACAACACTATCAAAAATACAATTCCACATGAAGCGCCTTCGATCTCTGCTGGCTGCTAGAAAAGGAATGAATATTTCTCATACTCTCCCATTGGCCGTAAGAGAAAGAAAACTAGAGGAGGGGGGCGTAGACGTACCTTCCTTGTGTGTGGGTTTCGTTTGTTTTCAAAGGGTTACATGTTTTTGTTGAGTTGTGAATCGGCCAGGGTTTAGCAAGAACACAAAACGCGCCATTGTCTTTCGAATCACATTTGAGCAGTAGGTAAACGTGGGGATTTCACCGTCACAGTGGTTAAAAATGCTTAGATAAAACGGTCGACTCTCACGAGTTCTCGTTGTGCACGTACCACGTCGGATAGACTCAAGAGCCCTCTTTGAAACGTTCGTACCTATTAGATGGCGTGTAATAAACTTGCGTAAAAGATACCAATCTCTGTATTTTCTGTCTCTCGCGGTGCGCAAGTTTGATTGAAGAAGATTGTAAAGTTTCAACTCATCGCAGTTGTGACCTGCCGAATTGAGGCACTCTGCCGTTGCTTTCAATAATGTTTGTTTTTTGCTGTGCCCGCGCGACGTCATTGAAATGTAACAATAATCTAGCTTCGTGGTGCAATGTTAACATGAACGCCTTGGCAAATGATTGTAAGCCCGACCATATTGTCAGTAGCCTGCTGTTTTCTCAGTTCCGTATCATGTGGATTTGTGTCTTCTAGTAAAGAAATCAAGGTATTGCCGCAAATGCAATGTTATACAAAGTAAGGCTAGTAGCTAACCCTTTTGGATACAATCTCGCGTAACTCTTCAAACAGCTGCTTCAAGCGAATACGGTCGCTCTAGGGAGCGAAGCGGTTTTCGTGCTATCTCGTCTCAGCACGAAGTAAACGGCAAGAGCACAGCACGTAAACGAGCCGTCTACTGATGCCTGTCGAGATAGCGCGCGTGCAAGGCCTCGTGACCGCGCCCTTATGATCAAATTTTGCAGCTTCTGCTCGAGCAAGGCTGCCCCCAAACGGCACCACTTCATGTTCCTTTGGTCGACGAAAGACGGGCGGGGCGTTTCCCCTCTGCTAGAGGAACCTTCGATGGCAGGCGTCGCGCGCGGTGCTGTGTTATCGCATGCGCCCTTCGTGCAACGGAGATGGACGGCTCATTTTACCTATGCTTGAGCCGCGTTCCTTGCCAACGCTCGCGTGCTTTTAATACTGAGTAGAACGTACGATTCGTGAGGCGATGTGATTTCTTTGGACTTACATGACAAATGACGGTGAAAACAACGGCAAGAACCCGCCGAGAATGTATATATGTTATTGCTGTTTTTCTTAATCAAGAATGGGTGCGTTTTGCATTGTCATTAAGTCTTTGCCAACTTTTGTGCCTTCCCGCGGGCGACGCAGTACTCCTCCAAAAGCCTATTGTTATGAGTACGGTAGAAACATGATTTCTACGTCTGGGGTGAAAGCGTCGGAATCTTTATTGCATAGTGCGCATAGTAACGACATAGTAAGCAGTTGTGAACCCCCTCTTCAGGCTCCCTTATCATCTCTAATATGAAAGAGTGGTCAAAATAATAATAATAATATCTGGGGTTATACGTCCCAAAACCACGATATGATGATGAGGGACGCCGTAGTGGAGGGCTGCGGAAATTTCGACGATCTGGTGCTGTTTAACGTGCACTGACATCGCACAGTACAGGGGTCTCTACCATTTCACCTCCACCGAAATGCGAGTGCAGCGGCCGGAATCGAACCCACGACCTTCGGGCCAGCAGCCGAGCACCGTAACCATTCATGCACCGTGGCGGAGAAGCGGTCAAAATAAAGAGTATTCTTCGGGACTACCGTTTCTGCTCCCAGTAATTGTTAGCGCTGGGTGATGTCGGCTAATGCTGCCTACTGTCGCGTAGTGTTCACTGAGTGCAGGTCATTATCTGTTAGTGTGTTATAGTTAAATGATGGCCAATCATGGCTAGGGCTAAAGTTTTATCTTTGGCTTCTTATGGATGACATGGTTCTAATGGTTGTCGGCTACTATTAGCTAATGAAGGGTTATGTCTCCTACAACTGTTGATTAAACAATGGCAAATTTTGAATAGCTTTACTCTGTTTCGGTTCAGTAACAACATTAGATATAAATATTTTCTGAGAATTTCCGAGAAGGAAGTTGGCGAAACATTTTTTTTCCTAATGCCTCAGCACTGTATGGAAGACTCACGTAATGGATTCCAACATGTCTTTGTTAGGAATGAGCAGCTTTTACACAAAGATATTCCTACGCTATGTCCAGCAAATGCTTCCTTCTTGATCATCAAAAAATGAGCGCTTTCTGGGCATAACGTAGAAATGTCTATGTGCATCAGGAAATAAGTGCTTCCTTATGAAATACGCAGGAAATCTCGGGCTAATTTTCAGATCATCAAGTAAGCTTTTTTTGCTAAGAGAAGCAGTGGAAACGAATAGCGCCTTGACCAGCAGCATGGCGTCCCATGTAGACGATTTTCCGTAAGACATGTTGGCGCCGTCACCTTGGGCTGTTGAACGAATGCTTCGTTATTTTGTATCTCGTGACGTGAATTGATAATTTCTGTAAACGTCGAATGCACCAACCCAACCGTTTTCATGTGTATATGCAGACGGTAGCATTGTTTGTTTTGTTGTTCAAGAAACAAAACAGCAAGGGTAACAACCCAATATGGCGACACCTGAAACTCATCTTTTAAATAGTCTCCATCGTATAAAAAACTGTTTTGCTTGGGTAGTGTTCAATCCCGGTACAACATTCCTATCTTGCATAGGAGAAGAGCACGTTGGTAATTAAACTGAACGGGATACCTTTATGAAGAGCACTATTCCTTCAAAATATACTCGGATGCTATGTCATGGCACCGCGCAATAAAAACAAAAACAAGTGTAGAACACAGCCGTACATTCGAGGCAAATGCGATAGCTTCATTTAAAGGGACGGTGCATTTGCGAGATCGAACATCTCTAGACTATAGGAGTCATAAGAAGTGAGTTCAGTGATTGTGCAGATCATGTACATCGACCGTGTACGCACAACATGAGACCGACGGCAAACTGTCAGCGCTGATAAAACGCGGGAAGCTTCTCAGCGTCCTGTCTTGCACATAAAAAAAAGATGCAGCGCGGCTGTAAACGCACCGAGAGCCTGAACGCGCTCGCTTGCATTCCCCACATTACCTACACGCAGGCACGTAGCCAAGATTATTTTTCGGGGGGGGGGGGGGGGTGCAAGGCCAAATTGTTCAAAAGAAAGTCTTTCCATGACAAAAATAAAACAAAAGTTGCCCTGGAATATAGAAGGCCGGACAAATTTCGGGGAGGGGGAGGGGCGTGCCCCCCGGCCCCCCCACATGCCTACGTGCCTGCCTACACGTGTTCTACATCGTTTGCTAACTCATGCGTCTTTGACAAAATGGTAAGACGCCCTTTGCGTACTTTCCATTTTCAAGCCGAAAGTTCGAATTTTTCCGTGAGAACATTTTAATTATCTTATTTATTTACAGGCGGTATTTCACGGCTACTCCCACTTTCGTCGTTTTCTGCCCTTTCAATCCAACTCCCACTTGCAGCACCGCACGCACATCCACCTTCGCGTTGACACAGCAAATATTTTTTGCGAGCTTACAATCTTATTTCTAACGGCGTAAAAGGCTGCACAGGTAACAATCGTTTGGTTTGGTGTCACATCAATAAAATTATCTGACACTCACCTTCTGAAAGCCTTGGGCCTCGTGGTAGCTAACGGAAAGTGGTGCCAGAACTCTGCCGCTCAGTGCGGTGAGATTTACGCCATCGAAAATATCGAGGCGTAAGCTCATTGTAAGGGTGAAGTTGTCGTTCGGATTGGGAATCCGCAATATTGCATTCAGGGCACTCAACTGGACAAAGAAAGAGAAAAGATTATACGGATTCACTAAACAGAGCTCGAATCACGCAAAATGTTTCCCAAAACCAGGGCCAATATATATGACCGACAAAAAAGCCGCCTCTACCTTATGTGCCATACGTTCTGATACATTAAGCCTAAACAATACATGGCTTTCAATGACTCCATTAAGTAAAGGTGGAGGCAACATTGTTTCCTCGTATTTGTATCCTTATGTTAGGTTGTCTCTGTTATAGACCACATTTAAAATAGTTTTTTCTCGTTAGCATGATTTCCAAGTTATGACTTTCTTTGTTCCTTTTTTTTTACCAATTTTTTATCTTCTATGCTTACCCTGCTGTCCTCTTAAATGTGATCCTGCAATAGCTCAATTCGCGCGCCACAAATCGCAACTGTGTAGGCAACTTTCGCGTTCACAGTACACTCGCGTATTCTTTGTCATTAGTTTGGCAACAACGCCAAATCTACATGAGTATGTCGAGGATTTCGTTCAATTGATCTCTATAGACGAGACAACCACGGCATGCCACCCGCCAGCGGCAGATGCTCCTCAGGTGGGCGAAGGTCATCGGCTCGCCCGTGGGAGTCACTGCACGCTGACGCCCGCGCATTTTCCGCGCAGCGCGAGCTGCCGGTGATTGCATTTTCATGTAACAAACAAAGCCATTCCACTAGTCGGTGCACACTACTCTGATACCGCGCAGTGCCTTAACGGCCTCGAGAATGTGATAATCACTGAAACAAGCCTGTGAATCTGTATATTAATGGGGAATTCATAGGCAAAGCAAGCGCCAAGCTATACGCAGATTGAAATCGTGAGTTATTTTGCGTGCCTTATTCTGATTTTTGTTGTACTGCAGATCGAGTGGTCCTTACATATACAGCAATGAAGTTTAGTCAACGTCTTACATGTCGTCGCGCGCATTCGGTACTTTCAGGAAAGTGCACCG
Source organism: Rhipicephalus sanguineus (assembly GCF_013339695.2). Lineage (NCBI taxonomy): Eukaryota > Metazoa > Arthropoda > Arachnida > Ixodida > Ixodidae > Rhipicephalus > Rhipicephalus sanguineus. The sequence goes on along the minus strand of NC_051180.1, from coordinate 120,600,645 downwards.
CGGAACAACGACAGATGTGAAAAACTGTTGTAGTATTGCGCATACCACGCAATATTTAAAGCACGTATCGCGATTGCGTGCTCTGCGACAGTTATAAAGGCGAAATCTCACTGGTGCTCTCTGCGAATCCTATTGTCACCGATCGCGGAGGCGTGTGCGTTGGAGATAGATTTAGAAGGCGCAGGTAGGCACAGCAAACATAATTTAATTGCACACAAGAAAAACTATAAGAAAAACACTCAAAACAACTAACAATGAAAATCTTACAAACACTAGAGCAATATGCGAAAATAAACAATTCTCAGTACTTCTACACCTCCGACTCGCGTCGCTACTAGAGTCTGTCTGGCCACTTAGGCTTCACCAATGGAACACTCTTACTTGGTTCCGTTACACACCGTAAGTCCAGCCTCCGTTGTGCTGGTTCCCTAGTCGATGTCGCCGACGATCCTCTGTCGTCCCGATGAACTGTCGTCCCGATGCATAACAGACCACGAAACTGCCGTAAGCCTTTTCCCAGTCGCTGACGTGGCAGGGTGTCGCTGCCGCTTAGGCCTAAGTACGAGCTCGGCCCCTGCTGTACTTGATGACGTGGCGTCCCGGGGATTGTTGCTGGCTGAAGCTTGAAGAGGAACTGCTGCTGGTGCGTACGGAATTGCCGCAAGGTGCTGCAACACCTCCGAGGAGCCTCGCCCGAGCGTCGTCGAGGTCAACGGCCACGCCACGGAGTGCCAGCGTCACGGCCTCCGCAATCGAACGTCCGCTGCCTTCCCAGTGACAGAATGTAGCTGCCAATGCGACCTTCTTCTCCAGTAGCCACGCAGACAATGCCAGCTCATCGAACTGCTGCCTTCGTTTACTGCTCGTGTCACGAGCATCGCGCCGTGTGCTACCCTGCACGCGCTCGTGCCTGTTCCGCGTATTTCTCCTCCTACTTCGTCGTCTTCGTCGTCCATACGTCCTCTCCTTACTCATGACAGGCCCCCTTTTTCTGAAAGTTTTTTTTCTAAAAAAAAAAACTCTACTCTTCTTTCTTTTGTTGTAGTGCCCGTCTTCTTGCCAACTCACAGGCCTTTCCACTTGACACTTCACCACATACTTGTCACACACACCCATTTCGCTGGTCACTTCACAACACTGCGACATAAGTCAATTGTCCCTATCGCACTGTATATACACCACACACATTAATACATCATCATGTATGTTGCACAATTTCATACTCCTAGTGCTATCAATCTTTGCTTTTCCCTGTTTTACCCTCTACACCTATTTTGGCCGCTCAACAACTTCAACTCACAAAATTGGCCCCCACATTTTCACTCCTTTTAATATATTCTACCCTAAATGAGTATTCTTGCATTGCAAGGCTCCATCTCATTACTCTTCCTTTTGGTACTGTGTGCTGACACACATCACAGGACTTCACATACCTTATAACTTCTGACTGAATCCCAGGGCAAAATAATTCTTCGGTAATTCTAGTAAGCGTGTTCTTAGCTCCTTGATGCCCTGCCATGGCACTGTCGTGCACCAAGATAAGTATCGCTTTCTTGAAAGCTTTGGGTACCATCAGGTGTTGTACTTTCCTTCCTGAACTAAACTGGCATCTCCTATACAATAGTCCATCGTGTATTTGGAACTCACATTCCTGCTTCGCTGTTTCTTGAATGGTTCCCCTACCTTCTGAAAACAACCCTTCAACGATTCATCCTTTTTCTGCTCTACTCGGAACTCCGTAGGGGTTACATCTATACTCTGCATGGTCGCCACCTTCAATCTTGTGGCCTCTGCTTCTCTCTTTGCCGCCGCTCTCGTAATTGCTGCCAATGCCACTTCTGCTATTGGCGTCTGCACTTCTTTTACTCTGTCGTGGCATGATTCCTTCTTACCACTCTTCTTTGGTTCCGCTACTCTACCACTGGTTGTATTCTGTTCATCTACCACGTCCCTGTTGTTTTCTCAGTTCGTGTCAGGCTCATCTACTTTCCTGACTCCCGGCACATACCCAAAATCAGGTCGTACATAGGCTTCTCCAAGCACTTTGCTGTCACCCAACCTGTGTAATATGGACTTGGAACTTTTATCCGAGCTTCTGGAAGCCTTCTCACCGAACTATCCACCAAAATGACTGTTGCGTACTTCCCTGTTAGATTCGATTCGTCTACTAAGCTCCTTTTCAGCAAAACAATATTTGTGCCTGTATCTCTCAAAACTTTCACGCTTTGTCCATGCACCTCTCCGTCTACGACCGGTAACCATTCTTCTTGCGAGTACAGCTTAATTTCGTTCTTTCCTGACTCTTCTTTCTGTGCCTGTTGCCCTTCTTCCACGCTATCCCTCTGTGAGTCCACTATACACGCTACTTTCTCTGTACTCCCAACTTCCTTTGTGCTACCGCCGTGGGAGTCCACTATACAGGCTACATTGTCTGTAGTCCCTGACCTACACTCATTCGCCTGGTGTCCCCTTCTGTTGCACAAGTGACACACTATTACTTGTGGCTGTGAACGACCATCTCCCGCTCGACAATTCATATCTCGGTGCCCAATGCGGTTACACAGGTAACACCTGAGTGGTCGCTGTGACGTGTTCGCTACTCCCTGAGGTCTACCCTTTGTCTCATCTGTGCTTGCTTTGTCACAGCCTTCATTTGCCTTCCCTAGGTTTCTAAATCCCTGGGCCTCCAAATACTGATCGGCATGCTCTGCTACATCATCAAGTGAGGCTACCTTTCGTTCTTTCAGGAAAACACTTAACTTGTTACAGCAGCAATTCAAGAATTGCTCCACGACCATGCAGTCACGTACGCCTTCATGTTTTTTCTACAGTCGCCATCTCCATCCATCTTTCAAAATAATTTGACAAGCGGCACACAAACTCCTTTGCTGTCTTTGCATTCTCTGGCTTGCACCCACGAAACCGCTCCCAGAAGCCTTCCGCCGTCAACCTAAATCTTTGCAGCAATGTTTTCTTGACTTTATCATAATCCATGGAGCCATCGGCGGGCATTCGGCCAAAAACACTTAAGGCTTCTCCTACTAGACAAAGGCTGAGTGCTGTTGCCCACTCCCTTCTGTCCCAACCTTGACCCCTGGCAATCCGTTCAAATCTGTGTAAATAGGCATCCAAGTCATCACGTCTTTCATCGAACGGAGCCATTAACTTTCTCGGACATATGCGGGTAGTTTTGGGTGACTGCGAGCGAGAGGATGCTGATGTGACGCTCTGGTCGTCTTGCGGAACACCATTAAGTTGCGCTAGTCTCAACTTCAATTCGAGAAGCTCTTTTTCGCAGTTCAAGTTCGCGCTCCTGTTTCTCTCGTTCATACTCGCGTTCCTCCTCCTTCAGTGCTATCTGCTTATCCTGTTCTATTTGGGCATTTTCAAAAAACTTCATTGTCTCCTCTTTAGTCATACCTAGATCTTTAGCTACCGCCGTCAAGCGCTCCCAATCAATCTCTGCACCAACTTATTAGTTATTACCAACTAAGAATCGGTGACTGGGCCGGATTGAATCCTGGAATCTTCTGATCCTGGCAGGCTCGCCAATTGTTTTGTCACCGATCTCGGAGGCGTGTGCGTTGGAGACAGATTTAGAAGGCGCAGGTAGGCACAGCAAACATAATTTAATTGCAAAGAAGAAAAACTACAAGAAAAGCACTCAAAACAACTAACAATGAAAATCTTACAAACACTAGAGCAATATGCGAAAATAAACAATTCTCAGTACTTCTACACCTCCGACTCGCGTCGCTACTAGAGTCTGTCTGGCCACTTAGGCCTCGCCAATGGAACACTCTTACTTGGTTCCGTTACACGCCGTAAGTCCAGACTCCCCTCTGACGGTCTCTGACCCTGCGAGAGTCGCACGCGGTCGCACGCGTTTTTCTAGCTCCTTAGTTTTTCATTTTCTCCTTTTATTTTTTGTTTAATTTTTCATCCACAGTTATGATCTCCTTACCCCCTCCTCTATCATTTGATTTACTTATCTATTCTGCTCTCCCGGGTCCAGCCCTCATTGGGGATTAAGTAGGGCGATGTAGGTCCGCCTAACCTTTTTTTTTGATCGGCCTTTTCTTTTATATCATGTTTTTTTATTACGCCCCACCAGCCGATTCCCTCCCTGTCCCTCGACACTCCTTGTGATGGACGACAACTTTCCGCCAAGCTCCCTGTCGGAAATCACCATGAGCTGTAGCTCTAGGCGCTCTCGAGCGTTTGAACTTCTTCTTCGGGAGGCAAACAACCTCCTCCGGCAAGATGACGCCACAAAATCGCTGTCACCTCGCCGCCGTCCTCGCAAGGTTCGCAAGAGTCTTGCTCAGCCACGCAGGTACAAACGATCCGCCACTGTTGTGCCAGGCTCGACAAACCAGGCGCCCGAACCGCCACCCAGCCCTGGCTCCTTCCACTCCACGGGCGCCGTTCCCTCCGCAGTCGAGAAAGACGCTGCTGCCATCTTGGCTCGTCCTCCCACAAAGTCGGCCATTTTAACGCCGAGGCAGATTCCAGCGAGCAAGTCACGGTGGATCAGGAGGGTAACGACCGCATTGGCATTCCAGAGGGGAACCAGGAGGGACAATGCCCCTTGTCAAACAAGAACCCTCCCCCTCCCATCGCAGGGGGGAGCGAAGAAATCACTGCCTCATCAGCTTCGTTGAATGAAGCCACACGAGCGCCCACCAGTCCCCTCTCCCCCTTTGCTGACGTCACGGAGGAAGCACAGCTGACTCCAGGGAACCCAGCACCCGCTCACACGTGCACAGCAAGGTCAGGCGAGCCATTGCCCATTCTTGAGGGAAAGGAGCCCCTGAATGGCATGCCCTCCTCCCCACTCCCTCGCGCCAGCCGCGTGCTGGGACAGCTGACGGCTGAAGAGTTCCCCGCCCTCTCCCCCACTGGGGCCCCGCGCACTACAGAGCTTTGCGCACCAAGTGTTCCCATCAACACCGGGCGTCGGTCTCAGCGTGCTGAGAAGCCCGCTGCCAGCGACCCACGCCCCCGGCCCCCACGGCACAGAAGCCCCGGCACCCAGCTGGAGACGGTACTTTACAGACCGGCTGTGAGGAGAGAAACTTTCCGAACAGCCACACAGGAAGCCATCTCCTCCTGTTTGGCTCCTCTGGAGGGCATCAGTCGCGTCCGCGTAAATTTCGGTCGCAACGTCGTCGCGGTCGACGTCACCGCCGGAACTCCACTCGACCCCCTGCTCGCTGTGGCTGACATCTGCGGCATTGCTGTGCGCGCGAAGCAGGCGTCGACGAACACCTGCAGCGGCGTCATCTATAACGTCGACCCCGCGCTAGATGAGGATTCGATCCGCGCCAACATCGCGTCACGGTTGCCTGTCCTTCAGTGCTCTCGCTCTGGTCGCCACGTTATTGTGCGCTTCGCCGGCAACAAGGCTCCCCCTGATGTGGAACTTTTCAAACAGCGCCGGCCCGTGCGTGCTCGCCGTCCACGACCAACCCAGTGTGAGCTCTGCGGACGCTATGGGCACACGGACGTACCGTGCACGTTTGAGCGGCGACGTGTGCTTTGTGGCGGACCGCACTCCCTCGGTGAGTGCACCGCGAAGAACGCGAGGTGCTTCTATTGTGGCGCAGCTCACCCTGCTACCGAGCCCCGCTGCCCTCGTTGGCAGGAAGAGCGGCACTTGTTGGAAGTGCGCGCCGAATCGTCGCTCCCAATCTCGAGCCGTGAGGCGCTCGCTATCGCGCGTGGACAGAATACAGGAGACCCAGCAACACCCGGCGGCCGCTGGTCTTCCGTCTACAAAGAACTCACAAACCGCCACAGACAAGAGAAACTCTGTGATCGCTGTGCTCTCGGCAGCGCTGACAGCCGCTATGGATTTCCTCCCTCTCGGCTGCCCCGTTCGCCCGCTCTGTGCTGCAGCGCTGGCCACCCACCTTGCGTTAACAAATGATGGCGAGTGATCGACACGAGTCTAGGCCACGCATACTGCAGTGGAACTGCCGTTCACTGCGTAGCCGACAAGCAGAGCTCGCAGCGATCCTTCCCCAGCGCGACTACGACGTCCTTGCTTTGCAGGAGACGTATGTTCGCGTGGAGGATGTTTCGCTGCCCGGCTACATCGGCAACAGCAGTTCCACGCAGTGTGCGCTGGCTGAGTGCAATAATGCGCCGTGCTGTGACACCGCCCACCCGCCCGGGAAGCCGCGCGCCGGTTTGTACATTCGTGACACACTCGCTCATGCGCTTGTCCCCACAGAACATTTATGCTGTGCGACGAGTGAGTGCGTTGCTGCCACGGTCCGTGTGGACGGCGTGGACACTTCTGTCGCGAGTGTTTATGTGCGCCCAGTCGTCGCGGCCAGCTGCGCGTTTGTGCCGCGCCTTGTCGCCGTGCTCGCGCGTGACCACGTACTGTGTGGAGACTTCAACGCGCACCACGTCAGCTGGGGTTGCCGTACCACGGATGCGCGCGGTAGGGACCTATGCGACGCGATCAGTTCGGTGGGACTCCTCGCACTAAACTCCGGGGAACCCACCTTCATCCGTCGCAGTGCGGCCTCGACAGTGATTGACCTGGCGCTGGTGTCAGAACGCTGCTCCTACGAGTGGAAACGCCACGCTGACACTGCTGGTTCTGATCACTACCCGATCACACTCCTCCCGTGCCACCCCAGCCGTGGTGCTGTTCGCGAATACAGTGTTGTACGGTGGCCACATTTCCGTGACCTGTGCGCGAGCGTGCAGAGCAATGATGATTTGTTTTCGCGCATCGCGGACTGTGCTGAGCGTGCCACAACGCACTGTGTTGTTCCCGCCGGCACGCCCTGCCCTGACATCAAGCTGCTGAACCTCCGCGCAGTTCGCCAACGAGCACAGCGGCGGGCGCTGCGCTCCTCGCTCCCCGGCGCATGAACAGAGTACAACCGACTCGACGCTGTGTGCCGGCGGCACGCCCAGCGGCTACGCGACCGCAGCTGGACGGGCGTCTGTTCCTCTCTGAGTGATCCACGAGGACGTCGCCGCGGCTGGCACATCATGCGCGTCCTGATAAACCCGGAAGTGTCGCGCTACCCAGTGCTCGCCATAGCCGTTGCGCAGGGCATCACTGAAAGGGAGCTTGCTGAACTGCTTGCCGCCTCTTTCGCGCCTCCTTCCCCTCCTAGAGCGGGGAGCGCTGGCGGTGTCACGACAAACGCCGCACCCCCGCTCCTTCCCGTGGATCACATCACCTCAGCTGACATTCGCTCTCTCTGCAAGGAGGACTTCTCCCTCTACGAACTGGAACGGGTTCTCCTCAGAAAGCGCAAGCGCAGCGCCCCTGGAGCGGACAAAATCACTCATCAGCTGTTGAGAAACCTGGATGCCTCCCAGCGCCCACTCTTGTTGGACGCATTCAACAGAGTTTTCTCCAGTGCTGTGCTCCCGGAAGAATGGCGTTCCGCGACTGTGATCCCTGTCCTCGAACAAGGCAAACCGCCGCGATCGGTGACGTCATACAGGCCCATCTCTCTCACTTCTGTGGCGGGCAAAACTATGGAGGAGATGGCTCTTTACCGGCTACAGTGGATCGCGGAGGTGCGCACCGCTTTCCCACCAGAGCAGTGTGGATTCCGGCCACATCGCGCGGCCATCGACTGCATTGCTGCAGTCGTGAGCACCCTCGAGCAGGCCCTTCACGATGGAGAAATGGCCATCGTACTCCTCCTTGACATAAAGTCGGCGTTCGACTCGCTCCCCCACTCGTCTATCCTCAGTGCTGTGCGCGCGCTAGGTGTTGAGGGCAAACTCTTGAACTACGTTGAGGCCTTCCTCACTGATCGAACGTTTACAGTGCGCGTGGGTGGGGCGACAAGTGCGCCGCGATCTGTCAGCTGTGGCGTCCCACAAGGCAGCGTCCTCAGCCCGTTTTTGTTTAATCTGCTACTGGCGCCGCTCGTCAAGTGCCTACCAGAAACGGCTGTGTTCCCTGTTCGCGCACTGGTGTACGCTGATGACGTCGCATTGTATGTGCGTGGTTCGACCCGAAAGTACTCGGTGGTGCGCGCTTGCATGCAGGAGGCCCTCCAATGTGTGGCCGCCTTCGTGAGAAACATCGGACTCGCGATCTCGGCGCCGATAACCGAGGCCCTCGTCGTCCACCCTCGTGCTGAAGCCCGACGACGTCTTCCGTGCCTTCAGCTGGGTGGTGCACCAATAGTTTGGAGTAGCAACGTCCGCTACCTCGGTATGACGATAGACAATCGCCTCCGATGGTTCCCGGCGGTGCGACGCGTACGACAGACGACGCGTCGCGTGGAATCGGTTGTGCGCCAACTACTCGCAGGCGGCAACGGCTGCCCCGCTGCCTTCGCCTGCACCATCTACGAGGCGATGGCTCTGGCTACCATCCACTACGCACTGCCGATCTGCAAACTCCAGGCGCCACAGTGGCGACTGATCGACCAGGACCACCGCCGAGTCATCCGCATGTGTCACGGAATGCCCCGTGGCTCTCGTGTGGCCGAGACCCTCGCGGAGGCTTGTGCGTGGCCTGCGTCGCTCACGGCGGACCTGCGCGCATTGTGCCACTTGCAGCGTCTCCACCGAGCGCCTGATACAGGTCCCCTCCTCTCGCGGTTACGTGCTGTGCCAAACTCACGTGTCGGCCAACTTATCAACGTGTACGACGGAGTTGTGGCTGACGACCCCGCACGCCTTTCGCGCTGGCCACCCCCTCACCGTCGAGTGCCCCTTCGAGTGAACTTGCACCTGCCGGGCATTCGATCCAAACGCCACACCCCCATCAGTGCCATTGCTCAGGAGGCCGCGGCGCGGATGTATGAGGACCTGGCCGGGAGGGCGCAGCTGTTCACCGATGGGTCCGTCCTGCAGGATGGCTCAGCCGCGGCCGCCTGCATAGCCCCTCAGCTCAGCTCGGAACGACAGTGCCGCTTGCGATACTGTGCATCCTCAACAACAGCTGAGCTAGTCGGGCTCCAGCTGGCTGCAGACCTCCTGCGCAGTTCGCCGGCCGTCACGAGCGCAGCAATCTTCTGCGACTCGAAACCTGCCCTCCGCTAGCTCGCGAGGGAGGAACGAGGTCCCCTTCTTGCTCAGCGTGCCGCTCTCAGCCTGCTGGCCCTCCAGGAATGAGGCTGTGATGTGGTCCTTCAGTGGCTCCCTTCACACGTCGGCATCGCGGGCAACGAGGCTGCAGACGAACTCGCAAAACGAGCACACTCCGCCGAGACTTCGCTGACGGATTACGCCAGCTCGTTCGACTCGGCACGCAACAACCTTCGCCGGGAGCTGGTGCGCGAGTATCCTGACGCACGGGTCGCCTCCGGACACCCCCCTCCTCCCATGCCAGCCACTGGTTTCACTCGCCGCGAGCGCGCGCTTCTTCTTGCCCTGAGGACCGGTTCTGTGTGGCCCGTGGAACGCAGGCATCGTCTTCGCGGCGCCGCTGCACTGAACTGCACCGATTGCGGCGCGATCGAAACCCTGTGCCACCTATTGTTTGACTGTCCGTCTCTCAACACTGCGCGGAAGCGGCTCGCCATGAAGTACCGCCTCGTCGGACTGCCGTGTGCGACCCTACAGGACTTGCTCCATCCCACCGGCCACGTGCACCGTCGCCGATCAGCCCTTGTGGCCCTACTCGCTTTTCTCGAGGATGCCGGCCTAGTCGAACGAATTTTCTAGCCGCTCACCACGGTGACTCGGACGCCCGTTCTCCTGCCCCCCACCCCCTCACTGTTTTTTTTCCACTCATACCTTTCTTTTTCTTCTTTTACCATACTCTTTTCACTCTCACTGTCCCTTTAATCCCCAATCCCCCATGAGTGTATCGGTTGAGGTGTCCTCACTTGAGAGACAGTTATCATGCACTCCACACCCAATTTCCATTTTCATTTCCTTATTCCTTTTAAGAATCACCTCCTCCCCCCAGCCTCCCTTGTGCTGGTTCCCCAGTCGACGTCGCCGACGATCCTCTGTCGTCCCGATGAACTGTCGTCCCGATGCATAACAGACCACGAAGCTGCCGTAAGCCTTTTCCCAGTCGCTGACGTGGCAGGGCGTCGCTGCCGCTTAGGCCTAAGTGCGAGCTCGGCCCCTGCTGTACTTGATGACGTGGCGTCCCGGGGATTGTTGCCGGCTGAAGCTTGAAGGGGGACTGCTGCTGGTGCGTCCGGAATTGCCGCAAGGTGCTGCAACACCTCTGAGGAGCCTCGCCCGAGCGTCGTCGAGGTCAACGGCCACGCCACGGAGTGCCAGCGTTACGGCCTCCGGAATCGAACGTCCGCTGCCTTCCCGTTGACAGAACGTAGCTGCCAATGCGACCTTCTTCTCCAGTAGCCACGCAGACAATGCCAGCTCATCGGACTGCTGCAAGGAGGTTTCCTTGGACTGCTGCCTTCGTTTACTGCTCGTGTCAGGCGCATCGCGCCGTGTGCTACCCTGCACGCGCTCGTGCCTGTTCCGCGTGCTTCTCCTCCTACTTCGTCGTCTTCGTCGTCCATACGTCCTCTCCTTACTCATGGCACCTATTTGCGTCCTTCCCCTTATAAAACTGGCTATTCCATCGTGGTAGAAATACCGTTGAACAATTATTGCAAGAACCGATTTTCAAAAGCCTGGTAAAAGCTCTTGATCTTGCTCAAAGTGTATTCAATGGTTGTTCTCTTGAGTATACCAGCGAAAAGCCGCTGGCAAAAAAAAAACGTTTAGTTCTCGTTGTGTAATTATTGAGTACTAATGCATGTATCGAGTGGCTATTACCAAGCTTACAGATATCGAACACTTTTGATGGATGAATCCATAAAACGTAACCAGCCATACCACCAAAGAACGCATACCGCAAACGTCCAGTTGATAAGCGGTTGCATATCGCAGGAGTAATAGCTACCTTCGGCAATGTGATTTCACAAACACACGCTACCTTTACCGTGTGTGTGTGTGTGTGTGTGTGTGTGTGTGTGTGTGTGTGTGTGTGTGTGTGTGTGTGTGTGTGTGTGTGTGTGTGTGTGTTTCGCGGATGTCCTCAAAGAGCTTTACGAACCGGCAAGCAGCTTAGCCGAAAGTCAAGTGTGTGTATGGGTGGTGCGGTACAGATATGGGTGGCGTGCTGCACAATACAAAATCAGCCGAAAATCTGCTGTCCCATATCTCTTCTGCTGTCTTCCACAAGTTTTTACATCGTGCCATTTTACCTTGATTGGCTATTCATAAGCTCGCTCGCTAAAGTACCTGTTTATCAATGAGCTTTTTCATGCAACTCCGGAGAAATTATTGCGAGGAAGAGGCGGAAATCATGTTATTAAAAGCGCAACACATTTTCACATTCAGTTCGTACTGAATACACTTGGATCGGAAGCCTATAATGGCTATTTGACTAAAAAGGAGCTTTTAGTATGCTGTCATCATACAGTTCAAGCAATACGAGCGACAGATTAAAAGCGTGAAAACGGCTCACCATTGTTATCTGGTTGATTTGGGGTAGACATCTGTAGTCCCACGATGAGGATGGCATGAGTTCCCTCATCCCTTCATCAGTTATGGTCAGGATTATTACAATTCTGAGCCCGTTGATTCTACAAAAAAAGCCGTACGCCCACATGCAATCCTTCTGTTTAACACCTTGGCAACAGTACAGGAATAACGTTATATCATGTCGTGCGTAGGCTTAATACATAAAAAAGGTGTTCCTCTTAACAGAGGTCACACGTAGTAGTAACTTAGGTCAAGACAAGATTCGTGAACTGTTGAAACCCATGCGTGTTATCTTTGAAATATTATTAAAAAAAAGGCCTGAAATCAAACATTTCCACGTTTTCATTCGGAACGAGAATGCGGGACGACGCACACTGTGTATGAGCGTACTGCCACGGCGTACTGCCACGGCGTACTGCCAAACAGCGTACTGCCATAAAAAAACGTGCAGTGGTTTTTGGCTACCACCACATCTCATAATTCACTCATATAGATTCCATCTCTAGTGACGTACAGTGGATAATGATATACTTGCCTTTAAGATTGATTTTCTTCAGTAATCACCTTTGGTGATGCATCATCTTCATGAAAATATACACATTTTGAACAAACAAAAATGTCTCGCATATCCGACGTACAGTAGGAATCAATTATGCGAAGCAGCCTACGAAGCCTTGTACTTTACTTTGATGTATCCCAGCAGCCCTGAGTTGCGACCGCACGCGAGAAATTCGCCTGAACATGATGACGGCATGGATGCGAAAGAAGAAAAGCAGTTAACTGACGGCTGGCTCACGCATGCGCTTCCGCTGTTATTGATATGTAAAACGTCTACCATCAGGCGGATTTCTTCATCGATGCGCCTTTATAAAAGGCCACATTCATCGAATTTCGGCGTACATCTACAATCACGACAGTGCAATGAAATATTACATGGTGAACCTACGGTTACAACATTTGTGCTTTAGTAATATCTGATTAGCACAACAGCCCGTGCGGCCTACTTTGAAATGGTCGCAGCTGAAAGGAACATTGTAAACCACAGCAGTACGGCAATCTGTAAATGTATCGGTGTACATCTTTCTGCCCTTCAATTTTTGAGCGGTTCATTCCTTCTCGACAAAGCGGAGCAAATCTTACCTAGCTTATTGGAAGCCGTAAAAGTGACGTTAACACCGTATCTATTTCACTCCTTTGATGGTATGCAGTAAAGTATAAATGTAAATAGCTACGGCCCTCTTGTGTAAGTGTTTCCAAGCCCACCCTCTCTCGTGATGAATACTTACCAATTAGTACAAATGTCTGTCGTTCTTAATTACAGCAATCGTTCTATGATGTACTTAAGCCATATGTCATGCTCCTAATGTTATGTAAGAATGTCGTGCACTATCTTATACACTTTCTAAATAAATTATTGTAACGGCATGATGTCAATTGTATACACGCGATGAATTCATGAGATGCATGTCGTATCATACACGTCTTGCGATGACCTGTTATTCATATGATGTCATCGATGCTTCTCAGGGGCGTAGTCAGGGGAGGGGGGGGGTTTAAACCCCCCTACCGAAATTTTTCAATTTTGCTTGCGTATATATGTACACGCACACATACAAACGCACTCACGAACATACATAATGTATGGTTGAGTCCCCCCCCCCCCCCCCGAAAAAGAGTTCTGGCTACGCCCCTGATGCTTGTGTCTGTAGTTCAGTCGATAGAATGGCCACCAAACCATCACGCGATTTATGTCGTTCATGTGATGTCCATCAGTATAACGGATGGGCGGATTAGTTGGATCTGCTTCATATTGCTTGGCAGCAGCGCTACAAAACTAAGACGATAGACTAATTAGGCGCGTGTCCACAATTTCCAGTTATCTCTTTTTTTCGACTTTATGGCTGATCCAGCATTATTAGGAATCATGCCACGCGTTATGTTTTTACTGATATCCCAGTGAAAGAAAAGCCCAGAACGAAGCCCTGTGAGTTGCACAATTCATAACATGCCCTGCACACTCTAGTGTATAGCAAGTTAGTGAAACAATGCTGACGTCATCAAACCATTCGTACGATTAGAATAATCAAGTACCTGACATGCACATCACGACACGGAAGTGATGACTTGCCGGTCATCTTATCATAATGCGCGCTATGTCATGAACGTTGTGATATACACCAATGAATAAACACAGCAATGAGGTGACCATGCCATCTTCACGGCGTAGAAGTCTAGGCAGATTTATAGACAGATAGATGCACTTGAACTGTCTTAAGTTGCTTCGAAGTAAATGTCACCGCGCTATTTATGAACACATCACATTGAAACTGACCGCACAATGAGGAAACTTGCAGGAACGCGTATTTGGGCAGCCGCTTAATGCACCCTAAATATCGATTTGAAGGGTATGCGAAGCAAGGCGTTCAAACATGGGCCGCTGCCTGTAATAAAGCTATACGCATACGATTGGAGAGAGGATTGCGCAATGGCAGAACAAGAAAGAAAGAAAGAAAGAAAGAAAGAAAGAAAGAAAGAAAGAAAGAGGGAAAGAAAGAAAGAAAGAAAGAAAGAGAGAAAGAAAGAAAGAAAGAAAGAAAGAAAGAAAGAAAGAAAGAAAGAAAGAAAGAAAGAAAGAAAGAAAGAAAGAAAGAAAGAAAGAAAGAAAGAAAGAAAGGAAGAAAGAAAGACGGGCTCCAGAACATCTTTTCTCAAAGAAAAAAAATGTAGCACCTTAGAAATCTCTACAAACAGGGTTCAAATTTCTTTCGCGCAAAAGATGCTACAACAATCTTAAATTTGTATAGCAATACTGCAGACAGCGAACATTTCGGACACATGTGAAACAAAGAGAAGGACAAGGGCTGATAAAATATATAATGGAAAACATAACTGTTCATGATATGCGATCTCACAATAACCGTGCCTTGTGCGACTGTATTATATTTTGTTGGATTTTGTATGACATTTTGTTCGGTTCATGTCGGAAAGACTGACCAAGAAAAAACGGTGTTCAATATAGTGTACGAGAAATTCCTTCTTGTGAACGGCCCATGCATCTTTCCGTCTAGTCAGTTTTTTTAAACAGTTGCATATTTGGGAAGAGGACATCATGAACACCCATATTATTATTGGAATTAAACGTCATATCACGTTTCATAATGTATGAGTATATAAGTTTGCTTCCTGGAGCCCTTGAAATTTTCACCACGAATGGAGTACGCGCACTTTATTACGCCGTCTGCAGGAGTTTCAATATTACAGAAACCTATTGAAGAAACTCGCACACTTGCCGTGCTTCTATCGGATAATATAGTGGGACGATCAGTATGTGGATACCGAATGACTGTAGGATTCATGTACAAAAATGTTCCCTGTCTGCCTTCACGCCACTGCTTTCATCTTAGTTGCGTGCATCTAATCGTCAAATAGCACGTGATGCAAACGCACGGACAGTTTCGAAGTGTACGCATATTATTAGTAGTATAAGAACCTCAGAAAGTGAATATTGCGTACCTGTTCAGCAGTGAAAGGTAGTCGGTATACTTGAACTGTATGACATCCGCGTTAGGTTTGAAGGCAAAAAAATTCCTCATACTATCCGGGCTTAGGGCACTGCTCGTAAGTGCTTGGTTGAAGCTCTGTAACAAATAAAAGCAAATGAAGACTGCAGACTTCTAAGACATTATAGAATGGCGGCCTAAATTTACTGATGCTGTTTTTTGTAAAGTAGTTGTTCAGACAACTGAACGATAATGTTCGGAGAACAACGAACCACCTCAAACATTTTACACATAACCCTCAGACTTTCATGGTACTGCTCATATAAGGTGCTTTTTACTTGGTAATTAAAAGTATTTAAAATGCCGGACCTTACTAGTGTTGCAGTAGTATCTCTCCAGTATAGCACAGCTATCAATATTTACACAAACTACACCAGAGAACCACGGCAAACAAAGGCATCCCATCTATAGTCGGTGACAAGCTAAGAATAAAAAGTAAACTGTGCCGCTGTCTATGTGTGTTATGCGCGTCCAACTACGGCCGCTCTTTACCATGACGTAACGCTGAAGACGAACCAATGAAAAATACAACATGGCGCCGTTCGCAACGAGAGGCAAGGTACCGCTGCACCGAGACCAAGATCCGTCATTTCGAATTTCCTGCGGTGTTTGTTTCTTCCAGAAGAAGCTATTTCCTACTGTTATTCACACGTACCCAGCATCGTTCTCGCCGGTCGTCATCCGATGCAGTAGAAGCTTGTGACTGTGCCGCGTTTGAAGTGCACCGAAGCGGCAGCAGCTCGGAGTGTTTTTTTAGCGCGTTCCGTCGTTTCGGCAGCGTCAAGTTGCAGCACGGCGTGTGTTCCCTCCATCGCTCGGATACATCAAGCATATCGCCTGAGGGTCACCACATCGGCGATTGTCGTCGCGTTCATTCGTGTGCACTGAGGTCAAAGTCGGAACGTGCGCGTCTGTGTACGATTTACCGCCCGCAAACGCCATGGCATTAGCGTTGCCACAAGTGCGTGTGTGTGTTACTTGGAGCTCGCAACGTGGGAATATTGGTGATCTATTGTGATATGCGCCGTGCTGTGCGCCTATGTAAGTGACGTATGTGCGGACGAAGCGTGAGAGAAAGAAAGCGACCAACATAACCCGTTAGCAACATAACCCGTTAGCGCAACGCAATGCAAAAGTAAACAAACCAGGTGTGGAGAATATGCAGAGGTGTGTGATTTATAAGAACATAATTGTGGTCTTCTGGTGCGTTTGTGATTATATGACGTGTGCCTATTGGCGCAGTTGCGTCGTCTCTACGGAATTTAGTTCCACTAGCTCAGATCGATGTTCTAGCTTGAAGTGCCCGTCGCGTAAGTCGCGCGCTCGATGCACGAACGCCTTGCAAATGAAAAACGCCGTGCGAGGTAATCGTTGTCTACAAATCGTGAAATGATGCGCTCGCTGTGATACGTCGATTGCATGGACCGTGATCGTAACTGAAGTGATGCCGCTAAAACAGTTATTGAGTGAAAAAAAAAAAGCCTTTGTTTTTAATGGCGTTGCATCATACTTCACGATATCATATTTAGAATTCTTGTTTGTGTCTAACGTGCGTTTTTTAGCATTTCGCGTGTATTGTGTGCATGTATTACGCATTGATAATTTGTTTATAACAAACTCGTGAAGCTTATAGTGCATAGACCCCCTTTTTTAAGCGCTTATCCCTTCTTGTGAAGCCTCACCCCCTCACTATGCATCACGAACAAATGAGGAGGGGGGAGCCCAAGAGGTGGGGCTTGACAATGTACGAAAGGAATGCACTTACTGATTGTGTCCACCGAGATTATCTATATAGACATCTATATGTTTTCCTTTTTTTTTCTTCGAGGATGCACGTGCTTTTTCGATGTCCGAGTGTATATTTGTGGTCTTTTGGCTACTGATTCTTTCATTTCTACATTTATTATTATTTATTTTTTTTTGTCGCCCTACCTGCAGGGAGGACGATGCTATAAAAGCGCATCGAATCCTCGTAAATTTTCTCTTGATAAACATCGGTCTCCGATGGAAACGTTCACAAATAAACTGTCTTTTGAGAAGCGTGTATCCTTCTCCTATTTGTCTTACGGCAACCGACGACAGCTGATGACCGATGACAGATATATATATATATACCGTCGCACAGACACACACATATATAAAAGGTAGGGGCCCCTCTTCTAGCAAAAGTGGGCCCCCCTGCTGTAATGCCCACTGGGGCGACGCAGGTATGTAATAAATAATAAATTAACTAAAAGCTTGAACGTTCAAGGGCTTAAGGGGTAATGGCACTGCCAGTACAAGTTGTCGAAGCAAGAAACAATTCCACGTAAAGATTTTAGTCAATGCCAATTTAGCCGCGTACATCTCCTTGGCGTGAAAGTAACGGTAACGCATGCAATGACCCCCACAGTTAAACGCCATGTGTGCAACACGCTTTTATTTCGTTGAAACAACACGTCAAATGAAGCTTTGGCGTTTTCCTCAGACGCGAGGACAAGCACGGCGACTGGAGACGCAAATGCGGCATTTACCGCAACACAAGAGTCGACATTCACAAAGGCGATCTCAGACCACATCGCCATACTTCGCTTTGAGTCACAGTTGCCATAGTTACAGCAGACAGTGAAGAAAACTGGCGGCGAGAGTTTCGCAAAAAAAATTACAAACGACCTTATTAAATGTGATTAATGTCCCTGTTTTGTTCTATAAAACCGTAAAATAACGATTCCTTTATCTTAAGTTTTATGTTAAATCTGGCATTCTTTGTTTTAATACCATAATAGGTACTGCTCAGGAACATCACCTTTGAGATGTACATTACTTCTTCGTATAGACTCCGAGATGAACGCGGCGAGGGGTACGATTTAAACTACACATATATTGTTATGCTGACGCTGAACTCCGTGCCTTCACAATTTATTTTATCTAGGTTTGCTTTCTTTATTTCAATATCAGTGCAGTATTGCAAAATAAGGCTTATATGAGTAAGAATTATTGCCATTGTTTAGGAACTACTTCGTTTGTAGTGCGGAGGCATGCAAAATATGAGCAATGCGGCCTCGTGGGCGGAGCTTATATTTATTCTTAGGCTGTCACCGACTATAGGTAACATTCTGTAGGTCTTGTAGCGAAGTTATTGTACAGCTAAAAGGGGTCTGTGCGCATTCCACTGGTTTCTTTTTTTAACACGAAAGTGTTTTATGCCGGGGTCCACCAAGACTTCAGTGACGTAATTCCGTCACGAAAATGACGTCGAAAAAATATGCGCAGTCAGATGGCAAAGAAAAAAAGGTACCGTCAACGGGCATCGAACCCACGACCACTCGGTCCGCAACAACACATGCCGGGCACGCTATCCACTGCGCCACGGTCACAGACTCTGGAGGCTTTACGAACGCGCCTTTTATATCTACCACTCTCCCGGTTGGCTGGGTGGTGTTGACCTCTGGGAGTGGTAAGGTAAAGTAATTCGTCATTGCTGTGGCCTCCGCGACTAGCACCTGCAACGCGTTTACGCGTCCGTCTCATTCGGCGCGTTTTCAATAGAAGTTGAAATTTCTCAGTGCCTTAACACACCGCGAGGTGGCGACTTTTGCCCAAGCGTCGTAAAAGCGCCCCGCTCATCACCACGCTAATACAAACCAAAAATAGCTCTGCGACGCGCGCCTGCCTCACCTGGCTGTAACCTCGCGTTCCATGCTCACGCGCTCGCCCCGAGAAAAATCGCGGCCGGGCTACCGGGGCGGCACCACGCGCTTTGCGTTTCTCTCTAGTCCGGCTGGGGTGTTCAATCACATTTTAACATGCCGCGGGATGGCGACCAAGTTCTGCGTCCAATATGCGACGCTCTTCTCGCTATCACACCTCGTTCTCTGATTACGCTTTCACCGTTAACTGATACAGCTACCACAAGGGTTTGTTTAATCATTTAACATGGGCGTTAGTCGTCGGGATGGAGATGTACCACCAATCATCAAAGTGGGTGCATGCATGTTAAACGGCGCCATTAGCTGCCAGACATCAGTATACATTGTGCAAACTCTCTTATATCAATGTACAATAAGGATTCAGTACTTCTGTAAGGGCACGCTTTACTTTCGTGTTATTCCGATTCCTATGACGGAGGGATCAAACGTGTTTTTTTGCTGTCCTCCTAGCACAACAGATCGTACATACAGTTTTTACGGCACGCATAATAGTCGTCTTTGTCAGGTGAGCCAGATAAGCAGATCGATGAAATCTTCAAGCCGTGATCAGATTAAAACACGCCCGCATTCTTCGTGCTTTCTTCTGAAAAAGCATTTTCATCATAAA
Source organism: Rhipicephalus sanguineus (assembly GCF_013339695.2). NCBI lineage: Eukaryota > Metazoa > Arthropoda > Arachnida > Ixodida > Ixodidae > Rhipicephalus > Rhipicephalus sanguineus. The sequence continues at coordinate 120,581,335 of NC_051180.1, read as the reverse complement.
ATCGAATGTTGAATTGAGGAGTAGTCACTCGTGTTGTTCAAATTATGAGACATGCCACATTAAGTTACTTTCCTACAAGCTAACAAATGGCAATTCACCCAAAAAAGTACCAGAAATTCTTGACAATACTTAAAGTTGGAGCGTGTCTGACCATTTTATAACCATCAAAAATCTTGCATTCGCAGAACAAGTAGCTTCACCGCAATTAAGTTTAGATTGTAACTGCAGACTTTGGGTGATTGTAGGCGTTTTTTTTTTTTACGCCGAAGTTCCTTCATGAGATCTTTGTGGGCACTCGGGAATAGCTAAAGTGAGTTGCATGCTTGCACCATCTTACATTACGAATAGGCGCGACCATGGCCTCAAAGTTCTGGAGAGAACTACTAGAAACAATTTGCTCAAGTATTAAACGTTTCAATAATCAAAATCTGAATGGGACGGACGAATTTCCGGAAAGGGTTTTAAGAATTCCATCGAATTCTTAGTTTTACAAGTTTTACATGTGCGTAAAGATTTACACGAATTTGTTTGCTTGGTCATGTAGCCTTCTCTTATGTATACATGCGTATGACAACTCAATGCAAGTGATTTTTTGCGTTTCTTGTTTGTGAAAACTTGTTCGCTTTGTGTGTGTCTGTGTTTCGATTTTACTTTCAGAAATGTGTAATATATGTGGGTACCCTCATCCATCGTGTAATAAATAGGTAACCATGTAAAATGCTACTACTTGATATAAGCCGTGCATGTCTCGCAGTGAACACTTCAGTGACATTATGTTGCACAGTTACCCAGGAAAACTTACATCGTAGATCTCGTCCAGATATGCCTGCGTCGCTCGCGCTCCGGTCGAGTTTTCCAGGATTGGTAGACCTTTGATAACGGCCAAGCCATAAATCTTGTTTGGGTTAACATAGATCTGTGCTGTGCGTACGCTGTACGGGAATGCGGTAGATCGCACCGTTGCCAGACTCTGTAATCTGTCTGTCGCGTTAAGATCGACATTGAACAGAAGCCGATGGTCTGAGGCTGTACTGCTGAGAAAGTCGAACGAAACTTCTGTAAAACAGCAGGAAACATAGTCATCACAATTGGGAATTCGCATAGCAAGTGTATGCTTTGGAACGGACACTGTAAGCGGACTATGGCTTCTAATGCAGCATGCTCGATTAAAACCCGAGTATGATAGCGCAGTGCCTGTGCACGTATGCTGCCGAGCACAATGGTGCCGGCTTTATTTCTGATCTCCGGTGGTCTAGTGGTGATGGCGCACGACTGCTGACCCAAAGGTTACGCAGCCGCCCCGGGCGGGGCGGCTGCATTTTCGATTGAGGCGGAAATGTTCGTGGCCCATGAACTCAGATTTAGGTGCACGTTAAAGAACAGAACCCCAGGTGGTCGAAATTTCCGGAGTCCTCCACTAAGCGTCTCTCATAATCATATCGTGGCTTCGGGACGTTAAACCCCAGATATTATTATTATTATTATTATTATTATTATTATTATTATTATTATTATTATTATTATTATTATTATTATTATTATTATTATTATTATTATTATTATTATTATTATTATTATTATTATTATTATTATTATTATTATTATTATTATTTCCGATCTCGGTCGCCGTATAGTGACGGGATAACGTTCGAAAATGTAGACCTTGGCGCGTGCTGGGAATTTTACCTTCACCCACGTGCTTTGCAGCGCAACACTTCTGTTGTTACCAATAACAGCGAGAGTCATGCGTGAAACAACGCAATGCAACAATAACAAGCAACAATGAAGTTCGGAGAGGTAAAACGACAAGTGACCTGGATAAAAGATCAGATTTCCATCATATCTTAAATGACTAACCGCCGACAAGACAACGATAGAGAGAGCATTATTTATTGGAGAATGGCGCACACAAACAAGCATGTGCCCGGTGCACTTGGAGAGCCGATTTGTGTACTGGCGCACTTCTGTACACTCCGCAATGCCGGGTTTTTTGCTAATTATGCCGCCGCCCTCGGAATATGTAACTCACAGAAGTTCCGCTTCAAAATTCTAGCGACCCACGATACTGCCTACACTGTTATTACGTACTTGATTACTGCAATGCAGTTAAAAAAACACCTAATGGCTCCTATGTTTTTCCTGGCCTAGCAGCCTATTATAGTCTATCATGGCAGAGCAGGACGCTGTCCCCCAATAGTAATAGGGACGACAAAACAAGAAACGAGAGCTGAGAAGCTAAAAAGTAGGATGGACAACTACTTCAGAACCTTCATTAAAGCCATAGCGCTGATAAGACAGGGACCACAGAAAGAGGACAGGACAGCGCACGTCCTGTCCTCTTTCTATGGTCCCTGTCTTATCAGCGCTATGGCTTCAATGAACGTAACGAACCAACTAGCCCAAAAGTCTGTCCTCTTATACTTCAGAACCGCTTGTTTGCCAATCCAGCTCAACGTGCAGGTGCTCTCTAACCGTTGACCGTTATGTTTTGTCGAACCAATGTTCTTGGCAGTGGTCGAGAAGCCCATGCAAGGAATTCAAACGGAGCACAGCGGTTTCTAATAAAGATATACATACGCGTTCATTCACATTTCACATTCGATAATACAACCAAATAACTGTGTTCCCGCGACAGCGTCACGACGTGGGAAGCTAGATAGAACTACGTGCCTTTGATTCGCCAAGAATTGCTTAAATTTAAAGCCCCATTTATCAGAATGAATCGGGGATCATGCAATGAAGTGTGTCGCATAATCCCGCAGAGTAGCGATAGGATGCGAAATGTACTGAATGAATATTGATTGAATGAAGCTTCAAGGCATGTCTTGGGAGATCTAGCTCTGCCCTCAATCACAAAGTTAACCTTACCTAGCAAAAAATTCAAAAAATACAAATTTTATGTTGACTTCACATGCGACGCACTAGTATAATACGAGAGGCAGCATGCGTTTTATGTGCATGCAGTGTATCTGCACGAAATCATAGCCGACATGGGTAAATAAGAGGTTAGCATAACATCGCCAGCGTAACCTGTTGTAGCATAGATTATAGAGCATTCGCCATAAAAAATGCTCGCATTCAACAGAGAGATATCAAACGATTATCTGGCTTGATGCCATGTTTCGTGACATATAAGCATTGAAACATGGGTGCTCACATTTATAACCAGAAAAAAAGAACCTTCACTGTGGGTGTTGCTGCAACAGGACGACGAATGTTCAGCCTAAATTTGAATATATATATATATATATATATATATATATATATATATATATATATAAAGCCATATTGACAAAAGCGTGGTCCAGCCTAAATGTACAGTTTCTTCTTTTAATATATAATACAGCGATATTGAGGTAAAACGTAGAAATTAGATGTAAATACAGAGTGCTTCTGAAAGAAAGAACGGTCGGGTACATAATTAGCCAGATCGCCAGAAGGAAACGCGGAAAACGAGACACCAAATAAAGTACAGCAGAAGTTTATATAAGGTTTTGCAATGTCTGAAAACAGGGAGACGTTTATGTGCTTCACATCATTTGACAGCTGAAAGTGCGAAGATATGACTTGATTTCACTTCGTCAATGTTGTAGTAAGATATGGACAGAGTGAACGCGTGCGCGGACAAGTATTGCGTAGCAAACGAAGCTCAACAGTTTGAATAAACGAGGTGTTGCAATAAACCCCAGCCAATATGTGCGTCATAGTACATGCACTTTAATCTCTGAACTATCGCTTGCGTTTTATATATTGTGTATTGGTGATAATAAGGCAGTTAGGCAGGCGTGATTATCAAGAAAGAAACACTAGTCGATGGTAGTGTCCAGTGCCGCGTACCTCAAGGCGTATGCCGTCTATCGCACAAATTGTGATGCCGCTGTAGGGTTCTTAGTGAAATTTCTATTGCGTGGCACCTCCTTACGAAGTCTGGATACTGCAAGAATGTGTTGTGTTGTGTGTGGTGGCGGTCACACAGCAGCTATTTGAAGGATCTCGTGAATGTAAGCTTACTCAGATGCGATGAGATAGACTTATCGGCAAATAAAATTTTAGAAGCTAGCTATAGCCCCACCAGTGCCTTTGCTAGATCTAATAAAACAAGCATGTACCTAGCAGTATAAAGGCGTGCCTGATATTTTCTTCCTGCGATGTTTTCTCAAATATATTTTAAAATCATAAATTCATTGTTAGTACGGGTGGTCTTTTAGCTGTCCTTTTCCATCTCATACACAAGCTTGGTCTCCCTGTTGTTTTTTTCTTGTCTTTTTTCTGCGATATGCATTTCGCGACATGTTTCCAAAATAACCTCTCTGCTTTACTGTTAGGTTAACCGTCTCTGTAATCTCTACTATCGATTACATATTGACAATCCACCTGAGTTCAGTGGTATGCCAAGGTGACGTTGAGGACGAATATATAATAATCTGGGACAACCCGGAGAATACAGAAATAAAAATTGTGCTTACTACTTAATAAACTATCTAAAATGAGCTTTTTAATATATGCGACGCTTCTAAGGCGAATGTGGGAAACGAAGGAACACGAGGACAGATGGAATAAATTGGTGATCAGACTGACGCCATGTCTCTTTCATCACATATATATTAATGGAAAATATTTCGAGCCACCTTAAAGACGTTGGCAAGGGGATTCGAGAAATATTGTTTTGCCAAATGCTGCACTTTTGTCATGAGCCTGCCTACGGGCCGTTTTTGGCTACTTTCCAAAGGCAGTGAATTTTCACTTGTCTTACTTTCACGGGTAACTTGATGATGCTTTATGCCTAATTGTCCTAGATATTAAGGGCGCCGCCTGTATCGCGTTCATATACTTGTCCACTGTGATTGCTTGAAACGGACCTGCTCGCCATTTTGGTTGATATATTTGTTTTCCATTTCCGGCTTGCACATATATATATATATATATATATATATATATATATATATATATATATATATATATATATATTGTAGTGACGCGTTCCCTACTCAGTAACGGGTCGTCCTCTCGAGCGCCTTCCAGTGGGTCGTTCTCTTCTCTGAGAGCACGCCCCTCGTGCAGAGAGTCGCCCCGCTTTGACTGTCGCTACCGTGCGCCGTCGCTGAGTGCCAGTTAATAAACGTCTTGACAATTTGGTGGAGTGCTGTGCCCTTTAAACAACTACGGTCCGCATTCGATGCCCTTGGAGCTTCGATCCCGTACCGTGCCTGCTACCATGACTCAAGACGCCGCCCAGCAAACGCCTCCTCTTGCACCGACGCCATGTCCGGGTGTCCCCCGCATCCGCGACCCTCCTATCTTCACCGGCGCGGATGGCACCGACGTCGAGGACTGGCTCGCGATCTACGAGCGTGTGAGCGTCCCCAACAAATGGGACGAGGCAGGCAAACTGAGCAACCTCGTTTTCTACCTCGCGGGTGTGGCAAGTCTATGGTACAACAACCACGCATCCAATTTCGCTACGTGGTCCGCTTTCAAGACCGCCATCATCGACGTGTTTGGCCGCCCTGCCGTTCGCAAGCTGCAAGCCGAACAGCGTTTGCGTGAACGAGCCCAGCAGTCCGGCGAGTCTTTCACGAGCTACATTGAAGACGTGCTCGACTTGTGCAAGAAGGCCAACGCAGACATGTCTGAAGCCGACAAGATCCGCAACGTCATGAAAGGCATCGACGACGATGCCTTCACCATGCTTCTCGCCAAAAACCCTCGCACTGTGGCAGAGATCATCACGCTGTGCCAAAGCTACGAGGAGCTACGCCGACAGCGGCTTATGACGCGTCGACCTCCATCACGCGACGCCGATGTCGCTGGCTTGTCGGCCGTGTCGGACCACTCCGTCTTACTCGCCGAAATCAAGTCATTCGTGCGGGAGGAAATTGCCCGCCAGTTCTCCTTACTGGCCTTCTCTCACCCGCAGGATGTTGTACAGTCGTCGAGCACACTGCTGCCTCCCCTACGCCGCGCTATTGAGCAGGAAATCGCGGAGGTTATGCCAGAATACCACCAGCCTCCTCCGGCGACTGCGCCGCTCAGTTACGCACAAGTTGCAGCCAGGCCGCCCCCAGCGCTCCCGGTGGTGCCCCCGATAACATACGCTGGGGCCGTCGCCAGGCCTCAGGCCTTCGAAGCGAGTGTGCCGGCTGCGTACACCGACATCACCCATACGCCCCGACTGCAGCCCACCATGCAGTCGTCATATCAGCAGCCGCCCCGTCCCTCGCGTCCTGCCACGTGGATGGGACCTAGCCCGGCAAACCGATGGCGCACTTCCGACAACCGCCCGATCTGCTTTGGGTGCGGTTGCGCCGGTCACGTCGCCCGCTATTGCAACCGCGTGCAGGCGCCTCAAGTCGGATCAGCCGTCACCAACCAGTCCAGCCACCCTTATTATGACCCGCTGCCGCCTATGTCACCGACGTCACGCCCAGGTCCATCTACCCGTCGTTCACCGTCCCCACGACGCCGCCCACTGTCACCGATGCGGCCTCGTCCGGTCGCACGAGACCAGGAAAACTAGTCGTCGCAGTCCAAGAGGCAAGGGCTGCGACGCTATCGAACAGCCAAAGCCCTCAGCAAAGCCCATCAAACGTAGTAGACGTGTTAGTAGATGGTGTGCGCACATCGGCCCTTGTAGACACTGGAGCTGCCGTTTCCGTTATGGACGCTAAATTTAGCCGACTACTACGAAAAGTGACGACGCCACTTTCCTGGCTCTCCCTCCGTACAGCCAGCGCTCATAGTATTCATCCGACAGCGGTGTGCACAGCCCGTGTCATGATTCAGGACGCTCTGTACGCCGTCGAATTCATCATAATTTCCTCATGCTCTCACGACGTCATCCTGGGATGGGATTTTCTCGCCCGTCACGCCGCCGTAATTCGTTGCGCACCCGCCGAAATAGAGCTCTCACCATTCTCAGATTTGACGCCGGCGGACAGTCCACCGGCTGCGACCAAGGTACTCGTCAAAGACGACACCGCACTTCCTGCAACTCGTCAACGGCTGTGTCAGTCTGCTGCACCGGTCTCGCCGACGCCGTTGCACTCCTCTCTCCATCTGACCGCGTCTTCACTAGAAAAGGCTTGTTGGTGCCATTTGCGACCGTGCAAGTCATTCAGGGCGACACCGATATTTTTGTTACGAACCCATCCCCGTACATTGTTAGGTTGGTGCGAGGGGAATGTCTCGGCAGAGCTGAAGCCCTCGAAGACGCACAAGTTATGGACGCACCGGGTGACACGCGCTGCGCCAGCTCCCATTCGCTCAGTGCTGTTTCCACATCTGATTCGTCACCCGCTGATTTATTTGGTTCCTCGATTGCTGAACACCTTCCGTCGGTCGAGCGTTCCCAGCTTCTAAGCCTGTTGGAAGAATTTCGTTCTTCGTTCGATGTAGCGCAAACTTCTCTCGGCCGCACGTCTGCTGTCGCGCATCGCATCGACACTGGCGCCCAACCACCACTGCGGCAACGTCCATATCGCGTGTCGCCTACAGAGCGTCGTGTAATTAACGAGCAAGTTGAAGACATGCTTCGCCGCGATGTTATTCGACCCTCAAACAGCCCGTGGGCGTCTCCTGTCGTTCTCGTTGCGAAGAAGGACGGCTCTGTGCGGTTCTGTGTGGACTACCGACGACTCAATAAGATCACCCATAAGGATGTTTATCCCCTACCTCGAATAGACGATGCCATTGACAGCCTGCAAGGAGCAGAGTTCTTTTCATCGCTCGATTTGCGCTCAGGGTACTCGCAAGTCCCCATGGCTGATGACGCTCGACCGAAGACAGCGTTTGTCACACCCGACGGCTTGTACGAATTCAACGTCATGCCGTTTGGGCTGTGCAATGCGCCCGCGACCTTTGAGCGCATGATGGATACCGTTCTGCGCAACTTGAAATGGCACACGTGTCTATGCTACCTCGACGACGTCGTCGTTTTCGCCCCAGACTTCTCAACAAACCTTCAACGCCTGCGGCAGGTTTTGACGCGCTTGAGCGACGCCGGGCTACAACTGAATCTCAAGAAGTGCCGATTTGCAGCACGGCAGTTGACGATACTAGGATACGTGGTGTCCAAGGACGGCATCCTCCCAGATCCAGCCAAGCTTCGGGCCGTGAGAGAGTTCCCCAAACCTACGTCCGTCAAAGAACTGCGCAGTTTCGTAGGACTATGCTCCTACTTTCGGCGCTTCATCCGAAACTTCGCGACTATCATATCACCGCTGACGAAGCTCCTTGGAAGTAACGGGCCCCTCAATTCGTGGTCGTCAGAGTGCGACGACGCTTTCGCAAAGCTCCGTCGTTTGTTGACGTCTCCTCCCATTCTACGCCACTACGACCCTACGGCCCCTACAGAGGTACACACGGACGCCAGCGGTGTTGGCCTCGGTGCTGTCCTTGCGCAGCGCAAACCTGGGTTCCCGGAATATGTCGTCGCATATACAAGTCGTACGTTTACTAAAGCCGAGACCAACTACACCGTCACGGAGAAAGAATGCCTGGCAATCATTTGGGCCCTTACAAAGTTCCGACCTTATTTGTATGGTCGCCCATTTGATGTCGTCACCGACCATCATGCACTGTGCTGGTTGTCGTCATTGAAGGATCCCTCAGGCCGTCTTGCCCGTTGGGCACTTCGCCTGCAAGACTACGACATCCACGTGCTGTACCGCAACGGACGTCAGCATGCTGACGCCGACGCCCTGTCGCGCTCTCCCTTGCCTGACGACAATGCCCGCAACTCAGCGTCTCACTTTGTCGTTTCTTCCATCGATATTCACACCATCGCTACCGAGCAGCGCAAGGATCGCTGGATTGCCTCACTGATGGACTTGCTGACTGATCCATCGGCAACACCATCCACTCGCGCTTTGCGTCGTCAAACCCACCATTTCGCCGTCCGCGACGACCTCCTCCACCGACGCAATTACAGCGGCGACGGCCGCCAGTGGCTACTAGTAATACCCCGAAGTCTGCGTTCTGACATATGCGAATCGTTCCACGCTGATCCGCAGTGTGCGCATTCTGGGGTATCGAAAACTTACCACCGCATCCGCCAACGGTACTTTTGGCGAGGGATGTACCGCTACGTGCAGAAATTCGTTCGCTCTTGCATCGATTGTCAGCGCCGCAAAACTTCAACGCACCTGTCGCCAGCAGGTCTGCAACCTCTACCTTGCCCTGACCGACAGTTTGGGCGCGTTGGCATCGATTTATATGGGCCACTTCCCCTGACGTCCGCTGGTAACCGCTGGGCCATCGTCGCTGTAGACCACCTCACGCGATACGCTGAAACTGGTGCCCTCCCTGCGGCTACAGCGAGCGATGTGGCCTCCTTCCTGCTCCACCGATTCATGCTGCGTCACGGTCCACCCCAGGAGCTGCTCAGTGATCGAGGCCGTGTCTTCTTGTCGGAAGTCGTCGAAGCCATTCTCAAAGAGTGCAACGTTGTTCACCGCAAAACTACTGCTTACCACCCGCAGACGAATGGCCTCACCGAACGCTTCAACCGCACTCTAGGCGACATGCTCTCGATGTACGTCGCCGCCGACCACACAAATTGGGATGCCATTCTGCCCTTCGTCACGTACGCCTACAATACCGCTCCTCAGAGCACGACTGGTTTCTCACCATTTTTCTTATTGTATGGCAGGCACCCGTCGCACACCATCGACACAATCCTTCCCTACAAGCCGGATCGATCTGAATGTGGGCCTATTTCTGCCGCAGCCAGGCTTGCTGAGGAATGTCGCGAGCTCTCCAAGACCTTTACCATGCATAGCCAAGAGCAGCAGAAAAGTATTCGCGGTGACACCACCAGTTCTGTGCCCACGTTCCTTCCTGGAGCGCTCGTATGGCTCTCGGTCCCTACCACTGCACCTGGCCTCTCTTCCCAACTACTGCCCAAATACGAAGGCCCCTACCGTGTCGTCGAACGCACATCCCCGGTGAACTACCTGATCGAACCCATCGACCCATCTTCGGACATGCGCCGTCGAGGGCGCGACATTGTCAACGGGGCGCGCCTGAAGCCCTACCATGACCCGCTCATAGTGACAAGTTGCTAGGTCGCCAGGCGGCTCCCTCTTCGTAGCCGGGGTAATTGTAGTGACGCGTTCCCTACTCAGTAACGGGTCGTCCTCTCGAGCGCCTTCCAGTGGGTCGTTCTCTTCTCTGAGAGCACGCCCCTCGTGCAGAGAGTCGCCCCGCTTTGACTGTCGCTACCGTGCGCCGTCGCTGAGTGCCCGTTAATAAACGTTTTGACAATATATATATATATATATATATATATATATATATATATATATATATATATATATATATATATATATATATATACTGTTACTAGTCACCACATAATCGCAGCTAGAAGGAGAAATAGTGCGAATTGCGGCTGTTACGTACCACGCTTTGTGAAACTATACAATACGTCTGAGACGTCTCTAGGCTGCTTATGTTCTCTCGCAGAAGAAAATTTGTTAAAAGATTGCACTTAGTGAGCGTGTTGCTAAAGAACGCTTAACCCCAGCATATGAATAGAATGTGAGAACTCACTGCACTCTTAGGTCCTGTATACGCATCGATTCTATACGTATACACAATGCGTCACAAAAGATGTCGCTACCAGTACTGTCCCTGCTGTACGCATGTCTGGTGATCCGGTACTACGTAAATAGTAATAGCCTCATGGACACGGTAAAACTCCAGATCGCTATTTGAGCCATTGTACGAAGGCTCGTTATTGAAGTTCCTGTAATTAGATTGCAGGCCCCTAGCTGGTCAGCAAGCAAATCAGCGGCGCACATGAATTACCAAAGCGGCAAGCAGAAACTGCGAATAGCGAGTGTATAAAGAGCTGTCATGTTAAGCAGCTATAATAACCCCACTAAATTGGTTCGGAATGAAGCTAATGCACTTGGGGAATGAAATAAAAATGTTTTGAGGTACCAACCAACATTCCATTTAACTTAAAAAAGGTTGGTCACAATTAAGAAATATTTTGAGCAAATATTTGGTGTATAAGCGTTTCCTCCCCATTATATAGATCTATAGTAACAAATTTGCGAATGTATCGAAGTATCTTAAGGTACAGTTGGAAAGTATCGTATCGGATACAATGATTGCTGTAGTATCTTGTATTTGTATCTTTAATACTTATTGTCTGAGTATCTTGTATAGTGTCGTGATACAATTTCAAGGTATGTGCCCGGCCGTGGTACGGGAGCCTTTTTTTTTGGGGGGGGGGGTATATTCTTGTCCCATATTTCACTCTTGTCCAGATTGGATAACCCTCTTGAGGCAGAGTATAGCAATGCCCAAAGAAAGACTTAATGTTCTCCACCTCAGCAGAAAAGCAAAACTCTTGCCAAAACAGAGTAGCACAGCCCTTCCGGTGGGAGTGGTAATACACCTCAAGAAAAACTAGCATAACTCGGGCCAAAATTGGGCTTTAAAGTTCATTTTGACTATTTAATCATGCGCAGAATGTAATGATGAATAAATAACGAGCACTAAGACAAAAAAAAGAAGGAAATGTTTTTAAAAAATTTCACCATCTCCCACTAAAAGGAACCATGTGGGGATTCGAAGGAGCGCATGGGTCGACTTAAAGTTCCGTTCATCACGGGCACCTTGCCCGATGTTAACGCGTCCTTGCATGTGGAACAAATCATGAATTCACTGTAGTTGATGTTGCTGTTACTCGTACCGAACTTTTGTTGGAGCACGCCACGCGGGTTCATCGCGTGTCTGCAGAATCTCGTTCCCCGACGCCATCACGTGATCGCTGAGAGAGTGTATGGGGGAGAGGCCACAACGTCTTAGCCAGTCCCTTACACAGGCCCGAACGCGCTAGCGCGTGTCAGCGCGTTCTGACTAGGATACAACGCGTTGGTTCATCGCGCGTCTGCAGAATCTCGTTCCCCGACGCCATCACATGATTGCTGAGAGAGTGTAAGGGGGAGAGTCCACAGCGTCATACCCAGCCCCTTACACAGGCCCGAACGAGCAAGGGCGTGCCAGCACACGTGCTTTTGTCTGCGTTACGCCAAGCTAGGACAGCATACGGCAGCCCGGGCCCCTAAAGTGTTCGGCACGTATCATCTTCAAGGCGGTCGAAGAACAAGAACACTTCCCCTCGGCGCAAGCGCGCGCTCTGCACTTATCATCATCAAGGCGATGGAAGAAAAAGACGGAGAAAACTTCTCCTTGGTGCGAGCGCGCGCTCAATATGTCTCAGATGGCTTTGGTAAGTTTTAGAAAGCCGACGGTCGCCAATGGAACTACGGCAAAGCCCAGCGCAAAAGCTGCTTCGCATCTAAAACTACGAGTGTAAGAGATTCGAACCCACGAACTCTTCGTGCACCTTTGATTGCGAGTCCAACATGCTACCGCTACACCAGACTGAAAGATGGCAGTTGTTTTCGTTTTTGTTCATGTTATATGTAATGTCAGTGACCTGTCTTCATTTTCTTCTTTAGAAACACACATTTGAGCGTCTCCGTACATGCGATAACCAAACGGAAGATAATTATTTGTTTGTTTTCTGCTTCCCTGGATCAGTACGTCAATCTGGCACGTTTTACAGAAAACAAGATTAGCGTAACCGAATATAAGTGCGCATGCTCACTGACTCGCGAACAAGTTAGTTATTTTGGTGTAGAAAACATCCTACTTCTGTACTGCACACTGAACACTTCAGTTTTCGTCACCTCCTTGTACATCTTTTCGGTTATGCTTGTTCGCGTTCCGCGACTATAGCTGTAATAGTTCACTCTAGCCGTACCGGCCACTGGGCTTATAGGGCACCATACTTCGTGAGCGGCGTTCGCAGCAAAAAACGTGAATATTGAAATACGAAGAAATGAATAACCGTTCCAATGTAGTTTCGATCATGACCGACTCGCCAATAAGGTGATAATCGCTCATTTAACTACACCATTCCGAAGCCAGAAACGCGGATATCAGGTGTTCCCTGTGCCTTCCGGTGCGCTCAGAGGCACTGGTAGGAGCTGGAAACGCTCTTTTTATTAGTCGTCTACAGAGCCACAACAAACAAATTCAGTGCGCTTCACTGCATACATGTGTGCTTAAAGGGCCCTTCACCAGGCCACATAGCAAATTTTAGTTAGACGCTGGAAGTTCTTGTGTGCCGAATGAAGAGCAGTATGCTGCAAGAATTTTTCGGATCGGTTTATTACGAGCTGAGAAAAACAATAATTTTTAGCGGCGCGAAACCACGATGCGAGGACGCGAGTTTCAAACCCTTCCCACTCGCACCGTGTAGACTTCGAAAACCAAATCCCTTCCCTGCCCTCTTGACACATGCGCATGAACACGTCATGCGCATGCAAGGTCACGTGCGCATGACGTGCCCGAGCCAGCCCGAGCACGCTAGCGGCGTTGCACGGCCGCGACCTTTTTCTTTTATGTAGCGGCCGTGGGCGTTGTGTCGGCGTTCTCTCTGGTGTACTGCCTGTTTCTGCGGGACGGGGCATGAAAGTTGCGACATTTGTACGGGCACTGGCGGTATCATGAGCCAGTGCCGCATTAACGTTTACTTGGACGCGGTAGTATAAATGAGCATAATGAATGCTCGAACGCGCCAGACAGGGGCGTAGCCAAGGGGGGGGGGGTTCAAACACCCCCCCAAAATTTTTCAGATTTGCTTGCGTACATATACACGCACACATACAAACGCAGGCACGAACATACATAAAGTATGGTTGAGCCCCCCCCCCCGAAAAAAATTTCTGGCTACGCCCCTGGCGCCAGAACATTACTTTCGTTTCCAGGGCAGGCGTATGCTCGATGCGCTAACCGCGGGGACACGAACGCATGGGAAAGGGAGGCACATTAGCCCCGCATCTCGCTGCAATTCACGAAAAAAAAAGAAAAAGAGGCACGCATTCCTTCTGTGTGTCTCATTATTTCTCTCAAGTATTATTAATCTATTCAAGCAACAAATTACACAAACTACACATGTCGTGTCAAATAATTATCGCAGTGTCACGTGCTACTGTTGGCGACGTCAGAGCACAGTCGTCTACGTAGAGGAGCGACGTCACAGCACTACCGTCTACGTAGGGCCATTTTCTCATGTACGTCATCCCCTCATTCTCTAAAGCGCGTGCCCGCGAGAGGAAGGGCAAGCAGCGTTCACCTTGAAATTCGGCCTATTTCCGCGGCGCGTAGCGTTGCAAATTTTGGCATACGTGATCGTTAACGCCCAGTGTATACATTGCGTTCGTTAGCTCAAAATTGTGAAACCTGGTGAGGGGCCCTTTAAGAGTGAGTCGTCATCGCTCGCGGTATGCTGGCACATCGATAGAAATCAGGACCAGGAGTATAACTGCGTTTTACTCCCTCATGCCAGAAGAGTATATGGGCATTCCACTCTTTCAGAAAAACGTGGACTATAAAGCAAAGTTCACTATCTCCTCCAGAGTGAAGAAGTGAAGAATGCATTTCACTTCATACGATGCTTTCTGAGAATAAAAGAACGCTCTCAAGAGTAACTCGGCCTTTTATTGCGATAGCAATTATATGGACACACTCGGCTGATTTTTGCCGTCACCGTCATGCCCCGAATATATATATATATATATATATATATATATATATATATATATATGTGTGTGTGTGTGTGTGTGTGTGCGTGTGTGTGTGTGTGTGTGTGAGAGAGAGAGGTATAGAAAAGGCACAAAGAAAAATAAAGCAGAAGAAAGAAATTGTACCCGAGCGCGGATTTGAACCAGGCACCCCTCGCTCCCCAGCGCGCTGCGTTAGACAACTCAACCACACGGCGTGCATGAGCCGGCGAAATAACGGCGAGCTATTTATATACAACATGTACCACTGGTGGTAAGCAAACCTCGGAGGAGCGTGAGCGTGTTTTCTATCACGCAACGCTCCTAATTTTCTTTCAGTTTGAAAACTGCCCTTGAGACGCGCACGACAAAGTGACCCTTTTCGGTACCCACTCGTGACGTGGAAGAGAAAAAAGCAAAACAAAGAACACCGGGCACACCTGGCATCAGACGCCTCCGTGTGGCTGGAGACGCAGGGTGTACGCGCCGCAGTTTAAAGGAAAAAGAAATATCTAAGAGCATCTGATTCTCCATTGTGGACACTTGCAGACGCAGCACTCAATTTATTTCATTTCGAAAACTGAACTTGAGATGCGCACGAAGTGGCCATTTTCAGGAAAAAAAATCACAGCATATCCACGGAGTGAATGATGATGAGTGGGCGAAGCTGCGGAGGTTCATCGGTAAACCGTGAATCTTCCGTGAATTCTGCCCAGTACATCATCACCGACGTGAGATCGGGCGCGTTTATACTAAAGGTTCGATGAGTTATGACGACTTGCAGCTCACTTTAATTTTACATGTACGCTGTGAATTTTCATTGTTCAGAAAACCATTGCTTTAGAAAACATCTGGCGTCTTTCGTTAAGCAGCTGGCGTCTTTTCGTTTTGCTTTAGAAAAATCTGGCGTCTTTAGTTGGTTTATTTCATCAATCAACGGCGTTTTGAACAAAATTTTTATTGTTTAATCACGCACAGGAGAAATCTCACCAGGCACTACCTTGGAGGTAAACAATGCCTGCTAATGGGAATGAGAGACAGAAGAAGTCGGCTTTTAGCTAACACTTACACTTCTACTTCTACTAACGTTTCCTACTGGAACATGCCAATGGCTGCTCATGGGGAATGAGAGACAGAAGAATTCGGCTTTTAGTTAACGCGCACGCTGCGAATTTTTTATTGTTCAACAACGCACAGGAAAAATCTCCCACCGGCACCACCTTGGAGGTCAAAGCGTAAGACTTGTTACGGACTACGACTACTACTACTACCACTACGACGACGACGACGACTACGAGGGACGAACGGGTGCCGCCTTAAGGAGCTTCGCCCCTAAAAACTAAGAACACAGGGCGCACTAAGAGCCATATATACCCTTCGGGAGAGTTTGGCGATTCTTTCATCTCGCCGCTCCCCACGCCCCGCCCCAGCGCCGCCCTCTTCTCATGACGTAAATCCGCTCTCCTCGCCGGTGGCGGCAGTGGCGGCAGCGCTGGCAGCGCGGCGCGGAGTCTGGCGGAGCCGCGACTGTGAGGCAGTGCGAGGCGCTGGCGCGCCACATTTACATGATTGCTGAGGAGCGCGCGTAGGTGCGAAGCTCTTGTGCGAAGCCGCGTATAGACACGCGCACGGATTCATGGCGACTGCTCCTCGCATTCATGCGTGAATTTGTTGCGTGCGATGAGCCGTTGTTGCGCTGTAGGCTGCTCAAACAACAGCGCGCAGGGTTTCCGCCTTTTTAGGCTTTCCAAGGAAAAGAAGCGACGACGCCTTTGTATTTTCATAGAAACACCAGACGCAGCAAATTGGCCCCGACCGACTGCTCCGTGTTGTGCGAGATACGTACTTGAGTATTTCGCTTGATTATTGCTGGTATTGTAAACAGCGTATAATAAACACAAGCTTACTGTTCGTTGTGCAATGTGGGCCTTTCAGGCGCACAAACATGAAAAATCATTTTGTCACGCTGAAAAAAGGATTGATATGGTTAGCGTTTCGAACGCTTGGGCAGATTGAAATTTTGCAGCGATCACGCTATAAGTGTCACGCCTGAGGTGTTGCGTTTACGTAATTTTTCGCGCGTTCTGAGCACTGGTTTGGGATGGTACCGTGATGGTGTGAGGGGAAAATTTATTTCGACAACGCGACTTAGTGCCACCGCGCGTCAGCTGCGGCGGTTATCTGGCATGTGTTGCACGTTATGTGGTCTGCGTTTCTGTGACTGTCAGCCTATGGTGTCATTTACCGCTGTGTTGCCGCTTGTGTGCACGTTACCAGTTTAACGCTTATTTCGCGCATGTAAATTAATCCGCGCCTCTCTGCTAAACGAATGTGCCTTGCGCTTTTTAGTCATGCACGTATAGTGCATGATGTCTGTGCTCGTGCAGGAAGCTCTTCTACTATAGCAAGATGCCCTCATGTGCTCCATGAAATTTCGTGATTACCAAGTATACAGCGTGAAGAAGTTGAGCAGAAAAATCACTTTCGAAAGTATATCAACATGATGTCCGCTATCACAGACCAGCTGGACGAAGAATTGTTTTCATTGAACTCTCGCCTTGTAGGGGCCCTGCACCTGCTCTGTCGAAAACCTTAGATGCCTCAGCAAACGCGAAAATTGACCGCCCGCGTCCCGCATCGGCAACTTCAACATGAGGGATGTGAAAAATCATCAAGTAATGACGTCACTGTACACGACCAAACCTTGTGACGTCATGATCACGTCAAATAACGTGACCTTACGCGATGACGTCATCACATGACTTCGCCGATTTGTACTGCCTTCGTGATTGGCCCACCGATCATGGAGGCTATGCAAAGCGCCGATGTCATGTGATGGCGTTATCAGATGACGCAACGTAAGCGGACGTCAACATGAAGCCATTGTGACGTCATAAATTCTAGCTATTTATGACATCCTAGTGAAGTCAACACATGATTTTTACTGCCTCCAAGATCGGAGGCGTTGCAAGCTTTCTGCTCGTCCCCAAGTCTTGCATTGCTTCCGTGATCGGCGGGCAATCACGGAGGCTGTACAAAGCGCCATGTCATGTGATGACAATATAGGATGACGTAACGTAATCTGACGTCAGCATGACGTCGTTGACACGGCACCAATCTGAGCTATCTACGACGTCCTGGTGACGTCATGACATGATTTGTTGCCTCGCTCGTGTCGGCGTCGAAGCCTCGGGACATTGCCCCAAAAGCAATGTTTTAATGATCATGACATTCAACAGCGCGAAATCTGCTTTCATGAACACCCCCATAATGTTGAAAGCGCGAGCATGGGAGATCCGATTTCTGACTGTGGAATCTTGCGCAATCGCCGATACACCGCTCCCGAAGCAAATAAAGAAATCATTGTTATATATACAGAGTGTCCCAGCTATCACGCAGCACGGTTTTAAAAAAAGAAAGAGGAATGGCGTTACGCGAAGAAAACCAACCGAATATTGTTCCTAGTACACTGGAGTAGCCACTGCTATTATTTATTTCGTTAATGAGGTTTAGTTAATTATTCATAATTATATTTGTAACTCCACAAGTACTCGCTTAATTGTCAAAATGTCAATGAGGCGTATGTAGGCATGTTCAAATCGCATCTAACTGTGCTACTTTCAACAACGCCCTAATTGCGCGCTCATTTTTTTCGCTTCATCAGGAAGCCCGCGAAATATGAAAAGTGACACGTGACTAGACTGTTGCGCACCTCGGGAACCAGCGCCCTCAAACAGGCTCCCTGTGAGGTAGACAGTATCAAGGAAAAAATGCAGAAAGAAAAAAAGAAACACATCGCCCTATCTGTCACTCCCCGGCCTCAGAAACGCACCGCTTGTTTTACAGAGTCAGGCCGTAATAAGAACACCTGCCGCGTTATCAGTGAGAACAGTCGGCCGTGAGATATGGATAATGATTGTGGCGTACTATCGAACGGAATGAATCCCACCGCAATTGCACGCATATCGCTGGCGCCCGAACTGTACCCTTGCCAAAATGCGGAACGCTGTCTCTCGCAACGGACAACAGGCAAAGTGGTTGTTTGCAGTAAGCTTGTTTGAGGGCGCTGGTTTCCTTTGCGGGTGGGAGCGTAGTCACGTGCTATTTTTCATATTTCGCGGGCTTCCTTTACCAGCCTGAAAAAATGAGCACGTAATTAGCACGCTGTTAAAAGTTGCGCAGTTAGAGGTCCTTTGAACATGCCTTCATACGCCTCATTGACATTTTTACAATTAGGTGAGTACTTGTCGAGTTACAAATATAGTTATGACTAATTAAATAAACCTCATTAACGAAAAAATAGCATGGGCTACTCCACTGTACTAGCGAACGTACAGCAATATGCTGTACGTTTGCTTCGCGTAACGCCGTTCCTCTTTTTATAAATCGTGCTGCGTAAT
Source organism: Rhipicephalus sanguineus (assembly GCF_013339695.2). Lineage (NCBI taxonomy): Eukaryota > Metazoa > Arthropoda > Arachnida > Ixodida > Ixodidae > Rhipicephalus > Rhipicephalus sanguineus. The sequence continues at coordinate 120,562,350 of NC_051180.1, read as the reverse complement.
AGCTGGGACACCCTGTATACATAGTACACTCAACAGTTCAAGTGCAGCTTCGGAGCAAGCATCATCGCAGAGTCGAAAAACTTGTCGCGAGATCACTGTGCAGAGAAGCGCCAGCCGAACCGTACTAAACACCTTCAGCGTCAGAAACCTTACTAAGCGTCGTTATCAGTGAACCTAAGTTTCAAAAAAATTAATCAATAAAACGAACCAAAATAGACGCAAACCCACAGGTCTTCATAGCACGAGAAGTCACCGATGATTACGATAATCCCTCATGCGAATTCTGGACGCAGCTTTCCGTTGAGGCAACGCCAATTGTGTTTGAAGTTCTGGCTATCAGCATTGGTAGAGTCGTTAGATATTGCCACAGACACTGCCAGTGCTCGAGTGCTATACGCACACCACTCTGTGTATTGCAGGCGTCACGAACCAAGGGAAACGCTGACATCGACATCCCGGTCACGGCAAGCGAGACAGTCGCAGTGCACCTGCCAGCCCTGCATGCGCACGAGCTCCGAGCGCGCGTCACGGAGGAAGAAAGCGATGTTAGAGGCCAGTCGCTCGTAATATTGACAGTCTCCGCGTTCGCTGTATTTCGTCCTCGTTCGCGCTATCGGTTACGCCGACGCCGACGACGATAAACGGCGACGATAAACGACGCTGACGACGCCAACGGGGGCCTAAGAGCTGAGCTCTAAAAGCCCAGCGCGTTGCGTAGAATGTCGTGGGCTTGAATCGTCGTACACAACTCTAGAAGTCAGTTTCTCGATGATTTGGACACACATAATTATCGCCAAATTCTTCATTAAACTTGTATAACAATGTGCTTGCACAATTTCGCTTTCGCCATTTGCTTAGCAGCACTAGATTTCACGAATGAACAGCACGTACGTACATAACCTCAGCCGTCCGCCCGTCGCGCGGAAAGACTATGGCGGACGGCGCCGGAGCGGAGGCGTGGCGGTGACGTGAATGGCGTCATCACCGCGCCGCGACGTCACCGCCCCGCCCATTCGCCAGACTCTCGCACCTTGCATCAGACGCCCCCGTGTGTCAGGAAACTGAGGGGATCACTCCGCGCGCCGCAGTTTAAAAGAACTATATTAGTGGCTGATTCTTCATTGTCGACACTTGCAGCACGTTGTTCAAGCACATAGACGTAACAACTGTGACAGTTGTAAGTTCACGCTTGCCCTGTGTATGCCTGTGCGTTCTTTAGGGCGTTCATCTTTGTGCTTCGGTGCCGCGCTGCAAGTACCGAGCTGCTTCCGGTTCTTCATGTGACATTTCAATTTCTTGCTATCGCATTCATTGCTTCGCCCTTGCAGCGAAACTGTGACTTCTTTTTTTACTTCTGCGATACCCTCACCGGTTTTTAGAGTGTAAGACGCGTTGTTAGAGCCATGCTGTGCGTCCATGACATTGTGTGCAAGCTATCAATGATTCTCAAACTGTCTTTGCATAACCCAGGCCGTGCTGGGGGGCGCTAGGACAGTGAGATAACCAGGAACTAAACAAAAAAAAAGATCGCAAGATAACCTCTACTTGAACATATAAGCACGAATAATTATAAGAACGACTCAATCTAGGGGCAAACCTCAATTTAAAAAGTGTGCAAGAAGTTCCCTACTCCAGGATTTACAGACACTGCGTAAACGTCACTACTGATTGCATGTCTTGATCAAGATAAGTGGAAAGTTAATGCCAGGCATTACGAATACCACGAGGAAGGAAAAATAACGCTGTACCGAAAGTTGATTCCTCCCTCCATGGTTTCTTCAACTACGTCTAAAGGCGAAAGCACTCGCTCGCCACCTCACTCACCAGTGCCATCCGTTAGCTCTGCTGACGAGAAGTGTCCTGTACACGCACCTTTGTAAGTTCCATTAGGTAAAAGTGGTAGGTCCAGCAGGGTGTAGTCGCAGATTCTGGCACTGGGGACTTCTTGAGTGATCATTTCATAGCGAACGCGTCCTGGGGCAAAGTAGCCTGGTGACATCAAGTGGCAAATGAGCAGTGGCTTTTCTGAAGAGAAATGTGCGAAAGCGTGAAGGGAATTCCAGTTGCTCGCGACTGGTTAAACTCGTTACGATCCCATATTATAAAGATAAAAATTTGGCAAAATACTAGTGCATAACTATAGAAATGGCGCAAAAGAACAGCCTCGCAAAAGAAAAAAATGCAAAATTATTAACTGCGTTTCGAGCAATGACCACCACACCACCGTGGCGGGTTGCCTCACTTTGTAATCAAAGAATCTCAAATCGAAACGAACTTTCCAGAGCAAAAGAAGAAAATAATGTCACTGAAACTCTACGCACACAAGTGAGGTGATTGCAAACGTAAGAAATGTCTTGCATTCAAAGAATAGATCCCTTTGATAGTCTTCAGTGTAGTAATTGCACGAATACCTAAGTTAATCAAAGCATCCTAATATATCAGTTAAAAAATCGATGGTTCCAACCTAAGCAACATTTTTATCAACTAAATGTATGCTACGCTACAGTTTAACTTAATCAATTACTAAAGTTGAACCCATTGCGTGATTTCTTCAAAATATTTCTTTTCTAGGCATTCATTAGCACTAACAAAATGTTATTGATAAATAGTCTTAGTAGGTTAGGTTAACACGTCTGAAATAAATTTTAACAGGTTGAAATGTTGTTCTTGTAGCTACTACCTTACTACCCCCAGAAAACAAATCTATCCAATATTCGCAATGCCCATAGACTGTCAGGCCACCAAGGGGATGTCAGGAGGGGGTTAGCAGACGATAAACCGGCAGCCGCTCCCTAGTTCGGCTGTGCTAGCCGATTGTCAACGCGTTGGTTGGAAAGAAACACTATGACTTGGCATGTTTCGTGAATCCGTGAACAAACCATGCGGTCCGTGATAAGATAAGTTCGGTTCTTTCTTTCGAGACGCGAAGTTTTCGTGAAAATACGTGGTGAAGCACCCTGGGCAAGTCGTGCTGCCAATGATGGCAGACAGCCTACACAATTGAGCTCCGCGAAGTTTTCTGTGGCCACGCCGGTTAATGAAATGTTAGTGTCTGTCTCTTTATGTCGAAACTAGCGCTATTTCGCTTGTATATAATATCAGTCGGTGTTTTTGTCGTGTATGAAACCCACAACATTACACGCGGCGTGTCGCAAGAGCTCGCAATGTCCTCTTCTATAACTGAATAATATCAGGGCCTTCGTGATAAATAGGCGATACATTGAAGTAAAGTGCCTTGCATATTGTCAGAAAAGAGCTAGCTGTATGAATCTTGCGAGCGACCATTCAGTCATTCGGGGCTGCGCTCATAGAGTTAATATACTCACTCTAGAGGAAAAGATCCCCATGGGGTCCATGCATTGCAAGCTATAAGCGCATGGGTTCCGCCATGATGGAACAAAACGAACGTTGCCAGATCCTGAGACGCTCGCTATATTTGACGGTAGTAATCAGTTTTAATCTACCAACGTAAGCCAGCTACGCGCTGTTCAGGGAACATCAGCTGTGTCTCGATGCATGAAGCCGTGTGTTAGTGTAGCGTTGTCTGTGCAACTGGCCCGATTGATAACAATTAACATTTCCACCTCTTTGTGAATAGTTTTTACTACGCACGCCCTACCAATAATGCATAACGAACAAAGTTTCTCCGTTCGCTGGCGCAAGGGTCACTCGACAGATTCGCAGCTCGAAGCAAAGCGCGTAGGCCGTGGTCGCGCGGAGCTTCGACTTGCAATGAGGAGACACCTGTATCCACGTTCTTTTTCAGCTCATTGCTGCCGTGCTTCAGCACATAGTGCCATAAAGCAGAACAATGTCCATTGCAGCATGCAGCGGTGAATGTGAGTGAGACGTCACCCGAAAGCTCCAATCAAAACGAAAGGTACATGGCACACAAAATTTTATCGCCGTTGAAAAGTCTAAAAAAAACATCGGTTGCGCCTATATACATAACTTTCAGTGCTTGTCTCATCTGTTAATCTTTGCCGTCCCTCCTGGTTTGTATTGAAGTTTTCAGCTTGAAAGAAAAAAGGGCTGTCCGGTGTACTAGAGTGGTACGTGGCAACAGAAAACGCAGACAACGGGACACTATGGCAACTACGAGATACACGACATAAACGAACTTTCAGGCGCTTTAACACGACGCTAAAGCCGGCGCAATCGGCCGCGAGCGCACTCCCGAGTGTTGGTGTTGATATGGTGGCGCCATCTATTAAACCAGCCTGCAAACGCTTCTTTCCGCGCACACCAAATTGCATAAATAACCGTCGTATTCTTTCGTAAAAGTATTCAAAATAACGACAAAACAATATCCGCGCGTTTTAGATTGTGGAAATGCTTCTTTATGATTGATATGTGATGGCAAAAATGACAACGTTCCAAGATGTCAGCGCTCTTGTGGTTAGCGGTCTCGCGGCCCAGCTTTTCCTCTAAAGTCAGTATATTAACTCTATGGCTGCGCTCGTTTCACGGTTATCGTGAACTACGACCAAGTACCGGCCGCGTTGCGGGCTCCATCTTGTCCACAGCTGACGGATTCCGGCGGAGATTAAACGTGAGTGATTGATTGATGGACTATGTATATATCTATATTAGCGGACCCCAGCTGGCGAAATCTGATCGGCAGCCCCGCTCTTAACGTCGTCCAATTCACCCGTGTGTTGCGTTCATAGCCAGCGCTGCCATGCATGTTTGTTACTTTGTTGACAGGTGGCAGGACACTGCAAGCAAAGTGTTCTCTGATCCCAGAACGCAGAGAAGGCGAGGCAGCCCTCGTCGGATGAAATTCGTTAGATTGATTTTGACAGTGATGTTCAAAGAGACCGTGCACCTTGAGGACGAGGACTTTTCACTGGACATTGATGGCTGTGAAATCACCGATAGCGACAACGTCGACGAAGATGCTGCAGCAGCGATTCTCTTTAACGTACTTTGCTGGCTAACCAACTGTACGGCAAGCTTTTCACAATCGTAAGTCACTTTGACTCTACTCGATGTACGATAGTGCTGAGATCAAAATAAAAGCATAATTGTTCTGATGCGATGTACGTAGCGCAACGTTTGTGGCCGCATGCTGACAACAAGCTCGACGAGCGGAAGCGAAACGTGCAATCGCGTACACAAGTCGCGCCGCTGTGTTGCCAAATGAACTTGACCATTACTGTCCGAACGGCTTCGCTGTTCAGAAATTCTTCGACGTTGCGAAAAGCTTGCGTGTGCATTCGTTTCGAGGTGCTCGTCAAACCTGTAAGATCCGAGAGAAGTTAACTGTGCACTCCGCGTTCCTCACAACACGGGTAATGATAACGGAGCAACATGTTTAGATACCTGGCAACACACTTATGCGACACCACACAGAACCCTGTCCATATTAGGAGTAGGGACATACCGTGGAAGAGTGGGATGACGGTTGTGGTTGAGACGGATGGGGTCAGAGGTGTTGACGTCACTATTGGCACAGGTGCAGGTGACGGTCCTGTGGGTACTGATGAAAACTTTGCTGTAGACGACGGGACATATTCCGACCCGCGGTTATTATAAGATAAGATATGTCTAGCTGAACTGTTCGTTTTCCAAAAACTAAAACCAGTTGTCACAGCAGACTGTTAGATGATGGCGAGTCCTTTTAATGTAAAACGAAAAAAAAAATAATACCTATTCGTAGTTGGTTATAAGGGTCATGCAACACCTGCTGGCCTGCTGGCGTAGTTTTTTTTTCAACACCACGTTTCCAATATCAGCCATTCTGACGTCATTGTTTTTTTTGCTTCATTCTCAGTGTCGAACGCTGCAGACTTCTTTATACTACACTAACCAAAGATAATTAACTAGACCTAGCATAACCAGCAGGTGCAGCCAACAAATACGTAATAATCCACAGAAATATCCAATTCACGGACTTTACGTGAACAACCAGGTTTTTGATAATCCGGTTCTTGTGTGTAAGCAATGTAATGTTTCAGTATACTCTTCTGCTGCGTTTCATTCCTCAATATCCACGTATTGGCATGAATGTAGTGACGGACCGCTAATAAAAGCAGGAGCCCAATATGGATAATCATTAAGTTTGAACTGTTCCTGATATATACAATTTTATAGTTTTTGTGTTTGTATTCATTGAGTTTTTATGGCAATGGCTACCTAAAACAGATATGTAGTAAAACTTAAGCGCTTCTAACACCTGGAGTATCCGATGCTCAAATAAATGCATCGTCCCGCAGTCCTGCGTCGCGTATCTTAACGTAATGCAAAAGCCAACCTTACTTCTATTAGAGCAAATGTAATACCTTAGGAACACTCTTGTCCCCTCAACTATAATCGCAGAAGGAATTAAGGGTGTTAGGTTCCCAATGATAATATTGCAAAATTTGTTTATCTCCGAGGTACGATAGCAGGGCGAATGTGCGGTTGTCCTGAACTTGCTGTGTTTGAGTGGTGTAGGAAAGTTTAGGGAGAATGCAACCCGAATGCTACAACTGCTGAAACTTAAGATGTGTACTTTGTGCGAGCTAGAGTTTTCCGCAAAAGGCAAGATTTCACAACAGTTTGTCACCTGACGTCCAGACTCATGTTGACGTTTTTCGCCCCGCATGGTTGTGAGTGGGAAGTTTTCTGGTGGTATCGGCGCTTCCATTATTGCTGCCGAGGTATTTGGCATTTGCTAGGTTGTGACAGCAAATTAACTTACTCTCGCACTTTACATGTGGCACAAATGTTTATATTCTCAACTCTAAAGGAAGCCTGAACCTGGTTGCAGAAAGTTCATTTTGTGATTCCAAACGAACGCCGGCATCTACCCTCGTGGAATGAGGCGTGATCTGTAGCGAAGGCGGCAGCGCACAATTTAGGCAAGCGGACAGGAACTTCTAGCGCTTCACCTCGTGCATGTTTTTCAGTGTACGTATGTTTCGAAACTTCGCATATAACTACAAAATGTATTCTTCATCAATCCGGTGAGCACGCGTTTACATGCACAGTGTGAGGAGACTTACTACTGCTCAAACAAATTTCTCATGGCCCACTGATGCGATTTGCCGTTTGTTGCCAGTCATTGCCGTTTACGTGAGAGCGTTTCACTTGAAAGGCGACATGCGATTTACACTTTTCGTATCCCCGTAAGCACGGTGATTCGTTGAAATAGAAAACTATATTTGCAAGAAAGGTGAGACGACGTTCTAGTTTGTCATACTCTGCTGGTTTCAATGCCTTAACAAAATCTCCATCTCAGTGGGGTAGCTGAAGGGCACACCCTCGCGACATTGCAGCTGTCCATTTGAAAGTTGGATGAGTTAGTTCTCTAGCGACTACTTTTGTATTTGGTGTGTATATAGGGCAGCTACAATAAAACAAAGACTGTGAGCATTTACTGAACCAAAACTCACTGAATTTCGTGGGCTGTACCGGAGAGCACCCTCTACCAACACGTATAGGGATCTGGCGACCTCACTGTAGTACCCTTTTTTGTAAAGGTAGATTGAAGGGCCTAAATGAAGGCGGCGAGCGACCACGGTCGGAAACAAAAGCGCAAAATATAATTCCTGCAATTTCTTAATTTCTTGTGCCTTTCAGGTGCTTATTTTAACAATTGAATGTGCGGATTCAACTTATAAAAAAATAAAAAAATAATTCATAATAAGCATGAAGAGTCGCGCGTATTATTGTGGCGTAGTAGCTGTAAAGCGACTGTATACCCGGACTAAGACTCATGCATCAAACATTGCTCGAACGCGTCTTTCTGGAAGAGCATCCCCTGTTTTTTATGGTGCATACGCTAGCATGAGAACCCCTTGAATTTATCGATTTCCATTTTTCTACCTAGAACAAGTTTGTCAATTAGCGGACAACCGAGATATCGCGCTCATATATACAAGAGTAGCGTCTGAAAAAAAAAGGGAATTCTCCGAAATTCACAATTCACGTCATTTTCGATAACAGAATTATTTTTTCGCTAATACCTAGACATCGAAGTACATCTTAAGCATACCTCTGAATATTTCACATTGATGTTAAATGAGCTCGCATACTTACGGGATAAATTACCACGATCTGAAGAAGATAAGCAAGTTGGTAGCATAGGTTCATTTTAATGACCATAACATTTCAACAGTTTGCCTAAATTTCTGATAAAATGTCATTTAGGTGAAAAAGCAGCATTGTATGGATACAATTCGCACACTTCGTGAGTGCAACTACGGATAAAGATGCGCCGGTGGTCGCATGTCAATGGTATTGACATCCTGGTGGGTTCTAGCAAGTGGGTTGTCATTTTGTAGAGTAAAATAACTGCCAAAAAAGCAACCTCAGGTGAATATCAGCACTCACCACGGTCTATGTCTTCATACTATATGCAGCCTTCTGGGTTTCGTACATCGCGTCATAAAGCTTGTCTATGTATTTCGTGTACATTTTCTCGTGACCGAATTTAGCGATGTTGAAAGTACGCACATCCATGTACACGTATTCGCTCAGCAGTTCTGTCAAATGCATTATGTGTTGCAGCTATGATTAAATACAGCACCTGTAACATCTATTAGTCAAAGTCCCCAATAATAGCGAGTTTTAGTACTGCGTACATTGCGTACGTAAAAGCCTTGCATAAGCACGAACACTGCGTATCACATAGTGCGCATAAACAGAAGTTCTGCGCACGCGCTCTATGCGAAACGTGGCGTGCTTACGCATGACGTTGTGCACGCAGTACTAAAACTCGCTATATTGTTTGCCTTAGTGTTAAACCAAAGTATCGTATTTATTTTCCTGAGTTTTCCTAGCACATTTGTACATGGTGTACATGGTTATGAGCGGCTCAGATCTAGCGTGCACAACACTTGCTGTGTAGAATAGATCTTTGACAGCAAAGATGTTGTCCCGCCATGGTAGGCTTCGAGCCTTTCATTTAGATCCCGTGACGGTAGTTAGCAATAGTTTCTGAACCCGCTATAATTGCTTGTGTTTCGGCATGAGAACTGCTGCAAATCAATTGAGTGTTGTGACGTGCACTCGAAGCTTTTCTTTTTCTCGGTTACACACTACTGAGAACAATGATCGTGTAAAAGAGCAATCACTGCATGTGTAGTTCGAGCGTAACGACAATATCGTGCAGTGAGAAGCTTCCGTCCAATCCGAAGGGTCGACACAGTGTGACCTGCAAAATGAAGTCCACAATGAATCTCCGCGTAAACATGATTTATCAAAAGAATGCAGCCTGCTACCGAAAGAAAATGTACTACCAAGACACACAAAACAAAGGCACAAACAGGAAAACCGCGGGCGAGCTATCAGTCGTAGCAGGCACGTCATATGGATACATGCCTGTTATGATATACGCTGCCCGGGAACTTCATAGCCGATACACGTTCGTATTTCTCTCCCTAATCTCCCACGTATATGAATTGCGATAAGTTAACGGCGAATGAGGCACAGAAGATGAGCGGCAGGATACCAACATTAAATAGGTTTCCAAAACATCCCTGGCTGTGTCCAGATAATATCGAACACGAGGTCCCGGTCACCGTTCCAGATTTTGATGAAATTTACTGTAGATCTAGGCATTACACCCAGAACAATGGTTTCGAAGTTAGTTTTGCAAAAAGAAATTTCGTTCGCCTGGAAAAAAAGATATACCAATTTCAGCCGCAAAAAAAACCCTTCTCCGCCAATATCGCGATTTCTGAATTTTGAGCGCACCTAGGGAAAAAACGGTGCACTTCTTGGTCAGAATATTCATTCCCCTCCAAGAACAAGTGAAATACAATCTTATGAGTCTATTATTTTCTTTGCTTGTCGAAGTACTTTTGAAGACAAAAATCACCAATTTGGCAAATCGCACAAAATACCTGTATTTCAGGAATTTATTGCTGCAAGAAAGTTAAAGTGAGGATAATACAAAAGTATACATATTAACTTTGATACTTTAGCTCTTTTTAAAAATAATTTACCTGTTTTTATCGCGCTCCTTTTCACTCGATAATTGGGCTGAAACGTAAGTGATTTACCAAAAACGCCAAAATTTGAAAATAGTTTTCTCAAAAATTCCATCTTAAATTTTTTTTTAAATCCCTCTGATTGAAATCAAGGACGCCGACTAGCATTCTGCATAAAAAAACCGTTGCAATATTTTGGTTGCTAACAAGTTATAGTGCGTCAAATGTGACCAAGCCAGCTTAGCGGCCACGTCGTTTTTTACGTGGTGAAACTCCGATATAAGTTGCTAAAAATACTTGTATGGGACATAATCACATATCGGCAGCTCCACAGCAACGAATGCGCAGCCAGGTGTCATGGTCCAGCAAGCTTTGTCTTGCGATCAGCCGCTTGACAAACCCGCAGCGGCGGCCGCTTGATGCTGCGGGCACTGACATTACATGAGTGCCACTTCGACTGCGGATAAGCTTCGCTTGCACGCCAATCTACGCTCAGAGGACGAATGAGAGAAGGAATGCATCACTGTGAAAGTTAAAGGCTGTTAAGTACCAACAAATGTCATAATATGCAACGAAAACTCGCCGACAATTTCGCTGTGAGCGCCTCCACTAGTGTGCTAATGTGTTGCTTTCTCTCTTCTGATGGCCTAAAGATAATGAATTTCTTTCTATGAGCAACATATGACACAAAGGAAGGCCATTGACATCTAAAGAAAGCGGTCATACGTGCTTCCGATGGTCGAACAACTCAAACTGCAGTTGTTCTCAATTTCGTGCCGGAACACGTCTGTCAGCCGGCTGTGAAAAGAAGTGTGTCCAGTCCTTTGCTTCATTAAAGAAGCGCTTTTACAATGCTGTATTGTTGTGCGTCCCTAAATAGAATATTCAACGCAAGTCGAGCGTTTATCACGATATTTTGCGGCTGCGGGCATGACATCACGGAAAAAAATACATGCGTACTGTATTGAAGGCGCTCACTGGGAAAATGGCGGCAGAGTTTTCGTCGCATAATATGACATTTGTTGCCACTTAACAGCCTTTAACTTTCACAGTGATGCATTCCTTCTTTCGTTTGTCCTCTGAGCGTAGACTGGCGCGCAAGCGGAGCTTATCCGTAGTCGAAGCGGCACTCTTGTAATGTGCAGCGCCCGCAGCATCGAGTGGCCGCTGCTGCGGGTTTGTCAAGCGGCTGATCGCAAGACAAAGCTTGCTGAACCATGACACTTGGTTGCGCATTCGTTGCTGTGGAGCTGCCGATTTGTGATTATGTCCCGTACAAGTATTTTTAATAAATTATATTGGAGTTTCAGCACATAACAAACGACGTGGCCGCTAGGCTGGCTTGGTCACATTTGAGGCACTATAACTTGTTAGCAATCAAAATAATGCAACGTTTTTTATGCAGAAGGGTAGATGACGTCCTTCACTTCAATCAGAGGGATATAAAAAAATGGCCTTTTTGAGAAAACTATTTTCAAATTTCGGCGTTTTTTGTAAATTACTTACGTTTCAGGCCAATTATCGAGTGAAACGGAGCGCGGCAAAACCACGCAAATTATCAAGCGAAAGTATCAAAGTTAATATGTACAGTTTTTCATTATCCTCACTTTAACTTGCTGTACAGCTTTTCATTATCCTCACTTTAACTTGCTTGCAGCAATAAATTCCTGAAATACAGGTATTTTGTACGATTTGCCAAGTTTGTGATTTTGTTCTTTAAAAGTGCTTCGACAAGCAAGGAATATAATAGACTCATAAGATTGTATTTCACTTTTTCTTTGAGGGAAATAAGTATTGTGACCATGAAGTGCAGAGTTTTTTCACTAGGCGCGCTCAGAATTCAGAAATCGCGAATTTGCGGAAAAGTTTTTTTTGTGGCCAAATTGGTATATTTTTTTTCCAGGCGAACTAATTATTTTTACAATACTAACTTCGAAACCATTGTTCTTAATTTCACCAAAATTGGGAGAGGTGACCGGGACCTCGTATTCGATCTTATCTGGACACACCCCCCTGGAATGCACATTTGAATCACATAAGTATTAAACCTTGTGGGCATTGAAACAATTATAAAAAATGCGCTTGCCAGCAACCACATATCTGCCAAGCTATAGGCAAAGCGTTTCTGCATCAATAAAACAGCAATTGAGAACACATTGTGTTCGCGCCCTCAGCTTTGCTTTTTTAGCACGCGTTTTACCTTGCAACCGTCATTAATGTCCATCTATGCAGAAATATATAGAAAAAACATCGAGCCATCTAAAGGTATTTTATTTTATGCGTGTTCACGATTATTATTACGCATGCAGAATGGGAAAGTATATGTGTGCTCCGCTAACGTGTCTTATAAAGCTTAAACTGCAGTGCTTGCAACTATAATAATAATAATAATAATAATAATAATAATAATAATAATAATAATAATAATAATAATAATAATAATAATAATAATAATAATATATTTTAAGTTGATGAACTGATAAAGAGCTATCATCAGGGTGTCGCAACGAAAAGGTTTTCGTGTCGGTTTTATTTTCGTCCAACCGCAATAAGTTCCGTTCCATTTCTGTTGAAGAACGAAAAATAAGTGTCTCGTAACGGTTGGTAACGTTTTTTTTTTATCCAAAAATTTTAAGTTTACGTAATCATAAAAAACATTGGATTTGTGAGGTAGTTACATGCCCTCCTCTTGAGAAAGTGGGACAAGAGTAAAACGTTCTTCAGAGGAGCGGAAGTAACTGTACCACGAATTCCTGCCAACTAGCACAAACCACTGCAGTTTATTATTTATTTTCTCAAAAGTCAATACGATTTTTTCTTGTGGGCTCAGTTCTTTTGTGGCAAGGGAGCGAGCACGACCTTAGAAGCAGCACGTAACTGAGTGTACTCTCTGATGTGCGAGACCGCTGGTCTGATAAAAAAATCGCCAGGCTTGCGCAAAACACGCACCACAGTGACAGCGAAACCTGTAAGGGCGGCCTTTCCGGAGCCCGGTATAGCCTCTCTTGGGACAACTAATACAAGTACACATGCAAGGTAAACTACACTACACTATAAATCATCGTAATTTTTCTGAAGTAGCCAAGTTCCCACTATGCCATTTTTCGTCATACTTCGGTGAGTCGTTGTACCCGTTACACATCTGTAAGGCATTCTGTGCACTTTGTGCTGCGGCTGATGACGATGGAGAATTATGGCTGAGCCCTTTGTAACGGGTTAGAAGCTTTCAACGACCGACTCGTTGCGCAATTCGCATTGTGTGACGCCAGGTAGTTATTTTACTCTTCTGCCACGCTATTTTACATACGTTAACACGATTCCTTGCCCGACATGACGCCTGTATACAGTATTTTTGTGAAGGAGTTACAAGTACCAGCGAGGCACTGTCGTGAAAGACTCGACCGCCATGCAGAGGGCGCGGGTTAAAATACCACCCAATCCTAGAAATTTGTTTCTCATTTCATTTTTCTTATTTCACGTGGTAGCGTTCACGGACACCAGCGGCGGCGGACAACTACGGCGCCAAAATCAGCTGTTGTGATCTCATTACAGCTTTAGCTGTAACAAACTTCGGAGCCGACAACGCCCTCTACACTTTGGCCTGCGTGACAGGCGCGCAAAAGTCCGCTTGCGTTAACATAAACATCTCTGGTTGCCACTATTCTTGTTTTTCGCAAAATTTCAATATATCTACTTTGGAACTTGAGAGTACATAGTACCACTATGACTAGGTCACTTGGCCTGCAAATATTGCGATCATGCCACCGTAGTTTAACAAGAAGCTGTTTGCGACTCATATATTTCTACAAATATCTGGCATATCACCTTACGCACACAAGGATGTCTTGACTTGCTTTGTCGGATAATAATTCTGCCTTCGAGGCAATGAGTGCAACTTCATTAAAAATATGGTTTGTATGACAGGTTGTTGATTGACAACCGAATGGTGCATTAGTGAATTTGGCTAATGGGTAGAAATTAATGATTCTTGCCATTGGCGGCAGCTGCTGCTGAAGTCGCCTGACACTGCTAATGAATTAAAGAAAAGAAATTGGCAAAAACAACATACTTCGCATATGTAGTGCAGTGCAAGTTTTGTGTAGTAATAACAGAGGCCGAACCTCCGTCATGGAAAACATGAAGCCGCCTTTTGCAAAGAAACATCAAACGAAAGCAACAAAGTGAAATATGGCACATGTGGGAACATGCATCGAAGACCGGCAAGGCACTGCGGGTACACGAGGTTTTGTGGTTACGTTCAAACGAAAAGAAAGATTCGAGCCACCTGTGGTAACGATGCACAAATGCCTTTGGAGCGTAAAAGGATATTAGTATGCCCTGTACAGAAGAGTAAAACGCCTGCAGTCACAGCTGGCGGGCGACCTCCTTGTGAGAGCTGACTGATCTGCCCACGTGGGTGCAATGATGGCTATCGGTAGGCACTCTTTCCGGTCCCGTGGCTCGCAGCCAAAAGCACACGCCCGCTCTTCAACCTTCATGGTGAACTGTTCTCCCTTGGAGCGGCTGAAGAACAGTACCAGCGGCCGGAACGGCAGGGCACCTGGCATCGATGTACCCCTGCTTCCGAGAACACATGGAACGGATGTGATCCTCACGCTCGAGCCAGGCACCCGACAGAGCCGCCCCTCGTTGGTTGGTTGGTCCTTAGTAAACTGGCACAACCCACTGCTGGGGATCGGCCAAGTTGGTTGGTTGGTTGGTTCCTTAGGGGAATAGCCCAACCCACTACGGGGGATCGGCCACGAAGCGTGCGGCACTAGACTTTGTGAAAAAATGTTAAAATGAATATGCGAAAAAGATAATTATAGTAAAGAAAAAAAAATGTTTGGGCAATTAAGGCAACAGCACTCTGAGCCCCCTCGTCGTCGTTGTTGTTGTTGTGCCTCTAGACATGGCTCATACCCACACTGGGGTATTGGCCAAGAATCGTTGATATGGAGTTTTAAATTTGGTTAGTTATAACTAATGATTCTCGAGCGAGCCTCCTCCTCTTCTTGTATTAGCGTCCTGTTTGTCCCGGCTACTGCGCAGATCTCTGTAAAACTCCCGAGCTACTTTTACTATCCTATCCATATTGGTGGTGACGTTCCCTTCCTTGTCCCTTAGTGCGTACATTTGATTTTTGCCTGTGCCCAGTTTTCTCTTCACCACTTTGACGCTTCGCCCGTTCTTTAGAGCATGCTCAATTTTCTCCATATTACACCTCCTTATGTCGGCTACCTTACGCCTGTTGATCAACTTCGAAAGCTCTGCCAGTTCTATTTTGTTTGTTCTCTTTGAAGCTTTGATGCTCTGGCGTTTCTTAATGTGGTATTTCACCTCGTGAGAGGGCTTGCCGGTGCCCTGTCTAATGACTGTGATTGCGATTTCTGCTGCACACTCCATAATGATACTCGTCAGATTTTCATCAAGTGCGTCAACTCTAAGGTCAGTTTCCTTGGTTAGAGCCGAGTATCTGTCTTGGAGTGAGATCCTGAATTCCTGTACTTTCTATCTCAGCGCAGGCTCAGTAATTGGTTTCTTGCGAATCAGTTTCTGCCGTTCTTTCCTCAAGTATCAGCGAATTCGAGACGTTAACATTCTATGGTCAATGCATCGCATCCTGCCCACTACTTCTACATACTGCACGATGTCAGGTCTCTGATTAGCGTCGCTTTACTTATTGAAGTTAATGTAGAGAATCCACGTGTCATGCCATGCGAGGCCTGAGACAGTGGTTTTGCAGGTGACTGTGGACCGAACAAGTGATTCAATGAAATCCTGTTACCTTATGCTCTGTGGGGCGTGGATATATACTTTCAGTTTTAGGTTATGGATCTATCCCGTGGGTGAAGTGGCCGACGTTTGCCGATTTTCGCTGCGTAGCCGCTACTGCCCCAGAAGGGATGCTGTGACTCCAGCCTTGCAATTTCTGAATTAGATAACCATGTTTGCTAGCTGTAGGCGAGTGCATCCTTTCCATCACAGACGGGGAGGGCGAGAAGGTTCTGTCCCATAATCCACGTGATTTCTCCAGCGACCATGCCACTTGCATGCTACTCAGCCTATATGAAGGGTGCAAAGACTGAAATTGTGTTGCATTCCAAAGATCGTCAATCTTCATGTCTTTCAGCTGCTCCCATTTAAAGCACTTGAGCGCAGATTCATTGTATTCGGTACGTGCATATTGTTCCTACGTTAATCACCTCGCTATAACGGTGTGTCAACACGAGAATGTTACGGTTGCTAGTTACTACCTTTGAGTTCATCTAAGCGGTTACTACTTCAAGGGCTGTTTATGTGGTCAGACAAGCATGTCTTATACCTACTATAAAATTTAGGCTGAAAAATGGCTCGAACATTTAATTCAAAATAGGTTACAGACCCCATCGGAAGCATCGAGTGCAAACAACGCCAAACGTATTACATTAGCACTTTCTTCGGGAATAGATACCTTTGTTTTGTAATTATCTTGACAAATGGAAGAAATGAAAAAAATCGTCTAATATAGGCAATTTCAATGTACATAGACAATGCTCGCTTCAATTCGTGGGACGGTTTTTTTTATGCACACAAATCAACTCCGGTACCTGCGTTATTCGCCGCGAGTTCGGGCTGTTGGTGGCAGCACCGTCGCTGTGTTAGTGTGGATAGGCGGTCGGCGGCACGTATACAAATGTATGCAGCTGCGCTTCGCCGTGGGCACTTTGAGTCGATTGTCGGCGATTAAAGCGCGTTGACTGCAGCCTAATGGTTACACCCTCCATTGCCACATGAATGCACGAAGCTGGGCTAACGTTCCTATTACTTGTGAGAGAAGCGCAATCTGGCAATCATGGGGTACTGGCCTTCGGTCAAAGTCGTGTTTTGCACTGTGCTAGATGTATTTTTCTTCTTTTATCTGTACGTGTTTAACTTGTGTGCTGCCTATACCACAATACAAATAGTGTTGCACGATTGAGCCAATGAAGTGTTTACTTGTTACGCTAGCGGCTAAAAACAAAAAAGAGCCTCTATTTCTGCGTAATAAGATGAAGTAGAACTTTTTGCACTCTAGTGTTCTGTTTTCATAAATACGCGTACCGCTATAGAAATGCATGGCTTCGGCGCTTTTTTAACGCTAACCGGCCTTTGCAGAGGCTAGTTCATACATTGCGGTATCACAAGGGTTTCGACATCGCCAACACTTTATGAGAAAGTATCGCTAAAATTCTACATTCACACCTCGGCATTTAGTACTTTTTTAGTTTAGGACGGCTCCCAATGCACTATGTGATGTGTTTGAACGACGAAGTAGCACCCACCTTGAAAAAAATTTCGCAAACGGACGGTACGATGGTTAGACCTAGCGCCATACCGAGACGTGCATGCACTCACTTATCAGAGTGCATACAAGTCTGGGAATACTTGTGTATATCGTGTAGGCATGTGTACAGGCTTTCGATAGAGCGCCAGCACAACGGAACAAGCTCTCCTGAGAGGACGTGCAGGACGTGCGCGCACATGCGAACACGGGGTGGCTAGCAGACGACCCAAGGAGCCATCTACACCACGGGGTTTCGTCCCCTCGCCGATTGGTGCCAACTCTGCTCAATCTCGCGGTCAATAACAGCCTCGCTCTAAAGCAATATACGGTAATGAGTTATCTACTTCAAAGGAATTGATGTAGCTGAGTTATACAGAAATTCGGACAAATGCTCACATATATTTGTGGAATATGAGGAGACGCGTCACGCTGTGCGGGTCCTACGACCAGTGCAAAAGGGCGCTTGAAATGCACGAACAAAAATGAACAGATGTAAATAGCAGAGATGTAAGTACGCTGTAACTAGCTGATTAAAATAACATTTGTATACCTAGTAAAATGATTAGCTGGAATTCGCACGACACATTTCATCTAGTGCGACAGCCTTAGCGCGTAATTTCACGATTAATTTGCGCTCGTCTGTTGTTTTGTTTGATATTGTAAAGCCCCCGAAACTTGCGTAATGTGTTCGCCTGGTAATAGGTGTATTTCCGCTAAATAAAGGAAAAATTAAGACTGACATCGCAAGGAATCGAATCTATGCACTTTGCGTGCTGATCACGTGTGTGCGCTGAGGGCCGCGAAAGTGAAAGCCAGTAGCAGCGTAATTTGGCTGCTTCATAGGACAAATGACAGCAGGCGCCATTAGTGGACAGGGTTCGCCACTTGTCGGGTAATACATTCGGCGGAGGTCCGAATGCATATGGCCTCAGCTGGGAGTCCGTAGAGATTCTGAGGTGCGAGTCCCGATTTTTCCGCTTACCGAAGTTGCAGAGAGAGAAAGGAATGAACTGCAGAGACATCAACTCGTCATGTTTAGGCATTACATTCCACCACCTTTCGCGTCCACGCTACTACTCACCAATTGCTTTGCTGAACCCGTTTTGTACATGATGCGTGGCTGCCGTAGCACAGCATTCTCTTCCCTTTATCACCGCATTGAATAAACAACCAAAACGCAATAAAGTGACACCAAAGGTCACTTGAAGTTTGGTTTGAGTTTTCTTTCTTTTAGATTCGTTTAAATAATGGCTTTACTTTCGAGGAACGTCTGACACTCGACCACGCATCCGAAATGTAATGTCCAAGCTTGACAAGCTTACAGGATGATCAGGTGTACCTGTTTTCGTCTAGTACTTTACGGATCTCTATGATACGATTGTGGTGACCGAGACACTCTGGCGGGGCCATGCCGGAAGTCACATTGTACACAGTCCAACCGACAACGTGGGTATGAGTTCTTGAGTATCTTATCCAGCGGTAGGTCTCAATCATCTGCACAGAACGGACATCGACGCTATTATGTACGAACCGTTAGCGGGTTTGCATCATATCAGTAGTGCTTCCTTGAATGGTTGTTTAAAGGGACCGTGCAATACTTTCGAGGTAATCCTCAGTATCGGAGCCTAACGAATCGCTTGCCATGAAAATTTCGCAGTCAGTCAAGTACGACCGGAGTTAAGGGATTTTTGGCACACTTCAACCCTTTCAGACGCCTCTTGTGAAGAACTCTCTGTAAATGCATTAAAGTTGCGCAACGCCATTTCAAGGCCCTCGGTATTCTATTGCAACAAAAACAATGTGAAAATACGTTGCTTCACGCGTTGTATAGAAACTAACTTAAAATTGAATGCAATTAAATATTTATTTACCCTGAAGTCATTCATATTCTGTTGCATAATTCGAATAAAGCCTCTGGCTTGATCTACAGGACAATTTTTTTTTCGGTTATGTTAATTCGAGCAAAGAAAAATTATACTTCTGACATTGCTTGCAGGAAGAGGCACGTCCAACATCTCGTCGAACATGGTAGTGCCTTG
This sequence comes from Rhipicephalus sanguineus, assembly GCF_013339695.2. NCBI lineage: Eukaryota > Metazoa > Arthropoda > Arachnida > Ixodida > Ixodidae > Rhipicephalus > Rhipicephalus sanguineus. The sequence continues at coordinate 120,543,085 of NC_051180.1, read as the reverse complement.
AGAAAATTGATAATATAAAACACTAAGCTGCAAAACTAAGGTAAAGGAAGGCGCGTTGCGCGGGAGGTTCGATTCATCCGAACCTCAATGTACGTTGCCTTTATTTAGTCATTAGCTGGCCCAACTAGCGACACTAGAGGCATCATCAAGAGGATGTAAATCGTCACCTGTCGTAACCATGTCGTGCGGGCTGTCATGCCCTCTGCGATTTGGTTAAATAAAGCCACCTACCTTCTGTCTTATAGTGTCAGGCGTCTCGAAGGATAACAGCGAGTTCGCGATGTTTTTTCCAGGTGCAAATGCGCAGCTATTATTTTGAATATATAGTATGGATGCGCCCAATGGGTCTCGCGCGAAGAGCTCTACTCGGCACTTCTGCAAAAAGAACGAGCAGGAAAAAGAATGCACCCATCCGACGCTGCAGTAACTACACAACGGACACGTCATAGTCACTCTAACTCGCAAGTATCACGCGCAAAGCCATCGCTGACATGCAGGACCATCTGCACAAACAGTTGCGAGGAGGACGGCGGTGCGCCAACTGGTTGGATGTCACATTCCCTTCCCCAGGATAGGGGTCAACAGGCAATATTTTTGCCCACAGTTTTAAAAACCTAATGCATAATGGGAGGAGCTCGACCAGGTCTAAGTACTCTGCCAAATGTCACAGGCAGGCGAGTGTCGTTTACACTGGCACCCTATACTCGGATAAAGTCCGCAAGTGGCGTCACTTTCCTGTGTTCTCCAAACGTTCTGCACTGGAGGATCTTTTAGGAGCTTGCTCGCCAAGCTTCTTATGCTCGCGCCTTGTCCTCACCTATGTGACCGTCGGCGCAGCGGCACACACCACGCTCGGCGCAGCTGCGCTCTCTCTGGTGATTTCAAGAATGTTCACTAGATGGCGGCGCCGCTCAAGGCGGCACACACCACGCTCGGAGCAAGCGCGACTGCTCGAGGGCCGCACCAAGGTCGATTCAAATAGGTCGCGAAGCTTCGGGCGAAAAACGGTTCAGAACCTATTGCCAACGACCCCAGAAAGGGGAGATATGGGTGCTGCGATTGAAGCGCGACCATGTTTGGAGGGAACAAACACTAATAGCGAAAAACCAAGTTTTATTGTAGACGTAAAGCAATCTTTATGTTTTACAAATTACATTTATTTTCCGAACGATATTATGTAGGTGCAATGTGCCAAGAATGTACGACAGTGTTTAATTCTTACGAAAAACCGTTTCCTTAGCGCCCCCTGAGAGAGGCGCACGTCATTCAGTGCAGCCCTTGCGGTGCATGGAAAGGCGCGCTCGTAAGTTCGTCTGCGGCGACACGCCTCCTCAGGTGTTCTGGTGTTTCGCACTTGCATGCGTTCTGTGAATTATTGTGGTGAGTATTTGATTTTGGTGTGCGCGAAGTTGCGAGGTGTGTTTCATCGTTGGTGAACGTGTTGGCTACGGTGTTCAACGGACAACGGCACGAGGCGGCTAAAATTTCACGCCGAACGCTTTCCTCGGTACTAGCGGAAACGATGTGGTGTTCCAAGGATGCAATAGCAACACGCGTACGCCTGGCGAGCCCTCCCTTCTAGATAAGACACCGGGGCAACGGTTCGGAGGAGTGTGCTTGCTGGATTTTCATGGATCAGTATTCCTGCTGCCCGGTTTCCTTCGTGAACACGCGGTGGTGAGCAGATCGCTAAGTTATCTGTCGCGCTACAATCACCACAATTCGCATGTCTTGATACGTTACACGTAAGGTTAATTTATCGGAACAAAAGGCAAAACATAGTGCACGTAGTGTACGCACCTTTTGTACTTATTATGACATTTGTTGCTCATTGTGTAGGGTGTGTTAAATTGCGTTATTGTGACCATTGAATAAAAATGAAATATCATTATTTTGGCGTGAACAGGCGTCATTTCTTCTCGTTAGAATTGAAGCACACATGCAATGCGCTCTTCAGTCCCCTGCGCATGTGCGAAGCAAATAAGCAACGCTGCAAACATGAGAGGTACGCTGTTGCCTACTTTATTCACGCTGTGGAAGATGACACGAACGCAGAATAAAAGCTCAAAGAATAAAGTATCCTGGTAAAACCAAGGCGAATTGCACGACGGTACACTTAAACACCGCTGTTTAGTCACGGGTCGATATTAGTTTAGCTAGCGTTGGCTTCAAGCGCATTCGCCAAGGGCTCGCCGTAGTGCGAGTCCTTAGCGATCAGTTACCTAAGAAAAATATTTTGAGGTCAAATTTCTCGCTAGTGCCAACAAAATGACGTCACTTTTTACCGGATATTGCGTCACATCCGCTTTATTTTTTGTTCCGCCGGAAGTGTTCCCTCCTCACACAGATGGCGCCAAGCTCCATGAGCAGCTGATGAGCAGCCATTTTCTGAACGTATGCGCTTCTATGGAAGCTTCGCTACCATTTACATTTACCTTGGCCGCACTTCTCGCTGCGCTGGCTTCCTTTCTCTTCTCCGGGAGCTCACAAAGTGAAAACTCTTCGTTGCCGCTCCGCAGCATGAACGGCAGCAGCGCGACGGGCTCGCAACGCAGCAGCAGCTTGGGAAGATCTCGCCTTAACCAGCCAACACATGATGTCACGTTACGCTCTCCGATGCGTATCGTACGACTGCAAACATCCCACCACCATCAGGGGCACCTATATCGATGTTGCCTTCTCGAACTTTCTATTGCGTCCCATCATCGATGATCCCTTGGCAACATACTTTACTGGTCATAAGGCAATCATCTTTAAAGGGAAACGAGTCCCCAAGCTCATCAAGGGACGCGCTTCTTGTACTTTGTAAAAGAACATCTCTTGTGTATATATAATGTTTATTGGTCATCGGAATGTATATATACTTCATCAAAATGTATATAGAGCATCCAGCCTTACATTAATAAACATTGTGTATGTAATGCATATATGACAACGTTGTCACGTTTATATACAGTGGTAGAGGAATGTGTTTGAACTTGGTAAAACAACATCTTTTGTGTATATATAATGTTTATAGTTCATCCAAATGTATATACACTTCATCAAAATGTATATAGTGCATCCAACCATGAATTAATAAGCATTGTGGATGTAATGTATGTATAACAACGTTGTCACGTCTATATATGACGGTAGAGGAATGTGCACGGAGCCTTCGCAGGTTACCCGATCATCTCCGAGCAAGCTCCTCTAACATCATTCACTTCGTGGATATGGCGGTGATTTTTTTTACTATTTTATTACTAGCCGCTGCTTTTGCTGGGGCAGCACTACAGAAGACAGGGAACAAAACCGAACACACGCTTTAAATATTAGCCTCCAAAGTTATATATAATCTTAGCGACCAGTGTAGGAGTTCGCCCACCTCCGTTTCTGTCATTACACGCAGAACGCCCCACACCTTCCGCTCGACCCTCTCGAATCAATTAACAAAATGTGGATATTCATTTTATTGCACTTTTCGCCCCCACCAAATATTTTTGGAAGAAGAAAGGTCTTTCTCTGTACTTTTCAGCGATCTGAACACTGCCGTAGTGCGAAAAGCCTAGGTTTCAAAAACACTCTAAAAAATGCAATTCCACACGAAGCGCCTCCGATCTCTGCTGGTTGCTAGAAAAGGAATGGATATTTCTCATACTCTCCCATTGGCCATAAGAAAAAGAAAACTACAGGAGGGGGGCGTAGACGTACCCTCCTTGTGTAGGGAATCCGTTTGTTTTGAAAGGACAGTGGTGGAGGCATTTTGTTGAGTTGTGAATCGGCCGGGGCTTCGCAAGAACACAAAACGTGCCATTCTCTTTCGAATCACATTTGAGCAGCAGCTAAACGTGGGGATTTCACCGTCATAGTGGTTAAAAATGCTTAGATAAAACGGTTAATTTTTACGAGTTCTCGTTGTGCACGTACCATGTCGGATAGACTCAAGAGCCATCTTTGAAACGTTCGTACCTATTAGATGGCGTGTATTAAGCTTGCGTAAAAGATAACAATCTCTATATTTTCTGTCTCTCGCGGCGCGCAAGTTTGATTGAAGATTGTAAAGTTTCAATTCACCGAAGTTGTGACCTGCCGAATTGAGGTGCTCTGTCGTTGTTTTCAATAATATTTTTTTTTGCTGTGTCCGCGCGACGTCATTGACATGTAACAATAATCTAGCTTCGTGGTATAATGTTAACATGAACGCCTTCACAAATAACTGCAAGCTCGATCATATTGCCAGTAGCCTGCAATCTCCTCAGCTCCGTATCATGTGGATTTTTGTCTTCTAGTAAAGAAATCAAGGTTTTGCCGCAAATGCAATGTTATACAAAGTAAGGCTAGTAGCTAACTCTTTTGCTTACGATCTCGCGTAACTCTTCAAAAAGCTGCTTTAAGCGAATACGGTCGTTCTAGGGAGCAAAGCGGTTTTCGTGCTGTCTCGTCTCAGCACGAAGCGGCAAGAGCACAGCACGTAAACGAGCCGTCTACTGATGCCTGTTGAGATAGCGCGCGTGCAAGCCCTCGTGACCGCGCCCTTATGATCAAACTTTGCAGCTCCTGCTCGAGCGAGGCTGCCCCCAAACGGCACCACTTCATGTTCCTTTTCCCGGCAAAAGACGGGCGGGGCGTTTCCCCTCTGTTTGAGGAACCTTCGATGGCAGGCGTCGCGCCCGGCGCTGTGTTATCGCATGCGCCCTTCGTGTAACGGAGATGGACGGCTCATTTTATCTCTGCTTCGGCCGCGTTCCTTGCCAACGCTCGCGCGCATTTAATACTGCGTAGAACATACGATTCGCGAGGCGATGTGATTGCTTTGGACTTATATGACAAAATGACGGTGACGACAACGGCAAGAACCCGCAGAGAATATATATATGTTATTGCTATTTTTCTTAATCAAGAATGGGTGCGTTTTGCATTGTCATTTCGTCTTTGCCAAATTTTGTGCTTTGCCCCGCCACGGTGGTCTAGTGGTTATGGCGCTCGACTGCTGACCCGCAGGTCGCGGGATCGAATCCCGGCCGCGGCGGCTGCATTTTCGATGGAGGCGAAAATGTTTGAGGCCCGTGTACTTAGCTTTAGGTGCACGTTAAAGAACCACGGGTGGTCGAAATTTCCGGTTCCCTCCACTACGGCATCTCTCATAATCATATCGTGGTTTTGGGACGTTTAAACCCCAAATATTATTATTATTAACTTTTGTGCTTTCCCGCGACGGAAGCTGTACTCCTCCAGAAGCCTATTATTATGAGTACGGTAGAAACATGATTTCTACGTCTGAGGTGAAAGCGTCGGACCTTTATTGCATAGTGCGCATAGTAGCGACATAGTAAGCAGTTGTGTACCCCCTGTTCCTACCCCGTTATCATCTCGAATATGATAGAGCGGTCAAAGTAATAATAATAATAATAATATCTGGGGTTATACGTCCGAAAACCACGATATGATGATGAGGGACGCCGTAGTGGAGGGCTGCGGAAATTTCGACCATCTGGTGTTCTTTAACGTGCACTGAGATCGCACTTTACAGGGGCCTCTACCATTGCACCTCCACCAAAATGCGACCGCAGCGGCCGGAATCGAACCCACGACCTTCGGGCCAGCAGCCGAGCACCGTAACCACTCATGCACCGTGGCGGACAAGCGGTCAAAACGGAGAGTATTCTTCGGGACTAGCGTTTCTACTCCCAGTAACTGTTAGCGCTGGGTGATGTCGGCTAATGTTGACTAATGTCGGGTAGTGTTCAATAAGTGCCGGTCATTAACTGTTAGTGTGTTCTACTTGCAGGTAAATGATGGCTAATCATGGCTAGGGCTAAACTTTTATCTTTGGCTTCTTATGGATGATATGGTTCTTATGGTTGTCGGTTACTATCAGCTAATGAAGGGTTATGTCTCCTGCAACTGTTCATTAAACAATGGCAAGTTTTGGATAGCTTTACTCTGTTTCGGTTCAGTAACGCCATTAGAAGTAAATATTTTCTGAGAATTGTCGAGCAGGAAGTTGGCGAAACATTTTTTCCCTAATGCTTCAGCACTGTATGGAAGACTCACGTAATGGATTCTAAGATGTCCCTGTTAAGGATGAGCAGCTTTTTCACAGAGGCATTTCTACGCTATGTCCAGCAAGTGCTTCCTTCTTGATCATCAAAAAATAAGCGCTTTCTGGCCATAACCTAGAAACATCTATGTGAATAAGGAAATAAGTGCTTCCTTATGAAATAAGCAGAAAATCTCGGGCTAACTTTCTGATTATCAAGTAAGCTTTTTTTTTTCCTAAGAGAAGCAGTGGAAACGAATAGCGCCTTGGCCAGCAGCATGGCGTCCCATATAGACGGTTTTACGTAAGACATATTGGCGCCGCCACTTTGGGCTGGTAAACGAACGTTTTTTTATTCGGTATCTCCTGACGTGAATTGATGATTTCTGTAAACGTCGAATGCACCAATCCAACCGTTCTTATGTGTATATGCAGACCGTAGCATTGTTTGTTTTGTTGTTCAAGATACAAAACAGCAGGGGTAACAGCCCAATATGGCGACACCTAAAACTCATCAGTTAAATAGTCTCCATCGTATAAAAAACTATTTTGCTTGGGTAGGGTTCGATCCCGCTACAACATTCCTATCTTGCATAGCAGAAGAGCACGTTGGTAATAGAACTGAACGAGATATCTTTATGAAGAACACTATTCCTTCAAAATATACTCGGATGCTATGTCATGGCACTGCGCAATAAAAAAAAAAGTGTAGAACATAGCCGTACATTCGAGGCAAATGCGATAGCTTCATTCAAAGGGACGGTGCATTTGCGAGATCGAGCATCTCTAAACTATAGGAGTCATAAGAGGTGAGTTCAGCGGTTGTGCAGATCGTGTACATCAACCGTGTGCGCACAACATGAGACCGACGGCAAACTGTCAGCGCTGATAAAACGCGGCAAGCTTCTCAGCGCCCTTTCGTGCGCATAAAAAGAAAGATTCAGCGCGGCTGTAAACGCACCGAGAGTCTGAACGCGCTCGCTTGCATTCCCCAGGTTGCCTACACGTGTTCTACATCGTTTGTTAACTCATACGTCTTTGACAAAATGGTAAGATGCCCTTTGCGTACTTTGCGTTTTCAAGCCGAAATTTCGAATTTTTCCGTAAGAACATTGTAATTATGTTATTTATTTACAGGCGGTATTTCACGGCTACTCCCACTTTCCTCGTTTTCTGCCCTTTCAATCCAACTCCCACTTGCAGCAGCGCACGCACAGCCGCCTTCCCGTTGACAGAGCAAATATTTTTTTGTGAGTTTACTATCTTACTTCTAACGGCGTAAAAGGCTGTACAGGCAACAATCGTTTGGTTTGGTGTCACATGAATAAAATTCTCTGACACTCACCTTCTGAAAGCCTTGGGCCTCGTGGTAGCTAACGGAAAGTGCGTTCAGAACTCTGCCGCTCAGTGCGGTGAGAGTTACGCCATCGAAAATATCGAGGCGTAAGCTTATTGTAAGGGTGAAATTGACGTTTGGATTGGGAATCCGTAATATTGCATTCAGGGCACTGATCTGAACAAAGAAAGAGAAAAGATTATACAGATTCAGTGAACAGAGCTCGAATCACGCAAAACGTTTCCCAAAACCAGGGCCAATATGTATGACGGCAAAAACGCCGCCTCTACCTTTTGTGCCACACGTTCTGATACACTAAGGCTAAAACAATACATGGCTTTCAATGACTCCATTAAGTCAAGGTGGAGGCAACATTGTTTCCTCGTATTTTTATCCTTATTTTAGGTTGTCTCTGTTATAGACCACATTTAATATAGCCAATTTCTCGTTAGCGTGATTTTGAGGTGATGACTTTTCTTGTTCCTTTTTTTTTACTGACCTTTTGCCTTCTATACTGACCCTCCTGTCCCCTTAAACGTGATCCTGCAATAGCTCAATTCACACGCCACAAATCGCAACTGTGTAGGCAGCTTTCGCGTTCACAGTACACTCAAGGTAAATGTAAACTGGTAGCGTAACTTCCGTAGAAGCCCATGTGTCAAGCCGGTGGCTAGTTGTTGCAACAGTCGCCATCTATGTGAGGAGGGGACAAACAGAATTAAAAAAAAGAAAAAGATGACGTCACAACCGGAAGCGGAAATGACGTCACGTTTTAACGCGATGGGCGCGAAATTATGAAATTTATGACAGGGCGCCGCCTCTTACTTTTTTTTATAGCTGCACGTTCTTTTTCTTATCACTATGACGGCTCCATAATGGAAGCCTGCAAGATAACGGGAAGACGAAAAAGACAGATTTGATAAATAAGGTGTATTTTATTGGCGAAATATTGCAGTTGAACACGATATTACCCCAAAATATATAACACAGAAATCAGAAGTAGCATAACAATTCAACGTGCACACTGTGATGGTGTAATGTGGGCCCAGGATCCGAAATAATTCAACCGGCAGTCAGGTGATTCTGTACACACAACACAGACTTTAACACAACCGATAACTCTGACGATTCACACACAACACACTACAGCATTCCTTATTTACATCCTAAACGTCCTACGCGCCTCGCACACAAACTGTCCTACTCGCCGTTATGAACTGTTGCCGCTGCAGCGAGGTCGGTCGTCACCGGTACTCCTTGGGCAGTCAACAGTCACGCTGCCTTGACCGTGGCGAGGTGGTAGTGGTGGTGATGATGGCACTGCAGGCCGGTAGATCACCAGGCCACTGCAGCGCAGGTTAGCTGCCCGTCGCCAACATGAGCCGCGGCCACCTCGTGACACCACTCGGGCCCCAGGACCTCAGGCCAGGAACAGACTAGGCTCCCAGTCTCTGTGTCAGCACCGGGCACAGAGCGGGAATCAGGCTCACCAGGTCCTCATGGCTGCCGGACGCCTGGTTAAGCGATGTCGCGACCCGAACCGCCGACCAGCGGCTGCCGTTCCAACCGTGTCGCGCTCCAACTCCTCGAGCCGCACGCCCCGCTCGCGCTTCCTTTTCGTCGTCTTCCCCTCCAAGGCATACCGCAGAGCAGAACTGTCGTTCCCTCTTCGCCCCGTCACGGGCCACACAATCCACATCATCACACACACAAACCTTGCACACGTGTTGCTCTTGCATCCGTAGACAGCGCAGCGTTTCTTCGCGTAGAGTGGCGGACTCATCGTCCCGAAGGGCGACAGCACGCCGGCCGTGCGCTGGCAAAACACAGTCACTGAAACGGTTCCCGATGGCTGCGATGGGCTATATTACCTTCTGCCAAGTACCACGACTAGAAAACAACGCTTATGCGAGGAAATATCTACGGACGACAGGCACAAACCTACTGCGCAAAAACGAGCGACGCCATTTCTTATCTCAAAATGCGCAAAACCGTTGGCCCATGTTACCAGACTGGCTGCATGTGCCCGCTGTTTCTGAAAATAAACGAAAAAAATTGGCCACTCAACCACATACCCAAGACTAAAGTTTGATTAAAGTAATCTACTAATTTAATTTGTGACAAATAAAATTAAGACTAATGAAAATAAACGCTTAATTAATTTTTTGTTTTCATTATTTGTCCCCGCCTCACCTAGTAGCGCTTTAATCGTCACGCGGGTGTTGATGTTTGTCGCAATAGGTTTCCGACCACTTTCGTTCCGACTTTCGCGACCTATTTAGATTGACCTTGGTACACTCGCGTATTCTTTGTCATTAGCTTGGAATGAACGCCAAATCTACATGAGTATGTCGAGGATTTCGTTCAATTGATCTCTATAGACGAGACAACCACGGCATGCCACCCGCCAGCGGCAGATGCTCCTCAGGTGGGCGAAGGTCATCGGCTCGCCCGTGGGAGCCACTGCACGCCGACGCCCGCGCATGTTCCGCGGAGCGCGTTCTGCCGGTTATTTCCACGTAACAAACAAAGCCATTCCACAAGTCGGTGCACACTACTCTGATGCCGTGCAGTGCCTTAACGGCCTCGAAAATGTGATAATCACTGAAATAAGCCTGCGAATCTGTATAATAATGGGCAATTCATAGGCAAAGCAAGGGCCGAGCTATACGCAGATTGAAATCGTGAATCATTTTGCGTGCCTTATTCTGGTCATTGTTGTACGGCAGATTGAGTGGCCCTTACGTATACAGCAATAAAGTTTAGTAAACTTCTTACATATCTTCGAGCGCATTCGGTACATTCAGGAAAGTGCACCACGGAACAACTGAAGATGTGAAAAAAATCACACCATCTCCCGCTAAAGAGCACCATGAGGCGATGCGAAGCAGCGTTTCGGCAAGTAGAGCCAGCGTTTCAGAAGAGGAGTGGAGAGGGGAGGGCAGAGAGGGAAAAGGTAAAGTGGAAGTGGAGAGGGGGATGGGAGAAGGGGAGGGGGAAGGAGGAGGGGAAATGGGAAGTGGAGAGGGGAGGGAAGTGGAGAGGGAGAGGAGGTGTGTGGAGAGGGCTTGCGCATAAAGCAGTAAGGGTGGTCACTCCGCACACCGCCACCTGATTGAACTCCGCTATAAGATGCTTCACATCTAAAACTGTTGTAGTATTGCGCATACCACGCAATATTTAAAACACTGATCGCGATTGCGTGCTCTGCGGCAGTTATAAAGGCCAAATCTCACTGGTGCTCTCCGGGAATCCCTACTTGCGTCCTTCCCGTTATATAAATGGCTATTCCATTGTGGTAGAAATACTGTTGAACAGTTATTGAAACAACCGATTTTCAAAAGCCCGGTAAAAGCTCTTGATCTTGCTGAAAATGTATTCAGTGGTTTTTCTCTTGAGTATACCAGCGAATAGCCGCTGGCAAAAAAAAATGTTTAGTTCTTGTTGTGTAATTATTGATTACCAGTGCATGTATCGAGTGGATATTACCAAGCGTACAAATATCGAACACTTTTGATTGATGAATCCACAAAACGTAATCAGCCATACCACCAAAGAACACATACCGCAAACGTCCAGTTGAAAAGCGGTTGCATATCGCATGAGTAATAGCTACCTTCGGCAATGTGATTTCACACACACAAGCTACCTTTGACAGCGTGTGCGTGTGTGTATGTTTGTGTGTACGTGTGTCTGTGTGTGTTTCGCGGATGTCCTCAAAGAGCTTTACGAAGCGGCAAGCAGCTCAGCCGAAAGTCAAGTGTGTGTATGGGTGGTGCGGTACTGATGTGGATGGTGTGCTGCACAATACAAAATCAGTCGAAAATCTGCTGCCCCATGTCTCTTCCGCTGTCTTCCACAAGTTTTTACATCGTGCCATTTTACCTTGCTTGGCTATCCATCAGCTCGCTCGATAAAGTACCTGTTTATCAAAGAGCTTTCTCATGGCACTCCGGCGAAATTATTGCGAGGAAGAGGCCGAAATCATATTATTAACAGCGCAGCACCTTTTCACTTTCAGTTAGTACAGAATACACTTGGATCGGAAGCCTATAATGGCTATTTGAGTAAAAAGGAGCTTTTAGTATGCTGCCATTGTACAGTTCAAGCAATACAAGCGAGAGACTAAACGCGTAAAATGGCTCACCAGTGTTGTCTGGTTCATTTGGGGTAGACATCTGTGGTCCCACGATGAGGATGGCATGAGTTTCCTCATCCCTTCATCAGTTATGGTCAGGATTATTACAATGCTGAGCCCGTTGATTCTGCAAAAAGGCAGTACGGCCACATGCAATCCTTTCGTTTAACAATACCTTGGCAACAGTATAAGAATAACGTTATATCATGTCGTGTAGGCTTAATACATAAAAAGGTGTTCCTTCTAACAGAGGTCACACGTAGTAGTAACTTAGGTCAAGACAAGATTCTCGAACTGTTGAAACCCATAAGTGTTATCTTTCAAGTATTACTCAAAAAAGACCTGAAATCAAATATTTCGACGTTTGCATTCGAAACGAGAATGCGGGACCCCGCACCCTGTGTATGAGACAAACAGGGAAAACAGCGTACTTCTATAAAAAACGTCCAGTGGGTTTTGACTACCACCACATCTCATAATTCACTCATATAGATTCCATCTGTAGTGACATACAGTGGGCTATGATATACTTGCCCTTAAGATTGATTTTCTCCAGTTACCACTTCTAGTGATGCATCATCTTCATGAAAAGATACAAGGTTTTCAATTTGGACAAACAAACATGTCCAGCATATCCGACGTGCAGTAGGAATCGATTATGCGAAGCAGCCTACGAAGCTGACCGTGCCGCATTGTAGGCTACTTGTCTCTGATGTATCTCAGCAGCCCTGAGTCGCAACCGCATGCGAGAAATTCGGCTGAACATGTTGACGGCATGGAGACGAAAGAAGAAAAGAAGTTATTTGACGGCTGGCTCACGCATGCGCTTCCGCTATTATTGATATGTAAAACGTCTACCATCAGGCGGGTTTCTTCATTGATGCGCCTTTATAAAAGGCCACATTCATCGAATTTGGGCGTACATCTACAATCTCGACAGTGGTGTGAAATATTACATGGCAAACCTACGGTTACAACCTTTATGCTCTAGTAGTATCTGATTAGCACAACAGCCTGTACGGCCTACTTTGAAACGGCCGCAGCTGAAAGGAACATTTTAAACCACAGCAGTACGGCAACCTGTAAATGTATCGGTGTTTTACAAAACAACTTTTTGCCCTTCTATTTTTGAGCGATTCATTCCTTCTCGACACAGCGGAGCAAATGTTACCTAGCTTATTGGAAGCCGTAAAAATGACGTTAACACCGTATCTGCTTCACTCCCTTGAGGGTGTGCAACAAAGTATGAATGTAATAGCTACGGCCCTCTTGTGTAAGTGTTTCCAAGCCCACCCTCTCTCGTGATGAATACTCACCAATTAGTACAAATATCTGTCGTTCTTAATTACAGAAATCGCTCCATGATGTACTTAAGCCATATGTCATGCTCTTGATGGTAGGTAAGAATGTCGTACACTATCTTTATTGTAACGGCATGATGTCAATTGTATACGCGATGAATTCATCAGAGGCTTGTCGTTTCATACACGCCTTGTGATGACTTGTTATTCATGTGATGTCATCGATGATTGTGTCTGTAGTTCAGTAGAATGAATGACCACCAAAGCATCATGCGATTTATGTCATTCATATCATGTCCATGAGTATAACGGATGGGCGGATTAGTTCGATCTGCTTCATATTGCTTGGCAATAGCGCTACAAGACCAAGACGATAGACTAATTGGGCACGTCTCCACAATTTCCAGTTATCTTTTTTTTTTACTCTATGGCTGATCCAGCATTATTAAGAATCACGCCACGCGTCATGTTTTTACCGATATCCCAGTGAAAGAAAAGCCCAGAACGAAGCCGTGTGAGTTACACAATTCATAACATGCCCTGCAAACTCTAGTGTATAACAAGTTAGTGAAACAATGCTGACGTCATCAAACCATTCGTACGATTAGAATAATCATGTACATGACATGCACGTCACGGCCCGGAAGTGATGACTTGCCGGTCATTTAATCATAATGCGCGTTATATCATGCACGTTGTGATATATACCAATGAATAAAACCAGCAATGATGTGACCATGACATCTTCACGGCGTAGAAGTCTAGACAGATTGATAGACCGATAGACGCACTTGAACAATCTTTAGTTGCTTCGCAGTAAATGTCGCCGCGCTATTTATGAACGCATCACATCGAAATTTACCGCACAATGAGGAAACTTAAAGGAACGCGCATTCGAGCAGCCGCTTAATGCACCCTAAATATCGATTTGAAGGGTACACGCACCATGGCATTCAAACATGGGCCGCTGCCTGTAATAAAACTATACGCATACGATAGGAGATAGGATTGCACAATGTCAGAACAAGAAAGAAAGAAAGAAAGAAAGAAAGAAAGAAAGAAAGAAAGAAAGAAAGAAAGAAAGAAAGAAAGAAAGAAAGAAAGAAAGAAAGAAAGAAAGACGGGTTCCAGAACATCTTTTCCCAAAGAAAAAAAAAAGAACAGATAGTACCATAGAAATGTCTAACAAACAGGGTTGAAATTTCTTTTGCGCTAAAGACGCTCCAACAATCCTAAATTTTTATAGCAATACTGCAGACAGCAAACATCCCGGACACATGCGAAAGAAAGAGAAGGAGAAGGGCTCATAAAGTATATAATGGAAAACGTAACTGTTCTGGATATGCGATCTCACATTATCCGTGCCTTGTGCGACGGTACTATATTTTCTTAGATAACTTTCGGTTCATGTCAGAAAAAATGACAAAGAAAAACAGCTGTATAATATAGTGTAGGAGAAATTCCTTCTTATGAATGGCCGCTACATCTTTCAGTGTAGTCAATTTTTAACACAAAAGTGTTTTATCCCGGGGTCCACCACGGCTCCACTGACGTATTTCCGTCACAGTTATGACGTTGTAAAATATAAAGACTAGCATTTGGCAAAGAAAAAAAAACAGAAAAAAAAGCTCCGTCACAGGGAGTCGAACTTACGACCCCTCGCTCCGCAGCGCGAAACCATTCGGCCACAGAGGGCACGTTCTTGGCCATGCTAACGGCGAGCTATTTATATGCACCATATGCCGGTGGCGGTACTCTGAGATCGGTAGTACAGCGTGTTTTCGTTATTACTAGAGAGATGGCGCGAAGGGCTCGAAGAGCGCGCTTTAAGGGTCGTCGCCCCACATGGTTGAGCGCGCGCCTCTACAGGGCGTGGTCGCTTGTGCCCAGCTTATCTCGTCATGGCAGTGGTTTGTGCGTCTTGTGCTCTCACCGCAAGTTTGTGCTCTCACTACATATACAACATTTACCGTTTGCGGTACTCGGGGCTCGGTGTCTTCAGCGTGTTCTTGTTATCACTAGCGAGATTGCGCGAGGAGCGCGCAAGCAAAGTTGCGCTTTAAAGGTCGTCGCCCCGCGCGTCGCGATGCGCGCGCGTTTCTACAGGGGGTGTCTCTTGAGCGCCCGCTTGTCTCGTGATGGGGGCGGGTTGTACGTCTCGTCCCTTCACCGCAAGTTTCCGTTGACGATTCAGAGAGCGCGAATGTCATTTCGCTCACTGCAGCGGCCGTTTTTGCGAAAAGAGCGCGCTGCTCACACAGAAATAAGTAAACTGTGACAGTTCGCGCTCATCCTGTGTATGTTCGTTCTGTGCGCCCTTTCTGCTTGAGCAGCATGTATCAAGTTTCGAGCTGGTTGCCGTTCTTCGCGTGACATTACAATTTGTTGCTGTAGGATTCATTCCTTCGCGCTTTGGGCGAAAGAATGCACAACAAACGCTCAACTACGTTTGTGAAGGCACGTTTCACTTTCGTGTTATACCGATTCCTGTGACAGAGGGATCGGCCATGCTTTTTTTTAACATTTACATATTTTCCGAAGAGGACATCAAGGGCACCCAGATTATTATTGGAATTGAACGTCATACCACGTTTCATATAGTATGAGTATATAAGTTTGCTTCCTGGAACCCTTGAAATTGTCACCACGAATGGAGTACGCGCACTTTATTACGTCATCTGCAGGAGCTTCAATATTACACGAACCTATTGAAGAAACTAGGACACTTGCCGTGCTTTTATCAGACAATGTAGTGGGACGATGAGTATGTGGACACCAAACGATTCTAACTTTCAAGTACAAAAATGTTCCCTGTCTGCCTTCACGCCACTGCTTTCATCTTAGTTTGATGCATCTAATCGTCAAAGAGCACGTGATGCAAACGCAGGGACAGTTTCGAAGCGTACGCATATTAGAGAGTTTTAGTTTAGCGCGCGCAAACCTGTACGTACGCAACGGCCTGCGCGCTGCGTACGTTAGAGTTGAGGCTGTCTCCTACATTTTTAGTTTACCGTACGCAACAACCGAAACGTGGACTGCGTCTAAGCGTCAGCACCTTCGTCTCGGCGTGTTTTTCTGCGCCATCTAGTGGCTAAGAAATAAACTACAATAGCCGATCATAGCTGACACAAGTCAAGGCACGAGACAAGGCAAGATTTTACTATGGCACAAATTTTGTTGAGGTGATCTGTGGTGAACGGTGATGGTTGGTACGACTTCTACGAGGCGAGCAGCAGCGAGGGAGGAAAAATGCCTTCCAGCATCCTTTCGAATCAGCGCCTTTTGGCCACTCTTTCATGGGAAGAGATAGACGATTTGATGCTTACAAACCGAGAGCGGTGGCTTTTGAAGGGCGACTGCAGTCTCGACGACATCGAATATCTCCTGCACCTTTGCAGCGATCACTGTCCACTGCACTGGGTCCGCGAACGGATTCAAGCTACTCACGTCGACAAGGAGCTCCAAATCGAGGGCAATTCCGAAACGGACGCAGGATTTATTCGCTGCCATGACCGCCGTGCCGCTTGTGCTGCTGTCGGACGCAGCCATTTTGCTTGTCTCGACCGGTCGAGATCTCGCGAGAGAAACGCCCGTAAGGTACGCAACGGCCGTAGCGGGCGCAACGTAAGCGCCGAGATCTAGCGTGCGCATCTCTCTCAGGTTCAGCGCATGCGCAGTCTTGCTCTCTCTCACCCGTTGCGTGCGCAAGGCCGTTGCGCGCGCTAAACTAAAGCTCTCTATTATTAGTAGTATAAGAACCTCAGAAAGCGAATATTACGTACCTGTTCAGCAGTGAGAGGTAGTCCGTATACTTGAACTGTATGACATCCGCGTTAGGTTTGAAGGCAAAAAAATGCCTCATACTGTCCGGGCTTAGAGCAGTGCTCGTAAGCGCTTGGTTGAAGCTCTGTAGTAAATAAAAGGAAATGAAAACTGCAGACTTCTAAGACTTTAGAATGGCGGCCTAAATTTACTGAAGCTGTTTTTTGTAAAGTAGGTGTTCAGACAATTGAACCACAATGTTGTTCAGAGAACAACGAACCACCTAAAACATTTTGCACATAACCCTCACACTTTCGTGGCACTGCCCATATAAAGTACTTCCTACTTGGTAATTAAAAGTATTTTAGAATGCCAGACCTTACTAGTGTTGCAGTAGCATCTCTCGAGTATAGCTTAGCTAACAATATTTACACGAAATACACCAGAACACCACAACAAAAAAAGACATCCCATCTAGGTAACATTCTGTAGGTCTTCTAGCGAAGTTGTAGGTCTGTAGGTCTGTAGGTCTGTAGTACAGCTAAAAGTGGTTAGTGCGGATTCCACTGGGATTTTTTTTTGCTGGCCTCCTAACACAAGTGATCGTACATACAGTTTTTACAGCACGCATAATAGTTGTCTTTCTGTCAGGTGAGCCAGATAAGTAGATCTATGAAATCTTCAAGCCGTGATCAGATAACACGCCCGCATTCTTCGTGGTTTCTTCTGAAAAAGCATTGTCATCATAAAATCGAATGTTGAGTTGAGGAGTAGTCACTCTTGTTGTTCAAATTATGAGATATGCCACATTAAGTTACTTTCCTACAAGCTAACAAATGGCAATTCTCCCAACAAAGTACCAGAAATTCTTGACAATACTTAAAGTTGGAGCGTGTATGACCATTTATAAACATAAAAAATCTTGCATTCGCGGAACAAGTAGCTTCACCGCAATTAAGTTTAAATTTTAACTGCAGACTTTGCGTTATCGTAGGCGTGTTTTACGCCGAAGTCCCATCATGAGGTCCTTGTGGGAACTCGGGAATTGCTAAAGTGAGTTGCATGCTTGCACAATCTTACATTACGAATAGGCGCGACCATGGCCTCAGAATTCTGGAGAGAACTGCTAGAAACAGTTTACTCAAGTATTGGACGTTTCAATAATCAAAATCTGAATGGGACGAATTTCCGGAAAGCGTTTTAAGAATTCCATCGAATTCTCAACTTTGCATGTGCGTAAAGATTCACACAAATTTGTTTGCTTGGTCATGTAGCATTCTCTTCTGTATACATGTGTATGACAACTCAATACTAGTGATTTTTGCGTTTCTTGTTTGTAAAAACGTGTTCGCTTGTGCGTCTCTGTGTTTCGCTTTTACTTTCAGAAATGTGTAATATATGTGTGCGCCCTCATCCATCCTGTAATAAATAGGTAACCATGTAAAATGCTACTTCATGATATAAGCGGTACCTGTCCCGCAGTGAAGACTTCAATGACGTTATGTTGTACAGTTACCCAGGAAAACTTACATCGTAGATCTCGTCCAGATATGCCTGCGTCGCTCGCGCTCCGGTCGAGTTTTCCAGGATTGGCAAACCTTTGATAACGCCCAAGCCATAAATCTTGTTTGGGTTAACATAGATCTGTGCTGTGCGTACGCTGTACAGGAATGCGGTAGATCGCACTGTTGCCAGACTCTGTAATGTGTCTGTCGCGTTAAGATCGACATTGAACAGAAGCCGATGGTCCGAGGCTGTACTGCTAAGAAAGTCGAACGAAACTTCTGTAAAACAGCAGGAAACATGGTTACGACAATGGGCAAGTCGCATAGCAAGTGTATGCTTTGGAACGGACACTGTAAGCGGGCTATGGCTTGTAATGCAGCATGCTAATTTAAAACCAGAGTATGATAGCGCAGTGCCTCTGCACGTATGCTGCCGAGCGCAATGGTGCCAGCTTTATTTCCGATCGTCGGTGGTCTAGTGGTTATGGCGCACGACTGCTGACCTGAAGGTCACGGAATCGAATCCCGAGCGCGACGGCTGCATTTTTAATGGAGGCGGAAATGTTTGTGGCCCCTGTACTCAGATTTAGGTGTACGTTAAAGAAGCCCAGGTGGTCGAAATTTCCGTAGCCCTCCACTACGGCGTCTCTCATAATCATATCGTGGTTTCGGGACGTTAAACCACAGATACTATTATTATTATTATTTCCGATCTCGGTCGCCGTATAGTGACGGGATAACGTTCGTAAGTGTACACCTTGGCGCTTCACCCATGTGCTTTGCAGCGCAACACTTCTGTTGTTACCATTAACAACGAGAGTCATGCGTGAAACAACACAATGCAACAATAACAAGCAACAATGACATTCGGACACGTAAAATGACAAGTGACCTGGATAAAATATCAGAATTTTGTTATACCTAATGTGGCTGATGGCCGACAAGACCACGATAGAGGGAGCATTCATTATTGGAAAATGGCGCATACAAATAAGCTTGTGCCCGGTGCACTTCGAGAGCCGATTTGTGTACTGGCGCACTTTTGTACAGTCGCCAGTGCCGGATTTTTCGCTAAATATGCCGCCGCCCCCGGAACATGTAACACGCAGAAGCTCCGCTGTGTATACTGTTATTACGTGCTCGATTACTGCAATGCAGTTAAATGCAACACCTAATGGCCCCTATGCTTTCCGTGACCTAGCTTGAATTCATGCGTGAATTTCTTGCGTGCGATGAGCCGCTGTTAGCGCTGTAGGCTGCTCAAACAGCAGCGCGCGGGGTTTCCTCCTTTTTAGGCTTTCCAAGGAAATGAAGCGACGGCGCCTTTGGATTTTCTTAGAAACACCAGACGCAGCAAATTGACCCCGACCGACTGCTCCGTGTTATGCGAGATACGTACTTGAGTATTTCGCTTGATTATTGCTGGTATTGTAAACAGCGTACCATTACCACAAGCTTATTGTTCGTTGTGCAATGTGGACCTTTCAGGCGCACAAACATTAAAAATCATTTTGTCACGCTGAAAAAAGGATTGATATGGTTAGCGTTTGGAACGCTTGGGCACATTGAAATTTTGCAGCGATCGCGCTATAAGTGTCAAGCCTGATGTGTTGCGTCTACGTAATTTTTCGCGCGTTCTGAGCACTGGTTTGGGATGTTACCGTGATGGTGTGAGGGGAAAATTTATTTCAATAACGCGAGTTAGTGCCGCTGCGCGTCAGCTGCGGCGGTTATCTGGCATGTGTTGCACGTTATGTGGTCTGCGTTTCTGTGACTGTCAGCCTATGGTGTCATTTACCGCTGTATTGCCGCTTGTGTGCAGGTTACCAGTTTAACGCTTAATTCGCGCATGTAAATTAATCCGCGGCTCTGTGCTAAGCGAATGTGCCTTGCGCTTTTTAGTCATGCACGTATAGTGCACGATGTCTGTGCTCGTGCAGGAAGCTCTTCTGCTATAGCAAGAGGCCGTCATGTGCTCGATGAAATTTCTTGATTACTAAGTATATAGCGTGAAGAAGTTGAGCAGAAATATCACTTTCGAAAGTATACCAACATGATGTCCGCTATCACAGACCAGCTGGACGAAGTATTGTTTTCATTGAACTCTCGCCTTGTAGGGGCCCTGCACCTGCTCTGTCGAAAACCTTAGATGCCTCAGCAAACGCGAAAATTGACCGCCCGCGTCCCGTGTCGGCGGCGTCAACACGAGGGATGTGAAAAATCATCACGTAATGACGTCACCGTACACGACCAAACCTTGTGACGTCATGATGACGTCGAATAACGTGACTATACGCGATGACGTCATCACATAACTTCGCCGATGTGTACTGCCTTCGTGATTGGCCCACCGATCACGGAGGCTGTACAAAGCGCCGATTTCATGTGATGGCGTTATCAGATGACGCAACGTAAGCTGACGTCAACATGAAGCCATTGTGACGTCACAAATTCTAGCTATCTATGACATCCTAGTGAAGTCAACACATCATTTTTACTGCCTTCAAGATCGGAGGCGTTGCAAGCTTTCTGCTCGTCCCCAAGTCATGCATTGCTTCCGTGATCGGCGGGCGATCACGGAGGCTGTGCAAAGCGCTGATGTCATGTGTTGACAATATCAGATGATGCAGCGTAATCTGACGCCAGCATTACGTCATTGCCACGTCACAAATTTGAGCTTCTATGACGTCCTGGTGACGTCATGACATGATTTGTTGCCTCGCTCGTGTCGTCGTCGAAGCCTCGGGACATTTACCTAAAAGCAATGTTTTAATGATCATGACATTCAACAGCGCGAATTCTGCTTTCATGAATACCCCCATACTGTTGAAAGCGCGAGCATGGGAGATCCGATTTCTGACTGTAGTGATCTTGCGCAATCGCCGGTACTCCGCTCCCGAAGCAGATAAAGAAATCAGTGTTATATATATACACAGTACACTGAACAGTTCAACTCCAACTTCGGAGCGAGCATCATCGCAGAGTCGAAAAACTTGTCACGAGATCACTGTGCAGAGAAGCGCCCGCCGAACCGTACTAAACACGTTCAGCGTCAGAAACATTACTAAGCGTCGTTATTAGTGAACCTAAGTTTCAAAAAAATAATCAATAAAACGAACCAAAATAGACGCAAATCCACAGGTCGTGTTAGCAAGAAAAGACACCGATGATTGCGATAATCCCTCACGCGAATTCTGAGCGCAGCTTTGTGTTGAGGCAACGCCAATTGTGTTTGAAGTTCAGGCTATCAGCATTGGAACAGTCGTTAGATATTGCCACAGAAACTGCCAGTGCTCGAGTGCTATACGCACACCACTCTGTGTATTGCAGGCGTCACGAACCAAGGGAAACGCTGACATCGACATCCCGGTCACGGCAAGCGAGACAGTCGCAGTGCACCCGCCAGCCCTGCATGCGCACGAGCTCCGACCGAAGGGCGAGCGCGGGTGACGGAGGAAAAAAGCGATGTTAGAGGGCAGTGGCTCGTAATATTGACAGACTCCGTGTCACTTGTCCCGTTAATGGGGACGGCAATCGCCGGGCGGATTCTAAGGGCTGGCGTCAAGGCCCTCCGAAAACGCACCACGAAAGCGCGGACAACTTAGAGTTGGTCCTTTGGTGCGCCAGCGAACGCCGGTTGTGGCCCAAAGACCGAGTCAGAGCCGAGAGTCGATAACACAAACGAAAACGAAATATATTCTCAGTTAAGGCAATACAAATAATACAAACACATGCACACTCGGCTGGTACCAGTTACAACTTCACAATACAATTCAGATGGTGTTTACACAACGGGAGCTAAACAAACAGATCACACGCAACAAATGCAATCGCATGCATTAAAACTATTCAATGACCGTTAAAGTCCTGAATAGATAATGGCGTATCCAGTCCACAATATTTGGACGGTAATCGAATGCTTCTCTTCAAGGAAACACTCACGCCAGCTCCAGCGTTGATCGTCGTAGCTCAACCGTCGTCGTGACTTGTCACGGCTCACACGGCGTCGTCATCCAATTCTTCCAAATTGACGATCGGCCGAACGCACACCATCATAAACACGACTCCTTTGGCTAACGGAGCCACACGTCGCATAACTTCACCATCACCGGGCCGACTGACTCACTCCTGTCTCGATTCTCTCACTGACTGCACTGCCTGCACTGACTGACTGACTGGCCCTCGTCGTTTGCACGCCTTTATTCCTTCTTCCCCGGTTTCTAGAAGCGTCGGGATGTTTCTTCTGCGTGCAGTACAGCTAAGCCTGGGGAAAGGGCGAGAGCTTTCTCGTATGTTCGAATCGCGACGGCATCGCTCGCGGACGCGTCACCCTCTCCTTCTAGAAAGATCCAGGCCTTGCCAGGCGTTCGATCGTGTTTACGGCGTCTGGCTCGAGTGGGTGAGGAGGATGCGGCGCGCCGGCGTCTTTTGATGCTTGTTTTTTCGTCTTTCGCGCTTCTTGGGCGCGCGATTCGCGCCGTTCTGTCTCGTAGCAGTTTGAAAGCGGCCTCGCGCGCGCTTTATAACGCGATCGTTTGTGACACTGCCCCCCACTTCAAGAATATTATCACATAATATTCAAACAACGCAAACGAGCGCGCACATACACATCCAAAAATGTCCCACATACAGAGTCCATAACTCAGTCCACACACAATGCGCGTCACATTCATAATAGAACTCTGAATACAATTCACAGGGCATTTCAATGTCGAAATATAAACCCAAGTACATAAGTACAAAACGCCATCATACATTTCGTATAAAACAATGTGAACGCACAAAACAAAGCTCTTCAACTATAATGCATATACAATTATATCGATAGCATTGTACACATAAAATAACGCAAGTAACACTTCGGCTCACTAGCCATACACACTTCCCGCAGGGTATAAACACAACACATTCAAACTCAAAACACTTCAATTCCAACACCCTGTCCTGTTCAAACAGACTCGCGCTTGCGCCCCTTCTTTCGGTGCTCGCTCGCTCTCTTTCTGTTTCTCTTGTTTTTCTTGCGAGCCGTTCCATTTGACGGTGCCGGAGGGGGCGTCTCTGCTGCCGTCGACACATTTGACGCTAGCAAGGCGTGGTCGCGTTCGTTAGAACGTTCGCGGTGCTTCGCCAACTTCTGCGCGTCGTGGTGTTTTGCTTGAACGACCACCTTCGTCATCTTTTGAGCCGCAGATGATGGTGGCCGCTCAGTTGCAATGTCACCTGCTCTGCGTGTCGTCACCGGCGGTACAGTGACCGTTGGAGCTCCATTGTTGCCATTCTCTGACGCCTCGGCTTCAGTATGAGCTCGGGTGACATCTTTCCTGAGATTCTCTTCCGCGGTTTCTTTACGTCGCGGTTCCTGAACTGACGAGGGCTCCATCTTCGGGGCTTCTCCCAAACGTTCAGGATCGTATGGCCCTCGAGCTCCGTCGATGTTTCCCACGATTAGGTCAAACAGGGGGTTATCCATGCACAGGGCAGTAACTCTCCCGCTGAAGTAAGGGGTCTCAACCTCAATCTTGGCTTCGGGAAGCATTCGAATGGAACTATCAAGCAGACAAACCGGTTGGTTATTGCCTGTGAAGTCACTCTCTCGGACCAATTTCTTTCGTACGATAACAGTGGTGCACCCACTATCTCTTAATACCGTGACTTCCTTTCCACCAACTTTCCCCTTAAGTGTCGGCATTCCTTTAGTCGAGTCTGTTGTCACCGCAGCACCAATGAAATCTATCTTCCTGCTTTTCCCATCGGCTAATTCATCTTTGACTGCTTCTGTTTCCACTTTTGGCGGGGCATACGCACAAGCTGCTTGGTGGGCTTTGCTCACATCACTTCGACATGCGTCGGCTTTGTGCCCAGTCTGACCACATTTAAAACACTTCATCACACTGGGGCGTGAGAAGTTGGTCCGACAACTGTTAGCGCGATGACCCACGCGGTTACACAGAAAGCATCGCGGAACACTCTCTGGTGCACGCTTGGTTTCTTCAGGTGCCGATCTCTTTGACTCCTCGTGAACTTCTTTTTTTACTTTGGCTAGATTCGTGCCACCTTGCGCTTCCAAGAATTGGTCGGCCAATTCAAGCATATCCTCGGGCGATTTAGCTTTCCTCTCTTTCAGATACAGCGACAGGCTCGGGTGGCAACTGGTGAGAAATTGCTCTCTGATTAGAAGCTCTCTAAGCTCACCGTACTCCTGTGCCGTCTCTGAAAGTTCGATCCACCTGTCAAAATAATGGCTTAGTCGCGCGGCATACTGCGTTGCCGTCTCGCCATCAGCTGGCTTTCCCGTACGGAACCGATCACGGAAGCCTTCCACGGTGAATCGAAATCGCTTCAACAAAGCAGCTTTCACTTTCGTGTAATTAGCTGCATCGGTAGGTGTCAGCCTACCGTACACACTGAGCGCTTCGCCACTCAAACAAGTGCTCAAAGCAGTTGCCCATTGCTGTTCCGGCCAATTTTGGCTTCTAGCTATAGTCTCAAACCTGTGCAGGTATGCATCAAGGTCATCTTTCCTCTCGTCAAACGCCACAAGCAGTTTGCTTGGGTTCAAACGGAAGCTATGATCTTCCCTTTCGCTGCTCTCCACTCTAGCTTGCACGGGAGTCTCTGTGCGCTGCTGCAAACGGAGCCGTTCGATTTCCAATTCGTGCTGCCGTTGTCTTTCTCTCTCAGCCATCTCAGCTTGCATCTGTCTCTCTTGCGCCTCTCTTTCTTCTTTCGCCCTCTCAGCTGCCAGTTTCTCTCTTTCAACCGCCTCCTTTTCCTTTTGGCTGACCCACTTTCGTAGTTCGGCCCCAGACAGACCCATCTTCTCACCAAGGGCAACTAATTTTTCGAGATCCATGATGCCCGTCAAACAAAACCTAGCCGCGTGCACGAAATATCTGCCTAACTTCGAATACCAAACACTCTCTGCACACAGGTTAGCGAGAACGCGGTGCAACACACAAAAATCGT
Organism: Rhipicephalus sanguineus; assembly: GCF_013339695.2. NCBI lineage: Eukaryota > Metazoa > Arthropoda > Arachnida > Ixodida > Ixodidae > Rhipicephalus > Rhipicephalus sanguineus. The sequence continues at coordinate 120,518,055 of NC_051180.1, read as the reverse complement.
TCGCAAGCACTATCAACGTCTCAAGGCTCTTTCTCCCTACTTTGGACACACTGTGCACCAAAAGGTCCTGTGTCGCGGACGCCAGAATAATTGTCCCTGATCCCGTTAATGGGGTTCGCGATCGCCGGGCGGATTCTAAGGGCTGGCGTCAAGGCCCTCCGAAAACGCACCACGAAAGCGCGGACAACTTAGAGTTGGTCCTTTGGTGCGCCAGCGAACGCCGGTTGTGGCCCAAAGACCGAGTCAGAGCCGAGAGTCGATAACACAAACGAAAACGAAATATATTCTCAGTTAAGGCAATACAAATAATACAAACACATGCACACTCGGCTGGTACCAGTTACAACTTCACAATACAATTCAGATGGTGTTTACACAACGGGAGCTAAACAAACAGATCACACGCAACAAATGCAATCGCATGCATTAAAACTATTCAATGACCGTTAAAGTCCTGAATAGATAATGGCGTATCCAGTCCACAATATTTGGACGGTAATCGAATGCTTCTCTTCAAGGAAACACTCACGCCAGCTCCAGCGTTGATCGTCGTAGCTCAACCGTCGTCGTGACTTGTCACGGCTCACACGGCGTCGTCATCCAATTCTTCCAAATTGACGATCGGCCGAACGCACACCATCATAAACACGACTCCTTTGGCTAACGGAGCCACACGTCGCATAACTTCACCATCACCGGGCCGACTGACTCACTCCTGTCTCGATTCTCTCACTGACTGCACTGCCTGCACTGACTGACTGACTGGCCTCGTCGTTTGCACGCCTTTATTCCTTCTTCCCCGGTTTCTAGAAGCGTCGGGATGTTTCTTCTGCGTGCAGTACAGCTAAGCCTGGGGAAAGGGCGAGAGCTTTCTCGTATGTTCGAATCGCGACGGCATCGCTCGCGGACGCGTCACCCTCTCCTTCTAGAAAGATCCAGGCCTTGCCAGGCGTTCGATCGTGTTTACGGCGTCTGGCTCGAGTGGGTGAGGAGGATGCGGCGCGCCGGCGTCTTTTGATGCTTGTTTTTTCGTCTTTCGCGCTTCTTGGGCGCGCGATTCGCGCCGTTCTGTCTCGTAGCAGTTTGAAAGCGGCCTCGCGCGCGCTTTATAACGCGATCGTTTGTGACACTCCGCCTTCGCTGTCTTTCGTCCTTGTTCGCTCTATCGGTTACGCCGACGACGCCAACGGCGACGCCGATCAACGCAGGAACGGGCGCCTAGGAGCTGATCTCTAAAAGCACAGCGCGTTGCGTAGAATGTCGTGGGCTTGGATCGGCGTACACAACTCTAGGGGTCAGTTTCTCGGTGATTTGGACACATATAATTATCTCCAAATTCTTCATTTAACTTGTATAACAATGTGCTTGCACAATTTCGCTTTCGCCATTTCCTTAGCAGCGCTAGATTTCACGAATGAACTGCGCGTACATAACCTCAGCCGTGCGCCCGTCGCGCGGAGACTATGGCGGACGGCGCCGGAGCGGAGCCGTGGCGGTGACGTGAATAGCGTCATCGCCGCGCCGCGACGTCACCGTCCCACCCATTCGCCAGATTCTCGCACCTTGCATCAGACGCCCCCGTGTGGCAGGAAACTCAGGGGATCACTCCACGCGCCGCAGTTTAAAAGAAGAAGAAATATCTAAGAGCGCCTGATTCTTGATTGTCGACACTTGCAGCGCGTTGTTCAAGCACATAGACGTAACAACTGTGACAGTAGTTAGTTCGCGCCTGCCCTGTGCATGCCTGTGCGTTCTTTTAGGGCGTTCATCTTTGTGCTTCAGTGCCGCGCTGCAATTATCGAGCTGCTTCTGCTTCTTGGTGTGACATTTCAATTTCTTGCTATCGCATTCATTGCTTCACCCTTGCGGCGAAACTGTGACTTCTTTTTTTGCTTCTGCGATGCCCTCACCAGTTTTTAGAGTGTAAGACGCGTTGTTGGAGCCATGCTGTGCCTACATGACATTGTGTGCAAGCTATCAATGGTTCTGAAACTGTCGTTACATAACCCAGGCCGTGCCGATGGCGCGCTAGGAAAGTGAGATAACAAGGAACTAAACAAAAAAAGATCGCAAGATAACCTCTACTTGAACATATAAGCACGAATAATTATAAAAACGACTCAATCTAGGGGCAAGTCTCAATTTAAAAAGTGTGCAAGAAGTTCCCTACTCGACGATTTACAGACACGGCGTAAACATCACTGGTGATTGCATCCCTTGATCAAGATAAGCGGGAAGTTAATGCCAGGCATTACGAATACCACGAGGAAGGAAAAATAACGCTGTACCGAAAGTTGCTTCCTCCCTTCATGGTTTCTTCAACTACGTCTAAAGGCGAAAGCACTCGCTCGCCACCTCACTCACCAGAACCATCCGTTAGCTCTGCTGACGAGAAGTGTCCTGAACACGCACCTTTGTAGGTTCCATTAGGTAAAAGTGGTAGGTCCAGCAGGGTGTAGTCGCAGATTCTGGCACTGGGGACTTCTTGAGTGATCATTTCATAGCGAACGCGTCCTGGGGCAAAGTAGCCTGGTGACATCAAGTGGCAAATGAGCAGTGGCTTTTCTGAAGAGAAATGTGCGAAAGCGAGAAGGGAATTCCAGTTGCTCGCGACTGGTGAAACTCGTTACGATCCCATATTATAAAGATGCAAATTTGGCAAAATACTAGTGCATAACTAGAGAAATGGCGCAAAAGAACAGCCTCGCAAAATAAAAAATGCAAAATTATTAACTGCGTTTCGAGCAATCACCACCACACCACCGTGGCGGGTTGCCTCACTTTGTAATCAAAGAATTTCCAATCGAAACAAGCTTTCCAGAGCAAAAGAAGAAAATAATGTCACTGAAACTCGTCGCACACAAGTGAGGTGATTTCAAACGTAAGAAATATTGACTATGATGTCTTGCATTCAAAGAATAGATCCATTTGATAGTCTTCAGTGTAGTAATTGCACGAATACCTAAGTTAATCAAAGCATCCTAATATATCAATTAAAAAATCGATGGTTCCAACCTAAGCAACATTTTTATCAACTAAATGTATGCTACGCTACAGTTTAACTTAATTAATTACTAAAGTTGAACCCATTGCGTGATTTCTTCAAAATCTTTCTTTTCTAGGCATTCATTAGCACTAACAAAACGTTATTGATAAGTAGTCTCAGTAGGTTAGGTTAACACGTTTGAAATAAATTTTAACAGGTTGAAATGTTATTCTTGTAGCTACTACCTTACTACCCCCAGAAAACAAATCTATCCAATATTCGCAATGTCCATAGACTGTCACGCCGCCAAGCGGATGTCAGGAGGGGTGTTAGCAGACGATAAACCGGCAGCCGCTCCCTAGTTCGGCTGTGCTAGCCCGATTGTCAACGCGTTGGTTGGAAAGAAACACTACGACGTTGCATGTTTCGTAAATCCGTGAACAAACCAGGCGGTCCGTGATAAGATAAGTTCGATTCTTTCTTTCGAGAAGCGAAGTTTTCGTGAAAATACGTGGTGAAGCACCATGGGCAAGTCGTGCTGCCAATGATGGCAGACAGCGTACACAATTGAGTTCCGCGAAGTTTTCTATGGCCACGCCGGTTAGTGAAATGCTAGTGTCTCTCTCTTTATGTCGACACTCGCGCTATTTCGCTTGTATATATTATCAATCGGTGTTTTTGTAGTGTATGAAACCCACAACATTACACGCGGCGTGTCGCGCAAGCTCGCGATGTCCTCTTCTATAACTGAATAATATCAGGGCCTTCGTAATAAATAGGCGATACACTGAAGTAAAGCGCCTTACATATTGTCAGAAAAGAGCTGTATGAATCTTGCGAGCGACCATTCAGTCATTGGGGGCTGCGCTCATAGAGTTAATATACTCACTCTAGAGGAAAAGCTCCTCATAGGGTTCATGCATTGAAACCTATAACCGCATGGGTTCCGCCATGATGGAACAAAAGGAACGTTGCCAGATTCTGAGACACTCGCTATATTTGACGGTAGTAATCAGTTTTAATCTACCAACCTAAGCCGGCTACGCGCTGTTCAGGGAACATCAGCTGTGTTTTGATGCATGAAGCCGTGTGTTAGTGTAGCGTTGTCTGTGCAGCTGGCCCGATTGATAACAGTTAACATTTCCACCTCTTTGTGAATAGTTTTTACTACGCACGCCCTACCGATAATGCATACGAACAAAGTTTCTCCGTTCGCTGGTAGAAGGGTCACTCGACAGATTCGCAGCTCGATGCAAAGCGCTTAGGCCGTGCTCGCGCGGAGCTTCGACTTGCAATGAGGAGACACCTGTATCCACGTTCTTTTTCAGCTCATTGCTGCCGTGCTACAGCACATAGTGCCATAAACCAGAACAATGTCCATTGCAGCATGCAGCGGCGAATGTGAGTGAGACGTCACCCGAAAGCTTCAATCAAAACGAAAGGTACATGGCACACAAAATTTTATCGCCGTTGAAAAGACTAAAAAAAAAACATCGGTTGCGCCTATATACATAGCTTTCAGTGCTTGTCTCATCTGTTAATCTTTGCCGTCCGTCCTGGTTTGCATTGAAGTTTTCAGCTTGAAAGAAAAAAGGGCTGTCACGTGTACTAGAGTGGTACGTGGCAACAGAAAACGCAGACAACGGGACACTATGGCAACTACGAGATACACGACATAAACGAAGTTTCAGGGGCTTTAACACGACGCTTCCATAAATAACCGTCGTATTCTTCCGTAAAAGTATTCAAAATAAAGACAAAACAATATCCGCGTGTTTTATATTGTGGAAATTCTTCTTTATGTTTGATATGTTATGGCAAAAATGACAACGTTCCAAGATGTCAGTGCTCTTGTGGTTAGCGGTCTCGCGGCCCAGCTTTTCCTCTAAAGTCAGTATATTAACTCTATGGCTGCGCTCGTTCCTCGGTTATCGTGAACTACGACCAAGTACCGGCCGCGTTGCGGGCTCCATCTTGTCCACAGCTGACGGATTCCGGCGGAGATTAAACGTGAGTGATTGATTGATGGACTATGTATATATCTACATTAGCGGACCCCAGCTGGCGAAATCTGATCGGCAGCCCCGCTCTTAACGTCGTCCAATTCACCCGTGTGTTGCGTTCATAGCCAGCGCTGCCATGCATGTTTGTTACTTTGTTGACAGGTGGCAGCACACTGCAAACAAAGTGTTCTCTGATCCCAGAACGCAGAGAAGGCGAGGCAGCCCTCGTCGGATGAAATTCGTTAGATTGATTTTGACAGTGATGTTCAAAGAGACCGTGCACCTTGAGGACGAGGACTTTTCACTGGACATTGATGGCTGTGAAATCACCGATAGCGACAACGTCGACGGAGATGCTGCAGCAGCGATTCTCTTTAACGTACTTTGCTGGCTAACCATCTGTACGGCAAGCTTTTCACAATCGTAAGTCACTTTGACTCTACTCGATGTACGATAGTGCTGAGATCAAAATAAAAGCATAATTGTTCTGATGCGATGTACGTAGCGCAACGTTTGTGGCCGCATGCTGACAACAAGCTCGACGAGCGGAAGCGAAACGTGCAATCGCGTACACAAGTCGCGCCGCTGTGTTGCCAAATGAACTTGACCATTACTGTCCGAACGGCTTCGCTGTTCAGAAATTCTTCGACGTTGCGAAAAGCTTGCGTGTGCATTCGTTTCGAGGTGCTCGTCAAACCTGTAAGATCCGAGAGAAGTTAACTGTGCACTCCCGAGTTCCTCACCACACGAGTAATGATGACAGAGCAACATGTTTAGAAACCGTCGTCACGCTAAACATGCTGCCCTGTGCCGCAACGATGGTGTTACTCGCTAGTGGCCTATTACTACGGCAACTTCGACAGGCAGGCACGGTACGTATACTTGGAGTGTCGTTCAGTTCATACGGTTTCGTTAGCACGTACTGGATTTCATAGAGCATTATTGTTGCACGGTAACGGAGCCGAAATATAACCTCTAACATCGCGGAAAATAATGACGTAGCGAGCATTTCGCGCTTTCCGTTGTTTGGGCAAGTATTTTGGTATCATTCATTTCAGTGCAGTTCATGACCTCATCCGGTGAAAGTGGCACGGGCCGTGCGTCCGCACGTCCTATTCGTTCCTAGGCTAACAAACGGGTTGACCCTCCGCCTGGCGCACTTTTGAATCGCACAGCGCCACCTATAGTTCGTGGGCATCGCGAACATTTTTATCCCAATGTCAGAATAAACTATGGTGTGGTAATATAGAAACTTTAGCTCTTTCGTCATTCGTTTAACACGCGCGCTGCACTTTACGCATCATGATTATGGTGTGGTGTTCTTTACCGGTGTAACAGGGATTAGAGATTGCCACAAGCAGAACTGAATAATTAAAGACTGATATTTTCTTCTAACATGTTACCATATGTAAATTTTGTACATACGCAGCGCGTCAGCATTCCTGCTGAGACATTGTGCATTCTTATAGATTGTGGCAACAACTTACTGTCGTACTCCCCGTGTGGCACAAAGGTTTTTACTCTGAGGGGAACAGCGCAAAAAACGGGACGGAGAATCTCTGACGGAGATTCTCCGTCCCGTTTTTTGCGCTGTTCCCCTCAGTATGATGTACCAACTGGCCCTTCAAGAAACACTTCTGCAGTTTTTACTCTCTCCTTTCATAAAAATCGGGCCACGGTTGTATGAAGCTTTTCCTTTCTTTTTCTTTTGCTGGTCAAGTATACAACTTTTCATTTCACTGGAATGGATTGTGTCTAATTAACAGATATTTTTTTAGATATCGGCGTGGCACAAGTTGTCGATTCCTCCCATAAATGTTGTATCGAAATTATTTTCTCCGATCACTGCCTCCCACAGGCGTTATTCACATAATGCAGCAAACATATTTAGGTCGACCATTAAGGCTACGCTGGTGGTTGTTCTCTTACTACCAAGTGAAGCAATATAAGCTGATTTCTTACTTCTCTTTAGCATAACAATAAATAGGAGGCCGACACAAGCGACACGGCCTTTGAAGAGCACCCACTGGATTCACCACCCTGATAACCAATGGGGTTATCTTTCCTACATTTAGGAATAATAATAATAGCTGGGGTTTGACGTCCCATCCTACATTTAAGAAATGAAAGCTGTGGATTACTGCGGGTTTTGAATTAATGACATAAATCTTCGTAATTAGGGTCTTGAGCATATAGAAACCGCAGATAAAGTTACGATAGCTACCCGAATGGCAGGTAATAAGTAATTATTTTTCGAAAATGTGGTAGCTGCAGCTGTCGCCCTTTTCTTATTTCTTCGTGGTGATTTCACATCAGCTGCCTTAAGAAGGAAATGACGACTAAGACACTGCTATCTATGCTGACACAAAGCTTGAATATTTAGAAATATCTGCTTGCAAAATCGTTAACTACACGACCGACAAAAATGTTTCGCGTCCTTCTTATATGTAACAAGGGCAGAAAGGCCTAATAAACTGCGATGACATTGTGTTAATTTAGACATTCTTTAACTGGGGGCTCCGTTAGTTTGAAGTGTTTTAGCTATGACGGTTTTCGTAAGGCATTCCATCATTCAAATGTAATATCCTCTCCCCATTCACCGTATCACGGACATTTACGTCAATTATACCTTCTATGACAACAAGGAAACTCATCGACAGAGCTCCACTATATGAAAAACAATGTGTATCAGCACTCACCTCGCTTTCATCTATCGGATCACGACATAAATATTCCTTATCAAATTAATTTTGTCGTTTTAAAAAAAATAAACCGAAGGTCACATATCCGGCATACAAATATACTGTCTCAGTAAACATAATAGCGCAAGGTTCTGTTTGGTGTCGCATAAGTGTGTTGCCAGACATGGGGGTCAATGTTGCCAGACTGCCTCCAAATCTGACGGCTAAATCTGTCCCTGTAGTTTCAGATTTCCCTTGAGGCTCCTGCGTAATCCGCCGTGCATTTCGCAAACGCCCAGGTGCGGTCCGCTGACACCGGCCGTTTTAATTACAGACCCCTGCGCGTTGCAAATCTCGGGGCCCTTTCTTTCGCTGTATGCACCGTTCTACAATTAACAGACCAGACTCGATCTATTATTTGTAGCTAATTGAGACTATCTGCAGGGTCGTGTCAGTAGGAAGTCGGCGTGCTCGGACTCGATCGTGTCTCGGAAGTAGGAAATTCACGCGCAACGACGCGTTATCAGAGGAATGTGAATGGCGTCGCAGAAGTTCGGACACTGTGGGTGGCGTGTTTCAGATGCAAGGAGGCTTCCTTTCGATGCGCTCAGAGTTCCGACCGCAATTCTCGACGGTCGTATAACCTATTAAGCAGGTGACTGTTACCACGTTACAACATATATGAAACGTACGGTGGTCCATCTTAGATATATCTTAGATGGATGACTGGAGAGTTTCGACACGTCACATATGAGTTGATTCTGCTTCCTCAAGATGCTCGATCGCCACTGCTGGACGACACTCCTAGGTCTGAGCTGCTCGTGGGAGGCGCATCTCGCTGACCTGTAAAGGGGGAAGACCCGGCGAGCCGCTATATTGCCTGCGAGGCCCTGGAAGGGGTGTTTCACCCACAATAATCACGAACATGAATGCAATAATTGAAGCTTAGGCTGTTCGTGATTAGCAAACGCGTCATTGTGCATAGTCGATACGGCACGCACACCTAGCTACGAAGAGATTCCTACTTCAAAGACAGAGTCCGAGCGATGTGTACTGTACACACACCACACAGCGAAGGCAAGAGCCCCAGTTTCCACGTCGTCGCGCGTGGTCGGCTCGGCGAGCCCACCTGTACACAGAGATCCCCTACCTCTGAGACACGATCGAGCGCGATTGTTAAAGGAAGCACTCCGCCTTCTGCGACGCTATTCAGTTCCCCAGCAAACGCATCGTTGTGCTTAGTCGACATTGCACGCACAGCTACGTAGGTATTCCGTACTTCAGAGACACAAGTCCGATCTATTGCAGCACGGCGCACACAGCGACCGGACTCCTGCGATGCCATTCACATTCCGCGGTAAACGCGTCGTGTTGAATGGATTTCCTACTTCTGAGACACGATCGAGTCCGAGCGCGCCGACTGCCTACTGACAGGATCGAGTCCGACCTGTTAATTGTAGAACCGTGCACACAGCGAAAGAAAGGGCCCCGAGATTCGCAACACGCAGGGGCCATTAATTAAAACGGCCGGTGTCAACAGACTGCACCTGGGCACTTGCGAAATGCACATCGGATTACACAGGAACCTCACGGGAAAGCTGAAACTACAAGGCCAAATTTAGCAGGATTTAGTAGCTTCTGGCAACATTGACAACTAAGTCTGGCAACGCACTTATGCGACGCCAAACAGAACCCTGCCCATATTAGGAATAAGGACATACGGTGGAAGAGTGGGATTGCGGTTGTGCTTGAGACGGATGGAGTCGGAGATGTTGACGGCACTATTGGCAGTGGTGCGGGTGACGGTCCTGTGGGTACTGATGACAACTTTGCTGTAGTACGATGGGACGTATTCCGACCTGCGGTGATTATAAGATAGGATATGTCTAGTTGAACTGTTCTTTTTCCAAAAGCTGCTAAATGCATCATCATTAATTTTAAAAATGAGATTCTAAAACCAGTTGTCACAGCCGACTGTTAGATGATGGCGAGTTCTTTTAATGTAAAACGAACAAAAAACAATACCTATTCTTAGTTGGTTTCAAGGGTCATGCAACACCCACTGGCCTGCTGGCGTAGTTTTTTTTCAACACCATGTTTACAATAACAGCCATTCTGACGTCATAGTTTTTTTTTCTACGCTGTAAACTTCTTTATACTACACTAACCTAAGAAAGTTAACTAACCAGCAAGTGCACACCATAAATACGTAATAATCGACATAAATATCCAATTCACGGACTTTACTTGAACAACCGGATTTGTGAAAATCCGCTTCTGGTGTGTAAGCAATGTAATGTTTCAGTACACTGTTCTGCAGGGTTCTATTGCTCAATATCCACGTAATAGCATAAAAGGTAGTGACGGACCGCTAATATAAGCAGGGGCCAATTATGGATCATCAATAAGTTTGAACTGTTCCTAATAGATACCATTTTATATTTTTTGTTTTTATATTCGTTGAATTTTTACGGCACTGACCGCCTAAAACCGATACGTAGGAAAACTTAAGCGTATCTAACAGGTGGAGTATCCGATGCTCAAATAAATGAATCGTCCCGCAGTCCTGCGTCGCGTATCATAACGTAGTGCAAAAGCGAACCTTACTTTTATGAGAGCAAATGTAATACTTTAGGAGCGCCCTTATCTCCTGAGCTATATTCACAGAAGGAACTAAGGGTGTTTGGTTCCCAACGATATTATTGCAACATTTCTTTATCTCCGAGGTACGATAGCAGGGCGAATGTGCGGTCGTTTTGAACTTGCTGTGTTTGAGTGGTGTAGGAAGGTTTAGGCAGAATGCAACCCGAATGCTACAACTGCGGAAACTTAAAAGATGTACTTCGTGCGAGCTAGCTAGACTTTTCCGCAAAAGGTAAGATTTTACAACAGCTTGTCACCTGACGCCCAGACTCATGTTGACGTTTTTCGCCCCGCATGGTTGTGAGTGGGAACTTTTCTGGCGGTATCGGCGTTTGTATTAATGCTGCGGAGGCATGGAGCATTTGCTGGCATGTGACAGCAAAATTAACTTCCTCGCGTACCTTACACGTGGCACAAACGTTTTTATTCTCAGCTCTAAAGGAAGCCTGAACCTGGTTGCAGAAAGTTCATTTTGTCATTCCAAACGAACGCCGGCTTCTACCCTCGTGGAATGACGCGTGATCTGTAGCGAAGGCGGCAGCGCACAATTTAGGCAAGCGGACAAGGACATCTAGCGCCTCACCTCTTGCATGTTTTTCAGTGTGCCTATGTTTCGAAACTTCGCATATAACTACAAAATTAATGCTTCGTCAATTTGACGAGCCGTTTACGTGCACAGTGTGAGGAGACTTACTACTGCTCAAACAATTTTCTCATAGCACACTGATGCGATTTGCCGTTTGTTGCCAGTCAGTGCCGTTTACACGAGGGCGTTTCACTTGAAATGCGACATGCGATTCTACACTTTTCGTATCCCCGTAAGCACAGTGATTCGTTGTAATAGAAAACTATATTTGCAAGAAAGGTGAAACGGCGTTCTAGTTTATCATACTCTCTTGGTTTCAATGCCTTAACAAAATCTCCATCTCAGTGGGGTAGCCGAAGGGCACAACCTTGCTACAATCCAACTGTCCGTTTGAAAGTTGGGTGATTGAGTTCTCCAGCGACTACTTTTGTATTCGGTACGGATATAGGGCAGCTACATTGAAACATACACTGTGAGCATATGCTGAACTAAAACTCACTGAATTTCATGGGCAGTACAGAAGAGCACGCTCTACCAAAACGTATAGGGATCTGACGAGTTCACTGCAGTTGCCTTTTTTGTAAAGATAGATTGAAGGACCTAAATGAAGGCGCCCAGCGACCACGGTCGAAAACAAAAGCGCAAAATATAATTTCTGCAATTTCTTGCGTCTTTCAGGCGCTTATTTGAACAATAGAATGTGCAGATTCAAAGTGGAAAAAATGAAACAAAAATAATTCATAATAAGCAGGAAGAGTCGGGCGTATCACTGTGGCGTAATAGCTGTAAAGGTACTGTATACGTGGACTAAGACTCATGCATCAAACATTGCTCGAACAAGTCTTTCTGGAAGAGCATCCCATGTTCCTTATAGTTCATAGGCTAGCATGAACAACCCTTGAATTTATCGGTTCTCATTTGTACCTAGAACAATTTTCGTCAATTAGCGGATAAACGAGACTTTGCGCTCATATATACAAGAGTAGCGTCCGGAAAAAAAGCGAGGAATTCTCCGAAATTCAGGTCATTTTCAATAACAGAATTATTTTTTCGCAAATACCTAGATATAGAAGGACATCTTAAGCGTAACTTAATTTAAAAAACTGTCGCGAACGCTGGTATTGTTTCACATTGAGGTTAAATGAGCTCGCATACTTACGCGATAATTTAGCACGATCTGAGGAGAGAAGCACGTCGGTAGCATAAGTTGTTCATTTTATTGGCCATAACATTTCAACAGTTTGCCTTAATTTCTGATAAAATGTCATTTAGGTGAAAAAGCAGCATTGTATGGATGCAATTCGCACACTTCGTGAATGCAACTACGGATAAAGATGCGCCGGTGATTGCATGTCAATCGTATTGACATGCTAGTGTGTTCTAGCGAGTGTAATGTGATTTTGTAAAGTAATATAACTGCCAAAAAAGCAACCTCAGGTGAATATCAGCACTCACCACGGTTTATGTTTTCATACTATATGCAGCCTTCTGGGTCTCGTACATCGCGTCATAAAGCTTGTCTTTGTATTTGGTGTACATTTTCTCGTGACTGAATTTAGCGATGTTGAAAGTACGCACATCCATGTACACTTATTCACTCAGCAGTTTTGTCGAATCCGTTATGTGTCGCAGCTATTAAGAAATACAGCACTTGTAACATCCATTAGTCAAAGTCTCCAATTATAGCGAGTTTTAGTACTGCGTACATTGCGTACGTAAAAGCCTTGCATAAGCAAGAACACTGCGTATCACGTAGTGCGCATGAGCAGAAGCTCTGCGTACGCGCTCTATGCAAAACGTGGCGTTCTTACGCATGACCAACACGGACGTTGTGTACGCAGTACTAAAACTCGCTAATATTGTTTGCCTTAGTGTTAAAGCAAAGTATTGTATTTATTTTTGTGGGTTTTCCTAGCACATTTGTACATGGTCTACATAGTTATGGGCAGCGCAGATCTAGCGTGCACAGCAGTTGCTGGGTAGAATAGATCTTTGACAGCAAAGATGTTGTTGTCCCGCCATGGTGGGCTTCGAGCCTTTCATTTTGATCCTGTCACGATAGATAGCAATAGTTTCTGAACCCGCTGTAATTGCTTGTGTTTAGGCATGAGAACTGCTGCAAATGAATTGAGTGCTGAACGTGCGCTATGTTTTCTTTGTCGGTTACACACTGGTGAGAACCATGGTCGTGTGAAAGAGCAAGCACTACATGTGTAGCTCGAGCGTAGTGACAATTTCATGCAATGAGATGCTTCCGTCCAATCCGAAGGGTCCACCTGCAAAAAGAAGTGCACAATGAATCTCCTCGTAAACATGATTTATCAAAAGAATGCAGCATGCTACCGAAACAAAGGATACTACCCCGACACACAAAACAAAGGCACAAGCAGGAAAAGCGCGGACGAATTATCAGTCGTAGGAGGCACGCCATATAGATAGATATATGCTGCTCGGGAATTTCATATCCGATACACGTTCATATTTCTCTCCCTAACCTTCCACGTATTTTAATTCCGATAAGTTAACGGCGAATGAGGCACAGAAGATGCGCGGCAGGATACCAACAATGAATATGATTGCAAAACATCCCTGGAAAGCACATTTGAATCATGTCTCTATAAATCCTTCTGGGCATTAAAACAAATATAAAAAATGTGCATGCCAGCAAGCACATCTCTGCCCAGCTAAAGACAAGCGTTTCTGCACCAATAAAATAGCCATTGAAAACACATTGTGTTCGCGCCGTCAGCTTCGCTTATTTAGCACGCGTTTTAACTTGCAACCGTCATTAATGTCCATCTGTGCAAAAATATATATAAAAAACATCGACCCATCTAAAGGTATTTTATTTCATGCGTGTTTACGATTAGTGTAACGCATGCAGAATGCGAAAGTATATGTGTGCTCCGCTAATGTGTGTCTTATCAAGCTGAAAGTACAGTGCTTGCAACTGTAATAATAATAATAATAATAATAATAATAATAATAATAATAATAATAATAATAATAATAATAATAATAATAATAATAATATGTTTTAAGTTGATGAACAGATATAGAGCTATGACCAGGGTGTCGGAACGAAATGGTTTTAGTTTCGGTTTTATTTTCGTTCCACCGCAAAAAGTTCCGTTTCAGTTCTATTCCGGAACGAAAAACAAGGTGTCCCGTAATGGTTCCTAACGGTTTTTTTTGTATCCAAAACTTTTGGTTTACGTAATCATAAAAAAACATTGGATTTGTGAGGTAGTTACATGCCCTCCTCGTAAGAAAGTGGGGCAAGAGTAAAACACGTTCTTCAGAGGAGCGGAAGTAAATGTACCACGAATTCCTACCAACTAGCACAAACCACTGCAGTATATTATTTATTTTCTCAAAAGTCAATTACGATATTTTCTTGTGGGCTCAGTGCTTTCTGTCAAGGGAGCGAGCACGATCTTAGAAGCAGCACGTCACTCTTTGATGTGCGATACCGCTGTTCTGATAAAAAAATCACCAGGCTTGCGTGGAACACGCAGCACAGTCACAGCAAAACCTGTAAGAGTGGCCTTTCCAGAGTCCGTTGTAGACTCTCTTGGGGCAACTAATACAAGTACACATGCAAGGTACTCACTACACTATAAATCATCGTAATTTTTCTGAAGTAGCGAAGTTCCCACTATGCCATTTTTCGTCATACTTCGGTGAGTCGTGGTACCCGTTACAGATCTGTGAGGCATTATGTGCACTTTGTGCTGCGGCTGATGACGATGAAGAATTATGGCTGAGTCCTTTGTGACGGGTTGGAAGGATTCAATGACCGACTCGTTGCGCAATTCGCATTGTGTGCCTCCAGGTTGTCATTTTACTCTTCTGCCACGTTATTTTACATACGTCAACACGATTCATTGACCGACATGACGCATGTATACAGTATTTTTTGCGAAGGAGTTACAAGTACCAGCGTGGCACAGTGGTGGAAGACCCGACTGCCATGCAGAGGGTGCGGGTTAAAATACCGTCCAATCCTAGAAATTTGTTTCTCATTTCATTTTTTCTTATTTCACGCGATAGCGGTCAAGGACACCGGCGGCGGCGGACAACTATGGCGCCAAAATCAGCTGTTGT
This sequence comes from Rhipicephalus sanguineus, assembly GCF_013339695.2. Lineage (NCBI taxonomy): Eukaryota > Metazoa > Arthropoda > Arachnida > Ixodida > Ixodidae > Rhipicephalus > Rhipicephalus sanguineus. The sequence goes on along the minus strand of NC_051180.1, from coordinate 120,503,049 downwards.
GATCTCATAACAGCTTTGGCTGTAACAAACTTCAGCGCCGACAATGCCCTCTCCACTTCGGCCTGCGTGACAGGCGCGCGAAAGACCGCTTGCGTTAATATAAACATCTCTGGTTGCCACTGTTTTCGTTTTTCGCACGATTTCAATATATCTGCTTTGAAACTCCTGCCTGAGGTACGCGTTAATACGGTAGCCTCAGATATGCTCACACTGCATAAGCTCAGTTGTTCCCGATTGCGAACTTTTCTCGTGAACCGAAAAAAGACTGAAAAAAATTTCGGTTGCACTCCAGAACAAAAGAGTAGATAAAGTTTCTGTTACCTTTTCGTTCCGCTCAAAATTCTCCTTTCTTTCGTTTTTGGTTTTCGTTCCGTTCCAACGCACTCGCTATGATAATAATTTATTTGCTGGTATGCATGACTTGGTTTCGTGCAATTTTGCAGTGAAGCTCTGTATGGATATGGAAAAAAGCGTCGGGAAAAGAAACAAATAAATAAAACAACATTATTTTTTTTTAGGTGGGGCTAGATTTTAATCCGGCCCTCTACCGAAAATGAGGTTTATGCCAGTGTTGCATACTTATAGTTCTAACATATAGCGCTGAAATATGAAGAATAACAGAAAAGCTCGAAAACATTTTAAGAACCACGCAGCAGGCAATGAAGCGGAAAAGGCTAGGCGTCACGTAGGAGAATAGAAGACACTAGAACGCGAAGGTACCAGACACATCACGTGAGGGCTTTTTGCGTCACTGGTGTTCACGATGCCGACGGGGAAGCCGAAGCCGATGGCTAATTTTTGCATTTCAAGATGCATCTAAGGCTGTTGCCCTAAAATTGGCAGATAATTAAGGTAATGAATGATGAGTTGGGTGTCCGCAGCAGCTTTGAGTATGCAATGTACGACCCAGTTCTAACGACAGCCTCCTTCCGGAGAGCTGCGGCAGACTCCTAACTAAGGCTGTAAATTGTTGACACGCCATCGCAAGTGGCGGTCGCAAATCAATACTTTGAATCCCGAATACAGACTCTCTTAATATACGATCTCTCGAACTCTCTTAAAACAGGCATCCAGAAAACATGCACAAAGAAAAGCACTTATATGGGCATTCATGTGATGGGTTGTGCAGCGTGTGCATTTTAACAGCTGGATAGGTCCAGTATATGATCTCACCCGATGCCTTGTCTTTCTGAAAGCGCAGCAGATTGACGTGAAAAACAGTTGGTTAGTCGACGGGAAGGCTGCTTTCCGTGTCTTTATATCAGCTTCCTCAAGCTCATCTCCCGAATACAAGTTACAGCAAAGACCGGGGCACGTGAGCTGCAAATATTGCGTAAATAAGTCTACCGTATGAGCAGCCCCGTGGTTCTACACAAAACTGTTTGAGACATATTTTTGCGTATATTTGGCATATAACCTTGCACACACAACGAAGTCTTGACTAGCTCTGTCGGAGGATAGTTCTGCTTTTGACGCGATGAGCGCAGATACATAGATACACTGGCTTATACGGCAGCTTGTTGACTTGACAATGAAATGCTGCATTACTCAATTTGGTTAACGGATAGTAATGTGGCGGTAACCGCTGCAGAAGTGGCCTCCCACTACCAGTGAAGAAAAAAGAAAATAGCAGAAAACGCCATTCATCGCATCTATTAATGAGAACTAACAGAAAACAATGCCAAGGATGCCTTGGTAACATTGTCTATTAGTTCTCATTATTATTTTGTCTAAGTAAGAAAAAACGAGCCCTTAAAAGTCTCCTTCTTTCCTTCATTCATCGCATCTGTAGTATGATGCAAGGTTCCTGCAGGTTTAACTGAGATAGAGCCTTAGATATAGAAAAGAGGCAGCCACCTTTTGAACGGAAACATTAAGCAATTAAGGCAAAAAAATAAAAAAAAAAACGAAAGCAACAAAGTGAAATCTCCCTCGATGACAAGAAGCTGCTAATAAAACTGGTAGGGCAATGTAGGTACACGGGGTTCCGTGGTAACGAACGAAGGAAAAGACAAATTCAGGTCACCATTGGTGCCAATGCTTGTATCGTGGAAGGCGGCGGGTAGGTTAGCGGTGGGTGGCAAGCCTATGGAGCGTAATAGGTGACGAGTATGCCCTGTACAGAGGCGTCGAACCCCTGCAATCATAGCCGTCATGTGGCATTCATGTGAGAGCAAAAAAATCTGGCCCACGTAGCTACCATGGTGGATGTCAATAGGCACTCGTTCCTGTCATGTGGAATGCAGCCAAGAGCAGAAGCCCGGTCTCCAATCTTCACGGCCTACTCGGCCCCTTCGGAGCGGTTGAGCAGCAGTACCAGTGTCCAGAACAGCAGGGCCCCTCAAGTTCACGTACTGACGGTTCCGAGAACATCTCAGAACTCTCGCGCTGACGGGATGCTTGCGTTCGAGGCCCGAGCCCGAGAACACGGTTGGTTGGTTGGTTGGTTTGTGCCTAGAAGAGTGGCCCAACCCACTACGGGGAATCATCCATGAATTGTGCGCGGCTGTAGAACGTGTGAAATAAAAAAAATACTAAAAAGGATTGGGTATGAGTCATGCTGCGGTTGGTTGGTACCTCAGTACCTCGCAACCCACTCTGGTGGATAGGCCATGAATCGGACGGTACCTTGCTTTCTTAGGAAATTTATTCACTTACTGAAGGAAAAAGTTGAAAATGAAATGTTTAGCCATTAGAGATTAGTAATATAAACTCGCAAGATCAAAAAAACCTTATAGGGAAACAACAATACCAACAATAATAGTAAAAGCAAATATATACATTTGTAACTAAGACAACTGAATTCAGGTACACTTGACATTCAATTCTTCTAGATTCTCGTAAAAAATTAGATAGAGCGTTGAAAACGTTTCTGTGGCTAAGACCAAATATGGTTGCCCCAAGTGAAAGAATCACCGGACGTGACAAATTCAAGCCCAACTTCCGTAGGGGTTCTTCTAGTAGTATATTTCTTGGTCTTCTAAATATTCGGCACGTGAAAAAGGAATGCTCGAGAGATTCGCTCTCATTACAGTGAAGGCATAAAGTTGACTTAGCCAGACCCGACCTGTGAAGATGAAAGTGCAGTAGGGAGACTCGACAGCGTAGGCTTGTAATTAGTATTTCTTCCTCCCCAAATGAACACCACCTGCTCTTCCAAGGAAAGTTTAGCTGGGAAAATCTGATAAAAACAAAAGTGATTTATCGATTGGCCGTGGTACGCTTTTCAAGTCGTGCTGCTGTGACATACGCCGACGTGGGCAATACAGACAAAATAAGGCCATCGTGGGATGATATTGCCAGTGCATCCGCATATTCATTGAGTGCTAGCCCTCTATGGCCTGGTACCCACACTAATCGAACCAGCCGCAGATGTCTGGGAATTAGTGAATAAAATGTCTGTAAGATACTCGATAAATTAGGTGCACTTAATGCAGAAACGATAGATAGGCAGTCTGTTAGAACAAGCACTGCTGATAGACACAGAGGCAATTTACTCAATGCTAGGACTATTGCCTGCAATTCAGTCTGGTAAATAGGGGGGGAAGTCCGGTAACCGAATTGAGAAACACCAGTCTAGAGAGAATACAATTCCGAAACCTGCCTTCTCTTCACAAACGGAAGATCAGTCGCTATCGCTGTTTTTTTCTAGAGTAGCAAAATCATCTTCCAAAATGTCATTTAGATAGTGATATGGTAAGTTTTTCGCGTTCTCGGGATATATATAATCAAATTCAATCCTAATTGTTTCTGCAGTGCTGAGTACTAGGTTTTCCCAGAGGTGAACTTTTATTGGGTCCAAAAGTCTGTGTAAAAATGACTCGGGGGCAACGTAATCTAGACCATGGGTGGTTAAAAAAATGAGGCCTGCTGGTTAATGAAAACATACTGTGATCTCCTCTGTGGAGAAGCACATATTTTTAGGAATGTACGTACTGTTAAAATATGAAATCTTTTGATAAGAGACGGCAGTCGTGATTCTTCATATATAATATTGTTTCCAACAAATTTAGGTAGCGCCAGACATAATTGTAACGATTCACGTTCTTACAAAACCAGTGGTCGAACTTTATAAGCCGGAGCGCCAGAAAACAAAACGCAGTCGAATTCTAATATTGGTACGCAAACCGGCACGTTTATTATTGAGTCTACGCAGCATCCCTACTGCGCGCTCTCCCTTAGTAGCCATGATTTCTATATGGGGACTCAAGTTAGGTTTTTCGGTATGGGTTACCCCTAAATACCTAACTGACTCGACCTGAGGTATGACGTCTTTTTGGTAGAGTTATGAAATTTGCACTGGGACATTTTGCTCGAGAACTACAATTGCGCTTTTATCAATACTTAGCAATGAGTTACTACCCTTCAGGCTCGTTTCCAGGCTATTTATATATGTCTGCAGAATTTCGTAAAGTGCGTGAATGTCTGGTGACGTAGCGAAAATGCGATGTCATCGGCATACACATACACCTGCATGTCCTGCTGTATGGGAATAGTACATATTACAACATTAAATAATAAGGGTGATAACACTGACCCTTGCGGGAGGCCTCTCGTTTACTTATACTTTGAAGAACTGACACCAGATTGCGAGCAATATAATTCTCTATCATTTAAGAAAGCATAGACCCACGCCACAAAGTATTCTAGCAGTCCTAAGTTCTCAAGCGAATCTATAAGTTTCACATGCTCCACACTGTCATAGGCTTTGGTGATATCTAAGGTTACTAAAGCGGAATATTGTTTCTGGTATCTAGCAAGCTGTATTCTACTTTCTAAGTCCACATGCGCGCACCAAATGGAGCAACCACACCTGAAACCAATTTGACAAGAACTCAGTGTCATTTTTTCCGACATCCAGTGGTCTAGCCGGCTATGCAAAATTCTCTCGACGAGTTGTACTAGATTTATGTGAATGCTATAGGCCTGATATTATCTAAGGAAAACCCAGCGCCTTGCTTTATAATAAAGAAATAAGTTTTGCAACTCTCCAAACAGGTGGGATCCAAGAATTTCTGATTGAGTGAATAACAATTTCGAGTAGGCCAAGGGGGTATATTTTATGTACTGTTTTTATTACCGATGTCGTCATACCATCAGGACCTGGAGCGGAATTAGGCAGCGTTATTACCACATTTACTAGCTCGGCAGCTGCGACCTCCTCAAAATCCTCACCCCTATGAGGTGTCTGGGGTTGGTATGGGAGAACAGTCGTAAAGCGACTCTCTAGGCCCTGAGCTATATCTTCGAAAACATATTTCAGTTCACTTGGTGTTCATACCACAGATTCCACGTTTTTCAGTACCGGAAGAACTTCCTTGGTTCTCAGAAAGCGAAATAGTGCTTTTCTGTTTGCCGCCTTGGAATGAAACTCCGATCGTTCGCTCTCAAATTTGTACTTCGCAATGGCAATGGTTCTCTTAAAAATAGCGGCGGCATACTTATAATCACTCCAGTTGCGAGGGCACTGGTTGCAAAGTAATTTTTCTATGCAGATTTTCTTAACCTATAAGCCCGCGAACAGTCCGCATTCGACGAAGGGTTGGTAGAATCGCTTTTGGAGCTTTGTATGCTGAATTTGGAATTATTCAACGAGTTTTTTAGGATGCCGCTTAATCTGATAGCGTTTGGTTCCCTATCATCTGTTCGGTTAGATAAAGCCGCTCGTACAAATTTTACAAATGTGCTGAAATTTAGATGCGTAACCGATGGTCTAATCGTGAAAGTTACTGGGCATACCACCTCAAACAATAAAGGCATATGGTCGCTACTTGTGCCAGAAATAATAGCAGGCCATGTTGAGATGGACAAATTAACACTAGAAAAAGTCAGGTCAAGCACAGAATAAGACAGAATATACATAAACGTGGGAGTTCTGGTGTTGATACACACAAGGTTTTTTTGATTAGCCCAATCCCACAGACGCTTCCCATTCAAAGCAGTTCTGAAACCCCACGAAATATGACGACAATTGAAGTACTCGCCCACTAATATATCTTTGCGGTAATATGAAGCTGCGGTATCTTGAACGGCAGATTATTGAACACCCACTGGAAAATATGAATGAATTAACGAAAATGGGAGGTATCACGGAATAGTAATGTCTAATGCTAGAACCTCGCTATCTAAAGTCATTGACTGATATGTAATTTTCGCTTTATGAGCGATTTGGGGGATATAAAAATTACCAAACCGCCACCCCGGGAAAGCCAGTTTAATCTAAATGAACGCTAATTTTTAATTTTCAAGCAGGGTCATTCCACGCCAAACGTCCCAAACGTTGCGCTCGACCCTCTCCAATTGTATTGTAAAATATTGTGGACGTTCATATCAGTGCACTATTTGCCCTCGGAAAGTATTTTTTGGAAAAAAAAATTTCTTGCCTGTTACAGTGATTTGAATTTTGGCGTAGTGTGTGAAACATAGGTTGCGAAAAAATACTCTAAAAAGACAATACTTTACGGAACGCGTTAAATATCGGCTGTTTACTTTAAAAGGAATGGCACTATCTTATTATCGCCAATTGACGACAACTACTTTGTCTCACGATGTGCTTTGTGGTGTAGGAATGTTGCAATTCTGCGCCCATTTTGATTATTTATTCAAAATTCTACGAATATTGCAGACAAAATAGAACTATATCACATGGCTGGATAGTTGGCAGTAAGCGTGTCAAAAAAGTAATGAAGTCGATGACCGAGTAGTTTCGTAGTGGAAGGCGCGCAAACATTGAAAAATGTGTGAAATGCCACACGTTCAGGCACATGTAGAGTGGGGATGCGGTCCAAGTAAAAATGCACGCTTGGTCTCGTTGGGAAGAGTAAACAAAGGAGATTTATTTCTGAAAGTTTAATCGGAGTGTTTTTTGTTTTTGGCGAGAAACAAAAATTTATGTTTAGCGTTTGCGGCGTGTCTGGGCGCGGGCCCGCAAGTCCGCTTCACTGCGCCGCCACTGTTCCTTGGGGCAACGGACGTATGCAGCGCCCACGCGGGTGGAACGATCGTGTGCTTCTGGGAGTTTTCACGTTTCTACACGCATTCTTCGGCTTTCCGCAGTGCAGCCGACGAAATGTCAGGGAAAACGAGTGATGGTTCGTTTAAAATATATTATTATATAATAAAAGCTGCTAATAGGCACCGGGAATACACTTATAGTTCTTTTTTATGGGCAGCTCGCTTGAACGTGACTCGCGCCATTCGTGCCTCGGAGCCGAATGGTGCTACGTATTCTTACGCTCGGATCTTCGGCAGAGGTGAACTTTGGTCCGGTGATCGCGTCGCCGAGCGAGCACGCGGCACTCGAATGTTCGTCTTTCGGCCGCATCCCTTGGCAGCGCGTAAGATAAACATTGCGAATGGTGAGTATACTGCTATCGTGTCATATTTTAGACGGAGAGCCTGTACAACGGAAACCGAAAGCGATAAATATGCGGCTTCGTCCTTTTAAATGTCTATCGCCTTCGCTTAGTAATCGCAAGGCGATTACTAAGATGAAGGCATCGCATGCAGCGTGGCAGAAAGTTGAGCTCTCAGCAAGGTTTGAGTCTACAGTCTCCCTCAAAGGTACGCGCACGTTTCACCATTTCGTACCATCATCACTGACCACTCTTTATGCCGGGCTCACCACCTACTCAGAAACACAGGCATTTCAAGTGGCGAAGACCATACGTCGGCAACGGAAGTAAGAACTGCAACCTCCGCAGAGATCGAAAACACAACCCAAGCTCTGCGCCTGTCGTACGTGTGCTTGCAGTGACGTGGCGATGAAATCGTGCTCTGCTCCGACTGCTAACCGGCAGCCTTTAGTGCCCTTCCGAAACATTCTGCCAGCCATATACACTGTTTGCAAGCTTTCAGCAACGTGAAAACTCACAGCAGCACACGATCTTGCCACCCGCGTGGGCGCTGCATACTTTCGTTGCCCCAAGGAACAGTGGCGGCGCAGTGAAGCAGACTTACGGGCCCGCGCCCAGGCATGCCGCGAACGCTAAACATATTTTTTTGTTTCTCGCCTAAAACAAAAAACACTCCGACTAAACTTTCACAAATAAATCTCCTTTGTCTACTCTTCCCAACGAAACCAAGCGTGCATTTTTACGTGGACCGCATCACCACTCTAAATGTGCCTGAACGTGGGGCATTTCACACATTTTTCAATGTTTGCGCCCCTTCCACTTCGAAACTACTCGGTCATCGACTTCAATACTTTTTTGACACGCTTACTGCCAACTATCCAGCCATGTGATGCAGTCCTATTTTGTGTGTAATATTCGTAGAATTTTCAAAAAAAAATAATCAAAATGGGCGCAGAATTGCAGCATTGCTTCACCACAAAGCACATCGTGAGACAAAGTAGTGGTCGTAAATGGGCGATAATAAGATAGTACCATTCCTTTTAAAGTAAACAGCCGATATTTAAGGCGTTCCACAAAGTATTGTATTATTTAGAGTATTTTTTCGCAACCTATCTTTCGCCCGTTACGGCAAAATTCAAATCACTCTAACAGACAAGAAACATTTTTTTCCAAGAAATACTTTGCGAGGGCAAATAGTGCACTGATATGAACGTCCACAATTTTTTACATTACAATTGGAGAGGGTCGAGCGCAATGTTTGGGACGTTTGGCGTGGAATGACCCAGCACTTTTCTTCTGCAAGACAAGTTTCTTGTAAAATTATAACGTCGGCGAAATAATGATCACGAATGGAATAAAACGGTAGCTGCTGAAAAAATAAAGCGGCAATTCCACTGTAATACTTTTAAATTGCCTATTTTGCTGAAATACCAGCCGCACTCACTGCTTTCTCCAAAATGCTGTCCTTCAAAAAATCCTTTTTCGATGAGTTTTCCTTCTGGTATTTCTTATTCTTTGCTTTGGTGTTCTGTGAAGACCTTTGTGCTTCAAGAGAAGCACGTGTTTTCATTTTTCTTGAGTCAATGTTCATTTGTTCTGGTATCGAGTCATGGGATCCTGAGTCAGAGCTCCAATCTACCTACTGTGCAGTAGGTGCAATTATTTTACGGCCTGTGTTCGACGTGCCTGGCTTTGGTTTCGAAGGGCCTGGTTCAGATGAAACCTCAGTAATATCCACTGGAGAAGGTAATGAAGGGGTCTCAGCATATCTATTACCGCCCTGCAAGATTTGTGTCAACTGAGTATTCACTACTTGTGCCAATGATTCCGTTAGGCTCACAAACAGTTCCCATCAACTTCGTCAACGACCTTTCCACCGTTGACGCTATTATATCCGTCAGAAACGAGTCGAGCATCTGATTTGCCCGGCTGGCAGCGGCGGCATAGCCACGTGATCGCTCTGAAAGAACAGATCGGGCCTCACACCGGGAGCATCGTTTCTGTTCAATTATCTCTAGAAGTTGCAGCTCTTGTGTGCTCATACCGCAACTTTCATCATCAGCGGCGCGAAATCCACTACATAAACATCTCACTTCTTGGGTTAAATATTGTGTTGTTCAGCGCATGTACTGTACCTCACCTCCGATCTGCATCCCTTCAAGGTATGTCCGTACCTCCAGCATTTTCTACACTTGAGTGGGCGAGGGGATAGCTCTTCAACACGTTAAATCAGAGGCCATGCCTTAATTTCAGTCGGACGAGTCGTGCCGGCAAATGTCACGATCACTGACTCTGTAGGGACTTTCTTGTTCTCAATGTTACGCGAGAACCGGAATACGGACACTCCTCCTGCTACAGCAAAGATTTCTAGTATCCGTAATGGTGTAAGGCTCGATACCACCCCACGAGCTAGACCCGTCACACAGGCCAAATGGGCAGGCACGAAACAGCTCACCGGATGAGAGGCAAACGTTGTACATTTCAGAAGGTCTGTGGTGCAGGCCTGGTCCGGCGAGCAGGACAGAATGCTTCTACGTCCAAACTGACGCACCTCGGTGATCAATTGGAAATGATCAGATAGCTTCCGGAGCTCTTTCTGAATTATTCTCGGGTTTTTCATGCGAATGAATTCACCATTGGTTGGAACCAGGGCCACAGGAACGCTGTTCAGACCACTGCGCAAAAAAAAGATCGACTGGCAGGTCATTGTTAGCAAGGGAAGCCGACCAGGCAGAATATGCCTGGCCGGGAGACGAAAGAGACATCATGTTGATATGCCTAAAAACGCCGCCCGATCGCCCCCCCCCCCCCCCCCACAGGAGGACGCACGCAGACACCCTTGAAGGAGCCGCTGAGGATGAACACGACTTGAATTAGGACGCTCAGGCCAGGACCACGAATGGCCGCGCACGTCGAGAAGGACTGCAGTGCAAGTCAGGCGGAAAACGACTCAGCGCTGGGTAGTAGTAGTGTCCTCTACTGCATGGCTCATACCCACTCTGGGGGATTTTCCAAGAAGTCGTCTTATGAAGAAAAAAAACATTGTTTTTTTGAAGTATTTTGAATATTGAATGCTGATGCCAATAAAAAGAATAAATAAATAAATAGTAGCAATAACTATACAAAAAAAACGTACGCATCAATGAAAGTGTGCAATAATAGTTTTTTAAACATACAGATCAGACACTTTAATCATTGTCTCGAATAGGAATTAGAATCAAAATAATGATAGAAGAAGCACAATAATAATGAAAATAATATCAAAACTTTTTTTTCTGTTATAATAATACTTCTACAAGCGGGAATTTAAAGTCGTATTCGTTTTGTTTTGTGAAGGTAGCTACACACGGCATCAAACGCATTCCTGTGGCTGAAGCCCAGAGTTGAAGCACCGAAGGTAAGCACATTGTCAATTGTGAAGTGCAGCCCCAGGGTAGCGAATGGTATATCAATAAGTCTTTTTCTGAGTAATCTGTATCTGCGACATGATAAAAAGTAGTGCTCTATTGATTCCATTTCTAAACAAAAGTGACATAGGGGCGATATCGCCAGATCAGCCCTGTGTGAATATAGATTTAACGGGGGCACTCGACATCGTAGTCTAGTTACTAATACTTCCAATTGTCTAGTAGGACACCATTGGATCTTCCACGGAAATTTTAAATGACTAAATTCTGTCCTAGCTGTTATTGATTCTATGGCGTCTGCACGAAGTGAAAATTTTCTATATCTAATCGCAGTTATACTGGCCACTACAGGAAGGACAGAAATAATTGGCCCACTCAATGCAGCTCGCGCTAGTAAGTCAGCCATTTCATTGAATTATTATCCAGAGTGCCCAGGTACCCATAATAATTCTAAGAGCTTCAGCTGTGGAGGAATTAGCGTCAGGAACGACTTTAGGGCAGTTGATTTTGATGAAGCTGTAGGGGACGTGCATACTGACATGGAGTCTGTTATTATTATTGCAATATGGGCGTTCAAAGCTAATTTACGCAGGGCTAGAATAATTGCCAAGAGTTCAGCTTCAAAAATGGGGGTGAAGTCCGGTAGTCTTAATGAAAATGACCAGCGAAGCGAAGGGGAGTAAATGCCTACTCCTGCCTTTTCGTCTATTACTGAAGCGTCTGTGGCTACTACATTATTTGTTTCCACGTGTGCAAGGTAATCTTGCAGCCGGCTATTTATTACCCTGTATGGTTGAAATTTAGGTTTAGAGGGCAAAATCTCATCATATTCTATCTTTAGGTTCTGATTGGACACATTTGCTGCAGGCACATCTCGAATTTTCACGTTTATCCGGTCTAGCTGCTTCTGAACAAAAATAATCTGTGGTGTACGAAAACTTGGCCAATGAGCAGGAAAAAAGGAGTCTTGGTTTTTTATAAAAGCATATTCAGATCGTCTTAACGCCGTCCGAGTGCTCTTCTTTTTTTCTTGCAGCGAGCTTTGCACTATTTGCCTCGAGGCACCCTCCTCCTCTTCTTCGTCTTGTTCTCCTCGGAACTGTGGATGAGCCTTATTACTTGCCTCCTTGCTTTCTTGCTCCTCATTACTGGCGCCTACCCACTACGAGGGGATTGGCCAGGAAGCCATTGCTTAATTTAAAGGCAAACAATAAAATGTTAAGGTAGAGCAGAAGGAAAAATTTACACTTTTAAAACATAAAAACATATTTTTATAATGCAGTAAAGGTAATTTAAGTAAAATAGCTGATAAACGCCACATAATATAGACTAAATGTTGAGAGTAAGAAAATAATTCCTAATATATGATTGAAATATTGGTGGTTTTCCGAAGTATCCAAAAATGTAATCTCATTAATTCAATAACAAGGTGCACTACTCGTGTCACCCAGGAATTCGCAGAGAAATCCGCAGGCATTCCTGTGGCTGTAGACCAGGGAAGCAGCCCTAAAGGAAACAACATCTTGTGTTATATATACAATACCTAAATATTTGAATAATGATTGCCAATGATTCTTTTTTTAAATGTGTGAATGGGCGACAGCATAATGAAAAATGGTTCATGTTTCCAGGGTCGCCAGAGCTAGGATATAAAGATTATTGCACCAGACGAGATCGGTTGAAATAAAAAAATTCATTTATGATGAACACTTCCACTGTGCGCGTTGGACACCATTTATTATCCCAAATAAAAGCTCGGAAGGCTAAGACTCTGAATTCGGTATTTACACTTTTGATGAATCTTCAACCAGAGAAAACCTTCTGAACCTCGACCAAGTGACATAAGCTGTGATTGGCATAACGGACATAATTGGACAGTCAATAGATATCCGCGCGAAAGTAATGGTCATGTAATTAACAAAATATTGCACAATGCTTTGGCGCCATTAGCAAGCGCACTATACGTGTATTTACAGGAATTATTTTATAGTACTCAGTATAGTTGTCTCTGAAGATGGAGTGTGTGTTGAACATGCGAATAAAGAACTCGTCCCTGTAACATCTTCCAATCGGTTTACTGAAAGCTTTCTAAGAGCTAAATATAATTGCCGTGAATTGCGCTCGAAATATACGTGTATAAAACGGGAGTAGTAGTGAATGTGACCATGATAATGGCTAAGGTACATCCATGCCTCATTTCTCATCCCTCAATGATGCATCAGCGACGATGGTAATAATTGCCAATTGCAATAGGTAATCCTGGAAGGGCCAGAGAAATTCACTTCCATCTGACATTATGTCCTCATTCTTTACATCCACGGCGTGGTCCATAACCTGATAAGGATACCCGGCAGATGTCAGGTGGATGTGCTTTTCTCTGCCTCTGAAGGGCTGCCTAATTATTGTAGGGCCGTGAACCCTAGTGCTCCGAAAACCCGCACTTTCAGAACTAAGTTCCGGAAGAAGTTCGCTGTGTGTGCTGAAGACGTGGTATATTTCCTATCTCTGTCCTGTTGCAAGCAATACATCGGCCTAACGGATCAGTGTTTGAATTAGCGACTAAAAGAGCACGCTTACAGCATTTCTTCAGCAGCATCAGGTCACCTGGGTATTCGCTGTTGAGACTGTGGCTGCATTCTTGAGTTTCAGCATTGTGCGGTTGTCATGCGTTAATGGGGCCAGTTGCCATTAGAAATCTTGGAGGCTTTCGAAATGGCTTGGCTGGCCAGCGTGTGTGCAGGCCTTCAATTGCTTTGTTAAACAAGGAAGTGATTACCTCTCAGATGATGGTACGCTCAATGTGCATTGTTTGTAGCGATGATGCTGGCAGCTTGTTTATATTATCATTGGTTATAATTTTTATGCGTTCCTCCTAGATCTTCGTTTCGGATCGCGCGAGTATATATTGCGCGGTTTTCACAAATAAACCTTTGATGTATGTCTGGGCTGTTGTTTGCGCGCCCACTTTTTTCTGCTGCTCCGTCTTTCGCACTCTTCTCTTTCCACTCAGTCGATGCATTTATTCTCTGCCGCCCGTCTCCGAATGCTTCCTACCACTTGATCTGCCCACCTCAGACCAAGCGACGATGTGATGTGTCGATGTCATCACCGGATGTCACGTTCAGGGTTTCCAGGTTTGGCTACTTTGCGCCAATTTGGCTACTTTTTGAGGCCAGTGGCGGCAAAAAATAAAAAAAAAACACGTCTTGTGCCACCAGTGGTGGTATCAGTGGTGTCGTGAAATAAAGAACTCGATTACATGTGTTCGCGATAAACTGGTTTCGGTGAAGTAACTAGGTAAAGGCGCTTGCACGTGGTGAATGATATTGTGTTGTCATGTCTGTGATGTATGCGCGTAGTTTACAGAATATGTACCGGGTGTCCCCGCTATCTTTAGCCAAGGGTTAAAAAATACAATATTAGAGGCGGGCGAGTACAATCAATTGCTACTTTCTTCCTTTCTCGATTTCATCCAAATTATCGATGTCTGGTGACGTCGTAGCCGTTGGCGTTCGAAAATGTGGTGTAAAAACATGGCGGCAAAAACGTGCTTCCAACTACCAAAATTGAATTGAGCGCTTGCATTACACAGATCATCAACTTTGATTAAAATAATGAATGGCTCAGCTGCCTAAGCAGGCGTAGGGTCAATGTTGGAGATGATGAAATAAATACATAAAAAACTACACGTTTTTAACTTTCCAGTCAAGCAGGCCTCGCGCACACGAACGAAAGAAAATGCATTTGGGTACGTGACTGGCAGTCAGAGAAAACTGTTGCGTCGTGCTTAATTTTAGTAGCTGCGGTTTTACGCTGTTGATAATGGAGGCCAGCAGAGTTTCAACGTTTGCTGACGCTTGTGTGAGTAGTCCATCAGTGGTGTCGTGAAATAAAGAACTCGATTACATGTGTTCGCGATAAACTGGTTTTGGTGAAGTAACTAGGTAAAGGCGCTTGCACGTGATGAATGATATTGTGTTGTCATGTCTGTGATGTATACGCGTAGTTTACAGTTTATGGCTGTGAGAGCTATGACGTGGTGAGAGTATATACCGGGTGCCCCAGCTATCTTTATTATTATTATTATTATTAGCTATTATTAGCGGCGGGCGAGTGAAATCAATTGCAAATTGCTGAGAGTCACCTTGCGCACTACAGATTTTTTTTGTAATTTATTAATTAATCAGGTAATTGGGCGTATTTAACTAACTTGCTCAATATTGACTTTATGCAAGAAATGCGACTTGCAAAGTTCGAGAACGTCTTCACAAACCCCCATTCCATTATTCGCGATAAAGAAAGTCTCGCGTATACCATTTTTTCTAAGCTGCAAAGAAAGCCCGCGAAATACAAAAAGAATCACGTGACTAGCGCATTCGCGCGGCAGCGAACGTGCTGCTCTCAGACGTGGTTTGAGCGAACGAAAGCAGCTGCTGCCGCGACTCGCCGGCTCCGTTGCAGCGGTAGGCGAATAAGTTGGCGGTAGTTTCTTGGCCCGCGTCAGCCAGTTTGGCTGCTTTATAGGTAAGCTGCCTGCGTGCACCATTAGCGTACAGACTTTGCCGCCTGTCGGGTAATTCGGCGTTCGGCGGAGGTCCCGATGCACAGGACCTAAGTTTAGAGTCCCGAGACATCCTCAGCTTCGGGTCCCGATTTTCCCGCTTACCGGTGTTGCATGGAGAGAGAAATGACCTGCAGAGACATCATCTCGTCATGTTTATGCATTAACTTTCACCACCTTTCACTTTGACGCTTCGAATCTCCAATTGTTTTTCGCTGAATCCACATTGTACTCGACGCAGTCGCGGCCAACTCCCTATCTAGCACAACATACACTATCTCTATTAGCCGTATTCAAGAAACAACAAAAATGCCATCGCGTGACACCAACAATAAATTGGACCTATGTTCGGCTCGAATTTTCTGTTTTAGAATAATTTCCGTTATTACTGTATTTTGACCAAAGTCTGGCACTGGACCACGCGTCTGAAGTGTAATGTTCAGGCTTGGCAAGTCTACAGGATGATCAGGTGTATTTGTTTTCGTCGATTACTTTTCGGATCTCTCTGATACGATTGTGGTGACCGAGGCACTCTGGCGGGGCCAGACCGGACGTCACATTGTACACCGTCCAACCAACGACGTGGGTAGAAGTTCTTGAGTATGTTAACCAGCGGTAGGTCTGAATCATCTGCACAGAACGGAAGTAGAATCTGTTATGTACGAAACGTTCGCGAATTTGCATCATATCAGTAGAGCAACTTTGAATGGTTGATTAAGGGGCCTTCAGTATTTTCGAGGTAATCTCCTAACTGCATCGGTATCGGAGCCTCACGAACCGCTTGCCACGAAATTTTTCCAATCAATCAAGTACTACCAGAACGACCGGAATTGCAGGATTTCTGGCACGGTTCAGCCCTTTCAGACGCCACTTTTGAAGAACTCTCTGTAAAGGCATCAAATTTGCAGAACATCATTTCAAGGCGCTCAATATATTATTGCAATAAAAGCAGTGCCATACCTAGAGACTGAAATTTCAGGCATAATCTTATTTTCTGCTGGAGTCCGTTTCGAGCCTATTTAACATATTAGCACGATCTAAGGCAGGGAAAACGCTTTAATCAAACATTTAATGAGCCTATTAGTGCCTATTTAGGGGATGGTGCATATATGAGCTCTTACGCGCCTAAATATGCCTTTCTTCTTCTTTGCCGAGTACACGTTTTGCTTAAATGAGCTGTAGACCTAGAGGGAAACAAGAAGCACCTAATATGGCGATATAAACGTAAGTAGACCGATGGTGCGCTAATGATGTCATTTTTTCTTTCGCGGCTGTTGCGTGAGGGATACTATAGTGTACCCCAGTGAGGCAAAGCGAAGCTAGGCTAGCGCCAATGGTCCTCCCGGAAGATCTTGGTCGCTTAGCATCGAGGGTAGTGCAGCAAGGTTGTTACGCGGGCGAGGCTAGAGTGTACCCTAGCGAGCCGAAGCGAGGCTAGGCTAGTGCTGCAGCCTCCGGCGTAGAAGGGGCAGTGTGACGAACTAAGTGGCTCTGCCATGTCTTCGTTGTCGCTCCGATCGGCGAACGTAGCGGTGGCACTGCCGTCGCTTTAGAATGGAGCTGTCGTGAGCGTCTGCTTTGGTCGATCGCGTGTCCCAAGCTGCTGATGCCAGCAATTGCGCGTTTTAAGCGCCTTTAACGCATTGATGAGATTATTTCGCTGTTTCAACTGATATTAAGGGTATGGGTACACGACTTCACGGCATACATTAGGCATGCATAATAGGCAGGTTCATACAAAATATACATCAAAACGCATGCCATCGGCCGCCCAAGCGCCGAGTATTCCTTGCACGCGGTGCGCTCGAAGTTTTATGGTCGATTCCACGAAAGATCGAAAAACGGTGTATATTTGATGTTTCCGATTTTCCTGATAATTTTGTATGTTGTGCACATATGACTGCACAGCACGCAATCGCAGTTCGTTTTCAAATAAAAATTTTTTTCATCACAGGAAAATTCGACAAGTGTCGCCGATTGACGACGACCATTTTACGAAGAGTGCGTTTTCGTAAATTCGCAATCATGCTGGCAGCTACTGAAGCTATATATTACAAATATCTTTCTTTTTGGCGGAAGTAGAATTAAAGAGGAAATAGCTGGTACGATTTCATGGAATTCTGAGCAAATTATGTATTTTTAAAAATTCACGGAAAACGCTGCGCTTTTGAAAATCAGTCAAATTTGGGACGCTATGACTACTTCTGTGAACATCTCAGCTTGTTCATATTTGCAGTATGAATAGGCCTTTATGTGAATAATGAACCTCTGCATTTGTATTTCTCTAATAATTTTCAAAGTAGTCAATTTTCGTGCTCGAAACACCAAAAAGAGAAAAGTGCTCCTCGATTAAAAAATCTATAATAAAAAAAACCCAATCTCAATTTTGTTCAAAGTCCCGCAAAATGTTCTCAAAGGACTGCAGAATGATATTATGAAAAAACATGTTGCATCATTTTTATTAGCACAAAAGCAAAAAATGTCAAACATTGTGTTTCCAGAGCGCTGTGGCTACTGCGTGAAGGACATCTCTAGTAACAAGAAAATACAGTAACACGTCTTTTTTCTTCTCTGAGCTTCGCTAAACAACAGTAATGATCTATTGTCGGAAAGTGGGAACTGTTTTGTAAAGAAAAAAAGATCGTTCCAATTAAATGCATTTGCGTTGCGACTTCACGCCAGTGTTAGACATCCCTCAGTCCACAGAGTAGGCACTTTCAGTTGTAGCCTCCTTTTCTTTCATCTATTTCATTTGAGTATAATTCATATCTTGAGTGCTAAAGAACGCATTCCCTCCATGCGTCTCTTATGATGATGTGGTGCGCCAGAATTGAGAGATTGGTATAACAGCCAAGGTCTCTTCATGAATGGAAATGAATGTCCGGAGAGCGGTCGCCAAGACGTGTGGTTTTGTTGGCCCAAATGTGTACGTTGTCAAACCTTATGTGATCAATGCAGAGTTTAAAAAGAATCGATTACGTGAAGATTGGTGGCAGCAGTTTTGGCCATGGACAAAACACGTTTTATTTGCATTGCATCTGCTTTGTTTTGCATCTCCTTGTATGTCTTGAAGCAGTGCTGGCAGATCTGGTCTCCCTCTTGAATTGAGCGCGCATCCTACTTCATGACCCTCCGCAAAAGAGACTCGATACGATATCTTCTACATAACGAAAATTCCGCTGCAGCGGAATTTTCTTTTTGTGCACCATGAGGCAGTCCGTACAAAATCTCGGTCATGGCTATAACGCCTACCCGTAGCCATTTTCAGAGCGTAGGACAGTGATCGCATCAAGGTGAAGCACAATTTGGATGCTTAACTTCTATCTCAGGTGGTGTTTGGCTGACTGGCACTGCCGTGCTCGTTGCTGTCGTCTGCTCAGGCGGGCGTCTATCGCGCCGCCCTTTGCACCTGTCCGCCTAACGCATGCTACTCCGTTTACACGAGTGCTTGTAGCGCGGGCCACTCGATCCGCCACAGGATCCGCACGGTGCGGATCCAGAGACCGGGCGGGAGAGAGACGAGCGGTGAAAAATGTATCGTGTAACCAACGCAATCGACACCCCAGCATTTTCTCGTGCAGAGCGACAAAGCCTGGCAAACAATGTGTGGCTGCTGTGCTTAGGTTGCACTGCGGTACTCGCCATTCACCACTGTCGCTATTTGCGATTTCTCACATTCTTACAATGCATGATCGACTCAGCTACACAAATTTCGCGTTTAGCTTCGTTGCTTTTATATAGGTAAGCACATTTACTTAAAAAAAATTATCCAGAGGAATGAAAATGTCCGTGCTGCCCGTCGACGAGGAATATAAGTGGTGTCGCAAATGCATTTAATTGGAACGATCGTTTTTTTTTCTTTACAAAACAGTTCCCACTTTCCGACAATAGATCATTACTGTTGTTTAGCGAAGCTCAGAGAAGAAAAAAGACGTGTTACTGTATTTTCTTGTTACTAGAGATGTCCTTCACGCAGTAGCCACCACGCTCTGGAAACACAATGTTTGACATTTTCTGCTTTTGTTCTAATCAAAATGATGCAACATGTTTTTTCATAATATCATTCTGCAGTCCTTTGAGAACATTTTGGGGGACTTTGAACAAAATTGAGATTGGTTTTTTTTTATTATAGATTTTTGAATCGAGGAGCACTTTTCTCTTTTTGGTGTTTCGAGCATGAAAATTTACTACATTGAAAATTATTAGAGAAATACAAATGCAGAGGTTCATTATTCACATAGAGGCCTATTCATGCTGCAAATATGAACAAGCTAAGATGTTCACAGAAGTAGCCATAGCGTCCCAAATTTGACTGATTTTCAAAAACGCAGCATTTTTCGTGAATTTTTAAAAATACATAAATTGCTCAGAATTCCATGAAATCATATGAGCTATTTCCTTTTTACTTCTACTTCCGCCAAAAAGAAAGATATTTGTAATATATAGCTTCAGTAGCTGCCAGCATGATCGCGAATTTACGAAAACGCACTCTTCGTAAACTGGTCGTCGTCAATCGGCGACACTTGTCGAATTTTCCTGTTATGAAAAAAATTTTTACTTGAAAACGAACCGCGATTTCGTGCTGTGCAGTCATATGTGCACAACATACAAAATTATCAGGAAAATCGGAAACATCAAATATACACACTTTTTTGGTCTTTCGTGGAATCGACCTTATGCGACTACAACGCCGCCGCTAAGGTCGCTGCGAAATACGTCAGGCAGCGAGGCGCGATCCCGCCTTCGACAGTGCTTGTTTACTCTACTGCAGCCGCGGCTCCCTACACGTTTCGTTCTCATTTATTTTCTTAACGGCAGATTTCGGAAGTCTGCTAAGCAATGCCGTAGAAAAAGACGAGGAAAAGTGTCCCTGTCCGGCAGCGGACCTCTGTAATTGCGTGCCATCAGGAAGAGGACATGATCACCATCATCATCATCACCACCATCAGTGGACCAGTGGCTAGCAGTGCTGCTACGTAGATGAAGAAATGGTGTTTTCCCAATCACGCGGAAGGCAGGTGAGAAGGCATTTGAAAGATCAGCAAAATTTCGCGTTTGACGTCAACTCTTCGAGACACGCATATACATACTGATGGTATGCGTTTAACGTTGAGGCAGTAACGCGTTTATTAGAAGATTGCAGCAGCTGAAGCGATCAGCGGTCCAAGCCGAGCAAGCGCGAGCACCAACAACAACCGTCTTCGTCTTCTTCTTTCGCTGGCGTTCTTGTCTGCGCCCTACCATGTTACAAATCACTCCCCCGCGGAAAAGGAGCCATCCTGGCGACCTAAGGAACAGGTACAACTGGTGGGTCATAGTGCGGCTTCAGTCGATCGACGTGAACAGTCTCGCGGCCGCGACGACGGCGGTCCGTAGATGATTGAACAGGCTCAATAATATAGTTGACTGGGGATGTTTGACGTAGGACGCGGTAGGGGCCTTCGTACTTAGGCAGTAGCTTTGTGGAAAGGCCAGGAGCAGAGGAGGGAACGCGAAGCCACACCAACGTTCCAGGCGAATATGACGGAGTAGGCAGGTTTACGTCGTGACGGTCCTTCTGGCGCGCTTGGTCTTGGGCGGTTAAAGAACGCGCGAGTTGTCTGCATTCCTCGGCATAATTGGCGACTTCAGATAAAGTCGTGGATTCTGAAGCGTCCGGGCGGTACAGAAGAATGGTATCCATAAACGAGGAAGGTTCACGGCCGTAAAGAAGGAAGAATGGAGAGAATCCTGTCGTAGACTGAGTGGCGCTATTGTAGGCGTACGTAACAAAGGTATGCGGTCCCAGTTGGTGTGGTCAGCGGACACGTACATGGACAGCATGTCGCCCAGTGTGCGGTTAAAGCGCTCAGTCATTCCGTTGGTTTGGGGATGGTACGCGCTGGTTGTCCGATGCACAACGTTGCATTCACGAAGGAGGGCTTGCACGGCTTCAGAAAGGAACGTACGTCCGCGGTCGCTGAGTAGCTCGCGAGGTGCGCCGTGGCGAAGAACGAGTTTTTGAAGAATGAATAAGCCGACTTCACGTGATGTGGCCTCTGGCAGCGCTGCAGTTTCAGCATAGCGTGTCAGGTGATCAATAGCGACAATCACCCAGCGGTTCCCGTCAGGTGTGTAGGGAAGTGGGCCATACAGGTCTATGCCGATGCGATCAAAGGGCCGGGAGGGACAAGGCAACGGCTGTAGTGGTCCAGTGACTGTGTGCGCTGGGCTCTTCCGGCGTTGACACTTGGAGCACGAGCGTACGTACTGTCGGACAAAGCGGTACATTCCACGCCAGTAGTACCGCAGCCGGAGGCGTGCATACGTTTTTATTACGCCGGCGTGGCCGCACTGGGGATCCGCGTGAAAGGAGGCGCAGATATCGGCCCGTAGCTGGCGAGGAATCACCAGCAGCCATTTGCGGCCCTCAGATAGGTAGTTGCGGCGGTACAGGAGCCCGTCGCGTACGGTGAAATGTCGAGCTGTGCGTCGCAGCGAACGAGTGGCGGTAGGTGGTGATGGCCGAGACAGGAACTCCATGATAGAGACTATCCAAGGGTCCTGGCACTGCTCAGATGGCATGTAAGCGTATGTAAGTGACGCAGAATCGTAGCTGGAAACAGACGTAGTTCCGTATTCATGGGGAAGAGGAGAGCGGGAAAGAGCGTCGGCATCTGAATGTCGGCGGCCTGACCTGTAGACGACACGGATGTCGTAGTCTTGGAGACGTAACGCCCAACGAGCTAGACGACCAGATGGGTCTTTGAGTGACGATAACCAGCAGAGGGCGTGGTGATCAGTCACAACATCAAATGGGCGGCCATATACGTAAGGTCGAAATTTCGTGATTGCCCACACGATGGCTAGACATTCCTTTTCTGTGACCGAATAATTCTCTTCAGCTCTGGTGAGAGTGCGGCTGGCGTAAGAAACGACGTACTCGTCGAAGCCAGACTTGCGTTGAGCAAGAATAGCGCCAAGGCCGACTCCACTGGCATCCGTGTGGATTTCGGTAGGGGCATCTGGGTCAAAGTGACGAAGAATCGGTGGTGATGTCAGTAGATGACGTAATTTCGCGAATGCGTCGTCGCAAGCGGAAGACCATGCTGTGACACCTTGGCTGTCAGCAAGTAGGCGTGTTAAAGGAGCCATTATGGAGGCGAAATTACGGACGAATCGCCGAAAATACGAGCATAGGCCTATGAAGCTCCGGAGTTCTTTCAGTGTTGACGGCTTGGGAAACTCGGCGACGGCGCGGAGCTTCGCGGGGTCGGGTAGAACACCGTCCTTGCTGACAACATGCCCCAAGATGGTGAGCTTCCGGGCGGCAAAATGGCACTTTTTCAAATTCAGTTGGGGCCCAGCATGTGTGAGGCATTCTAGGACACTTGCGAGGCGCAGAATATGGGTATCGAAGTCCTTTGAAAAAACGACGACGTCGTCCAGATAGCAAAGGCACGTCTGCCACTTGAGACCTCGAAGTGTGTTGTCCATAAGACGCTCGAAAGTGGCAGGGGCGTTGCAAAGGCCGAACGGCATCACGTTAAACTCGTACAATCCGTCGGGAGTCACGAACGCAGTTTTGGGGCGATCAGCTTCATCCATAGGTACCTGCCAGTAACCCGATCGAAGATCCAGTGATGAAAAGAACTCTGCCCCTTGCAAACAGTCGAGAGCGTCGTCGATTCTGGGGAGCGGATAAACATCTTTGCGCGTGATCTTGTTAAGGCGCCTATAATCAACACAGAATCGGATGCTACCGTCCTTCTTTTTAACGAGCACCACAGGGGAGGCCCAAGGGCTGTGGGACGGCTGTATGACGCCACGATTAAGCATATCGGTCACCTGGTCGTCAATAACTCGGCGTTCAGCGTGAGAGACCCGGTATGGACGCTGGCGCAGGGGTGCATGGGTGCCGGTGTCAATATTATGAACGATTGCAGATGTTCGGCCCAAAGTGGGTTGCTTGTAGTCGAAAGACGTCCGAAAGCGGTCGAGGAGCTTCAAAAGTTGGGTCCGTTGAGCAACAGGAAGTTCCGAATCAATTGATGGAAGGAAGACGTCCAGGGAGGATGCGTCGAACGTGGTAACGGAATTGACACTGTCGACCTGGAGGCTTGTCGTGCGATCGGGCATTTGACTGGCGCAAACAAAATCAATGTCCTCAAGTCGGCCTATACATTCTCCGCGAAATAATGTGGCGGGGACCGAAAGCAGGTTCGTCACATAAATGGTTGCGCAAGAGTCGACGATCGTGAGAAGAGCAAAGGGAAGAATGAAGTTCTTGCGAGAGGCAAAGTCTGCTGATGGCGTGAACATGGCGCTAGAGAAGGGAGCATAGTCGCAGGAGATCGGCACAAGAACAGAAGACAAAGGTGGGATGTCCGTGTCCGCGGCGACGAGGACACGAGAAAAAGAAGACTTGCAAGAATCGACTTCGGCGATCGCTGATAATTCTAGCTCGGCATGGGCACAGTCAACAACGGCATGATGTGTGGAAAGGAAGTCCCAGCCTAATATGACGTCGTGCGAGCACTGCGAAAAGACAACGAATTCGACCACATAGAGAACGTCCTGAATGAGTAGCCGAGCCGTGCACGTCATAGAAGGCTTTACGTGATCCGCGGTTGCCGTGCGCAGGGAGACGCCAGAAAGCGGAATAGTAATTTTTTTTAACTTGCGGCACATTGATTCACTCAATACAGATACAGCAGCTCCAGTATCGACTAATGCTTGCACGGCAACACCATCAACGCACACAGAAATTTCGTTGGCAGGTAGAGAACGAGGCCTTGTAGAGTTCGACAGCGGCGCAGTTCTTGCCTCCGGAACTGCGATGGTCAGTTTTCCGTTTGGGCGGGTGGTGGTCGACGAACCATAGGTGAAAGCGAACGTCGCCGCGGGGAGGGCGATCGACGTGGGTTGAAGGCGCGGTGGTTCGATGAAAAGGTGTCTGAAGTAGCGTGTGGAGGCATTGACTGTGGTGGCTCTGGGCGGACGTAGCTGTAGCTGTCCTCGATGGTACCTGGACGAGGGACGCGCCGGCGACAGAACCGTTCAACATGGCCGGGTAGACAACAGTAGTAGCAGATTGGCCGGTTATCCGATGTGCGCCAAGGGTTATTGGAAGGCGTTGCAGGACGGCGATAAAGAGGAACGTGCGGGCCTGCCGGCGCCCGCGTTGCGTAAAATGCGTTTGTTTGGGGAGCAGTGTCCGCGATGGGCGGCAGCGCATGTGGCTGCCTTCTCGCGACGTCAGAGTAGGTGAGGGGCGCGGATAGAGGCGGTGGCCGGTACGTGGGTGGTAGTGCCTCGGAGACTTGCTCTTCGATGGTTTGTCGCAGCGATGGAGTGAGCCCATGAGTATTGCTTGGGAGAAAGGGCGCAAGAGACAATTGGCGAGCCACTTCCTCTTGGATAAACTGCTGAATCTGCTGTGTCAGGACCGCCGGGTCCGAAGATATTGCGCCAGCGGTCGCTGCTGACGTGCTGGTCATGTCCGAACTAGGACGTCGCGTGGAAATGCGCTGCTTTCGCAACTCATCGTAGCTCTGGCAGTGCTGAATGACGTCTGCGACTGTTTCAGGGTTTTTCGCCACAAGCATGTGGAACGCATCGTCCTCAATGCCCTTCAAGATGTGCTTGACTTTATCGGCTTCGGACATGACAGGGTTGAAGCGGCGGCAGAGGCCTACGACGTCCTCAGTATACGAAGTGAAGCACTCGCCAGCCAGTTGGGCGCGATCACGCAAGCGCTGTTCTGCGCGGAGCTTGCGCACGGTTGGTCGGCCGAATACGTCCGCGAAGGTCGTTTTGAAAGAGGTCCAGTTGGAAATCTCAGCCTCGTGGTTGTTCAACAAGAGTTCCGCTACTCCTCTCCTCTCCGCTGAAAATGACGGGGTCCCACTCTCTTGGAACACCGGGACAGCGGGCAGCTTGGGGTGTGGTAGCATCGTTCGGCATTGTTGAAGGGGAAAGTAGAGTCCGGCTGCGGAGTTCCAGGATGGAGAACAGAACCAGCACCTCCACCACTTGATGGTATGCGTTTAACGTTGAGGCAGTAACGCGTTTATTAGAAGATTGCAGCAGCTGGAGCGATCAGCGGTCCAAGCCGAGCAAGCGCGAGCACCAACAACAACCGTCTTCGTCTTCTTCTTTCGCTGGCGTTCTTGCCTGCGCCCTACCATGTTACAATACATTAATCCTCCAACATTGCTTATGCTACTGCAAATTTTTATGGCCTGTGAGTCACGTATCCAAGATACGCGTATAAAAGTCCACGCAACTTCCTAGCGCACTTCGATGTTTCTTCTTGCAGGTAGCATGTGAAAGAAAAGTGTCATCTGGAGGAGTACGAAAAAGCAACGCTGCATCAAGCCAACGCTCTACGAAACCAGCCGTCATTGTAGAGACAGTCCTTCTTGCGCGAAACATTTGCTCAAGGAAGGAGAACTGATTTCAGCGCAGACTTATGCGAAGCATTAGTCGCTGCTTACATCGCTTGGGCGAAGATCCAAAACAAGGCATTCAGGGATTTTTCGCAGAAGTACTGCAAACAAGATGTACCGCCAGAGTCCACTCTTTGAAAGCACTGCCTGTGACTAATGTACGAGGAGACGTTACAGAAAATCACAACAGAACTCGCTTAATCATACATATAAGTTTCAGTGGACGCGGCAACAGATGCTACCGAACGACTACTTGGACATTTTGTAGTTGGAAAGCTGGATGCAGACCAGAAAGCAAAACCTTTCTTTGTATGCTCGAAACAACTGGCAAAAACGAGCGAGGATACCATCGTCCACTTTGTGTAGTCGTCCTTCGAGGTACTGTACCCCTCCAGAGCCCACGGCGACCGTGTACTGCTGCTCTACACAGAGGCAGCAGCTTCCACGCACAAGGCTGCTGCACTTGTGACGGCTTTTTATCCAGAAATATTGCACGTTACTTGTCTTGCCCATGAGATTCATTGGGGTTGTGAAGAGCTGAGAAAGTTGTTCAGCTCTGTTGACGAAATAATAGCTGCAGGCAGGGCAGTGCTCCTTAAGACGCCTTCGCGCATTAGTGCTTTTAAAGAGCAGTTACCGGATGTGCATTTCCTGCCACGGCCCGCTGTTACCCGTTATGGAACGTGGCTGAAGGCACCGGACTACTACAACAAACACTTAGCTGGTGTTAAGTCTATCATTAACAGCTTTGCAGCAGACGAGAGCATCACCGGGCGAAGGGCCCAGACTGTTGTACACCATAATACCCTTGAATATGACTTGGCATGTTTGTGTGCTTATTTTACTTTCCAAGCAGAAAGTGTACAGAAACTTGAAAATTCGGGTGCCACTCTGACTCGGAGTGTTGAGATAATAATAACAGACCTGTGCTTGTTGGTAAGTATTAATTCTAAAATACGGGGCGTGCAAACACAGACACAAAAAAGAAGTCAAGAGATCACAATCGCCATTTAATATAGCAGCCAAAGAAGCAGGATTGTTCAGATAAATAGGAAAGTAGGGAACAGGGCTCACTAGAAATAAAGCTGAGAATAGCAGAGAGCTGAGCTGTTGGTAAGTATTCATTCGAAAAGACAGGGCGTGCAAACACGGACGCAAGAAAGAAGCCAAGATACCACAAATGCATTTGGGGTGCCTTCACTTCTTTCTTGTGTCCGTGTTTGCACGCCTTGTCTTTTTAGTATGTTGAGCAAATTTCGGAAGCCCAGGAAAGGTCCGCCACCATCCTCAATGACCTGTTGCTGACAGGGTTATCTCGAACTTTAAATCTGTCTTGGGACAAAAATCCAGAATTCTTTTTTGTACCAAAAGAGGTGTACATGGTTCTCAGCGATGAACATTCTAAGATTCCAGATGGAATTAGAGCATCAAACGTTCCGCAGTGCAAGTACGCTCCGCTAACTTCAGTGGGCGTTGAGCGTTCTTTTTCCGCATACAAACCAATACTGACTTGAAGAATGCACCACTTCCAGTCCGAAAACGTTGAGAGGCTACTGGTTTGTCATTGCTTTCGTAAACTTTCTCAAAATACCGAATCACCCTAGCGTTCACGTAAATCCGTTGAAATGGGTACTGTCGTCCGACTTCCCGTCAAAAAAAATATAAGTATCTTTTCTCAGTGCACAATATTTGTTTACTGTGTTCGTTAGAAGTCGAAGGTTTGTCCTGAAATACGCTGCGTGGAAAAATTACGAATTGAGCCTAAATATGCCCAAATGATAGTATTAAACGGCTATATATGCTTAAATGACTATTGTCAGGGCCTATTACAGGCAAATAAAACCGTCCATGTCACTTCTTGTGTTCGTCTCTTTTGCGCCTGATTCCTTTCGTTAAACATGCACCAACTAGCCCAGCAAAAAGTTCAACTTGAACTAAAACCTTGTTTTTTTTCGTGCCTGAAGCTCCAGTCTCTACTCATAATACGTTGGTTTATACGTTTTGTAGTGATTAGTCTAAATTAAATTGTAATTAAAAATGTACTGATCCTCAAGTCATTCATGTTCTGTTTTACAGATTTACGTTCGAATATATACGAGGGCTATTCAAAAAGTAAGGAACGTCTGCTAATATTTAGATATCCACATGTCAGAATGAAAATTTGATTGTGCCATCTGTTAATTCTTCGCGAAGGTACTGAAGTTATTATTCTGACTAAGTA
Source organism: Rhipicephalus sanguineus (assembly GCF_013339695.2). NCBI lineage: Eukaryota > Metazoa > Arthropoda > Arachnida > Ixodida > Ixodidae > Rhipicephalus > Rhipicephalus sanguineus. The sequence goes on along the minus strand of NC_051180.1, from coordinate 120,475,075 downwards.
GTCGTCTGCTTGTCGGGGAATGCAAGCGACAATGTCTGCGAAAATCATTGCTCACGCCTGTTCTGAAGTGCGAGCTGCAATTCGATTTTGCTTTCAAAAGGATCACCAGCTTCTGAGATCTATGCGGAGTTGTGCCTACTTTATTGACATGAAGTGATGATTCAAGGAAAGGTCATAAAATGGTGTCGAGACTTCACAAAGGGCCGCACAAATGTACACGACGAAGAGCGCGGTGGAAGGGCCAGCATGCACACCAATGAAACTGTTAAACAAGTGGACCGGTTATTGCGATTAGATCGACGACTGACAGTAGTCGTCTGTCGGATCAGTTTCCTCTTGTCAGCCGCACTACAGTTTGCACGATTTTAACTGAAAAGCTCAGATATCACACAGTGTGTGCAAGGTGGGTACTAAAGATGCTTACCGACTAACTAAAATAGCAAGGAATTGCCAGTCGGCGAACTTCTATGCAGAGGGACTAAAGAAACTGGCGCAGTGGTACGAAAAGTGCTTAGAATTTAAGAGTGAATATGTAGAAAAGTTGTTTTGTGCTAAACTAAACCACCCAACAAAATCTTTTACTAAGAAATATTTATTTTTGGGGAACAAACGGCCCCTACTTTTTGAATAACACTCGTAATTTCGAACAAACGAAGATTATACTTTTGACGTGGCTGGCGGAAAGAGGCACGTCAAACAGCTCGTAGAACATGGGAACGCCTCAAGCAAAATGATGATATACAACAATAAACCGCAAAGCGAAGGTAAAGGAAGGCATATTTATTGCGAAGGAGGTTCGATTCATCCAAATCTATCTTGCTCTTACTTAGCCTTTATCTGTTGCCACTACTGACATTACCTCCAGAGCCATCATCGAGAGGATGTAACTCGCCACCTATCGTAATCGTGTCGTGCGGGCTTTCGTGCCGTATGTGATTTAGTTATATAAAGGTACCTACCTTGTGTCTTATAGTACCAGGCGTCTCGAAGGATAACAGTGAGCCCGCAATGCTTCCCCCAGGGGCGAATGCGCAGCTATTATTGCTTATATATAGTATAGATGCGCCTCTTGGATCTCGCGCGAATAGCTCTACTCGGCACCTCTGCAAACAGAACAAACAAGCAAAAGAATGCACCCAACCGACATTGCAGTAAACACCCAACCGACATGCCAGAATAACTGCAATTTGCAGTTATCACATGCGAAGCTATCGCTGACATGCAAGCCTATGCGCACAAACATTTACGAGGAGGACGACGGCGCTGCCACTGGTTCGATGTTAGAATCCCCTCCCCAAGAAATGGGTCTATAGGCAATGTGGTGCCTATATTTTTGTAACAATGATTCATTACGGGAGGAGTCAGACCAGGTGTAAATATTTTGTCAAATGTCGCAAGCAGGTGAGGATCGTCTACACTGTCACACAATACGTCGGCTAACGTCTGCAAGCGGCGTTCCATTCCTGTGTTCTCTCAATGTTCTGTACTGGAGGCTGTGCAATTTCTTATTTACTTTTTTTATGACTGCTTACAGCCTTTGCTGGGGCAACACTTCAGAAATCAGCGAGCAAAATCGAACCCTCGCTTGAAATGTTATTGCCAAAGTTTTACATACATTTGGCGACCAGTGTACGAGTTCACCCGCCTCCATTTTATTCTACAATATGGTAATTACACGCAAAACGTCCCAGACATTGCGCTCGACCCTTTTCGACTTTGTTTAAAAAAGAATATGGATAATCATTTTAGTGTACCATTTGCCCCCACAAAGTTATTCTGGAAAAAAGGTTTCTTCTGTAGATTGCAGTGATTTGAATGTAGCCGTTGGGGGTGAAACCTATATTGCCAAAAATACTATCAAAAATACAATTCCACAGAGAGCGCCTTCAATCTCTGCGGGCTGCTAGATGAAGAATGTAGCTTTTTACACCCACCGATTGGCCATAAGAGACAAAAGAAACTACAGGAAAAGGGGGGGGGGGGCGTGACACTATGTGTTGTTCGTTTTCAAAAGGCAGAGGTGGAGGCATTCCGTTGAGTTCTGAGTCTGCTGGGGTTTAGCAAAAACACAAAATGTGGCACTGTGTTGTGAATCGGATTTGAGCAGCAGCTGAACATGAGATTCCGTGGTCACGATGGTTAAAATGCTTAGAAAAAATGATTAATTCTCACAAGTTGTCGTTGTGTACCTACCGTAGCGAATATATTAAAGAGCCCTCTTTGAAACGTACGTACCTCTTAGATCGATTGTGTTAAAGTTGTGAAAAAAATAAGATTTTATATATTTTCTCTTTCTCCAGGTACGCATTTTTTATTGAAGTATGTAAAGTTCCAACGTATCGAAGTTTTGACCTGCCGAATTAAAACGCTGTGCTGCTGCTTTCGGTAATTTCTTTGCTGTGTCCGTGTGACGACCGTGTAATCTAACATTAATCTAGCTTGGCGCTATTTTGCTTACATGAATGAACACCTTCAGAAATAATTGTCTCAGCAGGCTCGACGATATTGCCAATAGCAAACAACTGCGTTTTTGTCTATTCCGCTTAATTTGAACTTGTATCTTCACGAAAAAAAAAAGTTTTGCCGCAAGGTCGAAGGAATAAACGCGATAGCAACAAACTGGAATGCTAAACAAAGCAAGACTAGCAACTATCTCTTTTGGATCCGATCTCGGGTAACTCCACAAAACAATGATTTAAGCGAATACGGCCGCTCCAGGTACCGAAGCGGATTTCGTGCTGTGTTAAGTCTCAACGCGAAGTAAGCGGCAAGACCACATCACGTAAGCGTGTAGTCTACTTATGCCTATCGACATCGGCTATGCTCGGCCTATCGACAGACGACATCGGCTATACTCAGCCACAACTTATCTCGACATCGGAGCGAAGGCTATACGGAAGCGGGGCTTCCGCACATTCGTGTTGTTCCGCAAGTAGTGCGGTAGCTTACGGCTGATATCGGTTTTGCTCGCTCGCATCGTTAACGCGTCTAGAAAGTTATACACACGAAAAATGTGAAAGGGAGAAACATTTAGATTGTTCGGGGTTCATTTAATGTCATATTACGAGCATAATTTTCTTATAAACTTAAATAGCGCTTTTGCGGCCGCACACTGAACTAACTGAACCACTACGTCATGGACGCCATGCTTACCTTGGAATACGGGCGTGCTGAAAAGGCGGTGCTGTCTAAGAAATGGGAAGAAAAAATTCGGCAGATCCCACGTACCGTGGGAGTCGAGGTTATGCGAAGCATGCGGCGGGAAAGTGACTGTGGCGTAATTTTTTTACTGAGCGAAACGTTACAGAATGACGCGAAAGATTTGTATACGTTTGCGACGCACACGCATATGTTCAAAAGTCGCGTATGTGTTATATAACCAGTTGTTTATAATTGGGTAACACTGCCAACGGCAATGTGGGTATTACCAACACCAGAAGCGGTAAGCAGATATGTAGTCCTTATACTTGTCCCTCATGATGGAGAATGCACGCACGCTTCACGAACCCGTGTGCATGTGTGAAAGGGGTTCTTGACAGTTCTTGAACAAGGCCATCATTGCCGTGGTCAGTGAGCACCAGCAGCTGGTCATGACTTGTTGTCGGATACCGTCGTGATCGCGGTGACGATAGATCCACGTGTAGTGAAGTATGAGGTATAGTGCAGCTGTTGCAAATCCTGGATGCCTCGGTCATTTCGTCGACAAATTGTCAGTCGATAGAGCCGACGACATGTCGGAACCTGAAGTCATCCTTCGCGTTGTTGAGTTATAGACAGTCGAGGCTTGCTAGCCTGGATACTGCTACATAGACCAACATCAGTGGCTGGCGCTTGTCGTATTCGTAGACTGCCTGGGCGTATGCGGTCTACATAGCTTAGTCTACAAAGCGGCTGTCACTTAATCTGGCATCATCATCGGTCAGCATGAGGCCATCGCCCAGCGTTGTAAGAAATGAAAATGACACTGCGTCGTTCTGGCGGACTAAGTGTACTTTACGGTGCGATGAGGGGAATATCATACGTAACGTTCGTTATTGCATTTATCCGGGGTCGAGCAATGCTTCAATATAGCTTGCTGAATATAGGAACACAAATGCAATGTTTGTTAGACTGCTATAAAAGCGGAGACAACACTGGAACCACATACGTATAATCGGATATGACGCCTGTATCGTAGGAGTACATATGCAGTGTATTGCTTTCTTGCAAAATTAGACAGCCACCACCACAACCACAATTGACCTTGCACCGCCATTACGCCAGCATAGGCTGTTTTTCCAAACCAGTTCATATACCTGGCGTGGCTCTGTGGTATAATACCTGATTGCCACGCAGAATGTTTGGGTTCGGTTTCTGCTGGGATCCCAATTTTCATTCTTTCCATTAGTCGGGTCAACGCTGCCGATATCGGTTTTTCTTAACGCCCTCGCATTTACGTTCCCAATGTCTGTCCTCGCCGTTCCTGGGTATATATAAACTGTCACTCACCTGTGGCGCACACCCGTACACCGCGGCCCGTGGTAAACGGGTAGGTGCCACAGGTGTCTAGAGGACAGGGTTTGACGACGTACGCGACAGGAATTTCACATTATTCCTGTCATGACCAGATAGTCATATTGGTCAATCCTGTTACCCTTCCATGCCAATTTTGCTCTACACCAAGGTAGGAGGCGATCATGAGAGCACCCAGACGTAGATAGATAGATAGATAGATAGATAGATAGATAGATAGATATTAGATAGATAGATAGATAGATAGATAGATAGATAGATAGATAGATAGATAGATAGATTATAGATAGATAGATAGAAACGCTCAAAGTGCGAAAGGTTCGCTAAAAAAGTGAAAAATTCCTCGCATTTAAAAGAAAGCATTCCTGTAAAATGAACATTAACTGTCTACTACTTCCGGAAACTGTTTGAGGCTCATAATAAATAAAGCAGCATTCATTTCAGCAAGGCGAATGAGAACATTGTCATTAAACTTAAGTACTATTTCTTCGCGCTGTAGTAGACATGCGCTTCGTTTCTGTAGCTTCCACAGTGCTGTCAAGAAAAGTTGTCGCTGGGTATAATTTGGGCTAAGTCGCGGCTGTTGTCGGCTACTATTAGCTAATCAAGGGCAATGACTCCTACATACTGTTGGCTAAACACTGGCAAATTTCGGATAGCCTGCTTATGTTTCGGTTCAGTAATGACATTAAAACAAAGCTGTTCTAACAATTGCCGGGCAGCAAGCTTCCGCGAAATATTCTTTTCCTGATGCATCAGCACTTTAAGAAAGAATGACATAACAGATTTCGAGATATCACTGTTCAATATGGGTAGTTTTTTGTAGAAATATTTCTATGCTGTCTTCCCCGAGTGCTTATTTTCTGGTCATTAAGATATAAGCGCTTGGTTATAAGATCAGCAATGACTCTAGGGCTTATTTTCTGATCATCAAGTAAGAATTTTTTTGATGAGCAATAGCGCCTTGGCCAGCAGTATAGCGTCTCCTCCCGTATATCTTATAAAGAAATGTTTTGCTTGTGTAGTAGCAGAAGCGCACGTTGATAATAGCACTGAGTGGGCTATCTTTATGAACAAAATTATTCATTCAAAATATGCTGCGATGCTAAGCCTCGGCACTGCGCAATAGCAACAAAAAAACCGAGCGTAAAATTTTGCGGCACATGTGAGGCAAATGCGATAACATCAATTGAAGAGACGGTGCACTTGCGGTATCAAACATCTCTAGACATTAAAAGTGATAAGAAGCGGCGTCAGTCGTTATGCAGATCTTGTACCTCGACGGTGTACGCACAACAAGAAACCGACGGCAAGCTGTCGGTGCTGTGAAAATGCGCCAAGCTTTTAAACGCCCTTGCACGCGGAAAACGGTCAGCGCACCCAAAAACGCAACAAGGGTCCGAACGCGCTCGCCTGCATTCGACAAATTTAAGGCATGCGCTTATGACACAGTAATTAGAGACCGTTAGCGTACTTTCTATTTTCAATCCGAAAGTTCAAATTTCCTAGTAATGATATCTATTTATTTATTTATAATATTTATTTACAAACGCTATCCCCCTGTACTCCCATTTTCCTCGTTTTCTGCCCTTTCAAACCAACTCCCTCTCGCAGTAGCGCACACACAGCCTCCTTCGTGTTGACGCAGCGAACATCTTTTTGGAGATTACTTACTATATTTGGAGATAAATTACTATATCATTTGAAACGGCTTAAAAGGCTGTGACAAACATACAACAATCGTTTAGTATGGTGTCACATGAAGAAAGTGTTATGAAACTCACCGTATGAAAGCCCAGGGCATCGTGGTAGATAACCGGAAGTGCGCGTAGATGGTTCCCGCTGAGTGCGGTGATAGAGAGGCTACTGAAAATGTCGAGGCGCAAGCTCATTGCAAGAGTGTAGTTGACTTTCGGATTGGGAATCCGTAATATTGCATTCAGAGCATCCAACTGAACGAAGAAAAAAGAAAAACATTATGCAGATATACTGAAGAGCACTCGCACCACACAAACCTTTCCCAAAACCAGTGCCCATATATATGCAAGGCAAAACCGGCGCCTCAACATTTTACGCCATCGGTTCTGATTCATTCAGCCCAATAAAATACATACATTTAGTGACTCTATTAACCCAAAATGGAGGAAACAGTGTTGCCTCGCATTTTTATCCTGACTTTAGGTTGTCTCAGTTAAAGAACACAGATCAAATAGTCAGTTTCGCACAAACATGATCACAAACAAGGCCACAATGTTACTTGCAACTGCTTCGGGAAAAAACAGTACATAAATGCCATGTATTGGAAGGAGCATCCTTAACGCATTTTGTTCGGCAGGTGTCACGACGAAAATAAGCCCGTTCGGTGATTTGTAGGCGCATTGGCGAGGCCATGAAACTACGTTTTTTGCGCGACGCTGTGCATCTAAAAAAGCCGGGATAGTGCAGCCATCGCCGCTAAAAATACACACGAACTTTCAAACAGCTACAAAAATGCACAACTATGTCCATCTAGCGCAAAACATATCAAGCCAACGTCTCCTTTTATGGCCTCCGAGATGGCGGGCACGCGGCGTCCCCGCCATCTCGGAGGCCATGCTCCTTTCTAGAGGAGGCGTTGATCAAGCAAACAGCAAACATTAGATAATGTGCTGCCATCTCTGAGGCATTGTGAGAAATATGTCTCGACTCTAGCACAGGGAAATGCCTTAGATAGAAAACCTGTACCAGTGCCTGTACCATCACTATAGATACATAGCGCGTGCGCGTGTGTGTATGTGTGCGTGTGTGCGTAACAACACACATTAATAAGTATGCACTTAGTGGTTGAAGTGCGCACTGGAGGCCGCATTTAGATATCGCGTTCAACTCTTAAAGGCGAATCTTATTGGTCCCCCAATTTTTTTCGCGCCAGTATAATATTCGATCTCTCATTAACGGTAATAAGCGGCTCCACAGCTCGTAGTCTCGCTCTACACACGCGGCATCTACTCATGAAAAGTCGATTTGTTGTTCACACATTAAGTCCTTATTATTCCTAATTATTTCTCCTTGTTTCTAACATAGTTTTCACAGCATATTTTGAGAAGATGTCTTTATGATCTTTCTCACATCTGTGGAAAAGGAGAATGCGAGTAAAACAGGCAATCTAACTTGGGAAAATTGCAAGGCCCTTTAAAATTTATTGTATATAAAATACGTGTTTTCCTGGACCTTTAAATGGCGTTTTTGACAACTGTGAGCTTTCAGATTTGCTGTTACGTTGTCGTTCAAGTGATGTGAAGGAAATACCAAGAGCGTCGAAATGACTCACCATCGTAGTCTCGTTGACCTGAGGCAGGCAGTCCCTGTTCCATGCTGATGATGGCATCACTTGCCGCGTCTCTTCATCAGTAACGGTCAGGATGATTACAATGCTGAGCCAACTGACACTGCAGTAAAAAAGTACAGACGAATATAAGCCTAATATGTAGCATTTTGAGGGCGGGGATGATAATATTACTGAATTCTGAAGAAAGTAAGTGTAGTTTTTACAGAGCGCGCTATGTGAAAAAATTACCCGTGAGTAAATTAATCGTGAAGAAGTGACACTCATGCGTGGTAGTGTCTTTGAAATTTTGATTAAACAAATCTGAACCTAAATTAATTCAGCAAGTACCTTCCAAACAAAGGATTCGATACCTCACGCATTGTGTGGGGCACTACAAGATAACACGGCTCAATGCATAAAGAAATGCCCAGTAGTATTCTTCAATAAAAGTGTCCTTAAGAATGCTTAAGGATCTCTTAAGGATTCATGTCTCTTAATAGTCCCTTGATGATTACAGCTCTAGCAGCATACAGAGAGCCAATGTACACTTCTATTCAGTATCTATATCCTCCAGTTATCTCCCTTTGTGACACGTCATTTTCATGGCACACGCCGAGTGCTAAATTCTGTCGCCAAAATAATGTAAGGAAGACCTCGAATAACTTAGAAATAGACCTTAATTGAAGCGGCGTGTGAGAAGCTGGCTAGGACCGTTGTACACTACGCCGCACTGATCTGCATTGAGCGTGACCGCACGCGCGGATCGTGCCCCAGTGTACGAACGGTGTATAGTGCAACGTTGAATGATAATCATGCTTCTGTAGCACATAAAAGCGTAGTGGTTGGTTTTCGGGGTGATCAATTTCTGCTCATTTCTTTTAGCAAAAAATTGGTTTTTCCCATGATCACAGTTTCTCAAAATTTACTAAAGTTGATGTGCCTTTTCTAGAGAACTATGCGACTGATGAAGGAGAAAGTTTGACAGATTAAACTTAAATATCTTCCAGATAGTCCGGACCTAAAACTTCCAAAAACTGAGTCATTATTAAGAAAAACAAAATATTAGTTGAAAAGTGGCTCTATGGTACGTGACAAGTGCGTTAGTTGTACGAACTATAGAACAATGTACGAACATTCAGAAAGATATTACCGCCACTATTTTGCGGAATTAGTGCGAGAATTCTCACTGTCGTACAGTTCCTTGTTTTTAGTAAAATGCATAAATAACAATACATCGCACCCTAAAATTTCTTTCTAAAATAGAAAAAAAGTAAGCAAGGCTGTTGTAAAAAGTAGCACCAAATGGAGGTCAAAAGCTTGTTTAATAAATACATAAAATGGCACAATAAAATGTGGAACAGCTGTTCAGATATAAAATTGAAACCATGATGACCCATTTGAACTACAATACCCCCTTGTATGTCACGCTTCTGATATTTTTGCTTAAAAACAAGTACGTCATCTAATTAATTACGCATATACGACGGCGTTAATGGCATGCATGTCACCACATATGCTTCAGGAAATAACGTGCTGCAGGTGCATATGTCTTTTTTTGTGTGTGTTTCCGTATATTTTATGCATCTGTTTATAATTCAGTTAATAGTATGAACACGATGATATTGGGCTATTCGCACCTTGCACAGCATGACTAGGCATGTATGTCATACATTTATTTATGTATATTATGATAGCGGAGTTCAATGAATGACCCCCGCGGGATCTTTCATTTTACGTCATTGAAATTACTGATATATATGACATTTATGTGGCGCAGACAAGCATTTATTCTTTGTATACCTGCATGCTATGTGATTGCCATTAACCCCTTAAGACGCCACCTATGAAGAATTGACGTAAATGCGTAAAACTTAGATTTTTTTTAAGGCACTCGATATTGTACTGCAACGAAATTAGCCACAATACCTTGATTTATGTGTTTTATGTAACTAACATTTATGAAATTGTAATTATTTATCTAATTAAGAGATATTCATTCCTGTTTTATTTTGCATAAATTGAATTAAATACCAGGCTAGAAATACTCCGCAAGCTCGTTTTTGGCTATATTTATTTTGAGCAAAGAAAAATCATGCCTCTGATGTGGTTTGCAGAAATCGGCACGGTAGACTACTCGCCAAACATGGTAGTTCCTTCAGTAAAGTGGTCGTATGCAACAGCAGACTAAGAAAATGAAGTTTAATGAGCACACATTTATTATGAGAGAGGTTTAATTGATCCAAACCTCATTGTAACTTCATCTTTCTTAGCCACTAGTCAACGCAACTAGCGCAAACATGTATACGCAAACACGTACACAATGCCTGAAAGGGTTATTCGACAAGAAGTCAACTAATGCAACGACACCCATGTAATATTGCCGCATAGGAGTACAGGTAGGTCGAAATGTAGAAAAATGAGTTTTAATCGCATGTTGTCGTTTTGTAATAGCGTAACGGCAGCGTAAAAAAAGGCTACGCACTAAAATCGGCTGCACACTGATGACCAAATTTCGAAAAGCGCGCCTCTGAGCAGCCGCACAAACCAGCCTAAATATCACACCGCTGTGTTCCACGCACCGTTGCGTTCAAAAACGGCGGGGAGGGATCAGAAGATCGTTCACTCACTACCGCCTTACGTTGTATGTTGTTTCGCTGTTTGCTCCAACACACTTCGAAAAACGGGAAGCACTTGAAGCGACTTCCTTTTTCGTGAAGAAAAAAAAAGCAACCGCTGCGTGAAAAAAGTTTACCTGGTAGCGAAGGGACAAAATTTCTGTTTTGGGAATGTGCTCCAGCGATCTTAAACTTATTTAGTAATACTTTAGGACACAAACGCAATGGAATGTAACGAAGAATGTGTAACAGTGTTTTGAGGACGTGCAGCTGGTATGAGCGCGCGCTGCTCCAACTAAAAGAAAGCCAAATGGCTGCTTCTGAGCTATATCAGACACACAGTACATCTTGTGACTACATTACATTCTGTTTGATCACTCTAATTTCACAGTTAAGCAAGATTTATTAAGATAACCAGTTCTATTATACTGTCACGTGGTCGTGACGTCGACGAAGACAGCAGTCGGCGTTTGTAGGATGAAACTGTTTATTTGGCCGAACTTGTGGCCGGAAAATGAGAACTAGAACTACAGCAATGCACGCTGTACAATGATAGCGGCGAACAGGGCGTCGTCCGTCGATCAACTGACAAGCGATCAAGCGCGTCGGCTTTTATACAGGCGCTATCGAACTTTCCAGCAATATCGCTGGTGGCGGCGTTATCTCTAGACAAAACTGGAACATTCGCGTGCGGGGCGCAATCTTAACAAACCGATCTACTACAATCGCGACGCTTCTAGAACACTACTTCGCGGACAGCGTCGAGCGTTGATAACCGTCCCTGCCGGTCAAACCCGAATACATCAAAACAAGACAAGAAGTGGGCGTGGCATTGCCCCCCTCTGAAAAAGCATCGTCCCGATGCTTATGAAAGAACATAGAAGAGAAAAAAAACAAACAAAACAAGTGCATACACAAATAAATTACAATAACGAAGGAAAAAAATAGAGTCCCCAGGCTCGCTAACGCGCAAAAAACGGCTTAAGGCGCACGACATGGACGACTTCAGGTCGCGCACGACGCCGCTGAGAGTTCGTAATGCCGTCAGGGGCAACCTCATAGTCGAGTGCGCCGAGGCGTCGAAGTACCCTGTACGGTCCGAAGTATCGTCGAAGAAGCTTCTTACTAAGTCCTCGTCGGCGTATTGGCGTCCATACCCATACACGATCACCGGGTTGGTATTCCATGTGGCGTCGTCGAAGGTTGTAGCGGCGGCTGTCAGTCGTCTGCTGGTTCTTTATCCGTAGGCGGCCGAGCTGTCGTGCTTCTTCGGCGCGCTGTAGGTAGGTGGTCACGTCGATGTTTTCCTCGTCGGTAACGTTTGGTAGCATGGCGTGGAGCGTCGTTGCCGGGCTCCGTCCGTAGACCAACTTGTATGGCGTCATCTGCGTCGTTTCCTGTACGGCCGTGTTGTACGCGAAGGTCACGTACGGAAGGATGGCGTCCCACGTCTTGTGTTCGACGTCGACGTACATGGCCAGCATGTCGGCGATGGTCTTATTTAGACGCTCGGTGAGGCCGTTGGTCTGTGGGTGGTACGCGGTGGTGCGGCGGTGGCTTGTGTGGCTGTATTCCAAGATCGCCTGAGTCAGGGTCAGCTGTGAACGCCGTACCTCTGTCGGTGATGAGAACCTCTGGGGCGCCGTGTCGAAGGACGATGTTCTCAACGAAGAACTTGGCTACCTCAGCGGCACTGCCTTTGGGCAGGGCTTTTGTTTCGGCGTAGCGGGTGAGGTAGTCGGTAGCCACGACGATCCATTTATTTCCGCAAGTCGACGTTGGGAACGGCCCCAGGAGGTCCATCCCGATCTGCTGGAATGGTCGCCGAGGAGGCTCGATCGGCTGAAGGAAGCCTGCTGGTCTTGTGGGTGGTGTCTTCCGTCGCTGACAGTCTCGGCACGTCCTTACGTAGCGAGTGACGTCGGCGGCAAGGCGCGGCCAGTAGTACTTTTCTTGTACTCGTGCGAGCGTTCGGGAAAGTCCGAGGTGTCCAGCCGTTGGGTCGTCGTGCAGGGCATGCAAAATTTCTGGTCGCAGTCCCAAAGGTACAACGATAAGGTAGCTGGCTCGGGCCGGAGTGAAGTTCTTCTTTACGAGGACGTTGTTTTTCAAGGAAAATGATGCCAATCCTCGCCTGAATACTTTTGGGACAACGACGGTCCTGCCCTCCAGGTATTCCACTAGATCCTTCAGTTCCGGGACGGCTCGCTGTCGTTCGGCGAAGTCTTCGGTACTTATGGCTCCCAAGAAGCTGCCATCATCCTGGTCGTCGGGCGTTCGTGGGTCGACGGGGGCACGAGACAAGCAGTCGGCGTCGGAGCGTTTCCTTCCGGACTTGTAGACGACAGTAATGTCAAATTCTTGAAGTCTTAGGCTCCACCGTGCGAGGCGACCTGAAGGGTCCTTCAAGTTAGTTAGCCAACACAAGGCGTGATGGTCGCTCACAACTTTGAAGGGCCTGCCGTAGAGGCAGGGGCGAAACTTTGACGTAGCCCAGATGATGGCGAGGCACTCCTTTTCTGTTGTGGAATAGTTGACCTCTGCTTTAGACAGCGACCGGCTAGCATAACTGATAACCCTTTCCAGTCCGCCCGCCCGCTGCACAAGGACGGCGCCGAGTCCTATGCTGCTTGCATCGGTGTGAATCTCCGTATCGGCGTATTCGTCGAAATGCGCAAGTATCGGAGGTGTCTGCAGGCGTCGTTTCAGTTCATGAAATGCTTCGACTTGCGCTGCGGGTCTGGGAGCACTCCAGTCTTGCTGATCACGTGACCCAAAAACAAGAGCTCCTCGTTCGCGAAGCGGCACTTTTCTGGCTTCAGGGTGAGCCCGGAGTTCTTGATTGCTTGAAGTACGGATTGAAGTCGCTGGAGGTGTTCGTCGAAGTTCGAGGAATACACAACGACGTCGTCCAAGTAAACAAGGCAAGTCTGCCCCTTCAAGCCAGCTAACACAGTATCCATGACTCGTTGGAAAGTCGCAGGCGCCGAGCAAAGACCGAAAGGCATGACCTTGAACTCGAACAGGCCGTCCGGTGTTATAAAGGCGGTCTTTTCTCGGTCTCTCTCGTCGACTTCAATTTGCCAGTAGCCGGTCTTGAGGTCCATCGACGAAAAGTAATTCGCGTTGTGGAGTCGATCCAGGGTGTCGTCTATCCGTGGGAGAGGGTACACGTCCTTCTTTGTGATTTTGTTCAGGCGACGATAATCGACGCAGAAGCGTAGGGTCCCATCCTTCTTCTTCACTAACACCACGGGAGACGCCCACGGGCTGTTGGACCGCTGGATGATGTCGTCGCGTAGCATTTCATCGACTTGTTTCTTAACGGCCTCCCGTTCTCGCGTCGAAACCCGGTAGGGACTCTGACGGAGTGGTCGAGCATTTTCTTCTATTATGATGCGGTGCTTAGCAAGGGGCGTTTGTCGGACCCGCGATGACGACGAGAAACAGTCCCTGTATTCCTGCAGAAGGCGTCGGAGCTGTTGCTGTTGGCGAGCGGAAAGACTTGGGTTTACGTCGAAGGGTGGCTCAGGGATCGTCGTCGTAGCTTCGTCAGAATCTGAAAAGGCAAACGCATCGCTGACGGCCAATATTTCTTCGATGTATGCAATCGTCGTGCCCCTGCTCAGGTGTCTGTATTCCTGGCTGAAGTTCGTTAGCATCACGCTTCCTTTTCCTTCATGCAACCGAGCAATGCCCCTTGCGACGCAAATGTCACGGTCTAGCAGCAAACGCTGATCGCTCTCGATGACACCTTCGATGTCTTCAGCTTTTTCGGTGCCGACGGAAATAATGACGCTGGAACGCGGCGGAATGGTCACCTGCTCTTCTATCACATTCAATGCATGGTTCCCTGGCGTCGCGCGGGGCGGGAGCGCTTTATCTGAGGTTAGTGTTATCGACTCGGACCTCAGGTCGATGACGGCGCCGTGGTCACTTAGGAAGTCCATTCCAAGTATTGCATCCCTGGAGCAGTTTTGTAGGATTACAAAGCTCGCAGGATAAGTCCGGTTATTGATGGTGACTCTCGCCGTGCAGACACCAATCGGCGTTACCAGATGGCCTCCAGCGGTGCGGATTTCGGGGCCTTCCCAAGCGGTCTTAACTTTCTTCAACTTCGTGGCGAAGGGCCCACTGATGACGCAATAGTCGGCTCCAGTATCGACGAGAGCGGTGACGTTGTGGCCGTCGATGAGAACGTCGAGGTCGCTAGTTCGTCGTCTTGCGTTGCGGTTGGGTCTCGGCGTCGGGTCACGGCTGCGTCGGTTTGTTCCGCTGCTTCCATGATGCGTCGTCGGGTCTTCTTTGGTCCGCAAGATCTCGTCGTCAGGGGTCTGTCTGGTTCGCGTCGTGTTTTGAAGGTTTCGTCGCGACGTCGTCGTCGTCGGCGGAGGATCTTCGGTAGTTCGTCGTACAGCAACCGCACCTCCATCGGTTGCTGTCCTTAGTTTTCCGGATACGGGCTAGGCGACCGGCCCCGGTTTGGGCCAGTGTACGGCCGGCGGTGCGGTGACATGTAGCGGCCGGGCGACGGCGAGCGTGAAGGACGTCGTTCTAGCCACTGCGTTCCGGTTAGGTAGTCGTCGATGTCGCGAGGCCGTTCGCCTGGCTGCGGTCGCGGCGCGTTGATGGCGAATCCTCGTAGTCCCATCTGTCGGTACTGGCAGCGGCGGTACGTGTGGCCGGCCTCCCCGCAATGGTAGCAGAGCGGGCGGTTGTCAGGGGCGCGCCAGACATCGGTCTTCCTCGAGGTGTAGCGCTGGCCGACAGGTGGGCGGTAGGGCGTCGGTGGCGGCGGCGGCGTATGGCCGACAGGTGGACGGTAGGGCATCGGTGGCGGCGGCGGCGTCTGGCGACGGTACTGCGGCGGTGTATCGTCTTGGCGTGGGCGTGGTGGAGGAGCATGACGGCGGGCTGCAGCAGCATAGCTCATAGCTTGCGGCTGCGGCTCTACTAGCTGAGGCGCACCGAGTGAATGCTGGATCTCCTGGCGCACGAGGTCGGCGATGGAATCTACTTGAGGTTGCGACGAAGGTAGAAGTTTTCGCAGCTCCTCTTGCACGATTGCTCGAATCGTCTCACGCAGGTCGGCGGATCCTAGCGCTTGAACGTCGGCGTAGCTTGTGGTCGAGAGGCTGCGGTTGTATTGCCGTGTTCGCATCTCAAGCGTTTTTTCGATTGTTGTTGCTTCGGAGACAAATTCTTGGACGGTATTCGGCGGATTCCTCATAAGGCCAGCGAAGAGCTGTTCCTTTACTCCTCGCATGAGGAAACGAACCTTCTTTTCTTCAGGCATGTTCGGGTCAGCGTGGCGGAACAGCCGGGTCATTTCTTCCGCGAAGATGCTCACGTTTTCGTTCGGGAGCTGAACTCGTGTCTCCAGCAAGGATGCGGCCCTTTCCTTTCGAACGACGCTCGTGAACGTCTCCAAAAAAGCACTACGAAAGAGATCCCAGGTTCGAAGCGTGGACTCCCGGTTCTCGAGTCATGTCCTTGCTGCTTCTTCCAGGTAGAAGTACACGTGGCGCAGCTTGTCGTCGGCGTTCCAGTTGTTAAATGTTGCGACCCTTTCGAACGTCTCCAGCCAGGTTTCGGGGTCTTCACATGGCGAACCACGAAATGTCGGCGGCTCCCTGGGCGGCTGCATCACTATCGCGGCAGGGTTCGCTGCGGCCGTCATCGTGCCTGTTGTTCTTGTCGCCGTGGCTTTTGGCTTATGCGGTAGGAGTCCGTATTGGGGGGGTAGTCCTTTCTGCCGGCGGCTGGTTCGGGGATCCGGGTTGTCCTTAGAGTCGTCTTCTTCGCGGCTTGGGCTTCGGTCAGCGCTCCGCGGTGGCGTCCGGATCATGAAGCAGCACCTCCACCAGATGTCACGTGGTCGTGACGTCGACGAAGGCAGCAGTCGGCGTTTGTAGGATGAAACTGTTTATTTGGCCGAACTTGTGGCCGGAAAATGAGAACTAGAACTACAGCAATGCACGCTGTACAATGATAGCGGCGAACAGGGCGTCGTCCGTCGATCAACTGACAAGCGATCAAGCGCGTCGGCTTTTATACAGGCGCTATCGAACTTTCCAGCAATATCGCTGGTGGCGGCGTTATCTCTAGACAAAACTGGAACATTCGCGTGCAGGGCGCAATCTTAACAAACCGATCTACTACAATCGCGACGCATCTAGAACACTACTTCGCGGACAGCGTCGAGCGTTGATAACCGTCCCTGCCGGTCAAACCCGAATACATCAAAACAAGACAAGAAGTGGGCGTGGCAATACACTTCCCAAGAAATCGCTGTATAAGACAGCCAACACGGTTCCACCTGGTGAGTATTTTGAAAAGTGGTTCGAGAAAGGCCTAGTAACCAAGTGCGTAATAATATTTTTAGGAGAAGGCGAAGAAGCAGAGATCAGGTGGTTTCCTGCCCATATGGGGCAAGTGGACGGAACCCGAATGAACCTCAACGAGGTCGCCAACGACCGGGCACGAGGACTGACATGCCGTGCCGGTCAAACTCGAGGTGACGTCCATGACCATTCGGGGGACATAAAAGATTCACTGCTGTCGTACAACGAAATTACAAAGCACAACTACATGGAGCGTAGGCATTTTCCGTTGCCACACCTAAAATTAAATAGACCATGGACGGTCAGTCTGCGGTTACTGCAGACGGGCACCTACCCGACACAGTACAACATGAGTAAAATCTATCCGGAGCTGGAATTAAGAACAGTGTGCGATGGATGTCATGGCGTCATGGAAATAAGACACGTGATGGCGGGATGCCCCGCCTCCCCCGCCTATCCCGGCCGAGAATGGGAGTAGTGGATGCGGCTCGTCAAGAGCGACGAACTCAAAGACCAATTAAGGGTTGTCCAGAAGACCCACGACGAAGGCACCCGTCTGGGACCGGTGGTGCAGACGTAGATGCGGCCCGCCTCTGCCTAAAAAACCGAGCTTCAGGACTGTTTTCAATAAAGTTATTCAATCAATCAATTGCCATCGTAAGTACGTAGTATATTGGTGGAATTAAACTGGATATTACGGATCATTTCTTTTGGCATGTAACTCAATTTTCTGGAGCGCTTCAAATTTTTCACTACTGCTGGAGTATGCCTTCATCATTACCCCATTTTTATAAGCTTGAATAATGCAGGCTGCTGCTTTAAAAATATAGAAATCCTGTCACCCTTTCAGCAAATAATACAGTAAGACCAAACTAAATGGATACAGAAAATTTAGTGCTGTCTTTCATATGTGTAAATGTTGTCTGTGTATTTTCACGGCAATATTTTGATGCCAGTTAGATGCATATAATCATCAAAGGGCACGCAGCAATAAGATGTGTAGTTTATTACTCTACACATACACTCAGTAGTCGACGAACATTATAAGGCCTATATTACATACCTGTTCAGCAGTGAGAGGTAGTCCACATATTTCGACTGTATGACAACATAGTTAGGTTTCAAGGCGAAAAAATTTCTGGTCATATCCTGGTTCACACCAATCCTCACAAGCACTTGGTAAAAGCTCTGTAACCAAGAGAAAACAAGACCGTATTCTCGTACAATTTTCTGTAAGCACAACCTAACTTTTCGAAGCTGCTTTTGTAAAGCGGCTGCTACAAGAATGGAAATTTCCTGCAATAAACGATATTGAAAAGCATTGTGCATATAACTATCACGCGTTTAAGACACGGCTCAGGTAAAACTTTCTACTTGGCATTTAAAATAATTTAAAATAAAAGCACACTTAACGTGCAATATTTTAGAATTCTCCAATTCTCTCCCAGCTATGCCGACACGGGACAGCAGCGCGATGATTATTGCCACCTCAGTTTGGCTTGGTGTATCATGAAATGTCTCTCGTTACAAGTTAATCACTCTTTAGGTAGCATTTGTGCTAAACAGAAGTATATCTTTTGAGCTATGTTATAGCAGAGGCAAGCCTAACGCGATTGCTGGAGGAGGGCTTCACGATACTGGTTGATTCCCCACATCGGCGACACCCCATTGGTCCTGGTAACGAAACATCTCTTATGGAAGCTTTTACAGCTTGAGCCACTAACATTACACGTATTGACATCCACGCAACCTTGCGATGTTATCTTTTGTGTATGGTTCAAATCTTCATGTATGGCTCATTCTTTGTCAATGTGTCAAATACAATAATAGGTGCGTGTGGCGGTTACAGCGGTAAATGCCTTTTCCCACTTCTGCGGCACTGCACAGGTTTGGTTACAGACACGCGAAATAGTGGTTAATAGATTGATTTCACTTGTTAATAGCTTGATTCCTCTTGAAGCTCGGAGACGTATTCGGCAACCGTCTCGGTAGATGGCTTGGAAGTTTCTCGTTAATGAACGCGACAAAAAGGTTTTCACACGTTGTTTGAAGCCAGCACACCTTAGCCCTGGTAAATGCCATTCAGCCAGCACAACTCGCGCAACGGTTATGCTTTTTTCATTATGTGGTTTGTGTGCGTGGGAGGCCTGTGTTGTGTAGGATGAGCAGAATCCACCTTTCATAAATATTCGGCTTCAACGGTCACCTACATACAGCCTACCTTGGGCGCCGCGATACTTTTTGAGATTTCACGAGCAAACACCATCATATGATTAGGAGAAATGCTATACAGTATGACAACAAATTAATCGCGAATATCTGCGCTTCAACGTGGACACAAATGTAAGTACTTCGATTCCCGGTGACCCCCTTTCGCCCCTTTTTCAAAGAAATATCAGCAAACCATGCCATTTGAAAGATGGCATTTCCCCTACTTCATATGTCCGTCATTCCCGAAGGGGATTAGGCGTCGGAATTCAATAAACATATTGATGCCGAGTGCCAGAATGACTAAAATCAGGACGCCGATCTCAAAGCTCATCGTTGTCACCGAGGAGAGTACCTTCTCGCTGTGAGCAACATGGCCTTCGGCAACCATGGGCTTCTAGAGAGTCACTTCTTCACCTAAAAACATTCGAGTAGAAAACCGTCCGTCGGCCCCGTGCTCTACGTTCCTTTCTGGTTCGGACAGCTGTTCATTGCAGGTTGAATGATCATGAACATATTTACTTAGAAAAAAATTATGGGACAAGGACAGCCATGTGCGGGTCCGGTCGCTAGCGAAAGGCCCGTGGGCCAGTTGCAGCCCGCAGCCCTCGTATTTGAGACTCCTGCCTTAATGGAAACGAGAGCAATGTCGCTGTGGACACTATACATAACACTCGGTTGCACACGTTCCCAGAAAAACTCACAGTGTACACCTGGTTCAGATGATTCTGCGTATCATACGCTCCTCCCGAGTTTTCCAGGATTGCGAGGCCTTTTATAACTCCCAAGCCATCGATCGTGTTTTGGAAAATAGAGAGCTGGGCCCTGTGAAGGCTTGTCCGGAATTGAGGAGATCGTACCACTGCCACGCTCTTGAATTTGTCTGTCGCGTCGAGGTGAACATTAAACAGAAGTCGGTGACCTGAGACTTTGCTTGCAATAAAGCCGTACGAAGCAGCTGTAACGAAGCAAAGAACGTAGTAGTGAGCATGTAAAATTCGCATGTGCAGGAGCCTGCTTTGCAGGTAACAATATAACCAGGTTATAAGGCGTAAAAACATATCAGGGTTACTGAAATCCTACACGACAGCCTAGCAGTTGCAAACGTCTGCAGCTGAGTACAATGTCGCCATTAATATTTCCAATGTTCTCTAACCAATGTATTCAGGTCATAAGGTGTAAGAAAACATACTAGTACGATAATTTAAAATCCGACGTCTGCAGCTGAACACAATGTGGCCAGTTCTATTTCCAATGTTCGCCAAACAATGTAACCAAGTTATAAGGTGTAAAAACATAGTAGGGTAATTTGAAATCTGACGTGATAGCCTAGCGGTCACAAACGTCTACAGCTGAGTACAGTGTGGCCAGTACTATTTCTAATGTTCTCCAAACAATGTTAACAGGTTATAAGGTGCAAGAAAACATACTACAGTATTTTGAAATCCGACATGATAGCCTGGCGTTTCCAACGCCTGTAGCTGAACACAATGTGGCCAGTTTTTTTCCACTCTCGGTAACCATATTTTGATGCGAAAGTGTTTGTAAATTTAGGCTTATATGTGCGGTAAAAATATTCTGCCTAATCCAAAGAACAGTCGGAATTGATGTTCTGCGAAAGAGTCTCTGAGGATGACGCTATGCCGCGTTACTTAAACTTACCAGGCGGGCCATCGCCATTTGTAAATCGAGCGCCGATGAGTTATGGTTACTTGTTCTGACAGCTGTATGATACACTTAGATCATTATTGCGCTTTGTGTTATATATGGCTTCTTCCTGCGGAACCTATACTGTGCAGTAGAGGTGTGCACGGGCTCCGGGTAGCTCGAAATCCCGAGCCCAGACCGGCCTGCAGGCCGGGCTCGGGTTGGCTGCGGTCTTCTCATCTCCGGCCTGGGCTAGGCTCGGTCGACTTTGTTTTTACCGGGTGGGCCGGACCAGGTGCAAAGCCCGAATCAAGACAAAAATATCGACAATGACCCAAAATTGTTTGCCAGCACGTAGCGATTTGTCCACGACGCCCCCCCCCCACCCCTTTTCTCGTTTCTCCTTTGCTGTAGCCACTTAAAACTGAAGTCGAGATGGTGAAGTCATGCAAGATGACTGTTGTTGTTCTCTATCCATGTAATCACCCCCTGTTCTATATCTGAGGTACTAAACTTCTGGAAGAACAAGCAGTCTAAATATGCTTGCTCTGCTTGCGATAAATATATTGTCAATTCAGGCTACCAGTGCGAGCAGCAATCGGAGCTTCAGTTGGACGTGATATGTGATGCAGAAGAGCCGCACTTCATTGAAGCCCGAATCATGAGGCAGCTTGTTATTTCTATACCTGCCAACTTGTAATCGCTGCATATAGTGACTGTAACGTGTCGTTTGCTTACGTTTCACTTTGATAATATGAATAAAATGCCACATTATCGGAAAACGATATCTTGCCTCCTCAGCAAACATTCATAATGTCAGGCCCGACCGCACCGGGCCGAGGCCTTTGTTTTTGTACGTCGGGCCGGGCCTGGCGGGGCGGGTTCGCATCCCCTAGCGTAGGCCTCGGGCGGGCCTTCGACGCAGTGAGCGCGCCCGGGCCTGGTTCGGGCTCGAAAATTCGCCCCGTGCACGGCTCTACTGTGCAGTACTCTTTCTGCGCCGACTGTATGATATGATTGCTTGCTGCGTTAACTGTACTGACCTGCGCACTCTATGACACAGGTACTTGTTGCGCCGAATGTGCGGCATGGGTATCTCCTGCAATAACAGCCCTGCCGTTACTTTTTTAACAGGAAAGTGTTTTATGCCGGGGTCCACCAAGTACATCCGTCACGGATATGACGTTGATAAAATGGACGCCAACGGGCGAGAAAGAAAAGAACCAAGAAAAAGATCCCCCGCTGGGAATCGAACCCACGACCTTGCGGCCGCGACGGCAAGCGCCCGACGCCCTACCGACTAAGCTAACTCGGCAAAGGTTTGCCACGGCGCGAACAAGCCTTATATCTTTCACACATTCTTTTTCGCACGGTGCTCTCTCTTGACGGTGTAGGTAGGCGGGGCGGTGCCGCCGTCTGTGAGAGGTGAAAAGAAGTAATGCTTCACGATCGACACTTACTAGCGCTTACTCCGAGATTGCGTGCGATATCGGAGGTCGTGGTTAAAGTGTCTCGATACCAGCGAGGTACACTGGCCGCGCTGGCGTCGCCGAGCCACCCTTGACGAAGTTACGTTGGTTACGTTCTTTGCCTTTCGCTTCGTGTTAGTGTGCGTCGGCTCATTGTAGTAGTGCAGCTTCCACATGCACCAACGGGATTTCTCCGCCACCGACTGCTTCGATTGCGAGAGCACCGACTAACAAAACTGCTGCAATACGCGTTGCAGAAAGGACGCGATTTCGACGGGCGAAGTCGTGCCTTGGCCAGCGGGAAGCACGCGTTTGCGCCTCCGGCTACGAATCTCTAGCTCCCGTGCTGCTGAAGCGTAGTGTGTGTTAGTGTATGCATGAGGGCAGGCGTCGGTCACCCATTTCTAGCAAGCGCACACCGTGCCGTTTCTCTCCTTAATTGACGGCGCTTTGAAGAAGTGCATACCGGGTACCAATGTTGATTATGAACTTGTTGATATCATCCTTACGCGGAATTCACGATTTGCTGTGTCCAATATATGTTCACAACGTCAGCTTCCACAACGGTTTAATCATGATCATGGGCGTTAGTCGTCGCGATAGGGACATGCCGTCAACATGGGTGCATCCACGTCAAAACGGTGCTGTAGCTGCCAAACACGGATAGACATTGTACAAGCTCTCATATATCACTACACAATAGGCACTACTTCTGTGAAGACACGTTTCACTTTCGTGTTATACTGATTCCTATGACGGAGTGATCAGCTATGTTTTTTTTTCTTTGCCGACTGTATATTATTGTTACTTGTTTACGCGGACTTTAAAGCGTGGTTACTTGCGGGGGTAGCTGCACTGCCCGGCTTCATTTTACAGCAACTGAGTGTTATTGCCGCCTGTAGCCACAATTGCTGTGGCCTGCTTTCTTTCTCTGACGAATGTTTCTAGATGCGTATTCACGGTGTTAGAGACACGCATGCACAAGCTTACGGTTTTTTATGGAGGCCTACTGTGAGAATATTTAGCCATTATTATGTTAACTGAAAGAATTTTTCTTCACACGCACCTTCGTACGTCCCATTTGGTAGCATTGGTAGGTCCAGCAGTGTGTAGTCGCAGATCGCGGAACTTGGCACCTCTTGGGACGCGACTGTTTGTTGTAAATATCCGGGTCCAAAATAGCCTGGTGACATCAAGTGGCAAATGAGCAGTGGCTTTTCTGCAGAAAAAAGACAAGGCAGAGTAAATTCAGGTTCCTGGCCAGTCCCCAAATTCTGGTATGATAGCAGAGTGCGAATAATGCAAAATCAGGCTAGGAACTCAAAACCTCACAAGGACCCTCGTGCATCCCCCTCAGGCGACTCCAAAGCGAAATACACCTTTTTTTTCGAAGTCGATGTACTAAACATCCCGCGTGCCCTCTCCGAAAGCTTTCTGCAACTAACGTGGTTTTGCAATGCCTCCAGGATCGGAGGCATTATAAGCTTTCTCCACCTCTAGTTGCTTTGCATTGTCTCCGCGATCGGCCCACCTTTGACCAAGCATTGATGTCATGCGATGGCGCCACCATATGACGCCACGACGTGACGGAGTTGTCATGATGACATCATCAATGGTGATTTTTGCATCCCTCGTGTTGACGCCGTTGACGCGGAAAACCGGTCTATTTGCGCATTTGATGAGGTATCTAAGACTTTCGCTTTAATATAAATATTACAGTTTTGCCGCAATGGCGCAGAAACAATAGCCATAGCAGCGGAATTGAATGTTACGGCGAGTACGGGTAGCAGCTCATGCCTGGAGCATACAACCTGGCGGAACGCAAAAAAAAAAAAAAACGCCAGCGTAAAGAAACGCCTCCAGGCCCCGGATACTGAGCGCTAGTTTCGGTTTCACGATATTTGCGCGCTCGTAGCGGCTGCCGAGCATCTTTAGATCTGCTTGAACGAATTGAGGTTGATGTGGATATTCGCATTTATTGCCTTTCGCGACTTTTTACAACCAAAGAAGTCTGATTATTTGATTGTTTATTTCTGTTTTTTATTTCTTATTTTGTGAATTTTATTTCGGGTGCAGCGCGGGAACTGTTTGTCTTGTGTTCGTAGCACTTGCAAGGTCAATCTAAATAGGTCGCGAATGTCGGAACGAAAAGTGGTCGGAAACCTTTTGCGACAAACATCAACACCCGCGTGACAATTAAAGCGCTACTAGGTGAGGGGGGGACAAATAATGAAAACAAAAAATTAATTAGGCGTTTATTTTCATTAGTTTTAAATTTATTTGTCACGAATTAAATTAGTAGATTACTTTAATCAAACTTTAGTCTTGGGTATGTGGTTGAGTGGCCAATTTTTTTCGTTTATTTTCAGAAACAGCGGGCACATGCAGGCAGTCTGGTAACATGGGCCAACGGTTTTGCGCAGTTTGAGATGCAAATGGCGTCGCTCGTTTTAGGGGCGAAGTAAGGTCCCTAGATAAAAAAGTTTTCAAGGTAGCGACACTCATTGCTCTTTGCGCTGTCCTCCTCACTCTCGCGCCTACCCCTCCTTTTCTCCATCATCTGCGTCTGTGACTGGTGAATTCGTTGCACGTGATGCTGTTAGTGGATGGTGGTGATATTTATTATAAAGCAAAAGGTTCAAAACGAGTGCGCATGTGCATATGGTTCCAGTCGGATTCTTGCCGCGACGAAAGACGAAATCGTATCCAAGACGAGCTGTAGAAGAGGAGCGTTCCAGTCATATTTTTTTCTTTCCTCCATGGTTCCAGTTGACGCCAAGTCGGCCGAACATGCTTCGCCGTGGATTTTGAATATGTCAAGTACTGTGCTGTCGGCTGCAGCAACAAAACAGAAGGCGGTTTCTCCCTCTACAACATACCTCGTGGTATCCGGAATAGGGCACGCCGTGAAGTGTGGCTACAAAACATTTGACGTGAGGACTTCCGTGCAACGCCGTAGACGCGGCTTTGCGAGGCCAGTTGATTTGTCGGCTTTTGTTGAAACGCTACAGAACGCGCGCCTAACGCGCGTCTAGTAGGTGAAATTCGTTACAAATATTTGTGCGTATGCACGTACAGTGGAATACAGCTAAGTGGCTGCACTTTCAAGGACATTTCACGCCAGACCAGTTCGAGTCACTTGCTCTTGAACGCGGCGTAAACAGGCTCAAACGCGACGCTGTGCCAACGCTTTTTAAGTCTGTTTCTGGTACTTGCCGCTGGTGGTAGGGCGACGACATCGTTGCAATGTTCATCACTTCGGGACACCAAACTGGTAGAACCCCACTTGTCGTTAAGTTGCGTGCACCCGCATTGCGGTGCCGTGGTCTCTTCCGTAGTCACCCAGATAATAAAACATGCACCACGATTACCTGGCACCATGATTGCGAAAATGGACGTATTTTTCCAGAAAAAACTCGCAATGCTGCTAGTCAAGCGTTCTTTCTAGTCTGGCCACGGCTTTTGCCTGTGTGCGCACAAGCGGCTATGATCACTCGTCACAACGTCACAACAAGGTGCTGCCCTGTGGTCAGTCAGGATCACAGGATCCAGCAAGAAGCACGTTAACTGTGCCACATCCTATTCACGAGCAAAACACATTCGGAGAACTGGACGAACCGGGACGAACTACGACGTACGATGCGAGACGCCATGGATAATGGTGCGAAATATAGAACTATAACAACGTTGCCAGTTGGGTAACACACATCACGCTTTCTTATGTTGTACCGCTTATATTCAACTAAGTAACCTTTTATCATACGTCTCATTTACTTTACATTTGCTATAAATATTTCTATCCGCCGTAATAACTGAACACAAACATTCCCTTTTTTATGCACGCTTGGACCCTTCTTGGGGGCGCTCCAGGCAAATAAGCGAGGAGGAAAAGGAAGGGTGTCGCTACCTTGAAAACTTGTTTTATCTAGGGACCTTAGGGCGAAGCTCCTTAAGGCGGCACCCGTTCGTCCCTCGTCGGGGTCGTAGTAGTGAGTAACACGTCTTACCCTTTGACCTCCAAGGTGGTGCCGGTGGGAGATTTCTCCTGTGCGTTGTTGAACAATAAAAAATTCGCAGCGTGCGCGTTAACTAAAAGCCGAATTCTTCTGTCTCTGTAGAAGTGTAAGTGTTAGCTAAAAGCCGACTTCTTCTGTCTCTCATTCCCATTAGCAGCCATTGTTTACCTCCAAGGTAGTGCCTGGTGAGATTTCTCCTGTGCGTGATTAAACAATAAAAATTTTGTTCAAAACGCCGTTGATTGATGAAATAAACCAACGAAAGACGCCAGATGTTTTGTAAAAACAAAACGAAAGAACGCCAGATGTTTCTAAAGCAAAACGAAAAAGACGCCAGCTGCTTAACGAAAGACGCAAGGTGTTTTCTAAAGCAATGGTTTTCTAAACAATGAAAATTCACAGCGTACATGTAAAATTAAAGTGAGCTGCAAGTCGTCATAACTCATCGAACCTTTAGTATAAACGCGCCCGATCTCACGTCGGTGATGATGTACTGGGCAGAATTCACGGAAGATTCACGGTTTACCGATGAACCTCCGCAGCTTCGCCCACTCATCATCATTCACTCCGTGGATATGCTGTGATTTTTCTTAAAGTGTAGTAGTAGTAGTTGCATGTAGCCACCTCGCCCGATCGTCAACGGGCGAGGTGGACCGGCAACGGCGCGAGGACCCTGCCGTACGAGAGTTAAATCACACTAAAAGACATACTTTGCGGGCGATACACTCTAGTGAGCTTTCAACTTTCGTCTTAATGTACATGATAAAGAAATTATTTCTACGAAAAACGCAAGGCACACCTTGAGCAATATGTTTGGTTTTGGGACTCTAAATGGAACCATGAGGCGATGCGAAGCCGGAGCACTTGCACGATCGCGTTCCGTTGGCTTTCGTTGGGCATGCTACCGACCTCGCGTCGTGGAACGCGCGTCCTGTCTTCCCTCTAGCCTTGCCTTTCATTCGCACAGGGCGAGCGGGGAATGCGGTCGCTCTTGGCGCTCTTTCGCTCGGGAGCGGACTTCTTCCTTGCATTTCACCGATCACAAGTGATAATGAAGGGACCACGTAAACCAACAGTACAATAAAAGTTTGATGTTTAATATATACACGATGTTTCACACTCTTTATATTATGTACTGGGCGCATTTCACGGAAGAGTTTCACGGTTTACAGATGATTCCCTCCGTAGCTTCGCCCCACTCATCATCATTCACCCCGTGGATATGCTGTGATTTTTGCGCTGTAGGTTTGTGCCTGTTGTCCGTAGATATTTCCTCGCATAACCGTTGTTTTCTAGTCGTGGTATGTGGCAGAAGGTAATATAGCCCATCGCAGCCATCGGAAACCGTTTCAGTGACTGTGTTTTGCCAGCGCACGGCCGGCGTGCTGTCGCCCTTCGGGACGATGAGTCCGCCACGCTACGCGAATAAACGCTGCGCTGTCTATGGATGCAAGAGCAACACGAGTGCAAGGTTTGTGTGTGTGATGATGTGGATTGTGTGGCCCGTGACGGGGCGAAGAGGGAACGACAGTTCTGCTCTGCGGTACGCCTTGGAGGGGAAGACGACGAAAAGGAAGCGCGAGCGGGGCGTGCGGCTCGAGGAGTTGGAGCGCGACACGGTTGGAACGGCAGCCGCTGGTCGGCGAATCGGGTCGCGACATCGCTTAACCAGGCGTCCGGCAGCCATGTGGACCTGGTGAGCCTGATTCCCGCTCTGTGCCCGGTGCTGACACAGAGACCGGCAGCCTAGTCTGTTCCTGGCCTGAGGTCCTGGGGCCCGAGTGGTGTCACGAGTGGCCGCGGCTCATGTTGGCGACGGGCAGCTAACCTGCGCTGCAGTGGCCTGGTGATCTACCGGCCTGCAGTGCCATCATCACCACCACTACCACCCTCGCCACGGTCAAGGCAGCGTGACTGTTGACTGCCCAAGGAGTACCGGTGACGACCGACCTCGCCGCAGCGGCAACAGTTCATACGGCGAGTAGGACAGTTTGTGTGCGAGGCGCGTAGGACGTTTTGGATGTAAATAAGGAATGCTGTAGTGTGTTGTGTGTGAATCATCAGAGTTATCGGTTGTGTTAAAGTCTGTGTTGTGTGTACAGAATCACCTGACTGCCGGTTGAATTATTTCGGATCCTGGGCCCACATTACACCATCACAGTGTGCACGTTGAATTGTTATGCTACTTCTGATTTCTGTGTTTTATATTTAGGGTAATATCCTGTTCAACTGCAAATATTTCGCCAATAAAATACACCTTATTTATCAAATCTGTCTTTTTCGTCTTCCCGTTATCTTGCAGGCTTCCATTATGGAGCCGTCATAGTGATAAGATGCAGCTATAAAAAAAAAGTAAGAAGCGGCGCCCTGTCAAAAAATTTTATAATTTCGCGCCCATCGCCTTAAAACGTGACGTCATTTCCGCTTCCGGTTGTGACGCCATCCTTTTCTTTTTTTTTTTAATTCTGTTTGTCCCTTCCTCACATAGATGGCGACTGTTGCAACAACTAGCCACCGGCTTGACACGTGGGCTTCTACGGAAGTTACGCTACCAGTTTACATATACCTTGGCGCTTGCCTCAGCTCACCCTTGCCACTCGCTCAGCGATATCGCAAGTTGGATCGCGCTTGGTTACCTTGCTCGGTTGGCGTACCAAGTACGAATACGGGAAGGATAAGACGTTTGGTGCGGCTGGCAGCGAACGGAAGCTGCAGTGGGCCACGTCGAGCAGATTGAGCATGCATTTGCCGAAGATGGCTAAATCGGGGCATCACATGTTTTGCGCGGGTCTGTTGTGTGTTAACCCAAGGTTATCCAGGCTCCGCGAAGTTATTTCAAGTTTCCTGGAGAGAACGGGCGAGCACAAGTATTTGGGTTCATTATTTGAGCAGATATTAATTTCGCATGAGTACACGAGTAAACCCAGTTCTCTGCAAGCCCGACTTTACTGACATATGCGCAGTGTCGCTTGACTAAACCATCATAACGACAGCCTACCTGTTGCAAGTAAAATACGTTTATTGAAAGGCTTGAATGCGTGTTGGTTCGGGTGCAGGGTTTGTTCATCTTTCATGTAGTTCCTTCCCGTTCATAGAAATGCATGTAGCCAGTTTGAAACTTTGTAGGCCTTTACTTTTAATACTGTCACTCAAATACGTGTAATGAACTCACTGATGCTCTGAGAAATCGTTTAACAGGGAATATCACTGGAGCCAACGTTTTGACGAGTTGTCTTCTCTTCGGAAAGGCAATGCTGCTGCCCAGATGAAGACAAGTCACCTTGCCGAAACATTGTCTCCAGCGGCATTGCCTGTTCAACAACTTCTCGTCGCTTCAAGCCTCCCTGGTTCGCTTAAATTCTTTGTGCATTGAAACTGCTTTTGCAGATTGACACTTTCACACTACGCGTATGTCTCTGCTTTTTACTACGAAACGTGTAATTAAAAAAATCGGTGAAGGCGAAAT
This sequence comes from Rhipicephalus sanguineus, assembly GCF_013339695.2. Lineage (NCBI taxonomy): Eukaryota > Metazoa > Arthropoda > Arachnida > Ixodida > Ixodidae > Rhipicephalus > Rhipicephalus sanguineus. The sequence goes on along the minus strand of NC_051180.1, from coordinate 120,445,491 downwards.
GGTAGAGGCCCGTGTGCTGCGCGATGTCAGTGAATGTTAAAGAACACCAGATGGTCGACATTTCCGGACCCCTTCACAACGGCGTCCCTGATAACCATATGGTGGTTTTGGGATGTAGTACCTCATATATTATTTAAAATTGCGACTGAAAAATATTATATTTCAATTCAATTGATCTAGTTTTGTCTTAATTAGAAACTGGTCAGCTTTAGTTTGTCCACTTCACAACAGACGACTAAAATTTTGAAAATGGTTAACTAAATTTCACGAATGGCCGGTGAGTGGCCAGTGGGCCTGCAAGACAGCACGAACACATTCCGCTTGCATGCGAAGTGGGAAAGAAGAGCATCCGCGGCAACCCTCTCAGCATCCCTCTCGGTTTCACGTCTTTTCCCTCTATTTGCTGACCTGACCAGCGACGTCATGAAAGACATGTTTTCTTCGTGAATTATTTCTAGTTGGATACCAGGCAGCCGCCAGTGGTGGAAGCGGCGCTGCCGCACCGTATGAGCATGTGATAGCGCATCCCACGGAAGGTATAGGATGTTTCCGGCCCGTGACGCAACCGTTACTGAGAGTAAAGAGACCTTCGTGATTTCGTCGCTACAGCGCAAACCGAGCATTGAGACGTGCACGTGCAAAGGTACAAGCCGCCTGTTGTTCACTGTAACGATAAACGCGCCCAACCACGCCCGGCTGAGCAAAGTGCGGAACTATGAAACCGCCCCTCAGCCCCCTCCTATCCTCCAACCCATGAGCCTTTCGCACGACAAAACACGGCCAGCGCGTTTCCTCTCTGCTAGATAAGCGGTCATCGGCTTCACTCACACGCTTTCATTCGCACATGGAACGCACGACACGCCGGGCGGTGTTATCGATTTGAGCCACACTCGACAGCTTTCGTTTTCGAGTTGTCTTAGGCGAATAAATGAGCGATCCTGCCAATTTCTGTTATATTCGGATCACACCTTCAGCATAAATTATGACGTGTTGTTCTATAATATAGGATATCAGGGCGTATTGGTCGTAACGGGCCAAATGGAGTACAGCCAGATATATGTTTGCGTCTAGTTTACAATTATAAAGTAAATTTTATTTCATTTATTGTTCTTCTCTCAATGTCTCTTCTCCTCTCTTTGCTCTAACGCGTTACTAGGTGCAGACGTACCAGGAGGTTGCTAGGCAACGCGCAGTGGCTTCAGGGCTCGTCGACTTTCAGCACATGATCCTGCGCCTAAACGCGAGCCTAAACAGCTGTAAAAAATTGAGGGACGCTTAAGCTTCGCCTTTAAGAGCTGAACGCGATAGCGATATGCGGCCCCATCCTTATCGTGCTCTATTTCGCACGTCATTATGCTCAGTCGCCCGGTCTCACACACGCACACACACACACCCATTCGACATACCTATAGTAAAAGTAAACAATGCGCGCACTAATGCGTATGCCCTTTGTAATGGGTGGCATGTTTTAAAGCAGCAGCAATTCCGCGTGTGATACTTTTTCGAAGTTGCGATGCACTCACTACGAGTTCGTAAGTGAATACGCGCAGTAATGTGTGTACCTTTTGTAATGGGTAGCCGGCTTTAAACCAACAACTCGTTATGCAGTTCACATGGTGTGACGTCCGAAGGCAACATACGCTTGTACCCCGTTTTAAGGGGTACAAGCGATATTACATCGCCTACTGTGACACCTGTACACAGGACGCGTATGTTTGTGAAGCATTAAAGTTAATTTCAGAGTATTTCCAAGTAATGGAGTGGCTCTGTGGTAGAACACCTGCTTGCCACGCAGATGGCCTGGGTTCGATTGTCACTCAGACCTAAGAACTTTTTTTATCATTTACTTTATTTGCATCTTACTCGATTTTTCGGTCACGGATAAGATGATGATTTTTCGCTCACAACCAACGAAGCCTACACCGGAATTTCTGCGGATCGAGCTCTTTAACGCTATCGCGGTAAAATGGTAAGGAAGCAACTACTGCTTAAAAGCTCACACAGCTTCATTAATATTATCTCAGATACTTTTCCCAATTTTTTTCATAATTTATTGTACCATCTCGAAAGTAATATTCCTTCGTGTCCTTTTTATACGTGACCAGGGTCGAATGGCTCGACAGAATTGCGATGACTCTTGGTTGATCTACAGATTCCTTAACTGCGTGCTCGGTTGAATCAGTCTTTTAGCTCTGACAGTTTTCCTAAAATATTGCATTATTCACATCGTACACCGTCATCCCAGTGAGCATATCAGTGCGATCTCTCTTATGTATCTGATGAGCACGAAACGCTTATCGACATACCTCCTGTGTATTAAAAACAGAGGTGTATGCTTTCTCAGTGTCACGTGCTGATCTGTCATATCAGGAAATGAAACTTGCCTATAGAATTCCTCATCCCATTTTCCCTCACAATGAAGGTACTATGTAAGGCATACATATATACAGCAAGAGTAAACTCATGAAGACTAGGCACGTACGCTTGAACAATGGACTGACGGTTGTGGTCACTGTTGGTACGGGTGCTGGTGGTACCGATGGCAACATTGCTGTTGTTGTAATCCATGGAATAGTCGCACCTGAGGCGATTTTAAAAAAAAGAGCAAGATTACGAACTAATATTTGAGAAAAAAGTGCCGAAGGCATCTTTGTAAATTTTTAGAGTGAGCTTCAAAGAGCGGTCGTCGGTAGGCACCTGTTCCTGAGTTGGTGTTCCGTTCGTGAGACCAATGTTCATAAGCTGGCCTCATGTCAATTAGCAGTCACGTGTAAGGGCGTTCCCATATACGCTAGCCTGCTAGAGGAACGTTCTTTTTAAGCGTCACCTTGACAATAACAGCACTCTCGACATCAATTCTTCCTTGTTTTCTCATGCGTGCCTAAGGCTGTAAACTTCTTTCTATATAGTTATCAAACCTAATATACTTTGAGTATAGCCAGCCAGCTTACTTTAAAATAACTAGTATTGCTGATAATTATTTGATGAATGTACTGCATTTTGATCACAAAGCAGTTACTGCCTTGTCCTGCGCTGCAGATTTTTTCTTACTCGACGTCTGCGTCATAGTAGACTCTTAATAGCAATCGAAGGCAAATTGGTGCTAGGAATAGACTTTAGCTCCGCTATATATATATATATATATATATATATATATATATATATATATATATATATATATATATATATATATATATATATATATATATATATATATATATATATATATATCGAAGCATTTCATGCTGCACAATATGCGTCATCATTCAGTCCTGCGTCGCCTTATATATTCGCAACGTAGTGTAAATAAAGAGCCTTAATCTTCCGAAAATAATTGTCGTGGTTTAAAGACACTTTACCCCTTAAAGCACAATCACAGAATGAACTAAGCATGTGAGCAGCCCATTAATATTGTTGTAAAATTTGTTTCACTGATGGGTACAATAAGAGGCGGAAGTGATACATGCATGGCACGGAGCTATTGCACCGTGGCCCAGAACATGCGTTGTTTGAGTGACTTACGAAAGATTAACCAAACACTAGCGTATTGCTACAACTGCAGAACCTTGAAATATATTTTTGTGTGAGCTAGTTACGATTTCGCACAAGAAGGAATTTTTAACGTTTGTCAATCATATGGAGGCGTAAAGCATTTCTTAGCTGACGACGCTAATGCATTGCGATACTTGACGTGCAGCGCAACCGTTTAAACTGCGAAGCTGTTTAAAGCCCAGAGGCCTCTGTCGTAGACTACAAAGTAGAAGGGTGTAGTATAGCAGAGAAGGAGTACATGTGAGGGTGGGCAGAAGTGATGTAAGGATGAGGAGGAAGGAAGGGAAAATAGGAGCGGGGAAAACCTGGCATTGCGTTGTATAGAATGGGTTATGCGGCACTGACAGTGGGCATGTGCCAAGCAGCTTCTGGCATAGCATAGCCTGCATAGTATAGTACAGCAGGGGGTGCGAAATGGAAGTCAGGGTGAGGGTGATGGTTGTGAATGTGAGGAGGAAAGAAATGAGGGGAAGAGAGCGTAAAGCTTTGTATTGCCTTGTATAGTATAGTTTAGCAAGGGGATCGGATATGGAAGTGAGGGGGAAGATCGAGTACTGATGTTAGTGTGAGGTGGAGAGAATGGAGGTGGAAAAGGAGGACGTTGGGGGTAAACCAAAGCGTAACCACGTACAGGATAGAATCAATAGATGGGAGACAGAAATCACGGTGAAGAGGAGTGATCGGAGTTGGGAAAGGAGGAGAGGGGGCAATATAGACAAAGATAAAGAAAGACGAAACAAAGAAGCAGGGAGAAGAATATGTAGAAATAGATAACGAAAGAAAGATTAAAGAAAGTATATAGAAGATGTAGAAATATAAATATAGAACTCAATCTGGGTTCGCCAGGTGGTTTGTCTTGAACATTTTGTCACGGATTGAGCACGGATTTGTCTTGAACATTTTTTTGTTTAAAGTAAGAGAGTACGTGTTTGCCCGAAGTGCGTCTCGCCGTTCAAAAGATACGCCGGCGGCAGTCATCGTAGAATGACGCGTGGTTTAAAGCAAGGAAGGCAGCATACAATTTAGGCAAGCGGACAAGATCGTCTAGCGCTTCACCGCGCGCATCCTTTATCAAGTGCCTAAATTGCGCGCTGCCAATGAGCCTTTGTGGCCGAAGCTTTTATTTTCCGTCGATGCGATGACGCCGCGTTTGTGTTTCATTGTGCGAAGAGACTTGCCACTATTGCACCGAGTCTCCCTTTCCATTGACGCCATTGGCATTCTTAGCCTGTTATAGCCGTTCACACGAGAGCCTTTCACTTGAAAAGCGATATGTCATTCTATACTTGTCGCCTTCCCGCGAGCAACGTTAGTTTCCACATGCACAATGCTCAGCCAGTTCATAGAGGACTCGGCGGTATACCTTAGAAGTTGGCGACGCCTGAAAAATCTAGACAAGCGCGCAGCGTAAGGGGGAGAAAAACATTAAAGGAAGTGTTGAAGTAAGGAGCAAGGACGCCTAATAGGCGTTCGTTTGATGGCTTTTAGAAAGAACCTAAGGACCGCTACATTCTTCTTGGAGTTGAAGGGCCCAAATGAAGGGAACAAGTGATAATAGTTAAAACCAAAGGCACAATATATGATTTCTGCACATTCATAATCATACGCGTTGCATAAAAATGCACAAATTCAAAATGTAAGAAACTCCGCAGAAATGGTTTATAGAAATGTAAGTCATGCAAATGTATGAAGAATCGTGTGCATTATAGTAGCACAATGATTGCAAAACGACCGTAAACGCGGGCCATGAAATATACGTCAAACATTGCTCGAACAAGTCCCCCTGGAAAAGCATCCTGCATTTTTTCTTAATAGCGCATTCGATCTCATGAACACACATTGAGTGTTTTGCTTTGCAGTTTTGCATTAAGAACAATTTGGGTAGAGACAAGTCAATTCCCGTTTATGTAAGCACAGGTAAACTGCCACAAAACGTTGCAAATTCTCAGCAGTTCAAATAATTTTTTGTTACAGAAAAATTTGCTTTGGCAAATATACCCAGAATGCAGGAATGCATCTTGAGGGGACTTCAGCGTATTTATTTAAGTAGTCGCGAAGGCTGCTATTATATTCCAGAAGGAGAATAAATCAGCTCCTGTACTTACGCGGTGGTCCGCCTTGATCTGAAAAAGACAATCCATTTTGTAGCAACACTGGCTGTGTTTAGTTGTAGTAATATTTGAATTCTTTGCCTAAATTTATGATCAAATGCCATTTACGTGATTAAGGCAAAGTTGTCTAATTAGATGGCGTACACTCATATAATGAATGCAACTACGGAAAAATGTGCCGGTATATCGCATGTCAACCAAGTTGACATGCTGGCGGCTTGGGTTAGAATGTGATTTCACAAGATAAAATAACTTCTCAACGAACAGTCTGAAGTGCGCTTCAACACTTAACTCGGCTAAATTTCTGTACGCTACGCCGCCTTGTCATTCGAATCATTCGGATCATAAAGCTTGTATGTACCTCTACGTACAATTATGCAGTTATAAGTTTTGTCGAATATATTATGTGTCATAGCAATTACAGAATAAGCCCTTGAAACATCTGTTACTGCAAATACCCATTATTATTGCTTTTCTTAGCCTCTAAAACGACCTGCGTGTTTCGTTTGGTAGGTTTTTCTAGCATATCTGTGCATTGTGCGCCTAGATCTGATAGCGCTTGCTGTGGAGGCTAGATCTTCGCTTATTACAACATCTCAAGTAAGCTAGGTTGTAATTTTTTAGAAAGATATGACACAGAATTCCCAGAAACAATTTAATTGCAAATACTTTGTTGGTGTCACTTTTTAAATACTTTGTTTGCAAATACTTTGTTGATGCCTGTGTTGGTGTCATGAGAATTGCTACAAGTGAACTCAGTGTTTGTATTTATACAGCAGGTATACAAACTTTCCAAGTTTGTGTAACTGCTCAAAACTATTATAGTGTTAAAGAGCGAGCCAATGTTGCTTAATCCGAGCGTAACGGCAACTTCGTGTAATGAGAGGCTTCCTTCCAATCTCAAGGATCGACACAGTGTCACCTGCAAAATAAAATACACAATGAATCACTTCGTAAACATGATCAGTGAAAGGAATGTCACACCTTACTGAGACTTACAAGAGAACACACGCTACGGGAAAATACAGGTACGAACCTGAAAAGCGCGTATGTTCTCTTTATACGCTCATTACCTTCATCAGTGGTAGTAACGATGCGTTTCACTTTTACTGTTCATTGATGTCATAGGCAATGGACGTTGGCATTTTAGGGGCGAAGCACCTTAGGGTCTCGGCGTGTCGGCGGTGCAATCTCGTCTGCTGTCGCCGCGTGCATCGTCGTGACTCATTTGCTTCCGTGCATCGTCGTGTCCTGTCCGTTTGCTTGAGCGCAAGAGAAGGCGCCACCGCCTCAGCACTCGCCGTGGGGCGAAGAGCGAACGGCCCGCGTTGACTATGGAAACGCTTTTTAGGGGCGAAGCTCCTTAAAGCGGCACCCGTTCGTCCCTCGTAGTTGTCGTAGTGCGCAACCAGTCGTAACGCTAGTACCAGATCTTGACCTCCAAAGTGGTGCCGGTGGGAGATTTTTCCTGTGCGTTGTTGAACAATAAAAAATTCGCAGCGTGCGCGTTAACTAAAAGCCGAATTCTTCTGTCTCTCATTCCCCATTAGCAGCCATTGGCATGTACCAGTAGGAAACGTTAGTAGAAGTAGAAGTGTAAGTGTTAGCTAAAAGCCGACTTCTTCTGTCTCTCATTGCCATTAGCAGCCATTGTTTACCTCCAAGGTAGTGCCTGGTGAGATTTCTCCTGTGCGTGATTAAACAATAAAAATTTTGTTCAAAACGCCGTTGATTGATGAAATAAACCAACGAAAGACGCCAGATGTTTTCTAAAAGCAAAACGAAAGAACGCCAGATGTTTCTAAAGCAAAACGAAAAGACGCCAGCTGCTTAACGAAAGACGCCAGATGTTTTCTAAAGCAATAGTTTTCTAAACAATGAAAATTCACAGCGTACATATAAAATTAAAGTGAGCTGCAAGTCGTCCTAACTCATCGAACCTTTAGTATAAACGCGCCTGATCTCATGTAGGTGATGATGTACTGGGCAGAATTCACGGAAGATTCACGGTTTACCGATGAACCTCCGCAGCTTCGCCCACTCATCATCATTCACTCCGTGGAGATTCTGCGATGAACGCAGATCTACCAGATCGCGAGGAACGAAAACGCGCCCTCAACCGCGAAAGACAACTCCGACGCAGGGAGCGTCTGCTAGCGAGTTTCTGAAAAAAAAAACGACTGCTCGCGCTGCACAACAATTCACCGGCCACCCCGCTTATATAGGCACTGGATATTGACCGGCAAAGTAGTGCCGGTGGGAGATTTCTCATGTGCGTATTTGAACAATACAGACTTGCAGCGTGCAGTTAACTAAAAGCAGACTGCTGGTCTCTGTTTAATCTTTCCTCTGTCTCTCATTGCCCATTAGCAGTGATTTTGCTGTGGGAAACACCGGCGCACACTAGCCGCTCCACAAGTTTCACTTTAGTGGAGCTCAAACACCCTTCCCTACAAGCTTCGGCCCTCTTCAATTTCTTTTTGACATAATATCCTCACGCGTGATTAAATTGCGGTAATCCAAGACCGAAAGAAAGGCAAGGAAAATATTAAACGTCGGACTCAATACTTAAGCAACACAAAAAATAAAGGTGCCAAAATCATTTCAATTACCGAGATTACAAGCGCAGTGTCAGTAAAGCAACGATAGTCTTGTGTAAATATTTGAGCTAGCTATATGCTCAGGATAATATCCATCGGTTTATCACAGTAGGTTCATCTCTACTAGTGCGCATTTTTAGTGGCAGTAAGAACTTGCGAGTGATAAATCAGGAGGGCGACGTTTTGGTGATAATCGTAATTCGCGCTTTCGATGTACTCTAACAACATTCTAGAAAAAAAGTGATCTTGCGCTGCAAGCATGTTTTCATGCGGAAAAAAATGTTACCTGTTCAAGTGGCCGCTGTTACAAAAGAATTAGTATTATTTTACCACAGACGACATTGCTCATGCAAAGTTAATAATATTTCTAGACACCCGCGTAAATGTTTAATTATGCGGCATCGTGAGTTTATTCTGAGATTACAATAATTTCGATTGGCGAGTGAAGTGTAGTCACTATATTTATAAGACGTTCTTTACGCAGATTCGCGTAAGAAGTTAAGAAAATTCGACAACGTGCCTTATCAGCGATTGTAGCATCAACCATAAAGAATTACTGAGAAGTATTTCCGCTTCGTCAATAACTCCTCGTGCCTAAGCTGAAGGAAAGCGCGCTGTCACTAAATAATTAGCTACAACGAAAACCAAGTAACAGAACTTGTTCAACCTGTTCACCAGACTTTGCTAAAATGAACATACTCAATGTTTAACAATCTCGTTCTTTCGTACCTCAATGTTTCCTAGAACTGTGAGTCACTACTCGCAAGAGTTATCTAAGGACTTCACCATGACCGATAATTACAAATATGGGGCGCTCCTCGATGCGTAACAAAATAGTCGAGCTGAATGTGTAACCGCGCGAAAATCGTGGAATACCTTGGAGGACGCTTGAGCTTCGTCTTGCTCAAGTGCGCATTGTCTTCTGAATTCTTAGCCTTGCTTCAGTTCTCGATGGATGCCTCAACCGGACCGTAAGGAAACGAATGACTGTGTGCGTAACATTGGTCGTTTTAAAATATCCTCGAATGCCTACTGCAAGCACATTTGTTAAGTGCGCACGACGCCGTAATTCATCCTTTTGCGAATCAGAGAAGGGCCCACTACACGTCCGTAAGGCAACACGCGAACCTTCGCAGCTGCGCCGTTTGTTGATGCTTTTGCGGCTGATGATGATCAAACACGTCTGAGCGCAATTCACATTTTTTGACACCTGGCGCTATTCTACACTTCTGACACGCAATATTACATGCGTTAAGGAGACTCTTTCCGCCACATGACATTCATATAGTGTTTTTTTTTCTTTTCTTCGAAGCAGTTTCAAGCAAAAGCGCAGCTCTGTTTGCCACCTGCTAGCCACGCAAACGGCCTGAGTTCGATGCTCTATCGAACGGAAAACTTGTACTATTTTTTTTTGCATCTTTCTCGATTTTTCGGTCACAGACAAGATGGTGATTTCTCGCTCACAACCAACGTCGCCGCCGCGGACACTAACCCCGACACCGGAATCACTGCAAAACGAGCAGTTTAACGCTACCGCGTTAAAACACATTAAAATCCCAACAGTGCCACACCTTGTGGGCATTAAAACAGTTTTAGAAAATGCGCATGATTACAAGCGGACGGCTATCGTACGTAAGCCAAACGTTCCTGCAGGAATAAAACACTGTGAGCTTGTCATCAGCTACACCTATTTAGTGCCCGTTTCAACTCGCAACAGCAAATAATAAGATTATTTTTCTCGTAAAGGAATTTCATATCTCAAAACAGCGACACCTTAATAGTGAGGCATTTTAGGTGACATGCTTCGTATCACCATTATTGCTGTGTGCATAACGCGAATGACCTCTCTGCGCCACTAGCATGTCCCACATGTTTAAACTATACTTCTTGCAGCTATATTTATGCCAGATAGATATTAAGCGTTATGAGAAATCTTCCTCTGTTGCATTTTATGATTTCATACAATGTTTCGTGTGATGTGAAGCAGGTGGACCTTCTAGACATGTAATACGTAAATATAAATGCTATCTTCAGACGTGTTGCCTTCAAATGAAATGCTTGAAATATTTGTTGTGGCCTCAAACTGTCTCAGTCCGAGGCCATCGGCTTTTCCTCCGCAAGCTGTGATGCATGGATCGCTTACCCTTTCATTTCATTTACGCCGCAATGTCCTCAAAATGTGCGAACTGTGCATGATGCAAAGATCCTAAGTCAGTATTTTGTTTCACATTTAGCTCCTAGCTAACCCAAGCGTTATTTTAGCTGTGGGGAAGTTTAAGGGACCACCCGGTCGTCGTCTGAGGCTGGCGTTGGCGTCACGCAGGTCCCAGGTTTGATACACCTTAGGCTAAGCAGGCTCCACATTTAGAACGCCTGCGCGCTTCCCCGTGATCACCGGCTGTGCCAGCTGTGCCAGCTAGTGAAGCGACAGCGAAACGCCACCGTCTGGAGTGAGGAACAGATCTGCGTAGGAGAAAAGCGGATGCGAAACGCCAGCGCCGCGAGTTAGACGCACCGCGCTCCCAGCAGCAAACAATAGCAAAAGAATAAAAAGGAGGTCATAGCACAGAAAAAGATAATCGCAAAGCAATGAGACAACAACAAGAAAAGAACAGGGAACAATAGAAAAGATAACAAAATAACACGAGAACAGAAAAAGAGCACACAAGAGCAGCTCAACAGAACAACAGAACACAAAAGAACCGAAAAAAATAAGCAAAACATTAACAAAAACGAAACACAGGCGAATCACTGTTCTGCAGTTCGTACAGCTCACACGTGAGGGGAAATTGGTTAAATTTTTTTACGTGTTAGTCTCGTAAATAAGCTTCTTGCCACACGATCGTAAAGCGACATCATGGCGAACAATATGAAAGTCTTATTATGCGCTGTCCGCTTTTAGACCACACTTAGGATATGCTGGAACACGCAGTGAATGTTTTGTAGTATTGCATCCGGCAAGGGCGTGGAAAAGGGAAGTCAGAACGAGAAGGAATGATGTGAGGGTGAGGAGAAAAGAGAGGAGGGAGAGTACAAAACCTAGCATTGCCGTGAATACTAAATAGCAACGGGTGGGAAAGGTAAGCGAAGGTGAGGAGGAAAAAATAGGAGAGGGAAGCAAGGAGGGGAGAAGGCACGACTGCATCACAAATGAAGGTTTCTGTCCCGCCATGTACGAAGGCAAGCCTCACGTTTGGAACACCAGTGAGCGCTTGCCCATGAACGCCAGCGTCGCCGTAGGGCAGGCGAATCACTGCTCCGAACTTACTACAGCTTTCACGTTCAGTGCAACTGCATGCAATTGTCGCTCTATCTCCCCAGATATTCGTACTTTTGACTTTGATATTTCCTGTCTTCTCTCTTTCATATATTTGCAATTCTCGGGGCAGGAATGGTTACCCTTGTGCGGCTATGCAAGGCTAGGTGTTCCATATTTGGTTATATAATAGTGGAGACGTGCCCTTGGTGGGCTACGTGGTGGGCAGTCGGCGGCATTAGTGACCACGTACACATTTGTCTGGCGTTGCAAGTTTCTTTTGTTGTTTTTCTATTTTTATAGTACTGTTTGCCGAACACGCGTGTGCCCTCAAAATTTGGTGTTAACTCGCATCTTCTGTGATTGCGAGCCATATGACCAGAGCCCTCAAGAAGATCTCAACCGCACATGGATGTTCCAAAAGCGATCGTTGAGGCAACGCCTGCTTCGGCCAACATAGCACTTGCCCCGTGAGAATAGTACGGAATACAATGCACCTGTCTTGCAAGTGACAAAGCGTGTCACATGCCATTTAAGGCAGGCGCCTTATGTGGTAGGTGCCTCATTTACTGAGCAGCACATGCGTGCCAGCTTGTCTGTGGCAGATATTACGACTGAAATGCCACACTTCCCAAGACAATTTCTTGAGGCTGGCTTGGATGATAAGGATACAATTTGTACGACAAAAAGGTGGAATCCCCAAAACTGGCTGTCGTATCTAGCATCTATAAATCCTCATCGGAGAAGTCTCAAGGACGGCGGAACAAAGATATCGGCAATTGACGTGATATATCCAGAGAGATTGTTCGATTTACCACCATTTCTTCAGTCGCCTCAGCCATCTCAAGAAATTTAGTTATGTATTTTGTGTTCAAAAGGTTCGAAAAATTGCTTTGTTAATAATGTCAGCATACTGTAAGTGAAACGCCATGCTGTCTTCCAGTTCATGCTTGGAGGGACCTAACTCGAGACATAAAACTTCAAAACAACCATGGTGGGGTCAAATCGTTCTTGTATGATACAGGAAACCGCGTTTTGCAGTCACGTTTCTGTCGCTAAAACACAAATGTTTGATTATAAGAATATGGACTTATTTGGGCCTTGCCTAAAATTATGTTTTTCGCTGTTTTTCTTATCTGGTTGTGAGACGATCAACTCAATATTACAATCAATGAGGATACTCCTTGGAAGGTTTAAGATATAGCAAGAATCATACATTCATTTATTGCGCATTTCAATGACCCTCTAGGACCCGTCCTGGGCCTTCAGGTTACTTTTCGCAAATATAATTTATCTATACATCCTACTGTAGTAGAGCTATCGGTAATGAGCATAGGTAAATACGGTTCAATGCGGCGTTCGAGCTCACCGCTGCGTTCATCACGACGGCTGACCATGGGCACTTGTGCAGCACAGGAAGACTCCGTCATGCAAAAAGACCATACTCTAAGAGACCGGCAAAATAATTGCTGAAGAACGTGACCCAACATGAACTCCTACGTGACTGGGTCAGAATTACTTGGCGGAATTGATTAAAAAACAAGTAGCCCAACACAAATGGACAATTAGATAATTTGTATGACAAGGGCATTGCTTACAGCATCTTCTTTCGTGTCTTCCTAGCCGGCTCGAGCTTGCCCCTGTCATGATGAGGATTATGTGATGAAGGTGATGGGATGATTGGCCCCCACCCACTAGAGGGATAGGCAAGGAGTTGGTTGGTTGGTTGATCCTAAGCTACTTGGCGCAACCCACCGCGGGGAATCGGCCATGAAACGGGTGGTACCTTATTTTAGAAATAAAATTGTTTTACAATCCGAATATGTTTAGGAATAGAAGGTTTAAAAATAAATTCACTGGTACCATCCAGATTTTCAAAAAAATAAATTAAGAAGCCAATAGGTTGAAACAGTAAAATTGTACATTAACTTAACATTCTACTCTTTTTGTTTCCCGTAAAAAATCGCACATGGCTTCGCAAACGTTCCTGTGGCTAAAGCCCATTTCAGTTGCACCAAAGGAAACAACCAACGGAAGAGATAAATTTAAGTCCATCCGCGGATCATTCGGATGTGGAATATCATCGCAGTCGTCTTCTCTTGCACCCAACGACAAGCATAGCTTTCTGCGATTTCTGTTTTCTTTCCTAGTTTGTACTTTCTTCTCTTTTTCAGTGTTATCGTCTGTTTTTGTTGCGCTGTTACACAATGAACCATTACGAACCAGCCCAACATACTCCGCTTTGAAAAGCATAGCAAATGTTAATACCCAGGCTTTAACTTCCCTACATAACACATCGATTTCGCACCGAAGAGGGCGACTTATGAATTCAAATCACGAGTTCATGGCCGTGCAAAAGGAAAACAAAGAAAACAATTGTCGAAGCTAGCACAAAGCCGCGCTTGAAACAGCGAAACTGGACAATTCTGATTAATAATCTGATTGCTTCTAGGTTGCGTATAGGCCCTAGCTAGCTGATGCAGGTTTCAGGGTTGTTTCTAGGTTCTTGCTAGGCTTTAGCTAGGTGATGGTAAGTTGCATCTACGTTGAGTCTCAGCGCAAAGATGTTGGAGTTACGCCAAAGACAGTCACATACACGACACGGTTGTACGAACTCCAGAGACATAGTCGAGCTGAATCCAAGCGTTCGCACTTCTCATATAGGCCTATGGACAACTCGTTGTTCGCGTTGGCTTTCCATCGTGTCGGAGTCTTCTTGAAGCCGGCGTTGCCTTTCCCGTTTCCTAGTATTCTCTTGTTGTACGTAATCGGGGTCTTCGGCTCACCACTGTCGCTACGCAGCCATTTGTTGGGTTAACTGTTGCATTTTTGATGTTTGTTCGCTCACTGGTGAGTAGTGGGATTTATCGAATTTCTGTGGCACATACCCGGTTATGATAAGGCCAGTTTTCTGGACCGACTCACAAGAAATTATTTGCGAAGCAGCTTTACTGTTAACATTGCGCCCGCTGTAAGAATCCGTGCATATCATTACGAAAGTTATGAATTTTGTAGGGCTTCAATAGTCTGAATACCTGAAGACTGAAATTCTGGCCCGGAGCAGTAACTCACCCACAGTACAGAATCCCCCCAAAACACATGGGTACAGTCGTTGAGTTTGGGGGAAGTAGAAAGAGCGGAGAAAAATATAATGGAGAATCATAGTACCCCCTCTTCGGAAGCTGGGCCTGGATATATCAGAACCGGTTATACATTCTTTTGGGGCCACCGCTCTGGGATACAGCCACGGGGATGCCTTCATCGCCATTGAGGAATTCATCAGACAGTCTAAAAAATATCTAGTTAAGTCCTGCCTGCTTTAAATATTTCATTTACAATAATTCGTACATCAATTCATTATATTAGGTAATTGTAGCTTAAATAAAATAATTGTTAATTATATTGGAAATATTCACCCCAACTCGGTCAATCCCCTGCATTGGCACAAAAGAGTCATTCACAAAGTAGAGTGTTCCTCAAGAACACCAACAGCGATTTTGTGTTGCGCATCGCCCAACCGCTGTCTTGCCACGGCCCGAGAAGGTGCCGCCCCTCCAAGCTCGAGCAACATAGAAGTACTCGCTGACTGCTTCGCATGACACCGATTCCCTGGGATGTGACCAATTTTTTACCTGTCACTTGTCCCCGTTAATGGGGAAGCAATCGTCGGGCAGATTCCAAGGGCGCACTCACAGCGGCAAGAGAGTGCTAGCAACTCTCTCTGCGAGAGTAAGCGCTTGTCCCATATTTCACTCCCTTTTCAGGAGTGCTGGGAACTCTCTGCTGCACAGAATAGGCACACTCTCTCTACAGAGTTCTGGTACTCTGGCTGAACGAGAGTGAACAAGCTCCCTCACCAGAGTAAAGTCACGCTTTTGAAGTGGTGTACATACACTCTCGGCTGGAATTACGCTACTCCCTCGCAGAGTTTCACAGTGCTGGTTGGGATAGAGTGCATGAACTCCCTCCAAGAGTAGAATCACTCTTGCTGCTAGGACTAACGTTTAAAAAAGGGAAAAAAGAAATACTTCATTCGTTTTCTACATTGTAACAGTGAACCTGGCTATACTGCCTCAAGCTTACCTCACACATACACAGAACTCACATCCGCACACTCATTCATACATAACACAGCAACACTGAACATATGCACTACTGGCGCTGCACACAACCATTCACCCGGTAACCGGTATATATATTCATGATGTTTTGCCCCCCGTCCAGTGCCAGTGGCAACAGCTCTGCTGTGCGTATTTACACAGCAAATATACACGGAACACGTGTAAATATCTAATGATCTATTGGGATACTGTTGGCACATCGACCTTTTACTATAAAACAGCATAATATTTAACACTGTTTTCATTTGTGAATACCAAACATCAGCTGGGACTCTTTGGTATCGGCTCAATGCCGTACATCCGCTCACGCCCAAGTCTGAGAGTTGTAGCCACGCGCTTACAAATACACTTGCGACGATCTTTTACCAGGGCTGGCTGATGAATACTTTACGACGTTACGATCTGGAGTCCGATCGGACATGCGCTGCCGCGGCAGGCGCGGCACGTACGCCAGAAAAGCAACGCCGGTCAACATAACCAAAATGCAAGCGCATCTCTGGCGATTCTCGCAATTTCGTTCAACCTCGGCTTCATTTTAATGTAACAGTGAAAAGCTTTCGACGATAAAATGCGCATTCTTCAACCTTCGTCAGCCACTTGCGCCGAGATCGGTCGCACTCAATATGACCCGTAGGACTCCCAGCGAAGGTAGGCCTAGAGCACCTGCCGAGTCCGTGTGTACGTGCTGTCGGCGCTTCTGGGTTTAAGGATACGCGATTCCGACGTGTAAAAATGAGTGTACAGTAGAGCTTTAGTATCGGTTAACCTGAATGAACCATTTTTTCTTGCGTACGGTGTTCGTACAAGGAGCGATGGGCATCGTTACGACGCAGCTTTCAGCAAACGCACCCCGGCAGCCACCGAAAGCCGCCAAGCGCACTCGCCGGCACTTCGCAGACACAGACTTGTCAATTAGTACGCCTTGTTGAACTAATTAACATGATGGCATATTTTCTTGCACGTTCAATTTGGTGTTTGGCGATCGGTTAAGTATGTAGTTGCACCTATCAATTCAGATGCAAATCAGTACACTGACAAGGGCGCTGTGCGAGTGTATCGTCGATTGCGCGAGAAAATACGCGTTATTGAATGTCATTCCTGGTCGTAAGCTGTTTTGTTGTGTCATGATGACGCGAATTTTATTTGAAAAGGAAGATCACGTCTATTTTCAGTATGCGACCTGTAAAAATGAAGTCGAGCGGTGAGCTCTGTCTTGACTAGTCTTTTTATGGCATGAGTGCTGCGTTGTGGTAGAGACCTCGGCTGAGGATCTGATGGTGGCAGGTTCTATTCCTCCTGCCGGACGTTTTCTTTTTTTTCACGGCTTTTTTTTTATTGCAATAATACTTTAGTGTCTACCTTATTCCAGTGGCAATTAGTTTGTGTCGTAAATTAAGTTGGCGATGCGTTAGAAGTTGCCGATGTTCGAGGATTCGAAGCATGCCTGTGTTGGCATTTCAGAAACCAAAGGTTTACCATCACAAACACTTTCTTTTTTATTTATTACTGAAAGCTATCCTATAACTTGCACATTAAAGTGACATCTGTGGCGTTTACGCTCGGAGGATTATGGTTAAGAGACAGTTATATAACGCTGTGCGGCGTCAGCCAAAAGCTCGCGCTAGTTTGTACTCCGCCTGCTTAGGAGGGACTTCCTGACCCTGTTCACGCTACGTCGGGGCGGGAGTTCCGTGGAATGGGAACTCTATCAGAGTAGCAGAGAGTTCGTGCTCTTTTTTACTCTGCCCTCAAGGAAAGAATAAGTTCCGCGGCTAACTCTCCACTACTCCCCTATGGCGTTAAAGAACTCTGGCGAGAGTAATACAGTCGCTTTACCCTCGCAGTAATCCCTCTACATCTGTGAGTGCTCACGTATTGGCTCTCCGAAACGAACCACGAAAGCGTGGTCAATTTAGGGCAGGTTCTTTTAGTGCGCCAGCGAACACCGGTTGTGGTCCAAAGACCGAGTCAGAGCCAAGAGTCGACAACACGAACAAAATATATTATCAGTTAAGGCAGCACAAGCATCACATAAACATGCACATCGGCTGGTTTCAATTACAACTCACAATATAACTTACATTGTGTTTAAATAACGGGAACAAAACGAACAGATCACGCGCTAGAAATGCAATCTCATGCATTACATACTACTGAAGAACAGTTCTGAATATTCACCAACCATATCCAGCCCCCAATTTTTGGTACGTGACTTGAATGCTTCTCTTCCAGGAAACACTCACGCAAACTCCAGCGCTGATCGTCGTTACTCCCTTCCGGCGTCCGCCCCGAATGTTTCTCTTCCAGGAAACACTCACGCAACTTTTGATTGATTGATTGATTGGTTTATTGATTGATTGATTGATTAAATAATTGATTAATTCATTGATTGGTTGATCGATCGAGCGAAGAAAAAGGTGTTATTAACAGGGAAAAGGAAGAAAGAATACGCCTAGGAATAGCTTATCATTATTTGTTTATTTTTACTTTGTCTTTATTCTCTAAAACAATGTACCACCTAATGTATGACCGATCCTCCAGAGTAGGTTCTTCAAGTAGATAATAGTATCTGGACTTTAACGTCCCGAAACCACGGTATGATTATGAGGGACGCCTTAATGGTAATAGTATCTGGAGTTTAACGTCCCCAAACCACGATATGATTATGAGGGACGCCTTAATGTAGGGCTCCAGAAATTTCAACCATCCGGCGTTCTTTAACGTGCACTGGCATCGAACAGTACAGGGGTCTCTAGCATTTCGCCTACATCGAAATGCGACCACCGCGGCGGGGATCGAACCCGCGACGAGACTGAGGAACCAGACAACCATTTTCTATAGATTGGTTTTATTGTGCGCTCACACATATGCAGTCGTAAAAGGAAATAGGTGGGGAGGGTAAGAGACGAACAAGACATTCTGTCGTTGTGGCGTGTCTAGATAAAAATAGCGAGATACATGACCATCAATCTTAGGGAATATATATGTCCGGTCTCTGTGGACGATTGAAT
This sequence comes from Rhipicephalus sanguineus, assembly GCF_013339695.2. Taxonomy (NCBI): domain Eukaryota; kingdom Metazoa; phylum Arthropoda; class Arachnida; order Ixodida; family Ixodidae; genus Rhipicephalus; species Rhipicephalus sanguineus. Next base: position 120,426,840 of record NC_051180.1, on the reverse strand, counting down.
GGGCTATAACTTGGACATTTCCATATCACCAAGAATTGGAAGTTCCACGGACCTGAATTCCTGAATACCTGAAGGCTGAAATTCTGGCGTGGAACATTAAACCACGCACACTATCCAACACAAAGAAAACAGAAGCGTACAGTTTTTGGAGGGAAAGCAACTAGAAAGAACCATGTGAAATGTAATGGAGACCGTATTTACCTCTGACTCTTGGTGTCGTTTCAAATTTGGCGCAGTCTACCGCATGCTCTTGCGATATTCACTTGAACAGCTACAATTTTAACGGGATATTGTTGCAAAGCACATGTCCCCGGTATTGGTGTCGGCGTCGACGTCGTTGGTTGTGAACAAAAAATCGACTCTGTCCGAGGGAGAAAAGTGGAGACACGTCAAGAATTATAAAAAATGCTGGGTTGGAGTGAGAATCGAACGCAGGCTTTTTGCGTTGTAGTGACATGTTCTGCCACAGAGCCACGTCAGCGCTTGGAGCTTCGTCGCAAACAGATCCTGAACAGGTGTGACGTAGTAGGAGGGATTCCGTTAACACATGTTATATTCCGTGGCAGAAGGGTAGAACATCATCAGGCGTCACTCCATTCGAATTGCACTACGAGGGTGGTTTAAAGGCCCACCCATTCCGATGTGCTCAGGCACAACTAATCTTCATCAGAAGCAACAGCATCAACAAAGTGAGAAGCTGCGTGTACTGCCTTTGGTAACCGCAGCGGGTACTTCGCTGATTCGCAGTTTCATGAATTATGGCATGGTGGGCACTTCGCAACTGCACTTGTAGTGGGCGTATATTCGATAGTCAGACACAACTTAAAAGTCTGGAGCGGCCCCGCCCAGATGACCGAAGTGCGGCAGCCGATCACCTCCGTGACTACAGGAGTGTTCAAGACTCGTGTGCATCCGCCATTGAAAAAGAAATGCCGCGGACTTCTAAAGTTGTATCCGATCATTTGAAAGCGTCAGACGACAGACGTTACTTTCGTTGCGTCGCGGTGGAGGTGTTCACTGAGTAGCGAAGCCTGTTAAGCCAATGAGAAGATGCTGCGAACGGGGCCCGATCGCGAGATGGTATGCTGGGTCTCTGGGCACAAATGCATTGAGGGTAATGTACTGGCATATGAAATACCTGTATGCTAAAACAAGAAACATAGCAACAAGTCTAACCAGTTTCTGCGTCCGATTTTCCATCCGAGAGTAGGGCATATACTCACGGAACGCGCAGTTCTTTCTTGACTGGTAGTGAACCGACGAGGTCTGGTATATGTGGGAAAATAGCGTTCAGAATGCTGTGTTAGAATGTCGCGAGACAAAAGCAGAGGAGAGAAGACACGTACTATTAGCATACAGATAGTGTATACAACTCCATCTCACAGCGTTGATAGGCAGGGAACAGCTGTTTAACGTTGAATGGTGGCGGCTTGGGCTAATTGGTATGTCATGATGATGGCTATAGGGCGAACTGGGGACTAGAACAAGGGGACACACATTTTACAAAACTGGGGCATACATTTTTGTAGAACGCGTGTCGCCTTGTCCTAGCACTCAGTGCGCGCTATGGCAATTATCATTTTAACATTGAATCCGTTTTGTCCTTTTTGAACGACGTCCGTACGCTCGGCGTTATCTGACCAAGAAATTCGTAGTGCGCCCTCCTACGATAGGCCACTGCTGCTACTTGATCGTTTGTCATAGCACATGCCTCTGGGCTGTTGCACTCAGGGGACCTGGGAGGCCGACGGGCCACTTCTTGCCCGTTATTTTAGCAGACGTCGTGGTATTTAACAATATTGCGCATCTCATACTCATAGCATTCGAAAGATGCTGCGAGATCACGACGGCCACCAATTTTGGTGGCGTAGTAGTCCTCCTGCACCGCTGGTGTCTGTAAGAAGTATCGCGCATAAACAGAAAAAGAAACTGAGTTCGAGCGGGACTTAAATGCAGGCACTCTTAGTGACAGTCGTGCATGACACCATAGAGCCCCACCGTCTTTCTTTTGGTTGTGCGTCAAGCAAACGGGGACAACAGAATTATAAGAAAACAAAAATAGGTAGCACAGATCAGCCGTCAATCACTGTGTGAATAACATTTTCATTTAAATTTCTTCATTGTAAGCAGGAGTTGTAGCCTAGCTATCCATGAGGGAACGCATTCCTTTCTTTTATTGCGATAGCAATTATATGGACAGTCTCGGCTGATTGTTGCCGTCGCCGCCGACATGCACCGCCGTGTATATATGTATATATATATATATATATATATATATATATATATATATATATATATATATATATATATATATATATATATATATATATATATATATATATTATAAAGGAGATTTATTGGGCGTCGAGCTTATCGTTGGTCGCGTAATGCACCGAGCACAGTCCGCTAGCGCGAGGCTCTGCTGCACCCTCGATGCTGCTGCTTCTGCGCCGGAGTACTTCGTCTTCGTTACAATGGCCCCGGCGAAAAAAAAAAGGAGCCATCCTGGCGACTTAGTCGTCTGCAGGTACCGTAGAATCATGATAGGGTTTCAGTCTCTGGACGTGTACAACCTCGCGGTTACGACGCCGCAGGTCAGACGGTGGCGTGAGAGGTTCAATAAGGTAGTTGACTGGAGAAGTCTGTTCGAGAACGCGGTATGGCCCATCGTACTTGGGAAGAAATTTAGAAGAGAGCCCTGGTGTGCGATGCGGCACTGACAGCCACACAAGGGCACCCGGGAGAAAGACGGGAGTCGAGTTCTGGGCATCGTGGATGGCTTTTTGGCGGTTCTGGTCATCGGAGGTAAAGTGGCGGGCCAGTTGGCGACATTCTTCTGCGTGCCTGGCGGATTCCAAGATCGGCGGGCACTCGGACGCGTCCGGTCGATAGGGCAGAATGGTGTCAATGGTGTGGGAAGGGTGACGGCCATAAACGAGGTAAAAGGGGGAGAAACCAGTGGTAGCTTGCGTCGAGGTATTGTAGGCGTAGGTTACGAACGGAAGAACTAGGTCCCAGTTCGAGTGATCAGGTGTGACGTACATAGCGAGCATGTCACCAAGAGTGCGATTAAAGCGCTCTGTAGTGCCATTGGTCTGCGGATGGTAAGCAGTACATGTGCGGTGTACAATAGCACATTCAGCGAGCAATTTTTCAACGACCTCTGATAAGAAGACGCGGCCACGGTCGCTGAGAAGTTCTTGAGGACCTCCATGACGCAGCACAAAACGGTGTAGTATGAAAGAGGCGACCTCTTGTGCTGTGGCAGTTTGAAGAGCAGCAGTCTCGGTATAGCGTGTTAAGTGGTCGACTGCAACGATTATCCACCTGTTGCCGGTAGGAGTCAATGGAAGCGGCCCATAGAGATCTATACCGACCCTATCGAAGGGTTGGGAAGGGCATGGCAAAGGTAGTAGTTCACCGGCGGAGATGTGCGGTGGAGATTTTCGGCGCTGACATTCACGGCAAGAGCGGACGAAGTTGCGGACGAAAGTATACATGCCACGCCAGTAGTAACGGTGTCGAAGTCTTTCGTACGTTTTGAAAACTCCTGCGTGGCCACACTGTGGGTCAGCGTGGAAAGAGGAACAGATCTCCGACCTCAAGGCTCGCGGTACGACGAGCAACCACGTGCGTCCCTCTGGTGCATAGTTGCGTCGATAGAGGAGCTTGTCACGAATCGCAAAGTGCGGGACTTGGCGCCGGAGCATTCGCGACGCTGGCACTTGAGAAGGGTCGGAGAGGAGGTCTAGCAGAGACGCAGTCCACGGGTCATTGCGCTGTTCGGCAGCAATGCTGTCAAAGTCGAGAGATGATAATGTGCTCTCACGCGTGGAATCAGCAGTGGCTTCCAGAGAGAGAGGCGAACGGGAAAGCGCGTCAGCGTCAGCGTGCTTCCGTCCTGAGCGATAAACCACGCGTATATCGTAATCTTGAATTTTCAACGCCCAGCGAGCAAGGCGGCCGGATGGGTCTTTTAACGTCGAAAGCCAGCACAGCGCGTGGTGGTCAGTCACGACGTCAAAAGAACGGCCATATAAATATGGGCGAAACTTGCCAAGCGCCCACACAATGGCCAAACACTCCTTTTCTGTGACGCTGTAGTTACTCTCTGCCTTGGTGAGCGTGCGACTTGCGTATGCCACGACGTATTCTGTGTGGCCAGGTTGACGCTGTGCAAGCACAGCACCCAGGCCTACACCGCTGGCGTCGGTATGGACCTCAGTTGGAGCTTGAGGGTCAAAATGGCGAAGAATGGGTGGCGTCGTGAGAAGCCGTCGCAAGGTGGTGAAAGCCTCGTCGCAGGCAGGAGACCACGATGAAAGATCTTTAGTGTCGCCAAGGAGTTGTGTGAGAGGCGATATAATTGACGCAAAGTTTCGAACAAATCGCCGGAAATAAGAACATAGGCCAATGAAACTGCGAAGTTCTTTGATGCTAGTAGGTTTAGGAAACGCAGTAACAGCGCGCAATTTCTCGGGATCCGGGAGGATGCCGTCCTTGGACACAACGTGGCCTAGAATGGTCAGTTGACGCATGGCGAATCGGCATTTTTTAAGGTTTAATTGCAAACCCGCGTTGGTCAAGCAACTAAGGACGTGCTGAAGGCGGCGCAGGTGTGTTGCGAAGTCAGGGGCGAAGACCACGATGTCATCGAGGTAGCATAGGCAGATCTTCCATTTAAGACCACGGAGAACATTGTCCATCATTCTTTCGAACGTAGCAGGTGCGTTGCAAAGTCCGAAAGGCATGACGGTGAATTCATACAAGCCGTCTGGCGTGACAAAAGCGGTTTTGGGGCGATCGGCCTCCGCCATCGGCACCTGCCAGTAGCCTGACCGCAAGTCTAGCGAGGAAAAGAACTCAGCGCCCTGTAAAGAGTCCAGAGCATCGTCAATGCGCGGCAGTGGATAGACATCCTTCAGCGTGATCTTGTTCAATCGCCGGAAATCGACACAGAAGCGGATGGAACCGTCTTTCTTTGTGACAAGTACCACCGGAGACGCCCATGGGCTCTGGGAAGGTCGAATGACACCTCGGCGGAGCATGTCGTCCACCTGGTCGGCGATGACACGGCGTTCTGTAGCAGACACGCGATATGGACGTTGCCGCAGCGGTGAGTGAGAACCCGTGTCGATGTGGTGTTCGACTGCTAAGGCACGACCTAGCGATGTTTGTGCAACGTCGAAAGAAGGGCGGTAGTGCTGAAGGATGGTAAGGAGCTCTGATCGCTGCGCAGGTGTCAAATCTTAAGCGATGAACGGTCGGAATACGTCTGTAGATGCTGGGTCAGGCGTGGAGAGGACACCCAGTTCACAGACGGCCGTCGAAGGCACCTCATCGGGGACGGAGATGATTCGTGTGGTGTTGACCGTCTCGACGTGGCCAAGGCACTCGTGACAAAGCAATGATAGCGGCGATGAATGATGATTGTAAATGGGCATTGTGGTGAAACCTGCGACAAGGTCAAGAGCAGCAAAGGGCAACGGAAGGGCTCTTCGGGTAACGAAGATCTGAGAGGGCGTGAAGAAGACCGGCCCGTCGGATATGGCGCTGCACGAGACTGGTACGGCTGCCGAAGAGTACGGAGGGATGGAGGTGTCGTCGTTGACGACAAGTTTAGCAGAAGATTGGTGGTCGACGGAGGGTGGGTCATCGAGTGAGCAGAATTCGACTTCAGCACGAGCGCAATCGATAACGGCGTTGTGACGCGACAGAAAGTCCCATCCTAAGATAATCGCATGGGAGCACGATGAAAGTACGATGAGCTCTATCGTGTACAGAACGTCCTGAATGGTCACACGCGCTGTACAGACTGCGGCCGGTTGAATGGGCTGAGCACTGGCTGTACGAAGCGACAATCCGGAGAGAGGCGTCGTTACTTTACGAAGTGAGCGGCAAAATCCAGCATCGATAACAGAAACAGCAGCACCGGTATCTATAAGAGCGACTGTAGCGACATCTTCGACGAACACATCAATAACATTAGCAGGCGACGAATGAGGACTTGGGCAAACCGAAACTTGCGCAGTTCTTGCCTCAGGAACTGCGTCGTCTAGTTTCCCTCTTCGTTAGGTGCGGACCGTCGACGCATAGGGGAAAGCGAGCGGCGGCGCGGAGATGGCGAGCGAAGATGTTCCAACCTAGGGCGGCGATCAGACTGGTAGCGAGCTGGCGCTGGAGCAGCGGGAGCGTAATGTGCGTTTGAGTCTGGCGCGCAGTACGGCTCTCGAGGGCTGTCGTCGTTGCCTTGCACCCGGCGGCGGCAATACCTGGCGACGTGTCCGGGGTATCGACATGCGAAGCATATCGGGCGATTGTCGAGCGTGCGCCACGGGTTGGCTGTGGTATTGCTGGCCCAGCGGACCGGAGGTGGAGGATAGCTCGCAGGATGCTGGAAAGGAGGTACGGATGCTTTGCGAGAGGGCATGGCAGCGACCGCAGCGTATGTAAGTGGAGCAGCCACAAGACTTTGCTCGCGGGCAGCTGGCAGCGCTTCAGCGACCTCTCCTTGAATGACGCCGCGTAGGGACGATGGCAGATTTGTGGTAGCTTCCTGTGTGAAGGGCACCAGGGAGAGCTGCCGGGCGACTTCTTCGCGGACAAAGGCTTTAATTTCGGCTATCAGCGACGCTTGGTCGTGGCCGTTGGTCAGGCTGGACAGTGATGCCAGGTCGTGTGTGGGAGGTCGTCTCGTGAGAGCTCTCTGCTTCCGCAATTCATCATAGCTCTGGCACAAGCTAATAACGTCATTAACTGTGGACGGGTTCTTCGCCAGGAGCATTTGGAAAGCGTCATCATCAATTCCTTTCATGATGTGTTTGATTTTCTCACTTGCCGTCATGGCAGCGTCCACCAAATATATATATATATATATATATATATATATATATATATAAATATATATATATATATATATATATATATATATATATATATATATATATATATATATATATATATATAGAAAAGCCACAAAGCCACAAAGAAACACTTTCCGATGCGAGGTATCGAACAGCCGACCTCTCGCTCCGAAACGTGCGCCGTTAGACAGCTAAGCCACGGAAAGTAGCGTCTTTCAGCATGCTAACGCAGAGCTATTTATATACACCATTTACTTCAGCGTGCTTTCTTACTCACCAGCGAGAAGGGGCGATGTGCGCGCTAGGCGCTGGGCGCGCTTTAATGGTCGTCGCCCCGCTCCTGCGAACGCCGAGGCTCTTCGCCTTACAGGGCGTAGTCGCCTTCGTGCGCTTATCTCAAGGAAAGAAGGGGGCGGGCGGTGGAGTGGAGCGGGGGGTTATATGTCTTGTGATTTCCCCGCGATGTCCTCGCTGAAGTCACAGAGCGTACGAAGGTCACTTCGCTCGCTACAGCGGCCGCGTTTGCGAAAGGAGCGCGCTGTTTCAACAGAAATAAGTAACAACTGCGACATTTAGTTCGCGCTCCTCCTGTGTGTACCTGTTCGTTCGTTTCGTGCGTCCTGCTTTATGTTTCAGCTGTGCGCTTCAAGTGTCGAGCTGTGACGCATGATAGTTCGCGCTCGTCCTGTGTGCGTTCTTTTCGTGCGTCCTTTGGGCTCGAGCGACGCGCTGGCAATTTCGAACTGCTTTCCGTTCTTCACGTTACATTCTAATTTGTTGCTATCGCATTCATTGCTTCGCTGTTGCGGCGAAACTGTGACTTTTTTCTACTTCGTTCAAACGGGCCATACTCTCCTGAGAATACAGTATTGCTGGCTTTTTATCTGGGTCGTGGTAGAATGCAGCTATCCTTTAGCGCCATATAATGTGTAAGCCAATCATCATGATTACGCCAAATGATAATCGGTCTGCGCTGTCTGTTCCTGGGTACCTGCGGCCATGCTGGTCTAATAAAAATTCCTTCTTTGATTGTCCTCTGCTACACGTCCCGAAAGTATGCCCTGTCCCGACAGTGCACTTAAACGTTATCTATAGTTTCAGGTTGGCTACAGATTAAGTAGTCGGAGCGCCACTGCACAAAAAAGCCTTCCTCCTCTAAGAAGGTTCTTACTGGAGGTGTTGCTGTCAGTAAATTCAAAAGGAAAGATTTTGCCACTGGAGCGAGTTAAGCGAGAAAGCGAATAGGCGGAAGGCATATTATCTGTCTATGTTTGCGAGAGCCACGTATGAAACAGTTTTTTTTTTGCGAAGCATTTCTTAGCGAACCTTTGGCCCTTTGACCGTTTCTATCGCCGTACTATCAATCCAGCCGCCAACATCTGGGTGCTCTCATGCTCGCCTCCTTAACTTGGTGTACACCAAAATCGACATGGGAGATCTAGAGTAAGATGATTTCACGCATATGACTGTCGGGTCATGATATGCATAACGTCAAACTCCTATTGCGCCCGTCGTCAAACCCTTTGCTCCAGACACGTGCGGCAAATACACATTTACCACGGACCGCGGTGTACGCGTATGCGCCACAGGTGTTTGACAGTTTATAGCTACCCAGTAACGGCGAGAAGAGACATTGGTAATTTAAATACAAGAGCGTCAAGAAAAACCGTCATCGGCAGCGTTGACCCCATGAATGAAAAGAATAAAAATTAGTAGCCCAGCAGGAATCGAACCCAGGCATTCTGCGTGGCAATCAGGTATTCTGCTACAGAGCCACGCCAGGCCTATAAACTGGTGTGGAAGAGCAGCCTATGCAAGCGTAATGTCGGTGCAACGTCAATTGTGGTTGTGCTGCTGGCTATCTAATTTTACAAGAAAGCAATAAACGCTACATATTTACTCCTACGATACAGGCGTCATATCAGATTAACATGTGTGGATCCAGTGTTCTCTCCGCTTCTATAGCAGTCTAAAAAACATTACACTTTTATTCCTATAATTCAGCAAGCTATATCGAAGCATTGCTCGACCCCGGATGACTACATTAACGAAAGTTACGTATCATATTCACATGACTGCACTGTAAAGTGCACTTAGTTTCGATAATACTGACGTATGTACTCTAACGTGAGGGCTGACGTTACGTCGCACCATACTTTACCCTTTAAACGCTAGTGTTGTCGACGTACCTGGCAAGCCCATGATGTACACCCAGCTACTACAGTTACAGAAACATGTCGATCCACCTCGTAACGCTTGGCTCAAAGCCATAAAATCCAGCTTAGAAGCATTCGCTGACTGTTCCGCATCAAACCGATTCCCACAACGCGTGGAATTTGCCGAATTTTTGTATCTAAGCCGTGGTGTCTGACGCAAGTGATGTACTGTTTAAGGCGCCATGTCCAGAAAGTGCATAGGGGGTTCACGACTTTGGTATGGAGGGTCGAACAGGGGAAGGTACAGTCGTACCAATTTGTTTAGACGGCATAGACAAGGCACGGAGAAGGTTGCACAGCATTCTGCTCATACTCTCCTTGGTGCATGCTCAATTCTCGTTATGCCTGTTCGCGGCACTGGCTATGTTAATTTATAATGTGCACGGAAGAAATCAAGAGCCACTGGAGATGGTTTCTGCATGAAATTTTCTTCCGAATTTATTTATTACGCTTTTTCTTAAAAACGAGATTCTAATGCCGAAACTACTTAACGAAAATGTCATTCTCTAGTAAAGTCTTAGCGCTTTGAGAAGAGGGTCAAATCAACTTGCTTTCCTTGATTATTTTATGGATCTCAGTGATCCGACTATGATCACCGATGCACCTTCTCGAGGCCAGACAGTGCGTCACGTTGTACACCGTCCAGTCGACGACGTGGGTGTCGGTCTTCGAGTAGCCTATGGTGCGGTAGGTCTGTCTCATCTGCACAGAACAGCAGTACACGCTTTAAAGGGTCCCTTAATTACATCGGATACTCTTTAACATTTCAAGTAGCTATGCCAATCGATCTCAGAATGCCGTCAATGCCAGCGATGCAAAACGCGGCAGCGCTACGAGCCGTGGCTGTGCTACAAAACCGAAAAACATTCCTGTGCTCCTCTCCTGGCCTTTCAGTGTCCGCAGTGCTGCTCGTGTCCTCAGCATCCGCCTCGGGTCATGTCAGCTTCCGCAAGAACATATTTGTTTTCAGCAGATATACGTACGCTCTCTCTTACCTCTTACTCATCGCATGGTGAGGAGGCGCATTCTGCGAGGAGGAGAGGCGATTCAACGAATGAAGCGTAGCGAACGAAAAAGCGAAACGAGCGAGAGCCGCGTTTCGATTTTCCAACGCATGTTACTTCACTATTACGGCACCATTTTGAAAAATTCTCACTGCTACGTGTCCAGTGTAGATTCGCGCACAACTGCAACACCACAACTAAATTTAGAGCTATGGGTGGCTTAGGGGGATTTCATGTGGACAATGTCCGCGAGCTTCTTTCTGGTCAATTGAGCCATTTCAAACAGGCGTCAAAAACAGTCAATAACACTAAGTTCCAATAAAATGGTGCATCAACACTGCAGTTTAGATAGATACATACATACATACTTAACGAGATCAAAAGAATACGTTTACAACAACATTCCTACGATATACATGTTATGCTTCACGCCTTATATAACGTTATGACAACTTCTCAATTAAACTACAGTTTTAATGCAAACAAAGATCTATTTATTGCACTAATTAGCAGAAGTAATCATAAGTTGTAGCATCGCTCTGCTATTTCCCCTCACGAAAATTTGCTGTCGCAATGTTTTCACAGTGATTGTTATATACAGGGTGTTTCAAGAAATGTGAACAAAAATCATCAAATACAAAGGATATAGAATATTTTCCCGCCGTCTTCATGATAACTTTTTCTGTTGGGGGAAACATCTTAAGATGAATAGACACACCAATAGACCCTTTCCATATTTGTTTGTAAAGCTAGCTTTCCTGCTGTGCTGTTTGCCCTACTAATAGCGGCTAGGCACTTACTGTGAACAGCGTGTCCTAGCGCAGTTTGCTTGCGCTGTGACGTGGGAAATGTAGACTCGGTTCTCTTGACATAATCACGCATAATAGACAAGCCGCAGCACGTGCAACTAAGACCTCGTCTCCACTTGAAGCCCGACGGGTGCCGTCATTAGTTGGGCCATTACGGCAGTGATGAGAATTTACTTCAATAAATTTTAATTAGCGAAGACAGGCGTTCGGGTCAAATAACAAAGTTGCTGTTCTTCCTGCGAAGAGGCCATTGCCGCTTTGATATTTTGAAAAATCGGCCTCTAATTATTGCGGAGCAATAAAATTCAGCCCAATTCACCCTTGAAACCGAAACCGAAGCTGTGATCCACGCAACTAGCAGACGACCAGAATGACGTCACTGTTCACGATGGCGATTGCAGTGGTGTAAGTTCTGCATTTGTTCACGTACGTGTGCCACAATGTGCTCTAATCGCAAACGAAATGCCTACAAACACGAATCAAAATCGATCGATCATTCGTACAACAACGCTCGCTCATTCTGGACGTATCGTAAGAGTATGGCAGTTGCGCTCTTCCGAGTTTCAATTTCGGTTTCGCCAGCGAAATCGGTCAGATTTCAAAACCACATATAGCAAAGCCTTGTATTTAGCATGGGGAAGAGAAATTAATGTGAGGGTCAGGAGGAGCAATGTGGAGGCGAAGATGAGGGATCAGAGGAAGGGAGGAGGAGGAGGAAGGGAAGATGCTGTCGTCGTATGTTGCCATCTTATGTAGCCGGTTGGCGTCACGCACACAAAACAATGTATAGCATAGCCATGGATTGCAAGGAGGCCGGAAGTGAGCAGAGCATAGCATAGCCGCACATAATACAGTATACCATTTCGGCGGAAAAGCGAAATGAGGGTGAGGAAGAGTGGTGTGAGAGAAAGGAGGAAGCAAAGGAGGAGGGGAGTGGGCGCCACTGCATTACAAATGAAGGTTTCCTCTCTCGTCATGGAGGCTTAGCAGGCTGCACGGTTGGGACGCCAGGGCACTCTTGCTCGTGAACGCGAGCGTCGCTGAAGGAACGCACACACACGCTCACAGGCTGCGTTCGTCCTGTCTACTTCTACTCTGGTGTCTCGTCTCAAGCTTATACCCCGGTCACACTGGCAAATTTAGTGTCATTTTGAGCGAGTGCACTTACGCTCACAGAGTGTCACTTTGGCGGCGCGCTGCTACACGAGAAAGAGAAGTGTGCTTTGGAAATGATGGCACTGGCAATGGGTGGTTTAGTAGCGCGGCATATATTTGTTATTCTTGGCAATACTCGCTGTCTAATAGCGTATTATAGGCATGAACATAATTTACAATAAATTTTGCGCGCAAATGAAGTAAATATTGCAACGGCATAACATAATCGCGAGCCGAGACAAGACATTGTCATATCAAAGACGAATCGAAAACAAAAATGGCGGACTCCGGTGCAGAAGGGACTCGTAGTGGTGACGGGCGTTTGGAGCGTGTTTTGGCAGTACTCATTTGCTCCTCCCAAAGGCGTATGAGGCCCGCGTCTCTTCGTCGGATCACGTTGTCTCCGTGGAAGTGGCACCCGTGGCACACGCCTAAAGAATGACTAAAGAATGACTGACCTGCACGTGTGTAAAGAAGTAAACAACGCGACGGAAGCGGCCATTACACGGCATGTGCTCCCGCATCCCCCTAGCGGACGTGACCGCAAACTGCCCGAGGGCGAGAGTAGCGAGATTTTTTGTTGTAGTATGATTTGGTTGAATACATGGCAGTATTCCTAATAAGGAGAACGATGGTTTAAAAATACCAAGATTGCCGCGTTTTGAATTAGAGTATTTATTTGCAAGCCACTGCTACCGAGGCTAGAGTGCCCCGCCACGGTGGTCTAGTGGTTATGGCGCTCGACTGCTGACCCGAAGGTCGTGGGATCGAATCCCGGCCCCGGCGGCTGCATTTTCGATGGAGGCGAAAATGTTTGAGGCCCATGTACTTAGATTTAGGTGCACGTTAAAGAACCCCAGGTGGTCGAAATTTCCGGAGCCCTCCACTACGGCGTCTCTCATAATCATAGCTTGGTTTTGGGACGTTAAACCCCAGATATTATTATTATTACCGAGGCTAGACACTCCGTCGCAACGAAGTGAGTTTGGCGAACGCACTTGCCGGCAAGTGTACTTTGCAGCGAGTGTCACTAAGCGTTCCTGTGTGACAGCGTGCAAATGACACTAGCGGCGAAGTGCACTCCCTCAAAGTGCACTTAAGTTGCCCTGTGTGACAGAGGTATCAGTTTGAGTTCCCGTATTATCTTACCAACTAGCCCCTTAACACGCGCGACTTCAGTTCATCGCAGAAGAACAAGCGAAGCACTGCTCCGCGTTTCCTGCAGCTTTCACGTTGAATGAAAGTTGCTCACTGCATAAATTATGTTGGCATCCGTCCTTCAGTAAAATAGCGCGGACAAACTATTGCATTACATGGTAAAAGTAATGGTTTACGTGTGATTGAGCAAAAACCAGTGGTTTCTATGATGAGAGAGTGACGCACAGTCTTATGCGAGTGTGAGAAACTGTGGTGAAAAATTGTTAATAAGAATGTAGCTGGAGCCACCGTTTTTCATCAGATGAGTTGTGTTTTTTCAGAGTCGTTCTTGTCGGAACAATGGCTCCTGAGAGATTCCCTGTTCAGCAAATCTCCAAAGATCCGTCTTCGCAAAGAACTTTTGTGTGAAGCTGGAAGAAATGTGGTAATGTAGTTTTGACTATATTTCATGTTTTTGTTAGTTTTTGTTAAAAGTGAGTTTTACAGAATACCGCAGATATGAAACCCTAATTGCAGTATCCAGTGTTTATGGAAAGCTTTTGCGGGTTACAAATATAAGCCACACTTACATTTGAGTATTTATACAAGTAACGTCGCCTTCTTTACGTGGTGTTAGAAATGAACGTATGACTTCGTTTTAAATGCGAATGCATTTCTTAGTCGGGGCATGTCAGGCGTCTGTCAGTGTCCGCGCGCCGGCAGGTGTTATCTCTCCGCTCTCACTCCCTCTCTCATAGCAACATCTGCGGGCGCGCGCGCTTATCCTCGCCCCTAGCAACCGGAGCAGGTGGTGCGGGCGGAGTAGCGGAGAGTGAGTGGAGAGGAGGAGCGCGCTCTGGCGTGTGAGGGCGGTCGCATCGCGGGAGCTCGGCGGAGCTCCCGCGTGTGTGGAGAGAGTGTAGGAGAGGGTAGGTGCAGTGCTTCGCCGCTCCTTCTCTCGCCGTTCGCTCTCCTCCTCCCTGCGCCCCACTCTTCCGTCCGCTCGCTCGCACGTGTATATAAATGGAGTGAAGCGCGCGCCTCACTCTCGACCGTTCGCTGGCTGGGCGACTCTCAAGGCAATTACTACGCCCTGTATTCTCGGCGCAAGAAATGCATTCGCATTTCCTCACGATTCCCTTCGGGGAGGTGGGGGCATTTTTTTAGTTTTAAGATTTCCTGTATTTTCATGCCTGTTTTAGAATTGTGATATGAGGTTGCTTTTCTCTTATATCGCAACTAAAATTTAGTTATTGCGCAGTGCATGTCCGGTATCTCGTTCTCATCTTTGGTTCAGCGGTGTACCCTGTCCATAATTTCAACATGAAAGCTTACCGCGTGCGTCGATCGAGTTGCATTCTCACCAAGTGCAACTGGCAATAGTGCCTCCAGGAAGAGAATCATCAAAATATTGATAATTGTGATCTTTTTGTCGTCCTCGTCACGTAAGTGCGTCGCGCGAGCTTTCCCACCGGAAGTCTTTTATCTAAAGTCACCCACCTTGTGCCGTGCAGTACGAGGCGTCTCGAAAGATACTAGTGTGTCCATGGAGTTTTCGCCAGGGGCGAACGCGCAGTTTTCACCTTGAAGGTAGAATATCGATGTACCGTTCGGGTCCCGCGTGAAGAGCTCTCTTTGGCATCTCTGCAAGCCGAGTGACCAGGCAAAGTTACTTACAACTGTGTTTTCCGAAACAGTCGATCATCAAAAAGGTCGCGCATGCGCAGTCAGGCACAACTTCGTTTCTACGAAATGATGTTTTCAGAGCGAAGCTATTCCATCTCAGCCTAAAATTTCTGTCGTGAGCCCAAAACCTCGCCTCGCGTTGCCTAGCAACCACTCGCTTCGCAGCTGGGCAACATTTGCCATAACCTCGCCAAACTGCGTATAAACAAAATAAAAGCATTCATAGCAGGGAACAGCGCAGATACGCGAGACAAGATAGACTGACAGGACTCAAGGCCTGTACTGGAAGCAATTTAGCTGTTCATTGTGCCGACTGTGGCTGCAGTCCTAACTTTGAGCAGACGCGCATCTTGCGCACATTTCGTGACAGCCGTGCCCGGGAAATCTTCGAAACACTTGCAATTCATTCCATTGGGCCATCATGTGTAAGCACACCATCGATCGCACTAACCGATAACGAAATTAGGTATCTCCGCACGTGATCATAGCACCGTCATGGACTAGTTGGGACGCATGCCTTGACCTGTTTCCCCCCTCCCTCTTTTGTTTATTTCCGTCTCCCAAGAAGCGTATATATTTGTGCACATAAGAAATAAACGCTCATGTCGTTATTCAGCGCCAAGTCCTGTTAGTTTCTCATGTCTCGTTATCTGCGCTGTTCCCTGCTATGAAGCCAAGCCAAAAAAAAAAGCTCAAGTGTACACCCTTTTCAAAATAAAAACAGCACCCGCTCTGCCACGGCCACTGAGGACGACAGCGCGGACGCCTCGCATCGCATCGCGTCGTCTAGTGAACAGATACCACACCACCTGGCCCAGCTGCGCATGCGCAGTAGCTAAGGCGCGCCCACCGAGAGAGACATCGCGTACAGCCCCCGCTTTGCACTGCGGAGCGGGCCTGGCTGCGCCCGACCAAGCCGAGACAGTCATGGGGCGTCCTAATAAAGTGCGTACTCCCGAGGAGGAAACCGCGCATCGCCAAGCTAGACGCGTCGATCGACGGGAACGGCAGCAGTGGGCCGTTCCAACCTACATGGCCGGGTTAGCCGTCGCGAATAGGCTCCACGAGAAAATGCCAGGGAGGCGGCGGGAAAGCGATTGCTCCGTGAAGACCCCGATGTGATGCAAGCCGAATACGAGCGGCGACGGGCCCGTGCTTCGCTGTGCACGGGCCCGTCGATTTTTTATCTACACCGTTTCTTCCAGGACTTATTGAGGTAGCACGCTAACTACGCCTCTTGGGCATAGGTGTTACATACTGTTCCAAAACATCTTAACTTCTTTCTGTAACATCAAGTGCATCGACAGCGTAATAATGCCCATAAACTCAGCTGTGAGCGGAGATATATGTTTTTCTTGCACGCGCTTTCTTACAACAAACTTTCTTGCACACCATACTTTGTTAAAGGTGTTCTGTTATGTCTTATAAGGCATGCACCCGTTGCATAACCATTCGCAACGCATTTGGTGCATCTAGTTTAGAGGCTCAAGGTTGAAATTCTTCGGCCTTAACATAAGTATATCAGATTGCTTGACTACTTATAGGCGCCACTTCATAGCCGCCGACACTTCTGTCTTTTAACACCCTTTTCGTTCTGCCCCAGTCCACTTCTACGTGTCACATTGAATCAACAGCTATTTTTTCTGCACTCATGGTTTTATTGCTTACACATATGAGAGGTTATAACTATTTCGTATGATGTCACACCACCCAAACTTTTCGATGATACTCACAGGCTCAAAGAAGACGCTCTCGCGGGATCTAACAGGAATCCTCTTAAGAGTACCTCCAAACAGCGACACGATGGACACGCCGCTGAACTTGTCCAGGCGGAGGCTCACTGTTAGGGTGTAGTTGACTTTCGGATTCGGAATACTTAGTATCGCAGACACGGCGTCTTCCTGGACAGAGACAAAGAGAGAGAAAGAAAAATTGATCGTACTTGGTCGACAGCACGTGCACTACCCAGCCACTCACGATGAGTAGTCATGTTCATGACTCCTTCAAGTTATTACTGAGTCTAACGTGATTTTCTCTAAATTTACTATAGCAATGTCGCTCTCGCAACTCAGAACATTCTTCCAGCGAAACACATCTCTCAGCGCATAGATCATCGTCTGAAAGTAGAACCCATTTTCGCAAAGACTCTGAAATATCAAAAATCACAATATGCGTCGTCCATTCAAGAGCGCAATGCTTTACCGGACATTGAGCTAACCTAAGGATGCAGCATCTTTTAAGAAGCAATTTTAGCCTATTTTGGTTGTGCTGACAATGATTAGTTATGATATTGTGTATGTTTCTTAAAAAGAATGATTATTATTCAAGTCCGCTCCTATTTAATATGTCTATAACAGCGCTATTCCTATTTAATTTGTACTTTTATAGCGTTTTTTGATATTGCCACCATTCGCTATAAAGTGATTACTATAATGTGATTTATACAGTGATGTGTAATGCAGTGTGAGTATGTAGAACCTCTTGCTCCCTGCTATTTGTGCCCACTTGGTACTTTCCGAATCTATCATAAGTATCTTCTATGTAATCTCCACTGGGCCTCTATGGTAT
The DNA here is from genome assembly GCF_013339695.2 of Rhipicephalus sanguineus. Taxonomy (NCBI): domain Eukaryota; kingdom Metazoa; phylum Arthropoda; class Arachnida; order Ixodida; family Ixodidae; genus Rhipicephalus; species Rhipicephalus sanguineus. Next base: position 120,409,402 of record NC_051180.1, on the reverse strand, counting down.
AGAAATGAATAAAAAGTACGCAATCCTTGTAAGGCAATTCTTGTACGCAAATCTTGTACGCATTATTTCTTGTAAAATAACGACGGCTGAAGCAGCCGACTTAACGCTCTAGATAAGTGTGACTCAGTGCGCACTAGTAGCTGTATCTGCATGTGCTGTTTTTCGTGGAAGTACCGCACCATCGCCGCATTTGGCCACAGAATACAAGGAGCTTTGCTTTAAGCCCAGGACTACGTGGTGAGACCCACGAGACGACGACCGAGCCGGTTGAAAATAAATGGTCTAGTCACGTCGCTGCCATGTCGTAGCTTTTGTTTACCCTGAGCGGCGGTAGTAAGTCTACCAGCAATGTGCGTATAAATGGATATGCAAGTTTTGCCATTTCAGGCACTGGTACACATTCTATATGGCCGAGGCCGCTATGGTTAAAACGAAAGCGTCAGTTCTATAGACGGACTTTCATCCGCCCAACATAAATAAGGGCGAAATGCTTGTAATGATGTGTGTGCTCGTATTCGTGTATGTGAGGAGCGGCAGATCAGGAGCCCCGTTATTGTGAACTGACACCACGTACATATTGTGGTGATTCTCTAGTCCAGGTGCTCAAAGAGTCGACATGGACAAAAGGTTTTAAACAACGTCGTTACCGTAGCAAATCATCAGATATGTCTACAACAATGGCACTTGAATATTGTATATTTTGTCCAAGCACATTGTTTAGTTCCATGGCCCCAATTTTCATTCAACCTTGGGCACTAGGAATACTTGAGGGTCTCATGGTTGTCTATCTCACTCACGGTACGATGTAGTCGTGCTGGCTGGAAGTGTTCGGAGGTTTTTATGATTACGGCGCTACGCGTTGCATTGACCGCCAATGCAATCGTGAGGAATATTCACTCAAAGACCTTCGAGAAGTCTGCAGTCGATGTTGCCCGTTACCACCGGATACCCAAACTGCTTGTATGGGTTGAAGCCCGAGCACAATAGGGGACCGGCTCAGCTCATGTGCAGCTTACGCTTGCGACCTCCGGACCAGGGGCCCAGAGGACCAAGTACAAACTTTTTCTCAAAGCCGCGAGGCGACTGAAAGCTTCTCTGTATGCTATCATAAAAGTGGACCGCCTCTGTATTGCACCTTCATGTTTGCAAAACTACAGTTTGACTACCGCAGCAAGATAAAAATTGATGTTAAGCAGTTTCTACCGGTCATCGCACTCATTGAGATCCTTGATGTTGTCCATAGGTAAATAAAACTTGGTGTCGCCTGTGGCGCCATAGAAAGAAGGGTCCCGCTGCCCCCGGATGGCGTCGAAGATGATAGGATCCACGAAAGCGTCACGCTGACTGTCTGCAGGTTCCGTCATGGGGGTAACTGAAGCCGTTGGGAATGTGCTGCTGCGAGGTTCTATGCGCAGACAGCGTGTCGTAGCAACTTTATTGAAATGTCGCATGTGGTAACAATTACAATAAAATAATACTTGGCCCTAGCATCTTCCTTGGCAAAATAGTAAGCGCAGGTAGAACGGGATGTCCACGAACATGAATCAGGTGCACAGAACTGAAGTAGGAGGGCTTCTTCCTCTATTTATTTTTAGACAACAATTTATAACTATATTTTGTGCTTTCTTTGTACCCCCTGTCTTCCAGTCTCCACACCTGTCATAGCCTTTTATGGCGCGGTATGTTTGAGAAGAGAACACTTCTATCTCGCCTGCCGTCATTTGCTGGCTATCATAAAAGGACACGAGACATGAGCTGGACTCAGTAGGAAAACATGCCGCGGCGGATGATCTCGCCAGGCGTTTTTTGACTGTGTGGCTGTTACACGTGCTTACGTCGGCTGGTCAGGCTTGGCCTTACTCGTCCGTGTCGGCGACGCGCCTCTCACGCCTGTGCATTCTTCGAGAATCCAACTGCCCATGAAGTTGCCCGCAGCTTTTGAATGCCACAATACTACGTTGTTTGGCGGAGCCAAACGCTCTCTTTTTTTTTGCCTACACCCTAGGTATACAGGTAACGTTAGGCCATGGGTTTCTCTGTCTTGTCTTCCTTATATTGTTGTTGCGCGGTTCTCGCACATCAGTTTTGACATCAGATACCTCACGGGCAGTGCCATGCGCCTCCTCATTTGACCATCTCGATCTTCCTCCGTGGCTGCGCAACTCAGGAAGACCTAACTACAGGTTCACACCTTAGCTCCTCAATACAAGAGGCTTTCCGTCTTGTTCCTTACTTAGTTAAAGCCACTAACAACTCTGAGAATGTTCTCTAACATGTTAAAATTCACAAACGTCTTTGTGATCTTCATACCTTTTGAGAAAAAAGTAAGTTTCACCGCAAGGGCCAAGCAATGAATTCATAGCAGCAAAATTGAAATGTTATGCAAAGTAAGGCTAGCAGCGAACTCCATTCGGATCCCATCTGACGTAGCTCTACGAACCGTTTCCGTACGGAAATATGGCCGCTACAGCCAGCGGAGCAGATTTTGTACTGTCTGTCACTTCTACGCGACGTAAGCGCTTAGAGCACAACACGCGCAAATGTACGTGATGCCTGTGAACCTGTGTCAAAATAGCGCGCGCGCTCGACCGCACCTGTTTGATCAAAATTTGCTGCCGCCATATAAGTGACGCAGCAGCCTCCCCAGCCCCCTCCGACCCACCTTCATGCTCCTTCACCGAAGAAAGCGGCTGTGACATTTCATATCTGCTTGAGCCGCGCCCATCGGCAGCCTTCGCAAGCTTTCGCTCGCAGATAGAACACGCGACGCGCGGGAAGTTGTCATCGATTTACACTTTATGTGGAACATCACGGCGACGGCAACGGGGACGACAAAAATGCCCCTCGGGTTTTCATATAGTTGCTATCTCAATAAAAATTACATACAAGGACCCCCAAACACTATTAAGAAAACTGTGACACTGTTTGACGTCCATTCTATATCGAATTTTCTTATTCCTGAAACTTTACATCATTTTTATAACTACGTATTTTCACTATGGTGTTGCATTTTTCACTGAAGCGATGTGAATGAGAAACAAACTTTCAAAATGACCCACCGTTGTAGGCTGGCTCAACTGAGGCAGGCAGGACCTGTCCCACGATGATGATGGCATCACTTGCGTTATATGTTCGTCAGTAATAGTCAAAATTATCACAATGCTGAGCCCATCGATACTGCAAACGAAGAAGTATATTCGCATCCAAACATAATTAGGAGCATTATTCAGGCCTCAGGCTGGTAATTTGCTTATTGCTGCTTTGTATGGGCTCCTCATAAAATTAAGCGTTATATTTTGCAGAGTGCGCTACGAAAAATAATTCTTTCCATCAATAAACTATTCGTGAACTGAAACTAATGCACAAGCTTAGATGAAAAAAATCTGATGTAAAGTTAATTCAACATGTGCCGCCAAATTAAAGTTGCGATGCACCACGCGCTGTGTTCGGTACGACAAAATAAAACGGCCCACTGCATTGAGATAGGCGCAATGGTTTTCTTCAAGAAACTCACCCGTAATGATCACAACACTAGCGTCATACGAAGGAAAAACGTGTGCTTCCATTTAGAATGAAAGTTCTTGGGACACGCCGGACCAAAGTTATGTTTTCGTCCAGATTGACTTTTGATAAATCCGCATAGATTTCATTGCAGCATTGGGCTACAAACGGGCGGATGTCAACTTTCCCTTTCATTGCCCTTGAACCCTTCCACTACCTTGCGGTATTCCATAGAACTGATTTTAAATATTAAATTTGTATACATATACTGCATGCAGCAGAGAAAGACATATTGCGCCAATCATTCATGCTAAAGAAAAGAAATAATTGTCGACAAGATTTTGAAGGTGCAGGGTTTCATACGCAAGTTCTTTCACAATTTTTATAAAGATGGACAGTTTTCAGTAGACAGATGGACTTTGGACAGATGGACTTTATTATGTCAGCGCACATTAAAGGAACCCGAGGTGCCCGAAGTTATCTTGAGACCTCTACTATGGCGGGTCTCATAGCTTGAGTCTTTTTGCGACGTCAAACAACGCAGACCAAAAAGCCAACGATGTTGCATTTAAGGAACATTGCAGAAGCAGGGATGTCTTATTGCCAGAAATCGCTTTGGTAGAGAGCCGATAAGGTTGCGTAAAATGAGTTTATTGCAGTGGCGCTCACCTTTTTCGCAGGGGCTGCAATTACATACCATGTAATTCTAATTAACGTGTATACTGCGGAAGATTCATTTGGATATGTATATTTATTCCCTCTATGGCTTGAAATTTTCTTCGACCACCGTAATATACGTCATCTGCGCAAATATACAGGCTATAACGAGGCTACTACTTGGCAGATCGAAAATGCTGCCGTACTTTCAAGAGGTAATGAACCATTATGAAACTTCCCTCGTTTTTGACGGCTTCGCAAAATTTTTGTGGCAATCGATTCGTGAATCAATAAGCTCTGATACTGGGGCCATTCGGTGATTACTTAAGTGTTTCAGGACCCCTGTGCGCACATAATACTAGAGGGACGAAAATACATGTTAGTTTGGTGCGTCTAGTAGTTCAACTGCACATATCAATGAAAGGAAGCGGAGTTGCCAAGTCAACATTATAAACAGTATTCCGCGAACTTCAATAAGCTAATATTACATACCTGTTCAGTAGTGAGAGGTAGTCACGATATTTATTTAACGGTGTGAACGTCTCATCAGGTTGGAACGCAAAAAAATTCTTGCTAAGGCCCTGATCCACACCAATTCCCGTCATTACGACGTTGAAGTCCTGCAACAAGAAAAAAACTGAGGAACTCTTTATCAAAAAATGGGGGCAAGCGACGATGGGCGTGTGCTCGCCTGACCTAATAGGGGCGCATGAGTGAAGGGTGAACGTGACTTCTAGGTCATAACGTGAGTACCACGTGAAAAAGTCTTTTCGCGTACGTCGTGAAACCTTTTTCCCAAGTTACGTGCTTGCACACACCCGCATACCATGGCCCATCGTCATACTGCCTATGTGCCACAGGTGACTCACAGTATATATCAACCCCAAGAACACCGAGAACAGCCTTTACAAATGTGAATGCGTCAAACTTAAAGCCCTTGTCACAGAATAACTGGTGTCAATGTCGGCGACCTTGTCGGTGATAGAAATACAACTTGCCCAACGCCCAGTACTTATAACGGAACATGTCTCATGAGCCTTTCTCAGCTAGGATATAACTACGATTGGGATAGTCGATTATATTTAATGCCATAGCGGTAAAGATGCCATATTGCACAATTTCTAGTGTCGGCGTGGGGGTCAGTGTGGACGTCGTTCGTGGCGAGCGAAAAATCGTTGTCCGCGATCGAAAGTTCGAGATAGATGCAAATAAATAGGTAATAAATATCTTCGGACCAAGTTAGAATCTTGGCCAGGCCTTCTGAGTGGCAAGCACGTGTTCTATCACGAAGCCATTTCAGTGCTTGAAACGGCTTCGTAAAGAGATGGTTCGCTTAAGCGGGAGATGGCGTAATTTTTTTTTTTTTGAGCTGGCTCGCCAGGTTTTTAAGCTGGGGCGAAGTCCCGCGCCGTAAGCGGCATACATCCATTCAAAGCGTCGTGGAACGCGAAGAGGAACGCCACGCGCGTCGTGTCTTCCCTCTAGCCTGGCCGTTAATTCTCACAGGGTGAGCGGGAAACGCGGTCGACAGGCGCGCGAGAGGAGGAGGGCGTAGGAGAAAAGAGAGAGAGAGTACGCGCACGCACTGGCGCTCATCGCGGCGTTGCGCAGGAGAGAATGAGGCGCGCGAGTGGGGGAGCGTAGGAGGGCGCTCATCGTCGCGTTGCACAGGAGAGAATGAGGCTAGCTAGAGAGGAGAAGAGGGGAGGAGGATCCGCATGAGCAGTAAGAGTGGTCACGCCGCACACTACCAGAATGAACTCCGCCAGAAGCTGCTTCCCAACTAAAAACTCTAATAACATCATATATTGAGACGAGTCACCTTAACGCATGTACTATTGCGTGGCAGAATGGAAGAATCGCACCAAGCGTCAAAACATGTGAATTGCGATGCGAGTGACTGGTTTGAAGCTACCCATCCATTACGAAATGTGAAGCTGCACAGGTGCGCTTGGCACCCTACGGACGTGTAGTGGGTACTTCGCCGACTTGTAAAACGAAGAGCCACGGCGTAGTAGGCACTTCGCAACTATTCTAGCTGTAATCATTGTAGCATAGTTTGAAAAGGTCACCGCTACACGCCTAAAGGTTCTTTTCTTGGCGCGTGGTTGAAGGCGATGTGCGCGGTACTCGATTACACTATCGCGTTCTATTCTTCGAGCCAAAGCTCAAGCGTCGTCCACTTTTGTTTAAGTGAATAACAAATAATTGTTCACTAGTTTTGCCTTTAATCGATCAGTCACTATCAGGGACGTTTTTTCGCTATTTTCTGTTTTTCTTGTCGAAAATAACATATTTTCTAATGATAAAAAAAGTTTAAAAACTATTCATTACGCCAATTATATCCTATGTGCCTACAAGTTTTCCGCTTAGATTGAATCGCGTGGCTACTTCTGACTAACTTTCGCATAAAGTCAGGTTTTTCCTCCACTGATCTACCCAATGAGAACTTTTCTCCTATGCCTTGCTGTGGCGAGGTCTTTCATTTTCTTTATAATAACAATCCTATCTCTAAAAAGGCTAACTTCCGTGGCTCTTTGGCATTTCTGGCGAATATGAATCAGACGCCTTATAAAAAATTGAGTGGCAATTAGACCTAATTAAATGATCAGTCGAGGAAACACTTCAACATTATGTCAAACGATATCGCATGATCAATGAAACGTAAGCTCCCCGTTACAATATTACCGAAATCCTGCGTCAAGACTTATTATTGGCTTGTGATCCCTGTATACAAACGTACGCGGTCCACCGTAATCATCGCATCAGTATTCTTGAATTAGGTTCGGATAATACTTGTGAGATTCACTGTACTTTACCTAAGGAATCGGTCAAAATTTTTGCTTCCGCAACCTGGTTGCAAATAATTTTGTAGGCTGATCCTGGAGATTTCCCATTTCTATCCGTCGTACATATCTATTACTGATGAACTTCCGAACACATATGAATGGGAGCGACTCCACCCCCGCAGTATCGTACCGCTAATAGAGTTTGAGAGTTGGGGCCCCAAGGAGCTTGGGGACCCAAGAAGCTTGCGTGCCGCCAGGGCGCATGCGCAGAACCCAAGCCACTCTTGGGTTCTTGCGCTCGCGTTGACCCAAGACGCAAAAATCGAAAACTAGCGTGGGGCCCCAAGACGTCTTGGGTCAGCAGCGAGAAGACACAAATTCAACGCGGGCCACTACGCAGTATCGCCCGCGTCTCGCATAATTTTAATTTCGTCACGCGTGGCGCTCCGTACGCTTGACCCAACGCAGCCTGCGTTGGCCCAATTCTCAAACTCTGCTGATAATCCGCACGCAAGAGCAGGCTGCCCAACGCAGCTTGGGGGCCCAGCGTCTTGGGTCCCCAATTCTCAAATTCTAATGTTACGGCTTAGAATGACGTTTTTAGATGCGAAGCATCTTATGGCGGAGTTTAATCCGTTGGTGTTGATGGTAGTGGTGGTGTGCGGCATGACCACCCTTACTGCGCATGCGCAAGCCCTCTCCACACACCTCCTCTCCACTCCCTCTCCCCTTCTCCACTCCTAGTCCCCCTCTCCACTCCCCCCTCTGTCGACCGCGCACCCCGCTCGCCCTGTGAGAATTAATGACCAGGCTAGAGGGAAGACACGGCGCGCGCAGCGTTCCTCTTCGCGTTCCAACGACGCGAGATCGGTAGCATGCCGAACGAACGCAAACAAAACGCGATCGTGCAGGTGTTCCGGCTTCGCATCGCCTCACGTTTGACTTTTTTTAAAGGATTTGTTAGAGAGCTACTGCCTTGAACGTCGTTTCGTTTACACGTGCTCTGATCCTACCTTCTAAAATAGCAGCATGCGGCTACATTACCGTCACATCCCGAGCTCCGCCCCGCGGCCGCTATAACCTTATTGCATTATAGGGTAATTATTATTTCAATTTCCCTTACTTCTGCCCTAAAACAAGTTTGTGTTTGCCAGTTTTCCGCAATATTAAGTACGAAAGGAGCTGATCTTGCTATGTGCTGTTCAAAAGGTGTAAAGGTGCATAAGTACCCAGATGAAAAAATCTGTAAACAGGGGGTGGGTGCTCGAGCCGACGTTTCGACAAGTGGACTTGCCTTCTTTTAGGCTGGAACTCAAGAAGACAAGTCCGCTTGTCGAAACGTCGCCTCGAGCACCCACCCCCTGTTTACAGATTTTTTCATCGCAAGCTTCCATCTTCACTTCCTGCAGTTTTTTTAATAAGTACCCAGAGAAACTCACAAAATAGATCCTGCTCAGTAATGGCCTTCTTTGGGCCCATGTGACCAGATAAGAGAAGTCTTTGAGGATGCCCAGGCCATAAATTCTTTGTCGCTGAAGCATAAACCTGGCGGCGCCTAAGCTGTTCTGGAACGTGCGAGATTGCAGCACTCTGAAACTCATCTTTGTGTTTGCCCAGTTAAGGTCCACACTGAACAAAAGCTGGTGGCCTGTCCCTTTATTGATGAGAAAGTCGTACGAGCTGCCTGCAAAGAAGAGAAGAACAAGAAGCCGCATTGGTCTAACGTTGTACGTTGTGCTTGTTGCTGATTCATCATAACAGCAAATGGTATAGCGCATTCAAGAGGGGACGAAACGAGCGAATACATGAAAACACACACAGCACCATCTTTCTAGAAGAAAGGTTATTTTCTGGAGGAGCAGTAAATATACCATACACTTGGTGTGCCACAGTACACATCTCGCGTATGCAAATTTAGAAAAGATTAGGCAACTAAAAAATCCGGCAGATCCTACGTACTGTGGGAATCGATGTAATGCGAAGCAGCCAGCAAAGAGTTACATACATCGCCTTGTTTGTGTTTGAGCCGAATGAAATCATTCATTCCATGGCATCTAGTCCACCATATATAGCATATTTGCTATGTACGCATGCAATCACAATCTAGTATACACCACGTCAGTGAAACACATATTCTGGTATATACAATGCATGACCTTTCGTTTATGTTCGTCACGCACTCGTGTCATGCCATACAAATTTTGGTATATATCCAGTTAACAAACCAGCCGGAAGCGCACCATGACAGTGGCATGTAAAGCATACCGTACATGACATCCATAACATGATTCGCATGTTAAGACCTATCATTTATGTTCGTCATACAGTCACATCGCGCAATAACAATTTTGGTGTATATCAAACGAGCGAAGTGGCCGCGAGTGCACCATGAGTATAGCATGTCAATCATGCCATACATGACATGCATATCGTGGTTTTTCATGTGACCACCTATCAGTAATTTTCACCATTCAGTCACATCGCGCAATACTAGTTTTGGTGTAGCTCAAGCTAGTGAAACGGCCGCGAATGCACCATGAGCGTGGCATGTAAATCATGACATACATGGCATGCATGTGATGGTTTTCATGTTACCACCTGTTATTCATGTCCTTCATACAGTCACATCGCGCAATACCAATTTCGGTGCATATCAATCTAGCGAAACGGCCACGAGTGCGCCATGAGCATGGCTTGTAAATCATGTCGTACATGTCATACATGTCATGATTTTCATATTACCACCTTTCATTTACGTTCGTCATACAGTCGCGTCGCGCAATACCAATTTTGGTGTACATCAAGCTGGCGAAACGGCCGCGAATGCGCCATGAGCGCGGTATGTAAATCATGACATGCATGACATCATGTCATGGTTTTCATGTTACCACCTCTTATTCATGTTCGTCATACAGTCGCGTCGCGTAATACCAATTTTGGTATATATCAAGCTAGGAAGACGGCCGCGAATGTATGTAGTGTGGCTTGTAAATCAAGTCGTACATGACCTGCATGTCATGATTTCCATGTTACCACCTCTCATTTACGTTCGCCATGCAGTCGCGTCGCGCAATACCAATTTTGGTGTATATCAAGCAAGCGAAACGGCCACGCGTGCGTCATGAGCATGGCATGTAAATCATGTCGTGCGTGTCATGCATGTCATCATTTTCATGTTACCACGTTTCATTTACGTTCGTCATACAGTCGCTTCGCGCAATACCAATTTTGGTGTACATCAAGCTAGCGAAGCGGGCGCGAAGGCATCATGAGCGTGGCATGTAAATCATGACATACATGACATGCATGTCATGGTTTTCATCTTACCAACTGTTATTCATGTTCTTCATACAGTCACATCGCGCAATACTATTTTTGGTGTATATCAATATACTGAAACGGCTGCTAGCGCACCATGAGCGTGGCATGTAAATCAGGTCGTACATGACTTGCATGTCATAATTTTCATGTTACCACCTCTAAGTTACGTTCTTCATACGGTCGTGTCAAGCAATATTAATTTTGGTGCATATCATGCAAGCGAAACGGCCGCGAATGCACCATGAGCGTGGCATGTATATCATGACATACATGTCATGGATGTCATGCTTTTCATGCTACCACCTGTTATTCATGTTCTTCATACAGTCACATCGCACAATACCAATTTTGGTGTATATCAGTCTAGCGAAACGACCACGACTGCGCCATGAGCGTGGAATGTAAATCATGTCGTACATGATATGCATGTCATGATTTTCACGTTACCACGTGTCACTTATGTTCGTCACACAGAATTGCCTCGTCATACCAGTTTTCGTATATATCCCTTCATTTAAACGGCCGTGAGCGCCCCGAGACCATGTCATGTAAATCATGCTGCACTTGACATGCGCGTCACGATTTGCATGTTAGGACCTGTCAATATGTTCATCATGAACTCTTGTCACGCCGTACCAATTTTGGTATATACGAAAATAACGGAACGGCCACAAGAGCCCAAAGGCCATGGAATGTAAATCATGCTGTTCATAACATGCGTGTCATGATTTTCATGATATGACCTGTCATTTATGTTCGTAATAAGTCCATGTTATGACACACCAATTTTGGTATACATCCGATTAACGAAACGGCCAGGAGAGCACAAAGTCGTAGGCGGCTAGATAGATAGATAGATAGATAGATAGATAGATAGATAGATAGATAGATAGATAGATAGATAGATAGATAGATAGATAGATAGATAGATAGATAGATAGATAGATAGATAGATAGATAGATAGATAGATAGATAGATAGATAGATAGATAGATACGCTCAAAGTCGCAGAAGTTCGCTAAGAAATGCTTCGCATTTAAAAGAAATACAGTGCACAGTACATGTTTGAAGTCGAAAAGGGAAATATAAAGGCAGTGGAAAAGGTGTTACAAATCCTATAACAAAAAAGCAGTAATTATGGTGGAAATGAAGTATCAGTGCAATAGTGGCAGGTTAAGGGGATTAAAAACATCAGAGGGGGAGCCTAAGTTTATTGGAATCTTCATTTACTATGCCGCGGATAGCGCGTTGTACAGTTCATAGCAATTGGTAAGAAATATTTGTTGAAGGCTTCAGAGGTGCCGTGCAAGTGTTGTACACTGAGCTATTAAAAAGCCGGTGTAAAGTGCTGTTGGGTGGGCGTAAAACAGTGTTTCTGAGGTGTGGAAATTGATAATACAGTTCGTGGAAAAGGGAAAATTGTGAAATCTTACGAAGAAGTGTTGGACTGGATATGCTGAGGGCTGATTCAATGCAAGTTATACATGTGCTCCAATCATTGTTTTAAAAAATAAAACGTGCCGCGCAATTCCTTACTGCTTCCAGTGAGTTAAAGTAAGGCTGGTGAGGGGTCTACATAGCTGAGGCATACTGAAGTTTTGTTCGAATGAACATTTCGTAGGCGACATTGCATACGGGTATAGGATACGAAAAAGGCGATTGTTGGAGCAGACCAAATGATTTAGAGGTGTCTTTTAGAAGGTTTGTCATGTGCGCAGACCACGTGAGATGAGAGAGATAACGCATATAGGAAAGGTAGGGGGGGGACAAGTGATTGTAACTCTGAGGTAAAAGTAAGAGTCAACTTGGGTGAGGGCTGTAGAATTAAGCGAGTAGTGGTGGTTGCAAATTTCGTGCTTGTAATTTACGGGCATGTACTTGCACTTAAAACGTTCAGGGATATGAGCCAACGAGATCACCATTTTACAATTTTGTTTAAGTCTTCCTGAAGTATTAGTTGATCATTATGGGAGGATATGCGCCGATACAGGACGCAGCCAGTGAATAACTGGATTGACGAAGACATGCTGTAGGGGTGCCATTTATAAAAACAAAAGACAAGAGATTCAGGCCCAGAGCCTTCTGTCATCAAGACAAATACTTGATGACAGAATGTTATCGATTACAGTGCGTTGTGAGCTGTTTCTGAGAAAGCATTCAATCCAGGACAATACATGAGGCTGAGATTAATGCAAGTTTTGTTATTACACGACGATTGGCGACACGATCTAATGCGCCCCGCAGGGGCGTCTGCGCAAGCAGGCGTTTTGTGTGTAGCGATGCCACGGACCCGAGCTAACGGGGGGTTTCGGTCCCTCCCACGCCTAGCCGTGCGTGGCGTTGCCGTATCCGGGGAAAGGGGATCTGGGGGGTTGAGCCGATACCCAGTGATTGGGTCTTTAAGGCCCCCCAGTAGAGGCAACACACTACTTTGGCACCGGCTTCACGTAGACGGCACCCCGGGGCTGACCCACCCAGGGGAAATCGGCGGTCGCTCTGACCTTTCTCTTTCTTGCTCACTTTCCTCTCTGTCATATCTCCCACACTCTTCAGTTACTTCCCTGTTTTCGTAGGCGGCCTGTGTTAACCTTGTGCAAATAGCCAACCTCGGTCTATGCGCATTGGGTTATCGTAGTGGTGTACGGCTGGCGCGTCCATGTTTTCCCGTATTCAGAATCTTGTAGCATCCCCTTGTTGGACTTCGTGGTGGGTGGCCGCCATCGCTGCCGAAACAAATTCTGCTATTACGCATAGAGATATCCCATTGTTAACTGGTCATGCCGCCTCAAAGCGCATACGCACCGCAGAACGTACATTTTTCCACTCGAACAAAGGAAGTATTCCCCCGCTACCAGGTTTTCCAGAGCGAAAAGACTAAAAAAACCAGCTAGGACTGCTTCCCCATTTGTAGTTGCGAGATCACTAACAAACACCTTAGACGCTCGATATAAATTTGCTAAAATGGATAGTGGAGACCTTCTTCTAGAAGTCCAAGACAAAGTACAATTCGAGAAACTTTAGAGCATCGTACCTTTTGGCGACATTTCCGTAAGTGTAACAGCCTATCGATCCATTAATTCCGCACGTGGAGTCGTATAAATGCAAACCTCCTTGACCTTACTGAGACTGAAATCCTCGAAGGGTGGAAAGACCAGAACATGACGAATGCGAAGCGAATTGTAATAAGGAGAAACTATCAGGAAATCCCCACTAGACAATTAATACTGACCTTTTTGACAAGTGAACTTCCACAGAGCATTGAAACTGGCTACACAAAGACAACCATCAGACCATACATCCCAAACCCTCGCCAATGTTTTCAGCGTCAAAGGTTTGGCCATGGCTCTCAGAGCTGCCGTGGTCGGCCTACCTGCGCAAAATGTGGTGCCCAAGGGCATGCCTCGGACACCTGCAATGAAACACCACACTGCGTGAACTGCGACGGCGACCACGCTGCGTATTCACGTTCTTGTCCAAATTGGAAAAAGGGAAAAGACATCATATCACTGAAGGTCCACGAAAACATCTCATTCAAAGAAGCACACAGAAGGTGTTCGGCCTTCCACGGTCCAACCTATGCTGATGCGGCGCGTCAGGGGACAGCGTCGCACCGGCCACTGCTCCTGGCTTGGCCCACGCAAACTGAACCATCGTCCGCGGAGGCTGCCCCCGTGGTTGCAGCATTCAAGACTGCTCCACCTACCAAGCCAGTGATCACGTCGACTCGAGTATCGTCGGGTCTCACAGGCACGCCCCGCCAGGCGAGGTCGCAAAGATGAACGAGCAGCTCGCGTACGCGGCGTCCAGTGCCTTAAAGAAGGCAATGGACATAACCCTGGTATCCCTTGTGCGGAAAGAGCGGCGCAGCTCCCCGGAGCGCGCTAAGAAAACCAAAACACTTACAACGGGGCCCGACGACGGCCTTGCTCCTTGAGTTCTAATTTTCCGTTTAAACAACAGTAACTTCCTTTTCGTTCTTACAGAACTACTTTACTTTCAATATGGAAACACAAATTATACAATGGAATATCAGAGGACTGCTAGAAACCTTGACGATATCTAAGAACTTCTCCACGAACCTACGCCAAATGTGCTGCGTGTACAAGGAACCCTCCTAAAGTCTAAACACACCAACTTTCTGCGCAGTTACATTATTTTTCGGAAAGACCGCGATGATGCTGTAGCGTCATCCGGTGGTGAAGCCGTTATAGTTGATCAAGGAGTAGCATGCACACATTTGCCACTCCAAACGTCCCTTGAGGCAGTGGCTGTTCTAGCGATTCTTTTAAATAAACTCGTCACCATTTGCTCTCTCTACATACCCCCACACAAAGCACAAACATGAATTCTAATCCTTAATAGATGAACTACCAGAAGCTTGTGTGGTCCTTGGGAACTTCAATGCACATAGCAGTCTATGGGGCGATTCTCGCTGCGGTGCGCGAGGTCGGCTAATTGAACAATCCCTTTTCTCTTCCGGTGCATGTCTCTTGAATCTAAAAGAGCCAACAAATTACAGCCTCGCTAACAGTACCTACTCGTCCATAGATCTCATCATTGCATCCCCATCACTTCTACTCTTACTCAAATGGAAAGTCATTATTAATCCTTACCGAATTGACCACTTGCTTATTGTTCGGAGTGCACCAATAACAAATGAATGTTCTCCATAGGTTCCCAAATGACACATTGACAAAACTAATTGGGAACAGTTTCAAAAAGTTACTCGCTAAACTTGGACTGACATGTGTGGTTTAGGCATAGATGCAGCAGTAGAGTACGTTAAACCTTTATCACTGATACTGCAACTAAGTGTATCCGACAAACAACTGGACTGCCCGGCAAACGACGCGGGCCTTGGTGGAACACTGAGTGCCGAAATGCGCGCAAAAAGCAAAACAAGGCATGGAGCTTGCTTCGGGACTCACCGGCAGATGAGAATCTTGACAGATTTAGGAACACAAAGCCTCAAGGCAGAAGAACACGCCGCCAGGATTGACGGGAGTGTTGTCAAAATTTTTTAACAGGCATCAATTCATATGCACATGAGGGTACAGTCTGGAACATGGTTAGTAGCGTAGCCGGCCTAAAAGCGTACTGACTGCCTCTAGTAAACACAGAAGGCGACAGCTTGGAAGACCAAGCAAACTTCCTAGGCACACATTTCGAACAAGTGTACAGCTCGTCGCACTATTCCGAGGCTTTCCAGCGCTACAATACAACAGTAGAACAACAGACATTAGAGCGCAAATGTAGGCCTTCAACGAAGCCTACTTCTTAGCTGAGCTGCTGGGATTGTTAAACTGCTGCAATAAATCCGCCCCAGGCTCCGACCGTGTAGTATATGAAACGTTAAAACACCTTCCCTATGAAACTCAAAAAGCCCTCCTTTGCCTGTGTAATGCTGTCTGGCATTCCGGCGAGACCCCCCAGCCTGGAAAGAAGCCATTATTATTCCGATTCTAAAACAGGGGAAGGACCCATCCTCAGTTTCCAATTGCAGGCCTATAGCCTTAACAAGTTCTCTCTACAAGGCATTCGAAAAGATGATAAATCAGCGGCTCATACATTTCCTCGAAGAAAACAAATCACTTGACCAATACCAGTGCAGTTTTCGAGAGGGTAAATCTACCTCTGACCACCTTGTACGTATCGAGGCACGAATTCGCGACGCTTTTGTCCACAAGCAATTCTTAATTTCGGTGTTCCTGGATATGGAAAAGGCCTACGACACTACATGGCGCTTTGGCATACTGCGAGACCTCTAATATTTAGGTGTACGAGGCAGGATGCTGACCATATTTGAAAGCTACTTGTCCAATCGGACATTCCGTGTTCGAGTAGGCAATGTCTTGTCCAGGGCTGGGCAAAGATACTTTGAAATTGTATTGCGATACGATACAAGATACTCGGGCAAGAAGTATTTGAGATCCAGATACAAGATACTTCCGGAATTATTGTATCCGATACGATACTTCCCAATTGTATCTTAAGATACTTCGATACATTTGCAAGTTTGCTATTATAGATCTATATAATAAAGCAGTAAAGACCTAGGTACAAAACTGCTTACTTGTAAATTTCTGACTGCGACAAACTTTGTATAACTTTAACGAAATATCTCTTTGTATACCAAGATCTCGGTCTTTCTTGCTCATGGTATAATAGTTTCTTTCCGAAACAACTTATTGGGATTTGTTTGGCTCCTTAACATGAAAGCTCTTTATACGCTGCGCTGTCAGTGAATTTTGCATGACACTTTTGGAACTGATGGTTGTCGCCGCTCTACTTGGCGACCAGCTAGCAGGTTGCTATCTACTTGCTAGAACGTCATTAAGAAGCCTCTGCACGATTACGCAAATACCACTGTGCATTCTTACCTTGTCCGTAAGCGTATTACTATTTTCATAATTACGCATCACTCGACAGGTTTCATCGCTGGTAGCGATATTTTTGTGACGCATCATGTGAGGACGATAACTACAGAGTCAGCACTCACAATTCAATGACGACATAAAACTACAGTGATCTTTTAAATGCGAAGCATTTCTTAGCGAACTTCTGCGACTTTGAGCGTATCTATCTATCTATCTATCTATCTATCTATCTATCTATCTATCTATCTATCTATCTATCTAT
Source organism: Rhipicephalus sanguineus (assembly GCF_013339695.2). NCBI lineage: Eukaryota > Metazoa > Arthropoda > Arachnida > Ixodida > Ixodidae > Rhipicephalus > Rhipicephalus sanguineus. The sequence goes on along the minus strand of NC_051180.1, from coordinate 120,392,495 downwards.
CTATCTATCTATCTATCTATCTATCTATCTATCTATCTATCTATCTATCTATCTATCTATCTATCTATCTAGCCGCCTACGACTTTGTGCTCTCCTGGCCGTTCCGTTAATAGGTTGTACACCAAAATTGGTATGGCGCAACATGACTCTATGACGAACATAAATGACAGGTCATAACATGAAAATCATGATATGCATGTCATGAACGACATGATTTACATGCCACAGTCTTGGCGCTCTTGCGACCGTTTCGTTATCTTGATATATACCAAAATTGGTATGGTTTCACAAGAGCGTATGGCGAACATAAATAACAGAAGTTAATATGAAAATCATGACACGCATCTCATGTACAGTATGACTTATGTGCCACGCTCATGGTGCCATGACGGACGTTTGACTGCCTTGATATGCACCAAAATTGGTATTGCACGGGGTGACTGTGTGACGAACGTAAATGAAAGGAAGTAATATGAAAATCATGACACGCACGTCATGTACAGCATGACATATTGTGCCACGCTCATGGTGCCCTGGCGGAAGTTTGGCTAGCTTGATATACACCAAAATTGGTATTGCACGGCGTGACTGTGTGACGAACATAAATTACAGGAGTTAATATGAAATCATGACACGCATGTCATGTGCAGCATGACTTATGTGTCACGCTCATGGTTCCCTGGCGGACGTTTGGCTAGCTTGATATACACCAAAATTGGTATTGCACGGCGTGACTGTGTGACGAACATAAATGACAGGAGTTAATATAAAATCATTTTAATGAATCAATTTAAACACCGAACATAAAACACTACGCAGCATCTACGTTTCCACAAAAAAATTGGATCGGTCGTTTTGGAGAGCCCGCTACAGCGTAATGAAACGCACTTAACCCCCAAGTAAATACCAGAATTGTTGAATAATTCCTTTTGCCACATGACGGTAAATCATATTGTTGGTTTTATTTAGTTGAGGTTAACCACTTCCTCTGCAAATATTTCGTTACGGTTACCTGAAACACCCTTTGTAAACACGATACAGGCGGTACTCCTAAAACCTACTGTATAACAACAAATAGCTCAAAAGGGTTCGTGGGAACGACTATGATTAAAACGGAGTGCTTGGTATTATGTGTCTCGAATCCCCTTCCGAACATCTTTAAGATTCTTTCTTACATACTTTTCATTATTATAATGCAAACTCAATTTCGCTACGTTACGAAATCGTTAGCAGAATCTTTGTTGCGGTATATTCTAGGCACGTTCAGATTATTTTACCTTTGTCGCCAACATCGCCTTGGCATGACAATAAACTCACATGGAATGTACATATGTAAATAGCAATGACGCAGACAATTAAAAAGTAAGAATAAAGCAGAGAAGGAATTTAGCAGCACGTTACAAAAGACATATTACAGTAAACAGACGGGCAAAAGCTATACAAAGGCCTGGGTAATGTATGGGATGCAAACGGACGACAGCAAAGGGAGCACTTGTGCTAACAATTAAATTATCATTACAATAACTTTTTGAATAATTAGCATGAAAAACAAAGATACAGTACGCTAAAATATCCTTCGTAACGAAAATTCTTGTTCTACTGCATCTAGCATAAGCACCGGCGGTGCGACGGTTGTTAGAATCTCATTTGCATATAAGTCAGTCTCATTGTACTATGTTAGTCAAGCTTACATTCACCAGATATTTGATATCGCTGATATGTGAAAGCCGCGAGAAACAAAGCAACCCCTTTATTGCATTCTTGAGACTTTGCAACAGACAAACCTCTGTAACGACACTACAGTGGCATCAGAATTTTAGCAAAAGAGGCCGCACGCATTGGAGTACGCAGCACACTACGGTGGCTACGAACAAGTGTCATGATACCGACACTACTAAAAAGAAAGAAAAATCGAGAAAACAAAAGGCCGGCTGCGCGCAGACGTTCGCGGGCTTGTTGTAGAGATGGCTCGAGTGCCGTTACGTGATTCTGCTCCACCACTAGCGACTCGTACACCTAATCGCCTGTGCTCTCGGAGCACTCTGGCGGAATGACAAAAGAATGTCACTGTGGTTAGTTTTATTCAGGTGGCGTAGCGGCAGCAGTATCAGCTTGAGAAGCGAAGTTCAGCCGATGTTTATTGTTTCGCACGGTGGTGTTTCTACAGCAGTATCTTGTATCTTAAGATACACGGTACATTATTGAATGTATGGGAAATACAGATACAGATACCCGTTTAGCGAGACGTATCGCGATACAGGTAGAAGATACCCAAAGAGTATCTAAGATAGTATCGAAGATACAGTGCTGGGCAGTATCTTCGATACTGCCCAGCACTGGTCTTGTACAGAACATTTGTTCAACAAACAGGAGTGCCGCAAGGTGGTGTACTGAGCTGCACCCTTTTCATTATCAAAATGAATTCCTTGTGTATGTGCATCCCGCGTAACATGTTTTGTTGCACATATGCCGGCAATTTGCAGTTCGGTTTTATATTGTGCATCCTTTGAATATGTGAGCGGCAGGTTCAGCCGGGCTTGAACAAGGTCTCTAAATGGGCAGACAAGAATGTGTTTACACTGAATGCACAAAAAAGCACTTCCGTCAATTCTTCATAAAGGGATGCCTTCATCTCGTTCCAGACATTGACCTACATGGTCAGCGTCTGCCGGTAAATAGAGAACACAAGTTCCTAGGGCTAATTCTAGACACGAAAGTTACCTTTATGTCACACATCAAGTACATAAAGAAACAAGTGCATAAAACTATGAATATTCTAAATTGTTGTCACGCGCTGCATGGGGTAGTCACAAGAAGTGTCTGATGAACCTTTATAAAACCCTTATACGCACACTGCCTAGATTACGGGGCGATAATCCATCAATCTGCGACACCAAGCGCCTTGAACATGCTTTACCCAGTCCACCATTTGGGCATTCGTATTTCTATGGGTGCGTTCCGCACTAGCCCCATAAAAGCATTTACGTTGAATCGAACGAGTGGTCGTTATACCTCCAGAGATCTTACCTATCTTTTGTATATTTCCTCAAGGTGAACGCAACCAACGAACACCCCTCACATACTACAATCAATAAGTTGTCTGATTCTGAACTTTTTCACAACCATCCTTCGATGAGACAGCCCTACTCACTTCGCGTGAGGGGCCTAGCTGAAGAAACGGGTGTGCCACTTCTGGAACACTGTCGAATGGCTTCCGCTGCACATCTCCTATGGTGGCAGTGGAAGCTTATAGCTTATGATGCTTATTTTGTGGAAGTTACCAAGCACGCACCACTTGCACATATCTGTCATATCCTGTATTCTTTACAGATGCCTCAAAGTCTAACACTTCTGTGTCGTACACAGCGGTTGGTCCACCCTTTTCACATACCTGCCTTCTGCACCCGAATACAAGCATCTTCACTGCAGAGGCGTATGCAATACTTGCGGCCGTCAAACAGATTATAAAACTAAAACTACAAAGTGCAGTGATATACAGGCTTCCTTAACTGTAGTGAAAGCTTTAAAAACTCTGAAAAGACACGTAAATTCTGTCCTTGTCTCGCTACATTCTATTTTATGCACGATCTACTCACTCAAACAACATGTCGTGGTGTGCTGGGTGCCAGGGCACCGCGAGATCCAAGGCAACGTGCTGGCGGATCAGCTAGCAGCATCCGCCCACGAAAACTGTCCAAATACATGCATATCTATCCCTCCAATAGACCTAAAACCCTTCCTCAAAAGGAAGCTCAGGACCTTTTGGGAGAACACATAGAATAGAAACACACAAAACAAACTGCACGTTATCAAGCCGCAACTAGGTCATGGCCGCCAGTATCAAATCACGCCGCACTGAAGTAAGAGTTACAAGACCAAGGACAGGACACACACACACACAGTAAACACTGATACCTTCTGCCCGATGGCGATCCACCTTTGTGTGAGAGATGTGGTGAAGCACTAACCATGCTTCACATTCTAATACATTGTAGAGAATTATACACACTTGAAAAACAACACTTTTCATTACCTACCGACAACAAATACCATTTCGCCCATGAATGTTCATCGGTAGGGAACCGGTCTTTAAACACGAATCACTATTGGCGTTTTTGAAAGAAGTTCGTAACTCTTCTGTCATATACCCAGGCAATCCGTAGGGCGACCTCTAAAAAGAGGTTGTTGCTGCGGTAGCTAAATTAAAGAAAGCACCTGCCTCCCTGCCTTTCGCCTCAAAGGCCTTGAGGAGGCATTCGTGCTATTTCCCCTCTCTCACTTGTACATAAGATGCTCACTTGTAATTCATTCCACACCCACACATCACATCACATACCACTGCCATAAGTATATACTCTATACACACTCTTTACGCTTTTTTATTGCGCGTGATTTTAGTCCTGTATACAGCCATAATACACCCTGTAATCGAAATCATCCGTCATCGCTAACACCACATAAATGACATGGTGCCCTTTGCCCACTCATGGCCCTGCGCCAGAAAACCCCACTAATCATCATCACCATCAACGATCTAATGCGATTCAAGAGTCAAGATAGATAACATTGGTTTGAAAACAGATGTTAAGGTAGAGGTGAAGGTATCTGGTGAACTCGAACAGTTGTTTTCACATGAGCAGTCTTGTCTAAATCCATTCTGATTGGGAAAGAAAAACGAGTGCTTGTCTAGATGAGATGCTATGTTGGAATACAATATATGCCTTAGAAGTTTACACAATATTCTGGCTTAAAAATTCACAGTTTCGCCGCAAAGGCGAAGCAATGAATGCGACAGCAACGAATTACAAAGTCACAAGAAGGACGAGGAGCGGCTCGATGCTTGCAGCGCGAAGCGCAAATGACTCACGGGAAGAACACGCACAGGATGACCACGAACAAACAACGGCAATAGCTCGACACTTACAGCGTGCTGCGCTGCTCCAGAACAACAAAATACGCTCGAAACAAACGCATAGCTATGCACAAGATGAGCGCGAACTAACCCAAGTTACTTATTCGTGTTTAAGCGGCGTGCTACAGCCCAAAGCTATTAGATATTTTTCTTTTCTCGAAAACTGCGGTGCGTCGAGTGGTCCCTCCACATCTCCTGCCGCGGGGTGGCGTTCGGCGCATTGTTTACCCGGCGTTCCACATTGCGAGGGGGGTGGTACAGAAGTGGGCAACTTTTTACTGAGGGTCTCAAAGGCAGTAATAAAGAGAAGTAATATAATAAAGAGAAGTAATATCTTGATAATTGCTTTAAAGCGCACCCTGCGGGCAATCTTGCGGGTTATGCTGCACACGTAGAAGCACCTACGAGGTCTGCATACCGCCAGCGTTAAATGGTGTGTATAAATAGCTCGCCGTTAGTATTCCTCCCAACCGCTGGCGCGTGGCCTAATTGTTTAAAGCGGTGCGCTGAGGAGTGTCGCATCGCAGGTTCGAATCCCGGTGGCGCACTATATCCGGGTCATGACGGCGACGGCAAAAACCAGCGGAGACTGTCCATATAATTGCTATCGCAATTGTGGTGGTAGTTACAGGGACTGGAACACGGCTACCGGATTTGCGTTGTGCACAACAGCGGCACACTTTCCAGTCACTTGGAATAGTGGCAGAGGCAATGGATGGAGTGAAAATCAATTGCAAGAAATGGATAGATTGCTATTTGCGGCCTTTTAAGGCTTTGGCTGTCATGTCGTCAGGGCCGGGCGCACTGGAAAGCTTAAGGTCTTCGATTAAAGTTCGTGATTCCTTTATGGATATATTAACATCAGACATTTGTGAATAGTTAGTAGAAGGCAGCATAGGAATATTGGCAGCAGGTGCATTAGGGAAAACCGAGCAGAGAGAAAACTTCATAACATCAGGACGCTCATCCGCTGCAACAGGTGACCCGTAAGTGTTGATCAACCCGGCAATATTACATGAAGTGCGTTTAGGTGAGAATGAGTTCTATAAATTACGAGAGTTGCGCGCAGAATGCTCAGAAGGGCTGGTGAAAATATTTTAGTCTAGGATGTTTCAGTAAACTGGTATATTCACGGAGCACTGTAAGGTATCTTCCCCATTTCTGCCGATGATTACTTAGCTTAAGTTTGCGGAAAATGCGCTTTTTTCGTGAGAGTTATGTAATGTTATCGGGGCCTGCCGGCATCTCCGCGGATGCGCACATGAGAAAGATAAGCGGGAATAAGAGACAAAAGTTGGCTCTTGTAGAGTGACCAGTTTTGCCTAACTGTTCTCGAAGAGGCTGACCAATGGAAGTCAAAAAAGAAAGATTCTAACTGATTGTTAATTTTGGAAAAGTTTTATTATAACCTCGGATGCATTTGGCAGGCGGCTGGTGGTCAGGGAGCTCAATAGCTATGTTAAAAAGCAAGGTGCTATGGCCGCAGACACCTTTAGCATACTGTAAAGAAATACAGTAATATCTCGGTGAAACGAATCTCGCGAGGTTACCCAAATTATTCGTATCATCCGAAATTCGTATCACCAGAAAACATTGAAAATTATTATGCGACAATAGAAAGTTGGCATACGTTTTGATTTAGTGTTTCTCAGGGCCGCAGCGACGTCATAAACAGCTCTGAATGATTGCCAGCAAAGTTTTTAGACGTCAACGATCATACCTGCACTCGTAAATATACGGTGCATGCGTGCGTGTCAAATTAATGAACCAGATGTGTTGTGCCCCATGGCTGCTAGTAGCCCCTCCCTACTCTTTTTACGCTTTTCTGCATGACACTGGAGCACTGCGGTGAAAATGACTTAACAAGCGCTTTGCACACGATAGATAGAGGGCAAGCTCCTTCGAAAAGACCGTCCGCTTCGTCTCTTGGGGTCTTCGTCCACGTTTCATGAGACTTCATTACGGACCCGCAGTCCAAGTTTCAGTCTTCTTTCATAGAACGTCTGATTGCGTGGACATGGCTTGCATCGACGTGGCAGGCTCATGTTAACACAGTATAAAGACGCTGCTGTCTCGAGCACAGGAAGACGCCTCAACACGTCGAAAAAAAAAAGCGCGACGTCAACGTCATCTGTATATCCTCCTGAGACCTGAGCAAATTTGTGTCCACACAGGTGAAATCAAAACACATTTTTGGAATGCACACACATGCGGTAATAAATCAGTAAAAAAGTTTGGTCTCTACGGCAAACAGTTTATGCACAGCAGTGTTTGCATTACAATGCACACTGGGTCTTAATGCACGGAAAACGAATGACACTCGCCTATAATGAAATTTTACATTTACTCGCGAAAAGCACGCTTATTTGTTGTGAAACTGCCTGGAGAAGTTTCGCGCAGATGTGATGCAAAGAACAATGTTGCACGTGATGCACCGGAACTTCGCGCGCTGAGCATAGGCGGGTTCCCCATCAGGGGGGTGAAGGTTCATCGTAGCGCCCCTCCCCCTACTAAGTCAATGTACGAGGCAGATTTTGCGCCCCCTCCCCTCTTAGGTGACTAGGGGGCTCAACTTATGGGGCAGATTTTGTGCCCCCCTTTTAGGTGACTAGGGGGCGGCCGACCTCCTGGTCCTGTAACTGGTTGCTTTTGGACCGCCATTTTCACTGCGAACGTGTGCCCAGAAAATCAAAACTCAAAATACAAGTGATACATGCTGCGCACTGATAGCGGCGGGAGCAGTCGTCAGCCGTCGAGTAATCTGATCATCGGTGTAACGCGTCGTCTTTTATACATCAGTCAGAGTTATTGCTGGTGCTCGCGTAAGCTCTCGAATAAACTTGACTGTTCGCGTCCGGCGCGTAATCTTAACAGAACGATCTCAAACAATTGTGAAGCTTCTCAAACAATACGGCGCGGTCTGCGTCAAACGTTGCTAACAGCCTTTGTGCGTGATACCCTAATATGTCAAAACAAAGCAATCAACACGCGTGGCAGTAATATTGCTATAGTAATATACGATGGTACTACCGATTACACTATGGATAGTTTGTCGATAATAGCACTATCGGTTGTTTGTTTACACTATCGATAGTTTCAAAGAACTATTGATACTATCGATAGTCAATCTACCGATATACATCTGCATCACAACTACCTCGTCTTCCGCGACAGCGCGGGCACCACTTGTTCGTACATGTGCTCTAGCATTCCTTTGTTTTATTGCGATAGCAATTATATGGACAGTCTCGGCTGATTTTCCCGCAAAGAAAAGTAGTATGCTTGAGGCCACTAGCAGGCTAATGGCGAGCTATTTTTATGGACCATGGTGGTACGCGCGTCTCAGAGATGCTTCAGCGTGGCGGAATCGTGCTCACTATCACCAGCGAGACAGCGCAAAAGGCCCAAAGCGGCGCTTTAAACGGCATCGCCCCGCCGTGTTTCATCGCGCTGCATGGATTTTATAGCTGAGGGGCGTTCGTACTCTGGCTTACAGGGCGTGGTCACCTATGCTCACGCGCTTATCTCTACAGGGGGGTTTAACAGATGGCTCAAAGATTTGTGAGTGCCCTGCTGCCATCATGAAAGTTTACTTTCAAGCCATAACATAGCACGGCGGTCTATTCTCTCGCTGCAGCGACCGCATTTACAATAGGAACATGGAGGAAACTCTTTGCCCGTCTTTCGTCGGGTGAATGAGTGTGAGAGCTGGAGAAAGCGGCTGCGTTGCTCGAGTTGCAACTTCTTATTTCGCTCATAAGGGCGCAGCCGCAAGCGCGGTCGCACGCGCTATCACGACAGACATCAAGACTACTCGCATACAAGCAGCGCTTTTACCGATTACTTCGCTTTGAGATGACAGGCAGCACCAAAACCGCTTCGTACCCTGGAGTGTTCGTATTCGCTTAAACCACTTTTTGCAGGGCAACGCTGTAACGGATCCAAGAGTTAGCTGCTAGCCTTCCTTCGTATAACGTTCCAATTTGTTGCTACCACGTTCATTGTTTCGCCTTTGCGGCGAAACTGATTTTACAAGAGCAAAGCTCCTTCAGGCGCCGCTAAAACGTGCATGTTTCAGAAAAGCCAGCCGCGCCATAGGCTTCAAAAGCAACGCAGAGCGGCACGACTGCTCTTATCGGAACTAGGGGCATCCACGGCCACAACACTGCCGCCCCCGCTTCCGCGCACGTGCAGATCTCTCGGATTGCATCTGTGGTGCGTCACAGTGTAACTATTGCTGACTAGCAGTGCTCTGGGCCCAATGAGGAGCGCATGCGCGCACGCGTCCTTGCCGCCGCCGCTGGCAAATCCGGCGACAAACTGCCTTCGCGGGCACCGTCTGTCCTCAGTAACGCATAGCTCAGCCGCACGAGCGTCACGCCCAAACTTGAGCTTGGGTTCCCCATAGCCATGGGAACCAGTGACGCCGTAGCTGCTAGAACGCCTGGAATAACCTCGTCACGTCATGCCAAGCGGCGCATGCGCAGTAGCGACAAACACGCGGCTGATATCGTTAAGCCACGCCCAGCGACGGAGACACAGCGAAACGGAGTTCAGCCGCGATAGCGTCGCTCGATCAGATATAGCCATGCGACGCGCAAGGAAAGCACGTACTCCCGAGGATTGAGCAGCGCATCGTGAAGCGAAGCTTGTTCCTGTACGAGTACGGCAATGGCAGCAACGAGCAGGTCCGGAATACGCGCTCAAGGAAAGGGAGAAAAAGACACGACGAGAAGATACTGCCGATCACCGTGAGTGGAATGCTACGCGTGTGCGAGCCCTGCGTCAGGATCCAGCTTACCGGGGGAAAACCAAGTCCGAACGGCATCGTGATCGGCCTGATTCGCCGTGTCTCAAGCCTTGCGCGGCTGAGTGTTTGCTTTTTATTGCGATAGCAATTACAGTGAAACCTCGGTGATACGATCGCAGCTCATACGAATTTCGGGGTGATACGAATTTTTCGCTGGTCCCGGCCAAGGCCCATTGGCCTGCATTGTAATGTGGTACGGCTGTTGTGAACTGATTTTCACCAAGCGACGTTTGATACGAACGTACGCTACCGCCCAGGTACGAAGAGGTTGTGTCCGCGCTGTCGCGGAAGACGCGCCAAGCACGTGCGAGCGCGGAACGCAGGCGTGGACACGCACGCCGCACCGCCAAATCGTCAGAATCGCGGTGTAAGAAAAACACTTTTTCTTAGGGTCAGAATAAACCTTCAGAGACGCTTCACGGCCTCCGAGATTGTGTGCGCGAATCTTTTAGGCTCTTACGATATGTGACTCCGTGTGCGTTCGCGTTTAGATTACAGAGGACATTAGCGCCTAGCTATTTTTCTAACGCGTTGACGCGGGTTGCTGTCGTTGTACTGTCTTTACACGTGCCTGCCTCGTGCATCAGACATCCTATGAAAGGTGGACGAGGACTGAAAGAAGGCGAGAACGGTCTTGGCGAAGGAGTCAGGACTCACAACGTCAACACGCGCGACCGTTGAGGCCGCACTTGTGCGGGCACGGCCGTAAGTCTCCCAAAAAGCACCCCCAACACCTCTGCGATAACAAAATCATAACACAGGGCCGTGGTTCCGTAATTTTGTGGCCTTGATCCATCACGTCAAAGCGCGTCTCTTTACTTTCGTTGCAGTACTCCGCTGTCATGCAAAAAAGCATACTAAAATTTGGAAGGAGCTACTGCTGTAGCGGCACACAACGCAACTGGTCCATTAATTAAATACGCAAGTACGGGCCGTATATTTACGAGTGCTGGTATGATTGCCGACATCTAAAAATATAACTGACAATTATTCAGGGTTCTTCCAGATGTTTCTGCGGCCCTGAAAAAAAACAGTAAATGAAAATGTGCGCCAGCTTTCTCTTGTAGCATGCTAATATTTCATACTTTCTGGTGATACGAATATTTTTAGTGGTCCTGTGAGATTCGTATCACCGAGGTTTCACTGTATATGGACAGTGTCGGCTGGGTTTTGTCCGTCCCCGTCGCCGCTGTCATGCACCGTATATGCATATATATATATATATATATATATATATATATATATATATATATATATATATATATATATATATATATATATATATACTCCCCAAGGAAAAATAATTCAGAAAAATGCTTCCGAAGCGCGCAATCGAACCAGGGACCTCTCGCTCGGCAGCGCGTAGCGCTAGTCACTACGCCACGGAACGCAGGTCGTCGACGTAGCTAACGGCGAGCGTTATATACACAGCCTTTACCGCTGTCCGGACTCAGACGGCAAGCGCCTATAACCGTTTCTTCATTACCAGCGAGATGGCGCGAGGAGCACGCCGATGCTCTTTGCCCTACAGGGCGTGGTCGCCTTCGTGCGCTTATCTCAAGGAAAGAAGGGGGGCGGGCGCGGGGTAGAGCGGGGTGTTGCATGTCTTGTGCTTTCCCCGCGATGTCCGCGCTGAAGTCACAGAGCGTACGACGTTCCCGTCGCTCGCTGCAGCGGCCGCGTTTGCGAAAGGAGCGCGCTGTTCGAACAGAAACAACTGCGACGTTTAGTTCGCGCTCGTCCTTTGTATACCTGTTCGTTCGTTTCGTGCGTCCTGCTTTATGTTTCAGCAGTGCACTACACGTATCGAGCTGTCACGCATGATAGTTCGCGCTCGTCCTGCGTGCGGTTTTTTCCGTGCGTCCTTTGGGCTCAAGCGACGTGCTGACAATTTCGAGTTGCTTTCCGTCCTTCTCGTTACATTCCAATTTCTTGCTATCGCATTCATTGCTTCGCCGTTGCGGCGAAACTGTGACTTTTTTTGAGTAATTCACCTACGTGCACAGGCAGACACGAGCTTGGTTCTCCCTAGAGATATAAAAGTGTACTTGTTTGCCCGATACCGTAGCCATAAACGTGAAACGCGGGATAGATGTTGCCATCTGACAGGGCCGAGATGAACCAGGGGAGCAGGGAATTATTATTGCATAAATGTAGTGTATTCTACTTCCCTGTTGGTGTACATTCGCGGCAACGGCGTAATATCAAATGAGTTGCCTTTTTGCACTTTTTTCCCATCAAGGACACTAGGCGAAAGCAAACAAGCGTCTCGACAACTGTGGCTCCACGAAAAATCACAAGATGTCGATACCAACGACTGGTAAGGCGGTACTCCGTAAACCATTTGCGTATGCCGGAATACCGGACAAGCCAAAAACCTCTATACCCAAACAATATTTAGGCATGTATACTGTAGCATGAACGAAAAATGGGCAAATGAATTTCAGTGGAAGCATGCGACATACAGTTCTAATTATGAAAGTAATTTCAGGCATTGAAAAATCATTTCAAGGAGAGAAAAAACTTTTCACGGAATGTCATGAAGGCTTTTTCTCTTCCCACTGCGTCGAACAATACGACCGAAAGAAATTCATTGGCTACTACGCGCAGTAGAAACATCCGACAGCACGGTTGATGAAAACATGCATTATTATAGACGCACCTTCATACGTTCCATTAGGCAGCAACGGTAGGTCCAGCATAGTGTAGTCGCAAACTATGGAACTGGGTAATTCTTGAGCCGAGACTAGAGATCGCATCAGTCCTGCAGGGTAGCGAGCTGGTGACACCAGATGGCAAATAAGCAGCGGCTTTTCTGGATGATAACGGTTCAAAACAACAGAGTATACTCCAGCTTCTGCCTACCGGCCTAACAACCCTACGCTTAAATTAAAGTATGAATAAATACATACCTAGCAGAACTCTAATGAGAAACTAGAGAACTTCTTAGAACAAGAACAGCGACGCGGCATCAAAGCAAAGCAAACCTATGTCGTTAACCATGACCAAAATATCGTTAACCTTACTGAAGCCATGCACTTGTAATTCGCAGTGATTACAGGACCAAGGGCACTGATGTGTTTCCCCGAATTTGTTCGGGTGAAGGATAATGACGTGTTCCAGATATTCGATATATTTGTTTCATTGTATAACGCTTGTACTAAGCTGACAGGAGACCTCCGCTTGTGAGTACCTAAAATTACGCAATGCGCACTTACCCTCCATACATTTACTGACATTCCCCATTTTGGACTGTACATGTGCAACATTATGAAACAAACATGCAATGAGGTGCACGAAAGCCGAGTGGCGAAAACGATTCGGATACAGGTAATTCTGATGGACTTATCACTCAAGTTTTTTTTTCTTTACTCAAAGAGCTTGACGTAAGGAATTATAGAAACAGCATTGTCCATTGCTCGCAGCAGTGCCCTAATTAATTAGGTTTATTATAGTTTTTACACACCAGTTTTATATAAAATAAGGCAAAGTGATGCGATGGTAGCCGAACTGAATGACTTTTTTCTAGTTTGCGAAGAAATGCATGTGTCCACATCATGGAAAGGCTCCGAGGGATGCCGGAGGAGAATGATGGCAAGCATTTCAGCTATGGCTCTTGAATCCTCAGTTCTCTCACATAATGCCACATCAGGCTGCACATTGAGCAGCAACACGACAGATGGTCGAGTGCGGTGGAGCGAAGCGTTTCGATGTATCACGCTCGCATGAACAACTTTTGCATCACTATGCCCTACCACTAGTGTAAAGCAATTTTTTGGTAAATTACTTATAGCGCTTTAAGACTAGAAGAACTAAGGTTAACGTACATTTATTGAACGGAACCATTCTTGAAGTGCTTAACTCCAAAGGTGATCATTTTCTCGGTATTTGGCGCACCAAAAGCGTCACTCGGAGCAGGCCATGTGTCCATGGCCGATATGCGTGTATGCCCTATAATTGTATATGTGTACATGGCTTATATACGTATATGTTCGTCCCTATTGCGTGTATGCATGGTCCATCACTATATATCTATGGTGATCAGCGGCCTGTCTGTCTGTTCATAATGGTTCGCCATGGTACGCCATCATCGCTTCATGACGCTTCTGGCTATACCGCTAGAGTGAATTCATGGCATGTTGCATTAGGGCTGATACCTCTAGAATGAATAAGTTGATATACTTTCCTTTGCAAAGAGATCACATTTATCTTACTTGTGCCCTTTCACGTTTCCTCTGCCACATTTTTAGGACACGAGGCTTTTTGCAAATCGATCCCCAATTTTAAGGTTGTTTTGATAGACCTAAATCGCAGTAAGCTTTCATTTGTCATCGTACTAATTAGGTGCACATAAGGTTATCACTTAGCGTAGCCCTGTTGGTATGCAAAGCGGGTGAATTCACAAACGCGCATTTTCAAAAATTCGTTTCCCCATTAGCCTGCTAACTCTCATGCTGGGCTGGCGGGAATGTAAAACACGATGCTTTTTCTTGAGTATACTGCGAACAATTATAAGACCGTAGTGCCATATTGTCGATGGGTCGTCTTTATGCAGGCTCACGCTTAGGACTGTTGAAAGTATTAAAAGAAAAACATACAGCAAATTTGCCTCGCAATCTAATCGAGGTAATACAGCTTCGAATTAATCACTTCAATTCGAAACATCCTTGTACAGTGAAGCTTCATCTGGTTATGGATCCGTGTACTTTAACAATCCGTGGCAAATTGGACAGTTTCTTCAGGCTCTCCGGGGTGTCGGCAATCCTTCACGATGGATGCGCTCTGCCACGACGCGCGCATGCCTCGTGGCAACAGCAAACACTTAATAAAATAAAAATGTCCAAGGGCGTTCCTACGTTTACATAGGACGGCTTATATTACCTATGGATGAATGTCATCACAGCGATAAAATAGTGCTTAGAAGTGAAGCAGACTTTAAGAGGATCGGTGTACGCTTGGTAGCGCGCACATCGGGGCAACATCATATAATAATAGTATAATAAAAAATGATTCTCCGGTTTTCGTATTTTGATATAACACGCCTTACATTCCCCGTGGAAAAATATGTCTGAAAACAGATTTTGACAGAAAATGCTACCATATAAAGATAGCTCAATTTTATCATCTGCTAAAAGAGGACTAGACGACCAGATACGAAGTTATAAATTTTGCAAAACATCTCAGACAACTTTTCAAAATATCAAATATCCTAAGCTAAACATAATCTTAAATTATCGTTGCATTTACCTTATACTTGTGATTACTGCGAAAGTGTCATTTAGGAATTATTACTGTTGACAATGTGCTATTTCCCTTACTTCTCCCAGTACATTAGCTTAATGAAACTAGGATAATAATTGAGTTTCGCTACAACATTCCTAAATTTGATTCCTCGGTTATTAATTGTTTCTTTATCTTCGACAGTTTCCCTAAAACATTTCCTCGTTCGAATGCAATATTGTCTACCCAGTGACCGTTCGTTTCCCGTCTCTCTTATGTCTGCAATGCGCACAATCATCAATACATCATCAGCAGACGCGAAACTTAAGGTGAATTTGTTGCCTTTTCACGTTTTCGTTTATCCCACAGGTAGTAAAACTTCGTTTGTGAATCGCTTTTCTTTTTCTGTAGCGCGCAGAAGATATAATTTAGGCCACGCAAGCACACAACAGAAATAAGCGAATTGCGAATAGGGACGTACGCTTGTAAAGCGGAATAACAGTCGTGGTTGACGTCTGTATTGGTGGAAGTATCGGGGGCAGCGTCGGTCGTGTACCTGCGGAGAACAGAACTCGCGTAATAATCTGCGTTTCGTAATAAGACAATTAGGTGTAGTAGAAGTGAAGTTCTCGCAATTAAAGCGTAAGTCATTGTTCAAGATGCTGAAAGCAGCCTTTCACAGAGCGGTGGTATATATATATGCATCATAGAATTTTATAGTTATTATAGCCATCGAAATCTTTCAGTCTGCTCAAGGAACCATTTCTTTCTAATAATGCCTCTTGCCATCATTGTTATTTTCTTTACGAATGTGTACTACAACAGAAAAAAATTTTATCTGATGTTAACTATGGCCGTTTTACTTTTCCTAGTGAATCAATACACCAAATAATGAAATATCAAAGCTCTGAAGTATATTCCCGTGTCGGTATACGCCACTGTCAACAGAGAAATACAAGCCAATTCAAGGAAGAGAATCCATATTTTCAAATAGGTTAACTTTTCATAAAGTTCAAAAGATTTTTCGTAAAGTCCTTTTATGGTGGAGAACAAGAGTAAATCGCATCTATTACTTACTTGATTCGTTAGCTTTGTTGTCGAAGATAAAAAGCAAGTTGGAAAGGAAGGATGTTATTTTCCAGCAAACAATATATTTTTATAAACAAGCTGAATATGGAATAAGATGTCATTTACATGCAGAAGCAACGGGGTCAGCGTAGATATTGATCAGTTACTAAATGAATGCAACTACACGAAAGAGAAGCGTCGTTCGTCGCATGTCAATCGGGTTGACATGCTAGCGGCCTTGTTGTGATTTAAAAAAAAATGTTGTAACACACAGAGACAGTACAAATGATAGCTAAGCACTCACCTGTGTTCTGGTAGTTGCATCCTTTCTAGCCTCTTATGTATAGTGCAAGTGTCCATAAAGCTTGTACAAAATGTTTTCACGTAACCGAATGCAGTAATACTGGCAGGATCTCCTTCTAAGTGCAGTTATTTACCCAAAATTTTTTCTATTGATGGTGGTTTTCAGCACGCACAAAATAAAATACTTGAATAAAGTGAATGTTTGTTTTGGCAGCTTTTTCTAGAATATTTGTACGTGATATGTGTAGTTGAGCACAATTCGGCGTTTTTTGTGTGTACAAAACCCTGTCACACGAAAAAAAGATGCGGAGCAATCGTCCAAAAGTCGGTTGCAACCATTTCCCTTTAGTCTTGTCATGACATCTATATTAACTTAACATAGCACTCCTCACTTTTTCGTCATGTTTTAAGTTTTACCTGTTGTGATCCTTCGGAGTGATTTGGCAAAGAAACCGGAAAAAGAACATGCTATTTTGTCCAGCGTACAGAATATATGTTGTTGGTATCAAAATTATTATAAGAGAATGAAATATTTGTCAGAAGCAAGATTTGTTTTGCCTGGTTATTCGCAAACTAGGTAGTATGGCGAAAACCGCAGTATGCTCTAAAAGAGTATGTGTGGTTCCATTCGGAGAGTGCTGACTTGCCACGTATATGATTCTCTTTCAAAAGGCACGTTAACTCTCTTATGGGTCACACTACTCCCCGAACAATGTACAATGGATTTCCAAACAGACTTACGTGCCTATTTAAGGAGAGTCATATGCGTGGACCAGTCAGGACACTCTGCAGGGAGTCAAAAGACTTCTTTTTTTTTTTTCTTAGACTGTAGTTATGAGGAGCGGAGTGCGAACATGTGTTAAGAGAAGGTAACGGCAACTTCGCATAATCTGTATCTTCCGTCCAGGTTGTAAGGCTTGGCCCTGCGTTCACACTTTTAGCCAGACCGAAGGACCCTGCAAGAATAAGCACATCATGCAATTCTTGAAAATCGCGATCTCCCAATTTTATTACGCATATTTCTTTATAAATGCTAGCAAATATTGAATTCACTCGAAAAGGCCAACATTTTCCCATACCCTCCTCCCAAGCATTTTCTTCATGGTAATTTAATGACAACCAATAAGACTGGAATTATACTTTGTATATTACACCTGATGCACTTTGTAAGAGCCATTCGTCAAAATAAGTGCATTTTCGTTGCCGCTCTCAACAGCAGCATCAGTAAAGATTGGGTCGTATGATCGGACTAAATATGTTTATTGCGATAGCAATTATATCGACAGTGTCGACGGGTTTTTGCCGTCGCCGTCATATCCCTCCAGTATAAGTCCAAATTGATAAGGTCCCCCCGCGCATCGCCTGTTCTACCACTAGTAAAAGCGCGCGAGCGGGGGCGACGAACGCGGCTGAAGCAGTGATCAAACTGAGCCGCCCCCCATTTCCGTCGCTCGGAGGGTGCATGCGAGAACATCGACCCACTCGGGAAGGCCTGCCGTCGAAGTAGACAGGAAACGGCACGCCCTTCTTTAACGAGCATGAAAACGAAATACGCATGCACCCTCCGGTGCTCGAAGGGTGCATTCGTTCGGAGGGGGGGGGGGGGGAGTGGTCGTGCGAGCAGCGCAACTTCGAACTATGAATCTAAGGGCGCGGTCGGGATCGATGGCGCACGCTCTATTTCACAGTCATCACAGCGGGCGGGTCGTATACTCCTCTACGTGCTGCGCTCTCAACGCGAAGTGACTATGCGGAGAGCATCTCTCCTTTGAGCGGCCGTATTATCTTACACCGGCGTTTTGTAGTTACGCAACATCGGATACAAAACAGTTAGCTGCCAGCCTCACTTCGTATAACACCTTCATTTTGTTGCTATCGCATTCATTGCTTCGCCCTTGCGGTGAAACTGACTATTTTTAATGCTGTCGTTTTACGGTGCAAAAGCCATGAGGCACGCTGTAGTTTGGGGCTCCGCATAATTTTCGACCTATTGTGGTTCTTAAACGTGCACCTACATCAAGCTTTTCACCCCCATGGGCATGTAACCGCTGTGAGTGAAATCAACTCGCGTACTCGGCCTCACAAAATGCTGAAATAAGCTTCACAATTATGCTAGCTTGCTGTAACAAAACACCAGCAATGATGGTCTGATCGGTGTGCATTTATTTTATGTTTAACAGCATCTGTATTGGCAGAGAGAACTTGTGTATGATTCAGAATGTTAGAGGCCTGCTTTCGTGGTAACAACGAGGACACCTTTTTCTTTTGTTGTCCGGCTATATCTTACAGCGAAATCTGTTATGAGATAAAAAAAACAACAACAAAGTCGTAGTTGACTGCCGCCACCGCCACCGGTGTCCATCACCGCTGTCGCGCGAAATAAGAAAAAAATGAAATAAATAAAAAAATATCCAGGATAAAATGGCACTTGAACCCGGACCCTCGGCGTCGCCTCCGAGTACCCTACCACAGAGCCAGGCTGGTGCTTGAAACTCCTTTGCAAAAGACCCTATACTAGGCGCCATGTCGGGCAATGAATCGTGTTCACAGTATGTAATATAACGCTGGCAGAAGAGTAAAATAACAACCAGGCGTCACACAATGCTAATTGCACAACGAGTGTGTGGTTTAAAGCTTCCCACCCACTAAAATATGCTCAGCTACAATTCTTCATGGTTATAAGCTACATAGCATTATCAAAGTGCGCATAATGCCTCACAGATGTGTAGCGGGTACCTCGTTATCCGCGGAAAGAGAAATAATGGGTAGTGGGTGCTGTCCTACTTCACAAAAATTCATTCGTGACGTAGTGCACACCTTCCGTGTGTACTTGTACAAGATGCCCCCAGAGTTTAGTACGGGCTCTAGACAGGCCGCTATTCGAGCTTTCGTTGTGACTGTGCTGCTCATTGTGCGCAGGACTGGCGTATTTTTGCACTACGAAGGCATATCATTTTTTGCTCGTTTTCTGTGCGACAATCTGTAAGTGTTTTTTGGTGGTTGTGCAGTCTTAAAGGAATGAGTCCTGTATATCAGAACAACACATTTCACACAAGGAAACAAATTGTGAAAATATCAGCCTAAGCGCCCGAATGAATTTTAACAAGAAAGTGTTTTATGCCGGGGTCCACCAGGACCTTTATGACGTTTTTCCCTCACGAAAATACGTCAGCAAAATGCACACCATCAGATGACAAAGACGAAAACAAGAAGAAATAAGTTCCGTAAACAGGAGTCGCACCCAGACCTTCGGTCTGTGACCACAGCTGACGGGCGGTCTACCCACTACGCTACAGTCACTTTTTTTTCTTTATTAACACTACGCTACAGTTACACATGCAGGAGGCTTTACGAACGCGCCTTTAAATCTCTTACTTGCTTCTCGCAGTGCTCTCGGTTCACTGGGAGGTGTCGCCGTCTGGGAGCGGCAAAGTAATGCGGGGACTCCGCGATTAGCTCCGGCCACGCGCGATTACACCTTCGCTGCGGCCGTCCCATTTGGTGTGTTTCTAAAAGAAGTGTTTGTCAGCGCCTTAACCCATCGCGATGTGGTGGCTTTAGCACAAGCCTCGCTCATGGCATCCAAGCCATATAAAAAAAACTCGGCAGATCCCACGCCTTGTGGGAATCGGTTTCATGCGAAGCATGCAGACGGCGAGTAATTGTCTGCGCTGCCTTTTTTGGCTTTGGAGCAAGCGTCACGAGCTAGATCGACCTGTTATTTATAAATTTAGTAGTTAGCTGCACATCTTGGGCTCACCAGGAACGTCGACTACACCAGCGTTTAAAGGGTAACTAATGCTCTGACCTAACGTCAGCATTCACGTTAAATTACAGGCGTCAGTATTATCGAAGCAAAGTGCACTTTCTGTTGCGATGCTGTGAATATACGTAACTTTCCCTAGCGTGTTCCTCCGGGGTTGAGCAACACTTGAATAAAGCTTGCGGAATGATCCGCAAGCTATATTGCGGAACGACCTGTACGCCGCGGCCCGTGCTAAAGGGGTATGTGCCACACGTGTCTGGCAGAAAGGGTTTGAAGACGTACACGGCAGGATTTTAGGGGCGAAGCTCCTTAAGGCGGCACCCGTTCGTCCCTCGTAGTCGTCGTAGTAGTCCGTAACAAGTCTTACGCTTTGACCTCCAAGGTGGTGCCGGTGGGAGATCTTTCCTGTGCGTTGTTGAACAATAAAAAATTCGCAGCGTGCGCGTTAACTAAAAGCCGAATTCTTCTGTCTCTCATTCCCCATTAGCAGCCATTGGCATGTTCCAGTAGGAAACGTTAGTAGAAGTAGAAGTGTAAGTGTTAGCTAAAAGCCGACTTCTTCTGTCTCTCATTCCCATTAGCAGCCATTGTTTACCTCCAAGGTAGTGCCTGGTGAGATTTCTCCTGTGCGTGATTAAACAATCAAAATTTTGTTCAAAACGCCGTTTATTGATGAAATAAACCAACGAAAGACGCCAGATGTTTTGTAAAAGCAAAACGAAAGAACGCCAGATGTTTCTAAAGCAAAACGAAGAGACGCCAGCTGCTTAACGAAAGACGCCAGATTTTTCTAAAGCAATGGTTTTCTAAACAATGAAAATTCACAGCGTACATGTAAAATTAAAGTGAGCTGCAAGTCGTCATAACTCATCGAACCTTTAGTATAAACGCGCCCGATTTCACGTCGGTGATGATGTACTGGGCAGAATTCACGGAAGATTCACGGTTTACCGATGAACCTCCACAGCTTCGCCCACTCCTCATCATTCACTCCGTGGATATGCTGTGATTTTTTTACGTTATTCATATCACGGCCAGACAGTCATATTCGTCAAATCCTCATACCCTCCCACGCCAATTTTGCTCTACACCAAGTTAAGGGGTTGATCAACAGCACCCACACTCAGGCAGATAGATAGATAGATAGATAGATAGATAGATAGATAGATAGATAGATAGATAGATAGATAGATAGATAGATAGATAGATAGATAGATAGATAGATAGATAGATAGATAGATAGATAGATAGATAGATAGATAGATAGATAGATAGATAGATAGAAACGGTCAAAGTGTCTGAGGTTCGCTAAGAAATGCTTCGCATTTAAAATAGCTCTGTGAGGCTCTGCTGGCTGTCACATCATGTTTTCTGCTCGGACTGTGCGAAGTCAGGGCCAGACTAAGGGGTGATACACGACACGCGTCCTGTAGGCCGTCGCAATTCTAGCGCGGCCCCGGTGTCATCTTTCTTTCAACTAACATTCCGCGTGTTGGTGACCTTGGCCAACGCCTCTGCGTTGCCTTAGCGCAAGCTCAGCGTTCAATCACCGGCGTTTTTTGTGGCTGTCACACCGCTTTCTCTGATTACGCTACCCGTGCAATTACAACAGAACGAACAACAGCTAGCACCGCTAGGGTTTTCTACGTCACTGTGGCAACGGCGCGTTGCCGGAGCCAATCCCGAAGGCCACCAGTACGGTATCATGACGCAACCGAGTGCCGACTGCGAGCGTTTCGGTAGTCTCAGCGCGGAAGAGGCTTTCGCCGCAATATTCTAGTAAGCTCAATGGTCGTGATATGATACGTCTACGGTGATATGATTTGGCGACAACGCAGTTGCGCGATTTGCCTTTGGTATCAGCGCGCGACGCCTCCTCGGCAGCGTAAGTGCGCTTCCAAATGGACTAACGGTGTTTTTCCACCGCCTACAGCTTCGAGTGCACAGGCACAGACTAATAAAACGGCTTCAATGAGCGCCGCAGAAAGCCAAAGACGTGTACGTGCGAATGTCGTGCAAGTGGGTGCTTCGGTGCAGTGAGAGAAACGCCATTGGGAAGCGGAACGCCTTTGCGCGTCGTGGCTCGAGCTACGAGCTCTGCCTATCGTGTTCCTGATGCGCTCTGTGGTAGCGTATGCTGAGCAAAGGCGTAGATTACCTTATTACTAGAGAGCGCACACACTGCCATTTCTCTCTTCAGATGACGACGGCTTTGAAAATGTGCATGTCGAATACCAGGGTTTATTATGTGCTAGTGGATGCATCATTGCGCGCGGGTTACCATATGCTGCGTCTATACGTACGTTAACTAGTGCAGCAACCAGAAAACTTCAGTTGTGTTCATGGACATTAGCCGTCGGGAATGAGATGTGCCACCAGGCGTCAAGTTCAGTGCGTCCACATCAAGCGGTGCTATAGCTAGGAAACCCGAATAGTTATTGCGCAAGCTCTCGTGTACCAATGTGGAATAAAGATATAACTACTTCTGCGAGGACACGTTTAACTTTTGTCTTATACCAATTCCTATGACGGAGGGATCAAGCATCTTTTTTTCTGATTTTTTCAGTCTCATCGTGGTTCATTGGCAGGATACAGTAATCTTGAATAGCAGTTATACTATTACAACTATATTCAAGGCGGGAAATTTATGCAAATTTGGGTGTCTATAATTGCTACCCCAGTTGCCAAAACTTATAAACGCTGCGTATCTATGAATTATACATGCTCAAGCAATTGCTCTTGAAGAGCTTCATTATTTCTGTTAACGTTAATCCGTTTTTGTACTTGGTGGAGCGCCAAATACATTGTCAGTTTCTCCTCTACAAAGTCAACCAAGCTACGTGCTACAGAAGTTACTCAAAAACAAGGGAATGAACTGCAATATGAAATGGTCGTACTTTTTTCAAAACTTGCGGTGGATATTTCTAAAAGGTTTGCCAACGCAGTATTTTCGTCGGAAGATCTAAACGTTCGGACATACGCACTGGGAAAAAAATCCGGCTTGGTAGATGCTTAAAACAAAACCCTTGTGAACACACTGTGATCCCACATCGCCATGCGTAATAACAGAAGGGTGAGAAAATAGCACTCAGAAGTGCACATAATCACTGGTGTCTAGCAGCAATGTTTAGATAAAATATTATGAGTAAACGTACAGCAAAGAAATGGTTAGAGCACCTAATACCGTTACAGTAAAGTTTCACCACCACCACCACCTACTACTGTTCCACCTAATAGCGAACATTTCATACCTACAAGACGGCTAACAGAATATCGTTCCAGAACTTTCGGCACCAAATACGCGCATTTACTACCCATTTTCACTTACTATTCCCATATATAGTGTATATCTATGCATGGGTGGAAGGCTATCAGAGAATAAAAAAAACTGACACTACTTACGACTTCCGGTGTTCAAATAGGAGACCTCAAAGGGCCCCTGACAAGGTTTTCGCATTGAAAAAGAACAAGCTCCATGAATTGATCAGTGGATGATGATTGTGTCTACAAGATTGAACACGCATATGTGGCACGACAACGGTCATAGCTTATAACGGAAACCCGTGTGCCCTGTATCACAAGGGTAACGCTTCTGGTTAGCGCACCTACTCAACATGCGCATTTATCAAAGCATATAGTAAATTCTGTCGCTATAACCTTTTGATACACACCAAGAGTGATACATGACACTGACATATATCAAGGCCACCATTACATCACGTTAGATTGTTGTATTATGGTTTTAGCACATACCGACATTTTTTCTCAAGAAGCACACAGGAATTCGCCCTCAGCCAACCGGAATTTGAGCGCTGGCTTGAAAGTTGAGAAACCGCCATGAAAAATAAGACTCATTTAAAAAACAGGCACCGGTTCAAGTTAAGAGTTGCGCATGCGTATTGCATAAACGCGGATTCATGTATAGGTAAACGTGTGCATTCTCCTTATTACCTTTTTTTTCTTGGCTGATTATTAGGCCATCGTCTCATTACACCAGACGGTGAAGGTACGTGAGAGTAATAAAACATATACAAAAATTAGACCTTTCTTCTTTTGAAGTATTTTGTTAACGTTCCGATCGCTGTACCTCATGCTGTTAAGTCCTTTGATATAATCGCAGTACGCGCTTTACTCCTCACTCCATGGCAGACTGTTAATCTAACTGGTCATGCAACTTCGCAACTTAGAAATTCATAACTAAGTGCTTTGTGCATGTACTCACTCCCATCTGGTGTTCACAAGAAGGCTGAAGCGTTATCTTCCAGGGTAGTCTAGGAAGCACCCGTGCTGCAGAAAGCTGTCGTCGCGCAGGAAGGCCAGTCAGTATTGCAGGTAGCAATGCTTTTTTTGAAAGAAAACTGTGCGGAGTACGTGAAGATCATTAGAACTGTACGGGTTATCTAATTGTTCAAACATACATGAAAATGACCGGGCAGAGTGTAGAAGTCTTCTTCTTTTGTAGCCACCTAGCCACGAGCCGCTGGTGCCCGTGGCTTCTCGTGCCATCATATTCTTCTTCCTGCGTGCCTGCTTGCTTGCTTGTTTGACCAGTGATTGTTGTAGTGTAGTGTAGTGTAGTCCCTGGAAGCTGTGGCTCATACCCACACTGGAGGGTAGGCTCTTACCCAGTACGGGTCATTGGCCATGAAACTGGCGGTTAATATCCTTGTATTTCACTAGAACACTTTTCTTTTTATGGGACCTCGGCCCTACCCTACTGAAACGTTCCGTATGCCAGTCCAATAATTCCGTATGTTTCCGTAAGAATCTTACGGAAATATATGGAAAACGTATGGAAAATATACGGAAAACATAAGGATTCCGTATGCAAACATATGGAATTATTGGACTGGCATACGGAACGTTTCAGTAGGGTAGGACACAGTGAGAGGAAGGTTGGCGGTGCCATACGTGATTTTGCGTCGGGATCAAACAGACTTTACCCTTTCGGCCCTGCATTTTTTATTTTGACCGGAAGCATATTTATGTGTGCGTTTTCCTACTGGTTAGGACCTCCGAATACCACAAGTGAGAAATTGAGCCAGTGGTGCAATTATTCATGCATTACGTACAAGGTGTCAGATTAGGTCACCAGGGCTCAGTGGTTGTGAAATTGGCAAAATTGCTTCTTTATTTCTGCTACTCACTAGAGTACACAAATTCTGAACCAACGTCTTATTCAGCAGTGTTGAAGTCCTTGAAACAACTTCGGGACTTCCTCCCGAAAACGGCGTTTAGTCGGCTCAGCTTACCTGCCTCGGCGTCACCGATGATTTCGGTCAGGCGTCTTCTTCTCTTTGGCTACCAGCTCCACAGAAATGGCACAATGGTGCTGTCGAATGCAGTGGGCATAATTGAAGAAATGCTCCGCTAAAATTAGCAGTTTTGGTTTCGTTTCCGAGTTGCTAGGAGAAAGGTTGTGCGATGGTGCCCATTGACACCGCCAGGGCCGAAAGGTTTAAAGGGGCCCTGCAACACTTTTCCGCTTAATCGTCTAATGGCTTCATTAAAAGAGCTTACTGCCTCAGTAATTTCTGAAATCCCCGAAAATTTTTAGAATCCAAGTACGAGCGCAGTTACAGGGACATGCCGCACGATTTAAGCGCTTTCTCTCTCCTTTCATTCCAGCGAACAAGCTGAAAGCTACGCTAAGGACGGGGATCAAAGGGGCCTAGAAGATGTGTCCCTATGTCAGTGCGCATCGCGACCTTCAGCACTTTGTTTTTATTTTCCCTTCGAACCCAATGCTTCCTTTCAGTGTGACCGCGAGCGCGCGCTCAGGCACGTGGCGTCATCCCGCGGTTGCCACGCTAACTATGCAGCACACGATGCTGAAATCGGCCAGTGGCCTTGGGTACATGGCGCAATAATTTGGGCATATGGCATCATTTGTAGACGGAGATTTCTTGTTGAATTTGAGAATTCATTTTAAATTCTAGTCCGCGTGCTGCGCTATAACGTTTGGCTCGCGTGTTCTCAGGAGTCCCGAGCAAGAAATCGCTGCCGGCCATTCCTGACCATGTTACGAAATTGTTGCATGGCCCCTTTAGGTTGTGCAAGTATACTTTACCGATTGTATGTTGCCACATGTTGTTAACTTTATTTCAACTCCTTAAAGGGGTTATGAAACACCCCTTGGTCTATGAACGGCATGCTGAGCCAATATTGCAATCGTGCGCGCCGCGTGAAGGCTAGAAGCAGAGCGTGAAGTTCCTGTTTTCTTGGATTCCCTCTTTTCGAACAGAGGCAGGCTCTCACTCTCGTCGGTGGGCGGGCACCTGTCAGTTGACATCACGCATCTGTTTCTGCGTGTTGCAAGAGACATAGCATCCTTATTGTTCAATAACCGACATAAATCAAGAGCTGTGTTTGGATCACATGCGCTAGTTCCCTTTGACACTGTCTATAATAGTTGTTGTAGTTAAATAAATGCTGAAATATTGAAAATCTTTCTTGCGAGTTTTCAAAAAAAATTGATTCACTTCCGGTAGAGGCTAACTGTCCTCTGCTGAAATCAGCACGCCCGCGCACGTTCGAGCGTAACCTAAATTTGGCCGCACATCCTTTTCGGTATCGCCGCCTCTTGCACCTCGCTTGTTTCGATTAGTTTTGCATGTCATAACTGGCCTCAAATCTTACAAAACTTGTGTGTGGAGTTCAGCTCTAACGCCACGGATCTCGTGCTGACTTGATCAGTGCGTGCACAGATCAAGTTTCAAGCAGGTTCTTCATTAACCCTCGTGAACCATGAGGGCTGGATTAAAGCTGAGGGCTTTAAAGTTAATATTCATTTGACAGAGAAAGCACACGATCATTTTACCTTTGGGTAATACACTTCACGTCAAAGACATCCCGAAGATAGATTCAGCGGTAAGGTCGAAATAATACAACCTAAATTACACTGTCAGCTCTCTGAAAGTACTTTTGCTTCCACTCGTCTTCAAAGAACAACCATCGGCCGATGTTTACGCTTACGCAAGACTACTACATAATAAGTGGGGCGTCATGCAGGCCGAAGCGGACACCTTCGGCTACGAATTCTTCAGTTGGTCATGTAGTGCCGTTATATAAAATGATAATCGTGGGCACTTTTGAGTGCTTCTCTATATATCGATAATGCTTCGCTCGCCCGATGTTCGTGGATACCAGCGTGACAAAGTCATCTTCAGTTAGCCAAACGTATGTGCATTCCATAGGCGTATGCTGTGGGGCAATTTTCGTAATTTCTGCCGCGAGCTGCACGCGTCCAGTGGCAACGTCGTGTTCTAAGCTGTTCTAATACCGCCTGTGTTTGCATTGTGCGGGACGGGGCCAGCCGCCGCGCAGAACCCCTCAGAGACGAGGACGACACACTGAGAAACACGTCTTTATCATTCCAAGCCAGTGACCGCGACTCAATATCAACGGCCACTGAGCGCGAGACGCGAGCATGCCCGTGTCCACCGTTCTCTTCTACCGTCGGCGCGCTCGCGGCTGCCATTCCCATAGCACATAAAAGTTACACACGCAGACGGCACAGATACATGGATATTGCAACGCGCTTACATTAAGTGCAATTAAAGTGCGCCAACTATCACGTGCTGCACGCAGGGGCAGCAGCGCCTTCTGAGCAGATGAACAATAATCTGTTTCCGCAGTTAGAACTTTTTTGCAATTTAGCTGCGCAAGGAGCGGTGTTGTGACGACGGTATATGTGGACGCTGGACTCGTACCAAATAGCACCGCTAAAGCGACGCGCAAGAAAAGGTTGTTGCACAAATGTTGGCACATATAAACTCGCTCACTTACGAAATGCAGCGTCGAGTGCGAGTCCGCTGTCAGCATCGGCGTTTACTATCGGTAGCCCGTGAGCAAGCGTACCGCACTGCAGGCTCGTTGCGTTGTCTACAGTCGTCGCTCGTACGTGATCTCATCGACAAGCAAAAGTACTCTAAGCGACAACAATCTCTTTCGCGGCGCTTGCCTCTTTTAAATGCAAGATTGATTGCATGCATGAGGTTTATACTCGCAACAAGGCGACCACAAATTGACATTCGGTGCCGAAAATTTTGCATTTCAAGAAGGAGCGCGAGTGCAAATACGTGTCCCTCATATGCATCAGTTCAGGCAAGAAATAGAAAATCGTCTTTTTACGACAATCTGAAGCATCTCCGTACTATGTTACAGCAAAGCTGTTATGGTCGAGTTTTGCCGTTTGTCGTAGGTAGAAAATTATCATCATGTCCGGCACGCGCTCTCTTCGTCCTCTTCTCTATCGACTTTCTTTTCTTCCTCTCCTGCTTTGCTCTCAGAGCATGTGCGCCGATTTGTCCGGCGTCGAATGCAATAACTTCGATGAGCGGGATAACGAGTAGAGAGAAAGAGGAATTCATGAGGAAAAAATTACTTGGTGAGGCGGAACTCCAACCAGCGTCCCCACGATCCGAAGGGCAGCGTCGTAACCACTCGGCTATCCAGACACGCTAGCAGAGCATAAAGTAGCCTTGTATAGTATAATGTAGCAAGGGGGTGAGAAAGGGAAGTGGGGGGTTATGACGACGTTACCGTGAAAAGGAGGAGATAATGACTACAATGAGAGAAATAAAGACATAGAAAGAAAGATAGAAATAAAAGAAGAGAGGATGAAAGGGAAGATCGACAGATAAAATAGAAATACATAGAAACAAATTGACATAGAGAGAAAAAGATATAAAGGCAGACACTCAAGAAAATGAAAAAGATGGAGCAAGCAGAGCCACGTATACTATAGTATAGCAAGGGGGGGGGGGGGTGGAGACAGGTGCGATGGTAAAAGCATAACCAAGCCAGGACCAGTTAGGTGTCTACCAGGTGTGTTGTGACCCAACGTTGCGTGACTTTGTGGAAGCCGCGGCAATTTTTTCGACAAGAACTCGGTGTGAAATGATGTGACAGGCCGAAAGCAGGCATCTTTTATCAATAGAGGAAGTTACAGCAAAGTTATCAAGTTTATTCATTTTTTAAACCATCGCAATGAAGGCTTGAGCGACGAATCGGCGTCCAAACTTTAGTGCCGGACCACTTGGGGATCAAGCTGGGCTTGCGTCGTAGTCTAGCCTAAAAGCGTGACCATGCAATCGGACTTAGTTACCATCGAGTATATTGCGAATTGCATTGAGGCGTTCATGTTCACTGAGGCAGTCTGCAGGGGATAGACCTTGGGTAACGTTGTATGCAATCCAGCCGACCACGTATTTGTTCGTCCTGTTATAACCTATCGTACGATAGGTTTGGATCATCTGCGCAGAACAAAAATGTCGCTTTAATTAGGATACTAGGTACGTCAGTTGGTCAGTGTAATAGGAATCAGAATAAGGTACTAAGTCACTGAGTGCTCGACATTTCGATATCAGCAAGAGGAATAACATGAAAGGTGCATATGACGTTTTAAAAGCGGTACCTGCGCATGGTTATTTAGTAGCGATGAGCACAGTCAAGATTTCTAGCTGAAGGAATTTTTATTGCGCTTTATAACAGAATATTTGAAACATCAGTAATCCAGTATCACGATATTTCTCGTGTCAAGAATTCCCTCTACTTGTTCGTCCGCTGTGAGGTATCACAAAATTTTCGGAGAGGCTAATTTGGGCTAATTCTACGGTTAGCATGCAACTACTGTTCAGGTACGTTCAGGACATTAGTCTGTTTCACAACGTTGTAAGCTCCTTACGTTTGGTGTTCCTTAACTGTATTGTACTTTGCCACATCTCGTTCTCAGTACATCTAGTAAAGTTGCTTCACTGTATGCCGTATAACGGTAACAAAATTACTTCAGTTTGCCTTTGTTACACGTTCTCGATTTCAGAGGCCGGCTGTTGCGGACAAGAAGTGAATTCTAGCCCTTTTATTATTCCTGAGTTAAAGTTGTAGATCATTGGGTTCGTTTAAAACTGCGCCAGATTCGTTTTCTGGAATGCTTAGAACGGAACACGGCAAATAATTGGAAAACAATTGGGGCAAGCGTAGGATGCGGCGACCACACATCGCGCACTCTACATGCGCATTAACTCATTTTTGCCAGCATATTGACTTCCAACGCTATTACAGTACGACCGGTAGCTATGCTAGTTCGTATGAATCAGCCACAATACACAGTGCACAAAACGGGACTAGCCATACAGAGAGGAATGACAAGAACAAACGCTGTACTTTAAATTAAGCTTTTAAACGTCACATATATACATTAGGCACACGACCGTGCAGTGCATGCGCCAAAAAAGAAACGGCGAAGTTTGCACTAAGCCACGCAAGGCCTGAAACAGCGAGACTGGACGATTCTGAAACTAATTTGATTACTTCTAGGCTGTTTCTAGGCCTTAGCTAGGTGATGCAAGTTATTTCTAGGTTGCTTCGAGGTTGTTGTTAGGCTTTAGCCTGGTGCGCCAGGTTGTTTCTCTGTTGAGTCTTAGCGCAGAGAGGTTCGAGTTAAACCACAGAGAAGACACGGACGTCCAAACTGCAGAGACAGAACCTCGCGCGGAAACCAAGCGTTCGCACCTCTCATAGATCAACGGGCGCGTCGTCGTTGGCGTAGGCCTCTCATCGCTTCGGAGTCTTCTCGCAGCCGCCCGTTGCCTTTCCCGTTCCCTAGTATTCTCTCGTTGTACGTACCCGGGGTCTTCGACTCGTCGCGGTCGCTTCACAGACATTTGTTGGGCTAACTGTTGCCTCCTTTATTTTAGTGGACCAGTGGTGACCGGTGGGACTTATCCAATTTATGTGACGCATACGCGTTTATGATGATAGTTTTCTAATAGGCCGCACAATGGCACATACCCGTTTGATGACAATAGTTTTCTTCTGCATTAGTGAAGCAGTGGTAAGTAGAGGTATTCAAACAATTTGTGACACGTACCTGTTTAAGATTATGATTGTCTTGTGATACGAGATACAAGGAATGATTTGCTAAACAGCTTTGCTGTTAAACAGTTTGCCAACTCTTTCACTCGCCGAATCCAATAAGCACTCGCGGCACATCCCCCTTGATATCCCAAGAAACGCGATGTCTTTACCGTGCTATGTCACAAAGGCCTGAATGACACATCGTTTAATCTTGTCAGCCCTTTCTGTGTTCCTCATCTCGTTTTCTGTGCTGTTTATTTCAGTAGCTTGCACTACAACAACAAAGTCATTTTCTTTTTCGTCAGGCAATTGCGTGTTACCATTTAAAACTGTAGTAATATAATCAAACTTTGACTTCAGAGGATATTCATTGCGTAAGTGAACCTCTGTGCACTAAGTGGCTAGTAGACGGAGCTACAGCAGCCATTAGCACCATGCGATTCTGACAGTGTGTTTCAGCTAGCCTCCACTCGCCGGCGACACCGCTAATTTTAGTGTTTAATATTACAGCTGTTGTCAAGATAATAGTACTTTACACTCTATTTCAAAAACGTAAACTCTTTTTTGTTTGCTCATATACCTGATGCTAATCCCTAAGTCTGGGTTCAATTCCTTGACACGACGGCACATTTCGATGGGGGCCCAATGCAAGCTCACCCGTGCACTTTGGTTTGATTGTACGGTATAGAACTCCAGGTGGTCAAAAAAGTCAGTTTCACCGCAAGGGCGAGAGAATGAATGCGATGGCAACAAATTGTTGTGTTATACGAAGTGAGGCTGGCATCTAACTGTTTTGTATCCAATCTCGTATAACTACAAAACGCTTGTGTAAGAGATTAGGGCCGCTCCTGGGAGGGATGCTCTCCGCATAGTCACTTCGCGTTGAGAGCGCAGCACGTCGAAGGGTATACGCGCCGCCCGCTGTGATGGCTTTCGAGACAGCGCAAGCCAGTGATCGCGACCGCGCCCTTAGATTCAAAGTCCAATGTTGCTCCTTGCGCGACGCCCTCCACCCCTCTCCTAGCGACGGAGGGTTCATGCGTCTTTTCATGGTCGTTAAAGACGGGCGGGGCATTTCCTGTCTGTTTCGACGGCAGAGTTCCCGAGCGGGGTGATGTTATTGCATGCACCCTCCGAGCGACGGAAATGGGCCGGTTCCTTTGATCTCTGATTCGGTCGCGTTCGTCGCGCCCGCTCGCGCGCAAGCGCGTTAGAAAATACGATGCGCGGGGAGATTTTATCAATTGGGGCTTCATACGGTAGCGATATGACGGCGATGGCGACGGCAAGAACCCGTCGAGGCTGTCCATATAATTGCTATCGCAATAATTATTTCGTTGGTGAGCGCATCGTCTTTCTGCCGTTACCCCGGCTTTGCTCAGCCACGACCTCGCCGATTAACTGTGGATCATCCGGCACGCCGAAAAGGCCGCCCGTGTCCAAGGACTTGAGGCCGTGACCTAGGCCGGTGTGATTGTGGCCCCACCCCGCTCAATACCACAGGACATGTCCAATGAAGTTTTAATCACTCACTCACTCACTCACTCACTCACTCACTCACTCACTCACTCACTCACTCACTCACTCACTCACTCACTCACACTACGGCATATCTCGTAATTATATCTTGCTCTTGGCGCGTAAAACCCCAGACATTAGCGAGTTTTAGTATAGCGGATAACAGCAAACGCAAGGATTTAGCGTTAGCGTTAGCGTTGCGTGCTCCTAACTGCGCATGAACAGAACGTAAACGTAGCCCGACCTCTTACGTACGAACGCTATTTCTGGAATATAGCGTTCAACGCTAACGCACGCAAGAGATCCCGTACGTAGGGCAAGATGGCGGTGCCTGTTGAAGCGAGAGCCGTCCACTTCGAATCTTTGTAGCCGTCGTCCTGCATTACTAAACTTATTCATTCCCTAATAATGTTCGTATTTGATTTAGATTTGAGTAATGAGGCTTCGCCAACCGTGCACCGCCGATAAAATAGCTCCGTTTTTCAGATACAAAGTGGATTTGCGCTGCAGAAGGCTTAGCAAGATTTGTTTGCAAGGTTCGCTCATGTTTTCTGTAGCAGCGCAGAGATGGCGACGCTGTCTTTAGTCACCTATTTCCAAGATACAGCCACAAGTCAAGCACATACATGTCCGGCGTCGCTTCCCTTCATGCCTTTCGCGGCAGTGCATGAATGTCACGCGTGATGCGTCCCAGCTTAAAAGGCGAGGTAATAGGGGTCTTGAAGAATTCTCGAACGCGGCTTGTCGACAGAAACTATAGTGCCTAGAATACCAATGTGTCAGAACTCAGCACTTCTGCAAACGCGACATGGAGACGCAACAGTGGTGACTTTGGATCAGCTCGACTTGGTGGGGCTTTTGTGGATTCTACAGTCCATTTAGTGTTTTTATGTCTAGATGGCGCCGTATGTGCTTGCGTTAGCGTTAGCGGGAATGCCTTCCGCTGTACTAAAAGACCACCAGTTGACACGCAGCGCGTTCCGTTTTAGCGTTAGCGTTTAGGCACACGCTAACGCTAACGTAAGCGTTTCCCGCTATACTAAAACTCGCTATTATTAGCATTACTGTGTTTGCCGATATAACCAATCATTTTTTTCTTGTCTCTTTAAATAATGCCCCCCAAAAAAACAAGTTCAGGAAAAGATTTAAGGCTTTAATTCATTTTTCGTGACCTTAAGGAAATCACTATTACTCGCCTTGTATCTTACGGTTCGACCAGTGTCAAATGATATCACTGCATACACCGTGTCTTTACTCCCGGCGAAAACACATCCGTCACTATCAATGTAGTGCAGCCATCGACCAGATGAACCTTGTCCGGCCAGCTGGCTCTTACATTTCTGGAAGTGGAACGCGCCAGTATGGTCATACGCTACGTGTTTAAGTACTTTAGTTAACATTCGCAAACACACCCGCCACGGTGGTCTAGTTGTTAAGGTGCTCGACTGCAGACCCACAGAACGCCGGATCGAATTCCGGCCGCGGCGGAGGACTAAGGATAGCTTCATGGCCCTGGCGACCCGAACAACAAAATATATTTCTTTTTAAGCGAAATTAAAGGTGATCCGCGGACATGCACCAACGTTCTCATCTGAACACACCCAGGAGAAGATAGGTTTCGCTTTCGAGTCGTCTTAGGCGGCTGCATAACAGACCGTGTGACGTTTTGCTTATCCTGCTTTGGTGGCTTGCAAAAACATTCTCTCAAGCTTTAACAGTGTAAGTCTACCATGTCGGAAGTGTAACGTACAAACGGCGCTTGCCTTACTTCTTCAGCAAAGAAGGAAACACATCTAAACAAAGGACTACTAGGCGCGACTGTTGTGTAATAAAAAGAAGGTCGTGCCGAGCACACATGCGATTTGTACGATGTGTTCCAACTCGGAAAGTGTGTTTCGTCAACACTCACCGGAGCAAACCAGTAGGCACGGTGCACATTACATCGAATACGCCTCAGTTCGTTACCCACTACTTTTGAGATATTGACGATGTAGAACAAGTCGAGGCGCAGGCTGAGTGCCAGCGTGAATTCGACGTTCGGATCATAAACCCGTAGTATTGCACTGACGGCATCATTCTGAAAGAGACATCAGAACGAAGGCTGTTCAGGTGAGGCCAGAAGGTCATTAAGGGAAACTATTTGAGCATTCCTTAAACGTTGCACTGAAATGGCAGTAATATCAGATTCAGTAGCACAAGAAAGATAATTGGTTCAGTAGAATGTGGCACACCTTACTTGTCTTTACACGACAAGCACCTGCTGTCAGAACTGAAGGTGTAAATGTAGCGGTCTCTATACCTTGGCATGGATCTGTACGCTGCTTTTAATGAACAAATCTTTTGAAAGTTATTTTTATGCGTATCGTATATAGCCATACGCGTCATAAAAATAAACAGAGATCATTTCATTTTTCTTCTAGGCTTGTGGAAGCATGCTCGATTCCCGGCCCAGGAGGCTACATTTAAATGGGCGAGAAATGCGTGAATACTGTTGTACTTACATTTAGTTGTGCTTTAGCGACGCCTAGACTGTCAAAATTTATATAGGGTGCCTCACAATTATACCGTGGGTTTGGCACGTAAATCCCCAGATTGTTTAGGATTTCTTATAATTTCTTTTTTATTTCTCTTTCATAGAACAAATTGCAGGCGGCTGAGATCAAAAGCGAACTTTTGCTTCGCTTAAGGGGACGAGGCGCCCTTTTACATAGCGGCAGTATGCGCCGTAAATACGTAATCAACATGCTTAATATACACAGTAAATCAGGAAACATCAACTTAAGTATAAGGCAATATTTCACGTATAATAAGAACAAACGTAAGTTCATTAAACACCTATTGTGGGCCGTGCAGTAAACACGCTCCATGCAAACAGTTAATAAAGTGCAGGTAATGAAGTATTCTAAAAGCAACCTGCGCCATGAAGCGTTACCTCTAGCTCTGCCCACACGTCTATCCGATGCCATTAAGATACCAGAATGTTCTACACTGCTGGTATTGTAGCTTACAGTCTGTTTCAATTTCTCCTCCGTGCGTTAGTTCCAACTGCCACTGTACCACAGTGCACTTTCTTCCTGTGCATAGTGCACCGAAGCCCTTAAGTTCTTTGTGATTTTCTATCGCAGATGCCTTCTCAAAAATGGAAGCAACAGCAAGCAGTTTTGTCGCGTATATAGCTGAACCTCTCTAGGGAGAGTGTTTCTCACAACACCTTGAAGTCTCGTCTGACCTCTAAGCGGCGGCCTAGCACAGCAAGATGCTTCAGATAGCAACCTCAAGAGCCCTATGAAGTACGCAAGCAATATACTGGAACAACGATAACCACCCACCATGTTTGGCTGGTCAGACTGAGGGAGGCATTTGTCGTCCCACGCTGAAGATGGGTAGACTTCTCTCAGCCTTTCATCAGTAATAGTAAGAATGATGACAATACGAATAGCTCGCAGACTGAAAACAAAGGGGCGCTGTCATCTTTAATGTTCCGACGCAGAATTTCCATGGCAAATAGGTCACATCAGAGAACGTTACGCAACAGGCACAAAAATTTCGGCATCAGTGAGTTCTTTACATGCGAGACGCGTGGCATGTAGCAACTATGACACCTGGAATACAGCATTACCTGCAAGTGTTCAATGTACCGTTGTTAGGTTGCTGCGATTCGAATACTGTCCTCAGAAGATGTAGCACTGGCACTACGTACTGGGTAAAACGATATATTCCGCAAGTACAGCCTACGCATTGTGGTACACTAAATCAGCGCTCTCGCAAAGCGGTTCGTTATATGTTAAAAAACTGTTCATCTTCTACACATCGTTTTGCAGGGTAGCAATTATGTGCGTGCACTGCAAGACACGAAAACTCCCACCTCACTGCGGATGACATGTGCGTTTTATAAGCCGTGTATGAAACGGCGTATAAATTGGCTGCGGCTCCATTTGCTTTTTCGGCTCGATAGGCTATGCGGTGTCGTGAAACTATCGCGCGTAGACAATTTCTCCGCGCGGTGCCTGTACATATTTCTCTTTGTTTTCACCGTTTTAAAGCGAGACCGCAGCAAGTACCCGCGGCAGCAGCTGGAGGAGGAGAGGTCAAGTGAGAAATTCTTGTTTTCGCGCTTGCCCTCTCCTCAGCTTCTGTTTTGATTGGCGGAGTGGTTAAAAAGCATACACATAGACACGATAACGTAGGCCGTTGCTGCATTGAAGACGACAAGCTTACTCGTCGAAACATGGGCTCCAGCAACACCCCGTGTTCATGGATGTTTCATCTGTCGAAGCTTCCATTTTACTCTGAACTTCTGTCTTGCGTTAACTTACTTGCGTAAACTGGTTAATTTATTGCAATACTCTAAACCTGTCAATCGCTACAGATCACAGCGGCAAGTTTCCAAACAGGTTTTCAACCGCCCGCTGCAATTAGACGCACCATTATTTTAGTATACGTAACACCTGCAAATGATCTTATTGGATATCGCATTCTAAGTCACTGATGACTTCGGGACCTCCGATGGACAACGAGTGCCGTCAGCCTATGTTACAATCTGTACGTGCTCCGTGCTGACATGAGCTGCGCGTCAATGTTAATCTCGAGGTTTCTACTCTCGGACATTATAGATTGCCCTAGCTGGGTGTTAGTCTGTAAATCTAGCTATTGGAGACACGTAAAGCCGCGAGATCGTGTATAACGTGTAAAGCAAAGGGCCGGCGCACTCGCTTCAGCTCATCGGTGCGGTAACCGTCGGGCTCTCGTCGACCATGATGCATGCGTCTGCGGCCGCACCTTCACCCAGAAGGCACCACAACTTTGCTTTAGTGTTTCTGCTTGTCGGTAATAGTTCTCAAATGTTTTATTTGTCCGCAAACTTCAAGCGCTTCGCAGATCATTGGCGTACTCGATTGCGGACATTGGCCTACTGGGTTGCAGAATAAAATATTTTCGGCTGCTGTAGGTTGCAGCACCTTACAGTGCAGATCTCAACCATGCGTTTTCTTCTGCGTGGCTTAAGTAAATTGAAAAACACTTATAGGTTGGTCTGGTGACCAGGACATGCAGGCCTAGAGGGTAACACGAAGGCGGACGCTCTAGCTCGAGCGCTCACGATCCGAGCGGAGCACCAGCCTCCCTCCGGTTACCACCACCCCACACTACACATGATGGCCTTCGCGGGGAGGAAGACAGTGACCCCGCTTGGATGGCTCCGCGAGAGCTTCTTGCTCATCAGCGATGCGCACGGTGAAATATGGCGTCCGCCACAGCTCTCTTAAAGGGGAAGACGCAATGGACCTTCCTAGAATTCAAAAGGGGGTCTATCCAAATTTGTTGTGATTACACAAAATTTTCCGACGTTGTATGGGTGCGATTTTCCATGGTGTCGCGACTCGCCACCAACCATGTACCATATCTCATGGTGTTGCAGTAAAAGGCCAAATAACCTCAAATTTTCCTATAGCATAAGTACAGCATAGAAAACTCTTTGGAGCAATGGGAGGCACTCCTCGATTGTTCGGACCTAGAGGTAACTAGCACTTCTGGACCATGCCCGGCTGGCCACTCAGTCCAGTGGAGCCTTGAATATAGCGTCCCACCCATCTAGCTCCTAGACCCGTTACCTTTCCCTCAATAAGAGGTATCCTTCTTCTTCTTTCGCGATCCTTTTCGTCAGCGCGGCACGCTGCCGCCGTTCATTGCGGAGGCTACGCAGAAGGAACAGCAGCTCGAGCAGTCGAGTGCGCTGCCGTCGCTGGGCAAGGCTGTGCGTCAGTGGTGTAGCCAGGGGGGAGGGGACACACCGGGCCCGTGTCGCCCCCCCCCCCGTTTCGAGATTTTTTTGCCATGGCACAGAGAGCACAAAAGGACACTCGATTACATCTGCCTGGCCCTATTTCAGATCAAGGAGACCCCCCCCCCCCCGAAAGAAATTTGTGGTTATGCCCCTGCTGTGCGTTTGACAAATCAAGGAGCAAAACCGGTGGTGAGAAGGAGGATACCTTGCGGGTTCTCGTAGCAGCCATTATTTAAGGTACGTTCCTTAATTCACGGTAGGAATAATACATGATGCTGTAGCCTACACATTGACATACTAAAAAAAACCTTTCAAGATCTCTTAAAGAGAAGAATACAGATATACAATCAAGAAGGAGCAGCACATTAGCACGTATGGTCAAATGAGAATGAGACAACTTCAAGACAGGTACAAATCATTGCTTTCGGTTTCGTCGGCAGCGCGTCGTTGGTAGTGGATAAATGGCTCACTGATTTTTGTCGGTGCCGAGTGCTTGGTTTAAGAAAAAATATTATTCTCCAAAGCCATATTCACATTTCGAGTAAATTTGCCGTGTGATACAGTCTACGTAGAGAGACATCGGTTGCTGACCCGAAAGACGCGAGTTCGATCCCGGCTGCGGCAGTCGCATTACGATGGAGGCAAAATGTTAGAAGCCCGTGTGTTGTGCAGTGTGCAAGTTAAAGAATGCCAGGCGGATGAAACTTCGGAAGGTCTACACTACAGCGTGCCTCATTGTCATATCGTGGTTTACACAGACGTAAAACCCTAGAACGTATTATTACACAGAAATACAAATGCTTGTTCCTTTAAACATATTCGATTTAAGCTCTTCTTCCAACTGTCGTCATATTTCTACACAACAACAGGTTTAAAAAAACACTGAAGTTATCTTATATTTCCGAAAATGCACGCAAATATTTTAAAGCAGGAGAAGCATGGCATACCTGTTAAGCAGCGTCAGGTGTTGCGCATATGTCCGCTGGATGACATTCATGTTGGGCGTAAAAGCAAAGAAGTTTCTTACTTCGCTTCTACGCACACCAGTTAACTGCAGCACATCGTAGAAGCTCTGTAACAGTGACAAAGGTGAACAGTTAAGGCACTATTGCCTCAGACGGAGTTTCAAATGATCGATCAGTCATTCTTGATCTGCCGCAAGGTTCGCGTTGCATGATGGTATATGGATAACTTGGTTGTTTTGCGCTGCTTGGAAACACTTTTTAAGTCCATAGTTTTTTTTTCCTGTCTCTTTTTTAAAGTCGTTTGACAGCAGCCAACACCACACTAACAGTGTTCGTTGTAGACAATAATGTAAACTTATCGTTAACATCTTGTGCCGCCAGTTCTGTTACCGATGCTCTGGAGCATCCATCTCCAGTGCTAAAGTTAGCAAACGCGTGATCCTGATTCCTCCTTACGAATAAACTAATTATGAGACCGCATCGGCACATAGGGTGAAGACCTGTCCTTGCACTCCGCAATATACCTTTTTTACAGCGAAGCCATATACCTCTCGTTCGTCGAAAATTTCGTGACGTAAACACAAAACGCGCCAGGTTTAATGGCCTCTAAACTACCAACAGGTGCTCGCGTGCGCCTATGCTAGATCATGTGCGAGCTCCTTGCGTTTTTACATCAGACGTGGAGGAAGGCATCCGGAAAGGTGGACAGACGAGCGGACAAACGCGTTCTCTGTAGACTTGAGCACAACTTCAACGCCACAGCTAAACTTTGACCTCCGGTTGATTTTAGGGCCCTTTTACAATGGAAGGCAAACGGCATATCTTTTTCTTTTGGAATCAGGCATACAGCAAAGAGCTCAGTAATCATTTCAATAATGAAAACCACAAAACGAGCATCAAAACCGCATGATATATGATAAGGCGCCTGTGAACAATTTGAACACCATCCCACGCATTCCTGGCAAATACCAGGTTGCAGTCTCTTTTCACTTCACACGTGGGCTTCAAATGATGTCAAACGGGCTTTCCATGTCCCCACGTTTTCCCGCTTTCATATTTAAGAGGGAAATCGATCTAGAAACTCAGTCAGTTTATTCTATTATTGTCATGGGTAGACCACGGAAATTAATGACACCAGATGAACAGCTTGAATACATTGCTTGACGAAAGGGACAAATTGTTCTTGCTTAAAATAGTCGCGTAATCAATCACGGTTTACAACAGTGATCACAAAGCGATTATCACTACCATCAATCTCAAGTAATATTAAAACACACATCCCCCCATCAGCATGCGTTTTGATAAAGCCTCGCTGGACATTCTCGTTCGCAGGGCGGGACGTTGGCCAATTTTTTTTCGGCAATCTCGTGCCAATCAGAACTAGCCGTATGTCCAAATCTGTTCCCGACTGTTCCCGAGTTTGACAAACGTGAGTGCACAGTGTAAGAAGGCCGTGGGACTAGGAAAATGTAACGAATCATTTTTGTTTTGTTCCTAGAGTTCATTAACCCATATATGCCCAAACTCAGAAGAAAAAAGAAAAAAAGAAATTTTTTTTCACGAAAAGTGTACTTATACCCTCAAAAGAAAGCATAAGTTCTTTATTTACTGCGACGTAAACGCAACACTGTTTTTCAAGCCGTCCTATACATATAGGAGACTGGGCATTAGGGGTGCTATGTGCGGGTGTGGTAAGCCTTGAAACATTTCACGTGCGCACCGACATTGCACTTCTTTCTCTCCATAACGTTTTCACCCGCACATAGCACCCCTAATGCCCAGTCTCCTACATGTATAGGACGGCTTGAAAACCAGTGTTGCGTACCCGTCGCAGTAAATAAAGAATTTATGCTTTCTTTTGAGGGTATAAGTACTAGTGATGCAGAACTATCGATGCTACTATCGATACTATCGATAGCGGAGTCACTATCGAACTATCGAGGGTAAAAAATACTATCGATAGCGTTATCGATAGTAAGTGCTATCAATGGTATAAAATCAACAGCGCGAACTCATTGCAGCATAAAATTGGTTCCTCGCGCGCACGGTACACAGTGGAGCCGGAGGAGCAGGCTGAAGGGCAAGAAAGTTGACATGCTTATGTTCTTCACCAGAGTGCTTCGCTGACACATGATCGTAAAGTCAAACTATTCAGCTGTAGCGGAAAGGAGGCCGTTACATGTGGTGGTACTGCGCGGCTTCAAATTTATATTGCATTTTATGCTTCCAAAATACAAAAAATTTTCAAGAACAAAGATTGTTAATGGTAAAGTGTAACTGGTTGCTTTTCAATACGAATTTGTTAATTGACATATTCCGCCATTTTCACTGAGGATATAATTTATTTCCCTCGCCGAAAACTGCTCATAAATTAAGCGAAGCTGATTGTAGACTATCGCAAATATTTTGGCAATATGGCCATCCAGCAACAGCATCATTATTCGCACCACTATGGATTGTTTTTCACGTGGCTGTGAGGGTGAAGAATGCTGCTTAAAGACTGGGAAATACGAAGCTCCTTGTTTGGGTGAACTTGTGTACAGAAAATCACAACTCAACATACAAGCGATACACGCTGCACACTGATAGCGGCTAGAATAGCCGCCGGCCGTCGAGTAATCTGATAATCGGTGGAACGCTTCGTCTTTTATACATCAGTCATCGAACCTTCCAGCGTTATCGCTGGTTCTCGCGTAAGCTCTCTTATAAACTTGACTATTCGCGTCCAGCGCGTAATCTTAACAAAATTATGAGCAGTATTTGTTGGTGAAACCCGAAAACATCAAGACAAAGCAATAAACACGCGTGCCAGTAACATCGCTAGTAATATTACTGATGGCACTACGGACTGGACTATCGATGGTTTGTTGATAGTAGTACTATAGATAGTTTGTTTACACTATCGATAGTTTCACAAAAAAAGTATCGATACTATCGATAGTCAATTTACCGATAGTTCTGCATCACTAATAAGTACACATTGCGTAAAAAAAATATTTGTTTTTTCGTTTTTTTCTGAGTTTAGGCACATATGGGTTAAGCGGCCGGCATTTCACGTGCACTTCTTCCTCTCCATGACGTCTTTCACACAAAGCACACGTCTGCCCGGAGAAAGCGGTCGGCACGTGGCTTCATGAAAAGCAAGCAGTGTCTAGGCTTGCACACGTTGAGGATGAGGCCTGCTTGATGTGCTGTAGGTGGCGCTAGTCATCAGCTAAAGAAATAGCGATGTTAGAGTGCATCAAAGAAGCGTCCTATAGTGGGACACTGGGCATATATGGGTTAATGGCTGAGCAGTATTCATTTAAATTTTTTTGTTTAAATGCGTAAAAACTTCCATGCCGACTCAACGAAGCAACAGACCGGGCGCCCATCCCTCTATCACGTAAGACGATCATAATTATAAGATATAAATGAATAGCACAAAATATTTCTTTTAGCAGAATTGAAGCCAGGCTTAGAGCTGCGCAATGAACGTAATTGCTGGGCTACACAGCCACGCTTGGAGTACGCGACTATGTCTAAACCACATGAACGCGTTGTACTCACTGTCCAAAATAAATCTATAAAGGTAAGAAATTTCATGAAGGCTTCGTTGAACCTCGTTCTAGTGGAATGAAGGCCCTGAAAACATTTAAAGTCTCTACTAAGGATCGTAAACATCATAAAAATTTAGACTTCGCGTGAATTTCATGTCAATAGTGCATGTCAGAGGTCTCAAGCGGCTCCTACAGAGGGGTCCATTCCAGACGCTAGCTTAAACTGGAAAAATAAAAGACCATACTGATGCCGTTCTTAGCATTCTTAGGAATCCGCAAATCAGCATTCTTAGGAATGCCGCAACATACAGTGAAATAATACGCTTACGCATAACACAGATAACTTCCAAAGAAGTATCTGCGTGGAAAATACTGTATTCAACAGTAACCTCTTCAGGCCATCAGTAAAATTCTCATGGCTCCTTTAGTCAGAAGTACCTTGTGAACTAAGGGTGACAGTGTGACGCCTAACGCATATATCTAGCGACAAGCATGAATAAGCTAAAATCAGTCGATGGGTGCCTGC
This sequence comes from Rhipicephalus sanguineus, assembly GCF_013339695.2. Taxonomy (NCBI): domain Eukaryota; kingdom Metazoa; phylum Arthropoda; class Arachnida; order Ixodida; family Ixodidae; genus Rhipicephalus; species Rhipicephalus sanguineus. Next base: position 120,349,226 of record NC_051180.1, on the reverse strand, counting down.
AAGGCAAAAGAGTACCTATATTCGTTGGACCCTGAGTGAGAAACATATACGACGCACCTGCTGACACTTCAAAGATTGCGTTTGACTTTTCTCGATTTCAGTAGTTCATTACAGCTCCCCCATGCGTCATCGTTGCTTTTTTAAATACTGAAAGAAGGTATTTACATTGTATTCGATCTTACTACGAGTCCATTCATTTTCTGAAGATTTAAAAAGTGTGGTACGGGCCAATTAAAGCATGTATTATGAATCAGCGTAACCTCTCTCGTGTACATTCACAAACAAGAATTCAATAGAAGTTCATAGAACTCCTGAGCGTGAAAAGAGCGCGCAACGACGGGACAACGCGATGGAGCACGCATGCAAAATCAGTGCCGTCTCTGTAGGCTTCATTCTGTTGCCTCATTTTTGCACGCTGTTTTCACACTCAGATTTGTACCAATTAGCTCGCCCACAATCAGTGCTTCATGGAACTTATGGGCTGCGTATGAACTATTAATGCGCGAGCTCCACACACGACGTGAACAGAAGCATTTGTCCTCTGAACTCACGTTGTAGATATCATTCAAGTGTGATAGCGTTACATGCGTTGAATAGTTGCTTTCCAGAATTTCAGTGCCCTTCAGGGTTCCGAATCCACATATCTTGTTTGGAGTCAGCATCCGCTGAATGTTTGCCGTGCTCATTTGGAACAGCCGGGATCGCACCATGGCAGGAGACCTTGCTATGTTTTGTGCATCGATGTTGAAGTGGAACAAGAACCGATGGCCAGGCTCAGCATTGAGTAGAAAGTTGTATGACTCGTCTGCAGGACAGAAAAGCACAAGGGACACTGAGGAGCGCGGCTGGGTCCATAATCACAAAAATGTCTTCCACTGAGCATCTTCCAAAGGAAATATATCAGTTAATTACAATGTGGGACATATCATTAGCAAAGCCGGCACACACGCGCACGCATAGACGCACCCACACGCGCACCCACGCGCACACATACATTCTGTTTTGTGACCAGCACCACCTCTGTGATCGATGAAATGCGCAGAAGACAATGAACATGAGTGTGCCATGATGACCTACAGTTGCCAGCAATTATACCTGTCAGCTTTGATAAGTACCCGCTACCGTTAACTATGAGCAACAGTTTAAACAGCGATCTACTATATACAGATAACTGAGCCTGTCTGGCTAGACTGGTATGCGCTATCCATACGTTTGTTCGTCTATTCCAGCATAGAGCTACCAACTTGTACTCTGTTTATCCATCAGTATAGACAAATACTTTATTCCCATTTCTTTAATATTCCGCAGTGTACATGGGCACCGGCTACTTACAAGTCTACATTTGCTTTATTTTCTTTGAGCGTGAGAAAGAGCGAGACAAAACTCAATTTTTGTCCTTGCTGGGGAAAAGGGAGGCGGGGGCTAGGGACTAGGCCTAGTAAAGCCCCCTTTTCACAGGCGGCGGCCAGGGGTGCTATGCAGGATGGCCCGAGCTTCTCGGGCACACGAGTTTGCTCCGAGCTCGCATTACGGCGATCATGACAGGAAGACAGTGCGGAGCACGCGATAGCAACGTTGATAAAAACGGCTACAAGGAAGAGAATGGCGTCACAAGCGCATGTGCGGTATTTGCGGCGGTTTTCAAAGGAACACCGCGTGCGAACGCGTCAGCGCCGCCACTCAGTCAACATTTTGACAGTGCAGCGACGTCAGCGCGACTGTCACGCTATCTTTGTGCCAACTGATCATCGTGCCTCCCACGGGCGTGTTCGTGGGCGTTTGTCCTCTTTCGGAAAATTCTTTCATTCCACATGCAGCATGGAAATTTCCACACTCGAAGGCAACAAGGGCGCACACGCAGCACTCTGGTGCAGTTCGTTTCGCTTCTCAGGAATACTACAGATCAATAAATGGACAGGTTACTGCTATACTTACATTACACGTCTGAAGATTTTTCTCTAGTAGCGAATCGGTAGAATCAATGTCTCCACAAACAAGTAAATAGTAACATTTCTCGCCGCAAATCACACCAGGGGCGCTTGCTTCATAGCTGTGGGTGGTACGTCGTGAGAGCGGTGAAATTGAATACAAGACACCGCATCCACGTGATGATATAACCTTTAGTTCTTAGTGCTTGTGTGCATAGTATGTGCGATTAAGCTCATATATGAATCGGGCCGCTCGCTGGTGTTGCGGCGTGAGCACTGCTCTCCGGCAAGAGGAAAAGCGGTGGGCAGACCCGCACTTTGCCGCGGGCGTCTGTCAATCAAATTGATTGACGCGCGAACTCGGGCACAAACTCGTTAATTCTGAAAAGGCCCCAGCTCAACTCCTGAATGTCATAGTGCCGGTGTGCCTGTCGAGTGTTTCATGCGGTGGACGCTACTCAGCAGCTTCTTTGCATATAAAATAACTTGGTCAGCTTGCACTACTTGTGGAAGGCTGGGGCGATCGGATGAGCTTGTGATCACCTAGCTTCTTCCGGCCTTTTACGTGGCTCGTCTACTCTGTATGCTTGGTCTGCTTGAGTAATGACCGTATCAGTTCGGTCTCAATATTGGTGCCATTGATTAGGAAGCTCTTAACTAACATAAAATTGTACAGTCCTTTCTTTATTGTTAATGTTTTAATTACGACGTCATTAATTCCCAGGTTTAATTCGCAAAGTCCTCAAGAGCACAGACGTAATTAGCACAATACTAATTCGCACGACGAAATTAACACGACCTCGGTTAGTAATGTCTTGATTATATTGTGTTTAATTTTACACAATCATAATAACGTCGTGTTATTTACCATTAATTGTTACTGTTTTAATTACCGCGCCATTATTTCCTCAGGTTTAATTCGTAAGGTCCTGAATAGTACAGAGGTAATTAGCATAATTTTATTAAGCACAATCCTAATTAGCACTTTCCTAATTAGCACATTCATAACTAGCGTCGTGTTAATTAACATTAACTGTTAATGTCTTAATTACCACGGCATTAATTACTCCGGTTTAATTCGCAAGGTCCTGATTAGTAGAGAGGTAATTAGACTAATCCTAATTAGCACGGACCTAATCGACACGATCTCGGTCAGTAAGGTCTTGATAATCTTGGTTTTAATTCCACGCTCCTAATTAGTGTCGTGTAAATAAGCATAATCTTAATTACCTTGTTTTTAGCTTTACACGACTTCATTAGCATGGTCCTAGTAAGACGTGGCTTAGTTAGCTCGGCCTTAGCATGGTTTGGCCTAATCAGCTTCGTCATAGCACGTCCTTACTTAGCTAGATACACCGCCCAGCCAATTAGCTAATCATCCGGGCGAACGGGCTCTGGGAGCGAGCAGACGATGAAGAAGACAACGACGAGGGCGCGTGCCGGCCGAGCAACGCGCTAGAATGCGCAGGCCGCCCACAGTGATTATACATGTGGCGCCGGCGATTAGCTCTAGCCGCGGTGTTGTACGGCGCTCGGTTGGAACTAATCTCAGAGGCCATGGTGCTGATTATTCTAAAGGATACTTAGTGCAGACAATAAACGCTTGAAAATGAATTCAAACGGCCCGCGCAAACATAAAAATTATAGTTAGTAGAGCTTTCTGCCACTTTTCTTGCATGGGTGCACTTCTGCACTGAGTAGAATGACAAACAAATGAAAGAAGTTGCCTCTAGTTTAACACCACCCAACCTTCTCAACCGCTCTTGCCGTGACGCCACGTTCCATCGTAACCAATGGAACAGATCGTGCGCTGAGGCATGGATTTCACCTTTTCGTACTGTTGGCTCGTTCAAAAGGGGGTGTCGCCAGAGCACGGAAATATCCTGAGTTTCGCCAAACACGGGCCATCCTGTATAGCACCCTAGACCTTGAGTTTTGGCGGCGTCTTCGGCCAGCCGCGCTGCCCAGAGTTCGTCCTCCCGGCACGCGCTCAGGAGCATAGCGTCGCTCTGCCCAAACGTGGTTGTCTTCAATGTAGGATTTGTGCTTTGTTTTATGCTGTGTGTCGCTGCGGGACCTGGCCAGATAATGGGGTCGAGGTTAGCACGAGCCGCCGTTAAAATTTTCCATTATGGTGTACAACCGCCTGGGCAGATGGACTGGATAGCGTGGGTGTGGGGAATACCCGTATGTGTAGCCATCGCGATGCTGTCGACTAGTGCTTATTTAGAGCATTGTCAGGGGTTGGGTACTTCACTTTTGCCCTACGGTAATGTATCAGAATTTCACCACATGGGACCACTCTGTCTTTCCCGTAGCCGCACCAGGACTCAACTGCATCGTCCACAGCCTGCTGGGATTATCGGGAGGATAGTGGAAATTGCATTAAAGATTAATCCTAAAATGCAACCATCAAGTTTTGGCAACTACAAGCAGTGAGGCTCCGAGCACACAATAATTTGTTGAAATAAACGGGTAAACGATGATACCCCCGCCCCCGCTACATAAAATAGCGCAGCTAGCACTGGAGCGCGATGCTAAAAAGGCAGACTTATGTCGTCCTGGGTTTGGCTGTTTTGCTAGTTTTGAAAATTTTCTCTTTTATTGTACTTCTATTTCACCTCCTTTTCCCATCCCGCTGTTTTTTTCTGTCTTTTTTCCCTGTTTATTTTTATATCTTTCTTAATTTTCTATCTCTCACTATTAATTTCTGTTTTTTGCTCTCTATAGCCTCGTTCCTCTTTCACCCCTCTCTTTCTCTTTTTCTCTTGCTACGTCCTTCTTTCTAAGCGTTTCTCTATCTCTCACTCTATAAATTGCGAAGCACTTCTTAGTGAAGCTTCGGCACTTCGAGCGTATCTATCTATCTATCTATCTATCTATCTATCTATCTATCTATCTATCTATCTATCTATCTATCTATCTATCTATCTATCTATCTATCTATCTATCTATCTATCTATCTATCTATCTATCTATCTATCTATCTATCTATCTATCTATCTATCTATCTATCTATCTATCTATCTATCTATCTCGAATCGAACCCAAGCATTCGCCGTGGCAGTCGGGCATTCTACTACAGAGCCACGTCAGGTCTATAAACTGGTTAGGAAAAAATTCGGCAGATCCCACGTACCGTGGGAGTCGATGTTTGCGAAGCATGCGGCGGGTAGGTGACTGGCGTTGCGCTTTTTACTGAGCGACACGTTACAAAATGACGCTAAAGATTTGTATAAATTTTATACGCACACATATATATGTTGAAGAGCCGCATATGTGTTATATAACCAGTTGTTCACGGTTAGGTAACGCTGCCAATGGCAAGGTCGGTATTACCAACACCAGAAGCGGAAAGCTGATATGTAGTGCTTATACGTGTCCCGAGAACGCGCGCACGTTTCACGATCCCGTGTGCATGTTTGCAGGAAGTTCTCGACAGTTCTTGAACAAGGGCATCATTACCGTGATCAGTGAGCACCAGCAGCTGGAAATGATTTGTTATAGGATCCGGTCGTGATCGTGGTGACGAGGGGTTTATGTCTAGTGAAGTATGTGGTATAGTAGTGCTGTTGGAATTCGTGGATGCCTCGGTCATTTCGTCAAAAAAATTGTCTGTCAACAGAGCCGGCGACATGTCAGAACCTGAAGACACTCTTCGCGTTGGTGAGGTATAGGCCGTCGAGGCTGGTAGGCCTAGATAGTGCTACGTAGACCAACGTCAGCGGATGGTGTTTGTCCTATTCCTAGACTACCTCGGCGTATGTGACCTACGTAGCCTAGTCTACAAAGCGGCCGTCAACCAATCTGTCATCATCCTCGGTCAGCATGAGCCCATCGCCCAGCCTCGTAAGAAATGAAGAGGACACTGCGTCGTTCTGGTGGACGAAGTGCACTTTACGGTGCGGTGATGTGGATATCATTTGTAACTTTCGTTAATGTATTCCTCCGGGGTCGAGCAATGCTTCAATATACCTTGCTGAATCGTAAGAATAAAACGTAATGTTTATTAGGCTGCTATAAAAGCGGAGCCAACACTGGAACTACAGGCGTTAATCTGATATGACGCCTGTAGCGTAGGAGTACACATCGTAGGAGTATCACGTAGTGTTTATTGCTTTCTTGTAAAATTAGATAGCCAGCACCACAACCACAGTTGCGTTGCACCGACATTACGCCTGCGTAGGCTGTTTTTCCAAACCAGTTTATAGACCTGGCGTGACTCAGTGGTAGAATACCTGATTGCCACGCAGAATACTTGGGTTCGATTCCTGCTGGGATTCTAATTTTCATTCTTTCAATTCGTTGAGTCAACGCTGCGTATGTTGGTTTTCCTTAACGCTCTAGCATTTAAGTTACCCATGACTGTTCTCGCCGTTCCTGGTTAGATATAAACTGTCAATCACCTGTGGTGCATACCCGTACACCGTGGCCCATGGTAAACGGGTATGTGTCACACGTGTCTAGTGGAAAGGGTTTGACGACGTACGCGACAGGATTTTCACGTCATTCATGTCATGACCCGGCAATCATATTCGTCAAAAACTCTGACCCTCCCATGCAAATTTTGGTCTACACAAAGTTAAGGAGGCGATCATGAGAGCACCTAGACGTAGGCGGCTAGATAGATAGATAGATAGATAGATAGATAGATAGATAGATAGATACGTAGATAGAAACGCTCAAAGTGCGAGAGGTTCGCTAAGAAATGCTTCGCATTTAAAACAGCCTTCGTCTGGGAGTTCTCATGATCACCTTTAACAGGTGTACACCAAAGTTGGCATGGGAGGGTAAGAGGATTTGACGAATATGACCGTCAGGTCATGACATGAATAACGTGAAAATCATGTCGCGTACGTCGTGAAGCCCTTTCCTCCAGACACGCGTGGCACGTACCCGTTTAACACGGGCCGTAGTGTACGGGTATGCGTCACAGGTGTTTGACAGTTTATCTACCCAGGAACGGCTAGAACAGACATTGGTAATTTATTGCGTTAATGTTAAGAAAAACCGACATCGGCAGCGTTGACCCGACGAATGTGGCGTTTTCTTTTTTCAGAAACAGCCAAATTCAGAAAACGAAACTGGGCTAAATTTCACGGGAGCGTACAGCGCGCCTAAGTATCTTTAACTTCGAAAACAGTTGGAATCAAAATGGGGACATTCCTGATTGTAACGTGAACTCAAAAAGGCGGTTTCTAATCAAAATGAGCCAAATGCTGGATCTGTTTCAATCAAACTGAGCCACATTTATTAAACCAGCGCTGCGTCAACAATCGTGACCGAAACAGCCAACATGGTCCCATCAAATCTGCTTCATTTGTGTCCTCGTTGCTTTGCTATTGTGTTTATGTCCCACAATTAGTTCTTCTAGGGCAAATTGGCACTTACTGATGGAGGTGATGATGTAGGGCAAAACTCGAATATAAAGACGAAGAGGCCGACTTTCCTATTTGTCTTTGCCTCTTAGCGTTTCTTTTTGAGCTTTGCGCTGCAGTATCTTGTCCTTCTTTCGCTCGAAGACAATATATTTTAAATAAACGATATATGAATTGAAGATATTGGGCACTGATTTATTCCTTGAAGAAGAAGAAGTTATCCGAAACAGCACGACATAAAAGGAGCTCCGAAGAAGAAGAAGAGCTGAAACACTTTCAAGGCCTTCAATAGATGCCAAGAAGAAGAAAACGCTGCCAACAATGCAGAATAGTGCGCCTTTTGCAAAGAAGGACCGCTCGCTCTTCAAGTCTAATCGCCGCCATTAGGCGCATGCGACGGAGGACGGTGCCGACAGAAGCGCAAGGATGATAATTTTATCGCAAAATATTGCTATACCGTACATTCGAATCGTTTTAGACTTCTTTTATGAGCTAATTCAAGCCCAAATGAAATGTTCCAATCACACCCAAATACAAAGTTTACTCCTGAATACCGACGATTGTGGGCTATATAAAGTTTAGCCGCAAGACAGATTTGACTTATTTAGGGGACAGGAACACACTGACAAAAAATTGTTGGAGCACGCGCGGCCATGTTGGCAGTAGCAAGAATGCGCGTTTTTGTCAGTTTCACCTAAAGTGCATTTGACTCTTTTAGAAAAACAGAAACGCCACGAATGCAAAGAATAAAAAATTAGGATCCCAGCAGTAATCGAACCTAAGCATTCTGCGTGAGAGTTAGCTATACAACCACAGAGCCACGTCAGGCCACGTCAGCTCTGGAAACCGGTTTAGAAGAACAGCCTATGCTCGCGTAATGTCGGTGCAAACGTCAGTAGTGGTTGTGATGCTAGCTATCTAATTTTACAAGGAGGAACACATTAACAAAATTTACGTATTATATTCACATGATTGCACCATAAGGTGCACTTAGTTTCGAAATTACTGACGTATGTACTCTAACGTGAGTGCTGACGTGACGTCACCATAAGTTACCCTTTAAACGCCAGAGTTGTCTACGTGCCTGGTAAGCCAGCGATGTGCAGACAGCTACTGCACTTACAAAAACACGTCTATCCACATCGTAACGCTTGACTCAAAGCCATAAAATACAGCAGAGAAGCACTCGCGGACTGGTTCGCATGAAACGAAATCCCACAACGCGTGACATCTGCCGAACTTTTTGTTTCTTTTTCTTTGATTCCATTTTACCTTTCTGCGTTTCTTTTACTTTATTTCTCTCTTTCTCATTCTTTCTATGCTATGCTTTACTCTCTCCCGTCCTCCTTTCTCTCCTCGTCACCGTCACATCTCTTATCCTCACGCACACGTCCCTTTCCCATTCCTTTGCTACACTATACTACAAAAAAATTACAGCATATCCACGGGTGAATGATGAAAAGTTTGGCGAAGCTCCTGAAGCAATCATGGTCTCGGGATCGGCTTCTCGTTGAGCCCGTCTCGCAGCGGCGTCCTTGGTGCGCACCGTCTCGGGATGCGCCTGGCTGCCGCCAAGCCAGCGCCCGCCGCTGCGCATCGTTCATGCTCCACCAACGATCCGACACGTACGGCGACGATCCAGGAGAATAAGAGAGGCGCTCGCTCCCCGCGCATCCCCGCGCAGCCCGCGCAGAAGCCAATCGGAGAGCAGCGGCACTTCTAGCGCCATCTAGTGTCGAGTCACACAAGCGCCATTTTGCACACAATTCTATTGGACCAACGCCATCTAGGAAATGAGACGAGAAATGGTGATGACGACACAGATTGTGTACAGCGCCATCTAGAATATCGTCCCTGAACTGCAGTTTGTATGTACTTCTATGAGACAGCGCCATCTGCCGTTTACGCCGGACAGAGATACTGCCGTTTACGCCGGACAACGGAGATGTGACAAGGTTAGACTAAGAGGAGCTACGCCCCTAGAAGCCATGCTACGCTCTACGAGCGTGCCTGGATAGCCGAGTGATCAGGACGCTCGCCTTGGGTGGGAGGACAAGTGGGTTCGAATCGCGCCACGTGAAGATTTTTTTTCGCCAGGAATTTCTCTCTGTATTGTTTCTTTATATCTTTTTCTTTCTCTTTCCTTCTCTCGCTCGCTATACTCGTTATCTCACCCATCAGGGTTATTGAAGGCCAGGCCGGAAAAATCGGCGCGCTTCTTCTGGTAGCAAAGCAGAAGAGTACGATGATAAAGAAAAGGATGCGAAGAGCGCGTGCCGGTTCATCATGATGATCATTTCTGCTTGAAAGAGACAAACTACGACGAGCTTCCACAGCTTGGCTGTTTAAAAAAAAACAAAATAACAATTGAGCATTACGTTTCAGCTTTTCTTTTCTTTTACAGTCCCAGCTCTTTATGTTTGCCTCATGTTGCTCACGTGAACTCAAGACAGAACACCCGTTAGCGCCATCTACTACACCGGAGCAGAACACGCACCCGCGTAAGTCATGTCTGCTTCCAATGGCAGGTCGAGGAGGATGTAGTCGCACAGCCTACGGGGAGGCACATCTTGATCCTTGACTGCCCTGTGCAGGGGTCCTGGATCAAAGTAGCTTGGAGACATCACGTGGCACAGCAACAAGGGTTTCTCTGGGGTTAAAAAGAGACGCGATATGATAGAAAAGTAAATTCCCAACTCCAAACGCCGCGCCTCAGTTACGAACTTGGAGATAGCGAATGGAAAAACCAGTTTTGCCGCAGCGGCGAAACAACGAATGCGATAGGAACCAATTGGGAATGTTACATGAAGAAAGGCTAGAAGATAACTCTTTTGGATCCAATAACGCGTAAGTCTACAAAACGCTGGTTTGAGCGAATATGGCTGCTCCATGAAGCGAAGCGGTTTTCGTACCGTCTATCGTCTCAACGCGAGGCAAACGGTGAGAGCACACCACGTAAACTAGCCGTCTTGTTCTCTGCCGAGATTGCGGGACCTGTTTCGCCGTAAGGGTGAAACCACGCCCTCATCAGCAAAGTTCGCAGTTGCTGCTCGAGCAACTGACACCCTAATGCCTAAGCTTATGCGTAATATAAATCCACAGTGCTGTCCACAGTGCTGGTACTTCGGAAGATCGCCTTATATTGAAGCAAGGGCGTGACGGTTGGACAGATATTCTCAGGTGTACGCGAGCGATCTTCTTTTCAGAAGGAAAGAGGTCTAAGTCATGCGCGTTTGTTGAAGCTGGGCTCCCTACCGGTGAAGTGGAGATTAGTATATTTTTTTCTATGCCTGTTGCATCTTCCAAAGATGAAGCGCAACCGCAGGGTATAGTTATCTTTTGACGCACAGCAGTACTCCAGTCAAGCGATCTATGAAGTCCGGATATGTGAGCGCCAAACATTTAAAGTCTGCCTTCGTAGCATTCATTGCTGTGAGGTGAATTACTAGGATACAAAAAGAAAACATTGAATGAGTATCATTAGTCTATGCCTGCGTGGCTTTTAATAGCGATTTATTATCGGGTATTTTCCATGTGTAATTTTTGTACCATAATCTTTGTTTTTATTGATCTTGCTTTCTTCTTTTCACGTTCCGATTACTGCTATTGAATTAATTGTACATTTGCTTCATTGAAGAATAATCATTCCATATGAAGTGGACCTGGTGTTTCACTATATTATTGTTAGGTGCACATTTGCTCTCTGTGCTTAGTTTAGTCCTCAGCGACTCCCTATGTGTAATAACCATGCTCTTATGTTCCGTAGCAACTGTTCAGTAAAGTAGCCTGAGCCGAAAGCCGATGTGGGCTTTCTGCTCAGGCTACTTTACTGAACAGTTTGACTTCGTAGTCTCGCCGTAGAGTCTCCTTCTCTTCAAATCTTTGACATCTCGTATTCCCTTCCCAAATGAAGTGCAGCAAACCGGCGATTTTCGTCTGGTTAAACTACATGTCTTTCCTTAACCTCTCTCGCCTTCTCTCTCTCTCTTTGCACTTCTATGTACTTCTCTCCATTTTGGAAGTACGTAGAACGCGTACGTTGAAACCAACCCTTACAATTTACTAATTTCGGTTAAAAAGCGCAAATAAATTGTGCATACGAGGCCCACCACGGTGGCCTAGTGGTTATGGCGCTCGGCTGCTGACCCGAAGGTCGCGGGATCGAATCCAGGCCACGGCGGCTGCATTTTCGATGGAGGCGAAAATGTTTGAGGCCCGTGCACTTAGATTTAGGTGCACGTTAAGGAACCCCAGGTGGCCGCAATTTCCGCAGCCCTCCACTACAGCGTCTCTGATCATCATATCGTGGTTTTGGCATGTTAAACCCCAGATATTATTATTAAATTGTGCATACGAAGCAACGTGCGCATATCGTTACCCTAATGTCATAAGTAGCGATAAATACATTTCAAGAATGAGCATTTCTGTGACGCTGGTAGAATTTCAGTCTGATGTATCCACAGCCTCGGACAGATTAAGATACCTAGTCACTGGGGGTGTGCGAATATTCGAAAATTTCTAAAATAAATCGAATAGCGTTCTACTCCATTCGATGCTCGAATGAAGCAGTGCATACTCGAAATGCCGAATATTTTTCGGATATTTTTCGAATAATCTGCAAAGCCGACAAATGCTCGAAGGAAGGAAACGTCGAAGCTGAGAGGGGTAATTTTCCATGTTTTCGACGTCGTGTTACCCAGATGCATGCAGCCCATGTCCTTACGGCACTACTGACGCAAGGTTAAACACACGATGAAGGCGTTTTTGCTCAAAAGTCCAGCGTCGTCGAGGCGACAGTGATAATAACTCACGAAACTCGCTTAGCAGTTATGTAAAAGATTCAATTAAAAGCTGTTTTAAAAGTACCGTCTTGACTACTGCAGTCACTTCTACATTTAGGCCTGCAGTTACAAAATATTTCAAAGGCCCTCGTTGCTGTTCTATGCGAGCTTTCTCAGTTTAAAGATATGTGGCATTTTTTATCGGGTAAAAGTAATAGTAATGTTCCTTTGTTAGAGCTTGTGAATATTTCTTTTAAGTAAAATGTGTTGGCTTTCTTAGGCTGTTTTGAAACTTGTTACTTTACCAGTCTAAGTCTGTTTTAAAAATGGTTGCCTTACTATATTGGAAAACCATTCGAACAGTATTCGGTTTGCATTCGTATTCGATTCGGTTTCAAAATTCACTATTAGCACACCCCAACTATTCACTAAATAAATGTTACACTCACTCACTCACCAGAGTGGTGGTCAATTGGCTAGAGCTTGCGGGTGCGATTTGCCGTGCCAACGGAAACCCACCGGTTTTTTCTGAGGGGCGGTGAGGTACCTCAACCTTGCACTCGGTAATGAGAGTAAGTGTCCTGTACTCTTCGCCGTCTTATTTCATCCCTCTCTCAGCCCGATGCGCCATTATTCCTTATGGGTTGCAGAAATAGCCATCTTTCCTCATCTAAAAGCCCCAACACTGACTGACTCAGATCAATGCCTTAGCTGCAAAAGTGTTCAAGCTTTTCCTTAACCAAACTCAAAACACGTTTTGGCGTACCTACGCTTTGGAAGGTTTTTGCTTGGTCTACAATTTCGGGGCATTTGGTATGCAACTCCTCCTTTAGCCTCCGGGGAACACGCCATATATCACACAAGGTATAGTATAAAAAGAAACATTATTTTCATTAAAATGACCTACTCTTGAACAGCTTTGGGGCGGCTGTTGTTGACGATGTAGTCCTCGTAGCCGTCGGGACTGTCATTGTCACGGTTTTGATCGATGGTATTGGTGCCCTCGATGTCGGTGCACTTGATGTGGGTGCACTTGATTTCGATGCCGTAGGAAGACCTGCAAAAATATACACAACAGAAACGTTTAATCAGAAAAGCCTTTTTAATGACGCCCCATACTACAGCTAAAACGTGGAGGCGAGATATTGGTGATGCTTAGTCGATGTAGGTTCCGCAATTCCGCTGATGATCTGTCAATATTTCATTACTAGAAAACGTTCACGGGTTACGTGCGAACCTTGTTCACAATAAAAGCCATAAGGATGATCAAGCGCGCGTGTTCTGGCCAAAGAAAAGAAGCTTGCATCACGCCTACACCTGGAATCTCTGCATATAGACTACTGCGCACACGCTGAACAGGAGTGATGGGACGCTTCCGACAATGTACTATTGCTGCTTACGTGACGTACTTAGCCGTACTTAAATACGCTGTGCCATCCTTATGGCTTTTATAGTGAACAAGATTCCCGTATGGGGGGCTGAAACGTCAAGTAAGCTGTTCTTTATTGGTCGGTTTATCTTTCCGCGTTTACACTAAACAGAGAGATGGAAAGAAATATATAAATTAAGATAAAGGGAAAACTTCTTCACGAGCCCGGATTCGAAACCGCGTAGCCTTGATCAGTAGATGAGCGTCCTACCACTCGGCTGTTCAGGCACGCTAGAGAGCATAGCAGAGGATTGTATAGTATAGTGTAGCAAGGGGGTGATAAAGGGATTGAGCATGAACAGGACAGATGTGACGGTGAGGAGGAGCAAATGGTGGATGGGAAAGAGTGAAGCATAGCACAGAAGAGCGAGAGAGAAAGAGAGATCAAGAAATGCAGTACGAAAAAGTAAGAGACAGGGGGAACATCAACGAAAGAGAGAGAAATAAGTAGAGAGAGAAAAAATAAGATAGAAAGAAAAAGTAAGCAAACATCGCGTCGTATAGCTAACAGATACCGCAACACCTGGACAGGCCGCGCACGCACCGTAGCTAAGCCACGCCAACCGACGGAGTCATGGCGCGCAACCTCCGGTCTATAGTGCATAGCCTGGCTGCGCCCGATCGTGTCCAGAGAGTCGGGGGGCGTCCGAAGAAAGTGCGTAATACCGAGGAGGAAGCCTCGAATCTTGGAGCTAGACGTATCGGTCGACGGGGAGTGTGAGCGGCGACGGGCCCGTCCTTCGTTGTGTCAAGCTTTGCGTGACTTAGTGCAAACTGCCCGCATATGTTTTTGTATTTTCAGAGACTGTTTGGGGCCCTTTGAAAGGACAGGGCGTGCAAACGCGGACACAAGGGAGTAGTCAAGCATCATAAACGCCGCTAACAACTGAAAAATCATACGGCGGAAGAAAAGAAGGTAGACACAAATATTTATCGGCGCATTCCCAGGCAAGAGGCGATACCTATCAGCGAGATGCACGTAGCGGCCTACCTGAGAAATACCAGCTCAGTCTATTGACTTCTCTCTTGTGTCCGTGTTTGCGCGTTTTATCTTTTTAACCTAACCACTAGCTCAGTTGTTTTTTTGTTTTTTTTTTTCGCCATGGTTGAAGCGCATTCCGTCGCTCTCATCTGTGTCGAGAGTTGCGAAAGCACGACGTCAAAATGACGTTGCAGAAAGAATCTGGATTCAGAGGGCGTGCTGCTCGCCGAGCTCGGCCTATCAACGGCGGCTGAAATGTTCAGTTAATTAGGGCCCGCTCACGCTAGCGGCACGGCAGCTCGCCGTTTGCCGTTTGACGTTCTCAGGCTGCCGTGCGCAAGCGATTTTGTTCGCGCATGTCAGCCGTTCTTTGCCGTTCGAAGAATAGGTGCGAGACCCATTTTCGCGCCGTTCTCCGACTGCCGCAGAGCGGCGTGGCCAATCAGCGACGGAGGAGCGGTTGCCATGACTACGGCGCGCCGCGTCATCTGCTTTCGGCTCTACGCGTCGTGTTTTGTCTGTCGCGGGACGCTTCAAGCTGCTTGCTTTTTTTCCGCGCTTTTCACGCTAAAAGTGCGAATGTCGTCCGTGTCGTTGCCAGGCATGGTTCCAGCAGTCAATAAAGCGTTTTAGTCTGTCCGGCATTAAAGAAAGCGTCGCGTAAAACCAAATAAAATGTCCCCAACCTGGCGCCAGGTCAAGTGGCGCCAGCTATGGACGAATAGAAACAACAAATGTGTAATCTATGTCCTCCGAGCATTCGGAGGCGCCCATCCCGACTCGCTAAGCATACAGCATCGATTATTTGAGTATGGCTCTCCAAAACGGGGCCGAATCGGTACAAATACTTTGCTGTCGAAGCTTAAGGACATGCATCTAATGCAAATGGAAGCACCAGTTCGGAGCTTACACGCTACACAGCGCACGGCGGCCACTTGATAAATTCGAGGTGGATGACAACCGCTTTTAGCAGTGCGGCCATGTTTTTCGGAAGCTCGCCGGCGAAGCTTGCCCTGCAGGTTGGACAGCTCTCGCGCGTGCGGCGACGGCGGACGTTCTGCGGCACCGCGCCATTGCGGCAGGCTTGCCGCTAGCGTGAGCGGGCCCTTACATAGACACATCGAGGAGATCTCCCCCGGTGAAGTGTTGTATTCGTGTTCGAAGCTTATTTTAGAGCGCACAAAAGACGGGGACACGGAAAGAAGTTTCAAACATGAATTCATACCAACTCGCCCATCTATCAGTTTTACTGCAAGAAGTGATGTATGTTATGTCCCGATTGCCCGTTCGGGTTAAAAGAAAAGACTAACGTCGGCGCGCCGCAATTATTGCGCGGCGGCGGCGTGATCATTCTCGGGACTTCGGCGGCGGCGTCAGCGGCATGAGCAAAACCAGGCTGCGGCGGCGGCGCACAGGTCAATTTACAACTATCCTTTCTTTATATCATATCCTTTCTTCACAAAACTTACAACTGAGATGTCCGATTTAACTCTCCTAGAGCCTTATATTATTTGTACTTGTTCGTTATTTTTGTAGGAATAAAAAAGATTTTCTTACTGGCACATGCAGCTAAAATTTACGTTTCCTTTCACTGAACAAGGCTAAAATTACATATAATCATGAATAAATAAGGCTATAAACATGCAAGCAATGAAATTAGAAGGTCTTGAAGTTTTCGCTCCCCATACGAGAGTCTTAATAGAACAAAGAAAACACTCCATTATGCAGACCCGACGCCACGAAAAGAATTCGCTATAGAAATTGCAGCAAATCTGTCAAACTTATTTTTAAAAGCAATGCGCCATTAATAATATCTGGCACGTTTCAATCACGTCTAACAAATATCACTGCTCCGTTAAATCTCAAAATGATTCAATTTATTATTATTGATTGGACAACTAAAACAGACATGGTAACACATCAAAATTCAGAAACAACTAGAAAATATAAGCTGATGTTGTAGAACTTTTTCATTGTAACATTTTTGGTGGAAATTGTTTACCTTCCACATTTCAATGGTCTATATAAGCAGTACTCATGAGACTCAACACGTTTCAGAATAAATTATTGCACAGAAGTCCTGTCACCAGTGTCTTGTTCCTGTGGTCTGTGTATTGCCGATGAATATCAAAAACTCTTGCTATTTCATTAAATATGTCAAAATGTACAGTTGATGCAATGAAACATCTTAATGAAGCAGACAAAAAAAGGCAGGGAAAGCATAGGTAATTTGAAGGTTGTGTGTGTGTTCGAAGCTGATGGCATCATATGGTACTGTCGCCGCCAAAGCGACTGCCATGTCGCATACCTTCTGGTACGGCCATCATATTTCGTGTTTCCCATATCGCATGGCGATGTGGCACGATGGTCCATTAGGACCACAATAGTCATCGTAACATGTAAGAGGTTTAGCCAATGACGCGTTTATTGTAGAAATAGGGCTACCACATTACCGTCACCGATTATCGCGTAAAAACGCAGGCATCTGCGATTCTTTATTTTCCCCCGTTTTTGTCTCAGTGGTATTGCCATTAGTTGGATTGTTCCATTTTACTGAAATTACTTTTGGGGTATATTACACGCATAGCTTCATTACTTTGCGCTCCATGTGGATATATATATATATATATATATATATATATATATATATATATATATATATATATATCTATATATATATATATATATATATATATATATATATATATATATAATTTAATATTTCTGGCTATTCGTGTAATTATATGAAAGAAAGTCTGATTGAAAAACATAAGATTTATTCTGAGCTTCTCGATTTATGTCTTTGTGTGTTCTTGTGACCCCGCCTCTTGTCACGTTCTCACAAATTGCGACTCTGTGTGTGTGTCAGTAGGTACGTCTCTCACTCTCTCTCTGACCTTTCCTGCTGCTGTTGTTGTTCTGGCACCTCCTCTCGTCAACTTCGAAAGAATCGCGGCGGTGTGTGTAGCCCTGCATGTATTGCGGGAATCTGTATTCAACTTTGAATGCCATGTAAAAATCTCATCTTTGATAAAGCCCGGTTCCCGGAGG
The DNA here is from genome assembly GCF_013339695.2 of Rhipicephalus sanguineus. Classification (NCBI taxonomy): domain Eukaryota; kingdom Metazoa; phylum Arthropoda; class Arachnida; order Ixodida; family Ixodidae; genus Rhipicephalus; species Rhipicephalus sanguineus. Next base: position 120,331,677 of record NC_051180.1, on the reverse strand, counting down.
AAAGTTCCGAATCAACGTTGAAGGCTTTCTTTCGTGCATATATATATATATATATATATATATATATATATATATATACGCTTTATGCTCACCTCCATATCAATATGTGTAAATCAGTTTTTTTTATAATTATACATATATGCATATACATTATACATATAATACTGTTTGTTTGGTTACGAAGAACACGGTTGACTTGACTTACGATAAGCCCTTGATAGTTATCGGCCGAGGACGAAATATGTGCCAACATAAGCAGTATTATTGTGGTTTGAATAATGAAAATTTGTTTACGTGACTCAAAAATAACGACATCCTGCTGCTCTGGGCGATGATATATTTGGTGACGAACTTGAAATGTTCCATACTTACTCGCAATTTTGGTCCGGACTGTAGTGAAGAAAAATTACAAAAAAAACTCAGATTTACACAAAATAACACCTGAGCACCGACTAAAGCGATACGATATTTTCAAGAAAAATTGCTGGGCACAAGACCAGGAGCACGATAAGCACATGACCAAGCGACATGCTTCCGTTTGAAACAGTTCAATTACGCTAGATGAATGCAACTACGGAGAAGTATGCTCGTCGGTAGTCGGATGTCAAATGAACTGACATGCTATCGACGTGCGTCGCCATAAAACAGCATCAATCAAGACAGTTCTACTTTCCCTGTGATAGTGTGCATACGCTTTATACTCACCTCCATATCAATATGTCATTTTAAAAATGCTTTTGCCGGTATTTCTGCTGTGTTGAGAAGTGGATACCTAAATATCCGTACCTGCGCATACCTATTACCACACACGCTATTGACGTGCCATCATTCGAGTCTGTGGATAACTCGTTCATTCATATCTTTCTGTGTATGCAATCTCATTCACTACTAATCTTTGATTAGGGATGTTTTATTCTCTTTACAATTTTCTTCAAAAATCACCCACATGGAGCGTCGCGAGCAAAGCCCGAGCTACCCCCGTATGTCACAGCGTATTTTCAGTTGTGGCTATCTTGATCAAGGGAAGAAGCTCTTTGTTTGATACCCCTCAGGTTTCCAATTTTCCCGAAGTGAAGAGAATATAATAGCTGGGAGTAACGTACGTTGCGAAAGCATTCACAAGTTCGCAGAATTATTAAGGCTCTGCCAACACAGTAGAACTATCAGCGGTGAAGCGATTAACAAGTGCAGCTCTTTAAATAGAATTATATTAGTATACGTGCCTCAACTGTGCTAGCCAAACATGTTTGGTAGTAAGCCAACAAGGATTGGCTGTACAATCCGCTTTAAATAACATCCACCACATGTACTTCATCCTCAAAAGAACGTTCGTAAGGTAAATCACTCATAAAACCCCGAGCTCGTTGTTGACCTCTCACGGCTTGCGTGAAGCCATCTCTGCAGCTTATTTTCCTTGGTAGTCTATAAAATGGTTAAGACTAAGCCTGCCAGAAAGTGCAGCGACGTCAGACTGATCAGATGGTGAGAGGAAGGCATGTCGTGGCCACTTGGTGTAGTTTAAGGTTGCTTATGTCCACTCTCAAGCATCGTCACTCCATGACCTGCAAGAGGACAACAAGGTAAGTAAATCCCCTGCAAACACGAAATATAAATTCCCGTAAACGCGCACCGATTGTAGATTCTGGGGCATTTGTCATTTCATTCATAACACAATGCGTTCTATGGGTTGTTGGAAGGAATTATTAATATTAGAAATAGATAGTATTAACATAAGAACAATTATATGCTACGCAACGCAGAGACTATTTTTCTAGTGTATCACGTTTCGATTTCTTTGTTGACCGATAGACATAGAGATGTCTCGAGAAATGCGCGTAACCAACTACCGAACAATTGACGCGGGTATTTTTCTCCGCAAAGTGGATAAACACATTCGCCTTATTAGCAGCGGAGCTCTTTAAACCGGCCGTAATCTGTCCAACACCAACAAAAAATAACTCTGGGCCACGATGACGTGACCGCGCGTTGCCTAACAACCGGTTGCACAGCTGTGCATGCTTAGCTAGCCCATACATGTCTCTTCCCCGGCCCGCCTGCCTGGACACTTCGCGCCATGGAGGAAGGAATACTAAGGAGAGGCCCTATCGTATTTCAATGCATTGCGAAAAGTGTCGCGGAAGTGACGTCAGATTTATGGGGCAAACAAACCGGTATGGGGCAAACAAAACAGCAGACGCCCCGCGGCGTGCTCTCCGCGGTGGTTAGCTTCTGCGCAGATTTGTAGCCCCGGCGTAAACTTAGCGCGTATTGTGCAGTTCGCACGCAGTAAAATGTTGCAAGCAGACGTTTACCAGGCTGTTCGTGCGTGGCAGGCCCGAGCGCTGCGTGCTGAAATTCTTCGTGGAGCGTTTTTGTGCAACAGTACAGAATATCGGTACGTGCCGTGATCAAAAACGTTCAGCCCCTGCATCATCTTATTCGAGCTCACCTAGCAGTGACTTACGCGTTCTGCTGGGCGTTAGGCGTTCCCTTTCTGGGAGCCCGATTTCCCGATCTGTTGCTGGATTAGCGGCTCTTTGTTCGTGTATATGGAGTGAGCGTAGTAGCTATTCGGCGCAACGCCAACCTATAGTTGACGTAACTTCACGTCGAAAAGAGGACACCGCTGTATTGTATACGCGATCGTGCACGTAAAGTTTGCAATTCCAGCACGCACACGTTGCACAAGCACGCAGCGAGCGCACACCGCACAATACATACATCTCGTAGTCCGATAACAACAACATAAGTTTATTGCCCTTTCGTTGAACGACACAGCCTCTAAAAACGTACGACGCCTTCGGCGCATGTTATGTACGGCGCGTCAGACACCAAAAACAAAAGTTCACGTGTGTTCTGAGTTGACACAATGAGTAAGAAGCAACAGAGCGCACATCCGAGAGCTTCGCATGCAAATACCATGCATTAGTGATCAGCAATGAAGCGAACGTGTACGTACACATGAAAAGTGACACCCGGTACTTTCCGCAGTGCACGCGATTTGCATTGGGTATACGCAACCATACGCAACAGCTGGGCATTGCGTAGCTTTCCTAAAGAACACACACAAGGAGTAGCATGCGTGAATCGACTGCGCCGCGGCGCTGCTTACACGGCGAAAAAAAAAGAGGCTCGAATCGCGCATGCGCTTGCAAGCTACACGACGGAAATCGCGAAATGTTTCGAGGCTCCTTCGCTAGGAGGCGATGCGGGTGTTTGCGATGTGGAGGCTTCACGAATGTGACGTCAGGGCCTCTCCTTATTTTTCCTTCCTCCATACTTCGCGCCGCCGCTCGGTCAAGCCAGACGTGACGTCACGGCCAACTGCACATGCCGTCCTTTGTTTTATGTGAAACCGCCGCGCGGCGGCGGCGCACGGCGCGAGAATCGCAGTTGAGGAGACCGAAGAAGGTTCGCACTAATGATGAGAAAGCCGCTCACCGGGAGTCGCGGCGTGTTGCCAAGCGAGTCTGCTGTACTCGACTCTTTTAACAAAGTCCACAACGTAGTACGGCCGGAACTGGACAGTAACTTGGCATCACTTGGTGTTACTTGGTATAACCTAGCATCACTTGGGATCACTCGTAGGGCCAGGACCAGCTAGGAACTGATCATCAACCGCTGCGCCTCTAGCCTTGCGCCACTAGAGCATGATACGCCCAGTGTTATTTCTGTCATTAATAAATATAATTTAATAATTTAACTTTTCTCCAGTACATGGTAACATTGCACCCGCTTAAACAGATTCTCTGAAGCAGTCTAGCCAGACGCTTTAGCATTTTGGAGCGATAATTTGCGGGAAGCGAGAAATCATTTCTCAAGGTTAGCTCCTACGAAGAGCAATATCTAATCCGGTGGTTATTATTAGAAGACGCGTGGCTGCGCACCGTGCTTCAGAAAATGGGATAATAAACCGGAGCCACAATGCGTGGGATCATTCAGGCAGAAGACGTCGCGGAATTCTTCCCGAGCCCGAGCCGCTTGGCGACGTCAAACAAGGTGAACCAACAAGCCAACCATGTGGTATTTCAGAAACACTGCTGAAACAGGAGTGTCATTCTGCAAGGAATCGCTTTGGTAGAGAGCCGATAAGGTTGCACCTATAATGAGTTTATTGCAATGGCGCTCAATTTTTTCGCAGAAGGTGCCATTACATAACATGTCATTCTAATTAACCTGTATACTACGGAAGATTAATTTGGATATGTATATTTATTTCCTCTATGGCTTCAAAATTTTCTGCGACTGCCATGATATACGTCATCTACGCAAATATATATAACCAGGCTACCACTTTCCAAATCGAAAATGCTGCCGTACTTTCAAGGGGCTACGAATCATTATGAAACTCTGCTCGTTCTTGAGGCATTCGCTAAATTTTTGCCGCAACCGATTAGTGTATCAATAAACTCTGATACTGGGGCTATTCGGTGATTACTTAGATAAGTGTTCCAGGACCCCTGTAAGCACATAATACTATGGAGACGAAAGTACTGTGCGGACCCCGAAAGATTCAAGATTTCTTTCACGTAAGCCTATTGTCGCCACAGTCTGTTAATTGTGTGCGTCTAGTCGTTTTACAGCACATAATGATGAAAGGAAGCGGGGTTGCCAAGTCCACATTCATAAGCAGTATTCCACCAACGTTCAGTAGTGAGAGGAAGTCATGATATTACGAACGTGTGAACGTCCCATCACGTTGGAATGCAAAAACAATTCTTGGTAAGGTCGTGATCCTTACCAATTTTCATCATTAAGTGATTAAAGTCATGCAACAAGAAAAAAATTAGGAACTCCTTCTCTATCGAAAAAAAGCGGGGGCCTGCGAAGGTTGGCGTGTGCTCGCCTGACCTAATGAAAATGTGAAGCATTTCTTAGCAAACTAAGAGCACTTTGACCGTTTTTTCTATCTATCTATCTATCTATCTATCTATCTATCTATCTATCTATCTATCTATCTATCTATCTATCTATCTATCTATCTATCTATCTATCTATCTATCTATCTATCTATCTATCTATCTATCTATCTATCTATCTATCTATCTATCTATCTATCTATCTATCTATCTATCTATCTATCTATCTATCTATCTATCTATCTATCTATCTATCTATCAATCTATCCATCTTGCCTCCTACGTCTGCGTGCTCTCGTAGCCGCGTCCATAACTTGGTATAGGCCAATGTTTTCATAGGAGCGCATGTCTGTCCCGCACGTCAGAAAACCATTTTCCCAAGTCACGTCTTGCACACACCCGCATGCCATGGCCCATCGTATGCTGCTCTGTGCCACAGGTGACTCACAGTATACATCAACCCAAGAACGCCCAGAACAGCCGTTACAAATGTGATCGCGAAAACGTTAACGAGCCCGTGTCGCAGAAAAGATGGTGTGAATGTCGGCGATGTTGTCGGCGAGTGAAAAATCTCGAAGGATACTAGGAATAAAATTCAGGTTTCCAGCCGCAATTGAACCGAGGCATTTGGTGTGGCAGTCAGGTATTCTACCACTGAATACGCTGTGCGGGCGTCCCTTCGGGGAAAGACCGATTCTCGTTGCAGTGTTGGCTATCCACTTACATAAAATGTAAAAAACATTAGATATCTACCCCTGTGACTCGGCAAGCTATATTCAAGCGATGCACAAACCCGAAGGAACGCGCTGACGAACGCTACGTATGGCATGCAGAATATCGCGCAGTACTATGTACTTGGTTTTGATAAAACTGACTTCTGCGTTCCATCGTGAGTAGTGACGTTACATCGGGCCTTAAGTTACCTTATACACAGAACTACACCATCTACACCAAGGAGGTTAAAAAAAAATTGCTGGAGTGGCGATTATTGCGCAACAGTGAAGCCATGCCCACCAAAAGATGGCGGCTGCGGCCGCCATCTTAGTAGGGGCACGATAAATCATCGGCGTTTGGCGAAGGAAAGCGAGCGTTTTCCACGCACGCCAGACAAGTTTAATATGGCAACTTTTACGGGTCAGATAATGCTCCAAGCCTGTCTTTGTGTTACTAGTTTTCATCAGTAAGCCTCAAAGTCAAGGCAAATTTCATTGGAGATCAATCGCCAATACTCCACTCGACAGGTTACTTTTGTCGGCAACAACTACCTTTTATTTTATAATTAACGTAGTATTTATACTAACAGATCAAAGCCATTTGATCTCTTAGTAGGCACCACCAGAAAAGAGCATGTTTCCGAGCTCTTTGGTGGGCAAAAGCTGGCTTCACTTGTGCTAGCAAGGCGTTGCGAGAGCTTCCACTCCAGAATTTTTTTTAAACCTCCTTGATCTACACAAACAAGACACGTCGATCCACCTCGCAACGCATGCCTCAAAACCAAAAAATACAGCGTAGGCAACTACTCACTCAATGCTTGGCATGAAAACCAATTAGCACAAGGATGGAATCTGCCGGAATATTTCTTTCTTTCTTTCTTTCTTTCTTTCTTTCTTTCTTTCGTTCTTTCTTTCTTTCTTTCTTTCTTTCTTTCTTTCTTTCTTTCTTTCTTTCTTTCTTTCTTTCTTTCTTTCTATCGCACTGCGCAATGCACCCTCCTAACTCGCTGCGTGCCAGGAATTGGACCTTCACCCACATGCTTAGAGGCAAGGAATCCTAAATCGCGATGTTATTCACAGAGTGTTTGACAGCACATGCGAGTTATCAATTTTTAGATGCGAATCCGGTGGTGGTGGTGGTGATGGTGGTGGTGTGCGGCGTGACCACCCTTACTGCGCATGCGCATACTTTCTCAACACACCTCCTCTCCACTCCCCCTCACCATGCCCCATGTCCTCTACCCCTCTCCTCTCTCCCCCTCTCCCATACCCCTCTCCCCTTCCCCTCTCCCCTCCCCCTTTCCGCTCTTCCTCTGAAACGCGGGCTAGACATGCCGAAATTCTCTCCTGCGCAAACGCCGCGATGAGCTCGAGCGCATGCGCGTCCCCTCCCCTTCTCTCTCCTCTCCTACGCTGCCCCCCTCTCGCCCGCCTGTCGACCGCGTTCCCCGCTCGCACTGTGAGAATTAACGGCCAGGCTAGATGGAAGATAGGACGCGCGTAGCGTCCCTCTTCGTGTTCCACGACGCGAGGTCGGTAGCATGCCCAACGAAAGCCAACGGAACGCGATCGTGCAAGTGCTCCGGCTTCGCATCGCCTCATGGTCCCCTTTAGCGGGAGATGGTGTAATTTTTTGTTTTGTGGTGTAATATAATTCTATGGGCCTGGTTTATGGGACGTACAAACTGACTGAATTAAATAAAAAGATGGTTGATCCCTCCGTCATAGGAATCGGAATAACACGAAATTAAAGCCTGCCCTTACAAAGGTAACTGAATACTTACTGTACATTGATATAAGAGAGTTTGCACGATGTATATTGATGTCTGGCAGTTATAGTGCCGTTTAGCGTGGATGCACCCAGTTTGATGATTGGTGGTACATCTCTAATAATAATAATAATAATATCTGGGGTTTAACGTCCCAAAACCACCATATGATTATGAGAGACGCCGTAGTGGAGGGCTCCGGAAATTTCGACCACCTGGGGTTCTTTAACGTGCACCTAAATCTAAGTACACGGGCCTCGAACATTTTCGCTTCCATCGAAAATGCAGCCGCCGCGTTGGTGGTACATCTCTATCCCGACGACTTACGTCCATGTTAAATGATTACACAAAAACTTGTGGCAACTGTAGTAGTTAACGGTGAAAGCGTAACCAGAGAACGAGGTGTGATAGCCAGAAGAACGTCGCATATTGGATGCAGAACTTGGTCGCTATCCTGCGGCATGTTAAAATGTGATTGAACACCACGGCCGGACTAAGAAACGCAAAGCGCGTCGCGCCGCCTCCCGGCCGCGATTTTTCTCGGCGCGAGCCCGTGAGCGGGTAACGCGGTGTAACAGCCAGCAGCCAGGTGAGGCAGGCGCGCGTCGCAGAGCTGTGTTTGGTTTGGATTAGCGGGATGCTGTGAGCGAGGCCGACGCTTTTACGACGCTTGGGCTAAGATCGCCACCTCGTGGTGTGTTAAGGCATTGAAAAAATTGAACTTCTATTGAAAACGCGCCGAACGGGACGGACGTGTAACGCGTTGCATAGAGTTTCCTACAGTACTTACTAGAGGGAACTCTGGCGCTAGTGTCTATGGGAGCTGCAACACATGACGCTTCAGCCAGCATGGGAATGATGGGTAGAACACAAATTTGTCTAAACTTCGTACTTTTGGCTCCGTTTGGCTCCGTTTGGCTCCGCGTCGGCTGCATCCGCTTTGTCGAAAAACAAAGTTCAGCAAAAGTCAGCAGTTTCACTTCGCCACTTTAACTTCTTTAGGCTCAGCAATTCAAATCTGGTCACGAAGTTCACGACGGTCTATTCTTTTATCCGAAACGAACGTCAAAACACAGCAATAAACAAAGCCACAAGTACGTTTGAAGCCGCAAGCACGAAGACTAGGCAAATTTGTGTACTACCCATCATTCCCATGGTAGCTGAACAATCGCAGCGCCAGAGTCCCCTCTAGTTAATTTTAGGAAACTCTATGACGCTTTGCAGGTGTTAATCACGTAGGTCACAGCAATGACGAATTACTTTACTTTACCACTACCAGAGGGAAACACCACCCCACCGACCGGTAGAGTGGTAGATATAAAAGGCGCGTTTGTAAAGCCTCTAGAGTCTCTGACCGTGGGGCAGTGGATAGCGTGCCTGGCATCTGTTCTTGCGGACCGAGCGGTCGTTGGTTCGATGCCCATTGACGGGACTTTTTTTCTTTGCCATCTGATTGTGTAAATTTTTTCGACGTCATTTCCGTGACGGAAATACGTCACTGAAGTCTTGGTGGACCCCGGCATAAAACACTTTCGTGATAAAATATTTTCAGCTCTTCCATGTGTTCGTGAAGAGGGAATTCCAGTAAAGCTGCGGAAGCGTTGCGACGGCGATGCGTCTGGCGTGCGTTTGCCTTTACTTTCCCAATCGTTGCTGGTGGCATTGGCTGTACGTGTAGGCGCACACTCGCGCTTCTGGGCGCTCCGACGTTGCTCATACGGCCACTGCTCCTCTTTCGAACCTATGACAGGTGTCCGACCCATAGAGTTTCCTAAAATTAAGTAGAGGGACTCTGGCGCTGCGGTCGTTCAGACACCATGGGAATGAAGGTTAGTACACGAATTTGCCTAGTCTTCGTAATTGCGGGCTTAGAACGCACTTGTGGCTTGGTGTATTGCTGTGTTTTGATTTTCTTTCGGATCAAAGAATGGATCGTTGTGAACTTCGTGATCAGATATGAATTGGGGAGCCTAAAAAGGTTAAAGTGGTGAAGTGGAAGTGCTGACTTTTCCTGAATTTCGTTTTGCGATGAAGCGGATGCAGGCCACGCGGAGCCAAACGGAGGCGAAAGAACGAAGTTTAGAAAAATCTTCGTACTACGCATCATTCCCATGCCGGCTGAAGCGCCATGCGTTGCAGCTCCCATAGACATAGCGCCAGAGTTCCTTTTGTAAGTATTGTAGGAAGATCTATGGTCCGACCCAAGGCGAGTCCAAAGAGCAACTGAACACGTCAATACCGCAATCCATCACGTCACGACAGAACGGACCAACATGATTCGTTGACGAGACGTATTGGAGAAGGGCTAAACACGTAATAAAAACGGCCACGCCAATTGCAGTACACGTAGTAACGCGGACGCCCTCACGTGGCTGCCAGTGGGAGGTTGCTCACGTATTGAAGAAGCAAAACCTAAGGTCCTGCGAAAAGCGCGGTGTTGCGCCCGCTTTCTGCGAGCCTGAATGGCAACCCTGCGTTTAATACAACGCTACGAGGTGGCGCGACGCGTCCGTGTAAATCAGGGTGCCTTGAAGGCAGTGCCGCCTCCCAAGAGAGCAGGGCCGTCACATTTTTTGTACAGGTGAGCGCCATCTAGGGTCGAAACCGTTGACGCAGACGCCGCCGTTTGTTAGGGTGACGAGCAAAAATGATGACATACATGCGCGTGAAACTGTAGAAATAAAACAAACTCGGACATTATACTCAAGGCGTCTGCCATAGCGCGCGTCTACATGATCCCAATGAACATAGTTGTTCCATCGTAATTTTTGCCAACCTAAATCTTGTCTACATGACCTGCTTGCCTAATCTTGTCTACATGCACTACATGTACACCTTCGTCATAGCAACAGACAGCTCCACTGAAAGAAATGTTAATAAAACTGGCGTGGGCCTGTGGTAGAACGCTTGCTCTCCCCGTAGAACACCTGGCTTCAATCCACCTGAAACAATGTTCCTTCATTTTTTTGTAGGTCCACGCCTTAGATTCTTTATCAAACACAAAAATTGACCATAGGTGCCACAGCACAAGTGATGTAAAAAAGCATCATATGATGACGTCACCATATGACGCCAGCATGACGTTATATACTGCTGAAAATTGTCACGTGATCATGCTGTCACTATGATGTTATCCCATGACCGCGTCACTTGATCGAAGTTGAGCCGATCGCGGAAGCAATGCAATGCCTCGAATCCTGCAGGTAGTGAAAAACCACGTTAGGTGCAGAAAGATTTCGGAGGGGGACGGGGGTGGATCAATACATCGACTGAAAAGGAAAAATTCGGCAGGTCCGAAGCCATGTGGGAATCAGTTTCATGGGAAGCAGTCGGCGAGTAATTGTCTATGCTGGATTTTTAGTATTTGACCCAAGCATTACAGGTGGATCGATATGCTGTTGCAAATGGAGTAGTGTGCGCATCGTGTGCTTACCAGCAACGTTGACATGGAAGCAGCAACGTCGACGTGAGTGCTTACCTCACATTAGATCACATACGTCAGTATTATCGAAATGAAGTGCACTTTACGGTGGATGATGTGAATATCATACGAAACTTTCGTTAGCGTAGTCCTCCGGGGTCGAGTAACGCTTGAAGACAGCTTGCCCTTGCCGAATCGGATGAATACAAGTGTAATCTTTATTAGACTGCTACAATAGCAAAGCCAACACTGGAACCATGATTGACGTTAACCCGACATGACGCCTTTATCATAAGAGTACATATGTAATACATTTTCTGCTTTTTTTATAAAATTAGGTAGCCAGCACTCTAACCACAATGAATGTGCACTGGCATTACTCCTCCAATGGGTATTTTTTCAAAGCAGTTTCAAGACGTGGCGTGTCCCACAGGTGGAATACGTGACTGCCACGCAGAATGTTCAGGTTTGATTCTTGCTAGGTTCCTGATCTTTATTCTTTGCACTCGTTGTGTCAACGCTGCAGATGTCTTTTTATTGCGATAGCAATTATATGGACAGTCTCGGCTGGATTTTGCCGTCGCCGCCGTCATGCACCGTATATATATATATATATATATATATATATATATATATATATATATATATATATATATATATATATATATATATATCAAAGTCCCAAAGAAAAATGATTCAGAAAAAAGCTCTTCCGCAGCGCGTGACGCTAACCACTACGCCAGAAAGCGCAGACCTTTCAGGTAGCTAAGGGCGAGCGTTATATACACACTCTTTACCGCTGGCAGGGCTCAGAGACGGCAGGCGCTTATAATCGTTGTCTTCATTACCAGCGAGATGGCGCGAGGAGCGCGACGGGCGCAGAGCCGTCGATGGGGAGAGTCTGGCGAATGGGCGGCGCAGTGACGTCGCGGCGCGGCGATGACGCTGTTCACGTCACCGCCACGCCCCCGCTCCGGCGGCGTCCGCCATATATAGTCTTTCCGCGCGACAAGCGCACGGCTGAGGCTATGTACGCGCTGTTCATTTGTGAAATATAGCGCTCCTAAACAAATCGCGAAAGCGAAATTGTGCAAGAACATTGTTACACAAATTTAGTGAAGAATATGGAGTGAATTAGGCGTGTCCAAATCATCGTGAAACTGAGATGTGCACGCCGATTCGAGTCCGCGACGTTCTACGATACGCGCTGTGCATTTAGAGCGCAGCTCTTAGGCGTCTGTTCCTGCGCTGTTCGGCATCTCCGTTGGCGTAGTCGGCGTAACCGATAGAGCGAACGAGGACGAAAGAGCTATCGTGGATTCTGTCGATATCACGAACCACTGGCCTCTAACATCGCTTTCTTCCTCCGTCATGCGTGCTCGCCCGTCCGTCGGAGCTCGTGCGCATGTAGGGCTGCTGGGTGCGCTTGTCGTGACGGGGATGTCGATGACGCCTGCAATGCACAGAGTGGCGTGCGTAGCACTCGAGCACTGGCAGTTTGTGGCAATATGTAACGAATGTTCCAATGCGGATAGCCAGACATTCAAACACAGTTCGCGTTGCCTCAACACAAAGCGGCGCTCAGAATTCGCATGAGGGAGTATCGTGATCATCGGTGACTTTTCGAGCTATGAAGACCTGTGGGTTTGCGTCTATCTTGTTTTTTTTTAAATGCGAAGCATGTCTTGGCGAACTTCTGCGACTTTGAGCGTATCTATCTGTCTATCTACCTATCTAGCCGCCTACGAATTTGTGCTCTCCTGGCCGTTTCGTTCATGGAGTGTATAGCAAAACTGGTATGGCATAATGTGACTCTATGACAAACGTAAATGACTGCTCATAACACGAAAATCATGACACGCATGTCATGTGCAGCACGACTTAGGTGCCACGCTCATGGTGCGCTGGCCGACGTTTCGCTAGCTTGATATACACCAAAATTGGTATTACGTGACATGACTGTGTGACGAACATAAATAACGGGAGTTTGTACGAAAATCGTGACACACGTGTCATGTATAAGATGACTTACGTACCACGCTCATGGTGCGCTGGCGCCCGCTGCGCTAGCTTGATATACACCAAAATTGGCAGTGCGCGACATCACTGTGTGACGAACATAAATAACGGGAGTTAATGTGAAAATCATGACACGCGTGCCACGTACAGTATGACTTACGTGCCACGCTCATGGAGCGCTGGCGGCCGTTTCACTTGCTTGATATACACCAAAATTGGTAGGGCGCGACATGACTGTGTGATGAACATAAATAATGGAATTTAATGTGAATATCATGACACGCGTGTCATATACAGCACGACGGACGTGCCACGCTCATGGTGCGATGGCGGCTGTTTCGCCAGATTGATATACACCAAAATTGGTTTTGCGTGATGTGACTCTGTGACGAGCATATATAACAGGTGTTATTTTTGGAACATGTCACGTGACAAGTGTTACGTGAGATTCATTGCATAACACGCCGGAAAAGTCTGTGCAAGTGTTCTGGCAGCAAAGCAGAAGGTAAAGAAGAGGATGGATTGCGTGCCGGTTCGTGATGATGACAATTTTTATTCGCCACTAACGGGGATTCTCCAAGCTTAAACAGTTCTGCTTTTAAAAGAAACAGAGATACCAGCGCACGTAATTGTATTAAGGCTACAAAAGCGCGAAAGCGGGCGTACGCAAGCGGCTTGGGGATCTCGAGCCCTGAAATTCCCTCTTAGAGAATTTTAGCGCCGGGACCCCGAAGTGCCTTGCGTACGTAAGCCGCTTACGTTCCATTGTATAGTCCATGGGTGCGGCTGAGAGTACAAGGGAACGTAAGAGGGTGAATAAGGAAGCGGCTTGGAGTCCCGGCACTAAAACTCTCTAATAAGAGAAAGAAAACTCACAGGGTTCCTTATGCATTCGCCTAAGACCACTCGAAGGCGAAAGCCGTCTTCCTTTTCTTCAATTGATGTATTGTTCCTCACGCCCCCCCCCCCCACCCTCGAAAGCTTTGTGACCTAACAGTGTTTTGCACTGCCTCCAAGATCGGAGGCACTGCAATCTTTCTACACCACATCTGGTCATGCGCTGCCGTCATCGCGTGAAGCCACGTTATTCGACGTCATGATGACGTCACAATCTTTGGTCGTATGGTCACGTCATTACGTGATGATTTTTTATATCCCTCGTGTTGACGCCGCCGACGTGGGACGCCGACGCCGCGGACGCCGGCGGTCAATTTTCGCGTTTGCTGAGGCATGTAAGGCTTTCGTCAGAGCAGGTGCATGGCCCCCAGTAGGCGCGTGTTAAATGAAAACAATGCCTCGTTCGGCTAGTCTGATAGCGGACATCCTATTGGTTTACTTTACAAAATCACTTTTCTGCTAAACTTCTTGGCGCTCTATACTTCCTAATCACGAAATTTCATCGAGCACATAAGGGTCCCTTGCTATAGTGAAAGGGCTTCCTGCACAAGCACAAACATCATGCACTATACGTGCATGACTAAAAAGCGCAAGGCACATTCGCTTAACACAGAGATGCAGATTAATTTACATGCGCGAATTAAACGTGAAACTGGTAGCAAGTACACAAGCGGCAACACAGCGGTAAATGACACCATAGGCTGACAGCCACAGAAACGCAGACCACATAACGTACAACACATGCCAGGTAACCGCCGCAGCTGATGCGCGGCGGCGCTAACCTGCGATATCGAAATAAATCTGCCCCTCGCAACATCACGGTAACATCCCAAGCTCGTGCTCAAAACGCGCGATAAATTACGTAAACACGACACATCACCCTTGACACTTTTAACGTGATCGCTGCAAAATTTCAATCTGTCCAAGCTATCGAAACGCGAACCACAAAACTCCTTTTTTTCAGCGTGACAAAATTATTTTTAAAGTTTGTGCGCCTGAAAGCGCCCCATCGCACAACAAATAATAAGTTTGTGTTAGTGGTACGCTCTTTATAATACCAGCAATATTCAAGCTAAATACACAAGTACGTATCTCGCATAGCACGGAGGAGTCGGTCGGGGTCCATTTGCTGCGTCTGATGTTTCTGATACAAAGATGTCGTCGCTTCTTTTCCTTCGGAAGCCTAAAACGGCGGAAACCCTGCGCGCTGCTGTTTGAACAGCCAACCGCGCAACAGCAGCCCATCGCACGCTACAAGGTCACGCTTGAATGCGAGGAGCAGTCGCCATGAATACGCGCGGCTTCGCACAAGAGCTTCGTAACCTACGCGCGCTCCTCAGCGATCGTGTAAGTGCGGCGCCCCGGCGTCTCTCCGTCGCGGCAACGGCCGGACTCCGCGCCGCGCTATCGCCACTGCCGCCCGCCGCCGCCGGCGAAGAGAGAGGGTTCATTCACGAGAAGAGGGCGGCGCTGGGGCGGAGCTCGGAGAGCGGCGAGATGAAACAATCGCCAAACTCTCCCGAAGGGTATATATGGCTCTGGACGGGCGGATTTAAAACTCGTCGGCTCGCTCGCTCGCTTCTTCTTATATTTGCGCAGGGAGAACCTTGCCCTTCCGCTGTCTGCTCGCGCGGTTTTCTCGTGGTGAGGGGAAGAGGGATGTTTCGAGCTTTCACCGTGATGTCCGCGCTCATGTTACGGAGCGTACGAAAGTCACTCGAGCTCAAGGGACGCCGCTAAACGAACAAAACAGAAGATGAGTGCGAAGTATCAAGTGTCACAGCTCGACACTTGAAGCACGCTGGTTTCCTTCGCTGCTTCGGCCGCCTTTGCAACAGGAGCACTGTTGAAACTGAGAGTGTGCATTGGCGAGCCTCACTTCGTATAGCATTGGTTTCTTGCTATCGCATTCATTGCTTCGCCCTTTCGGCGAAACTGTGACTTTTTTTCTTAACGCTCTTGAATTTAAATTACCAATGTGTGTTATGGCCGTTCGTAGGAAGATGGAAACTGTCAATCACATGTGGCGCATACCCGCATACCGCGGCCGGTGGTATACGGGTATGTTCCAGGCGTGTCTGGAGGAGAATGTTTGACGACGTAAGCGACAGGATTTTCAGGTTATTCATGTCATGACAAGAGAGTCATATTCGCGAAACCCTTCAACCCTCCCATACCACTTTCGGTCTAGACGAAGTTAAGGGTCGATCATGAGAACACCCAGACGTAGGCGGCTAGATAGACGAAAGAAGTAGATAGAAACGATCAAAGTGCCTTGGTTCGCTTAGAAATGCTTCGCATTTAGAAGTAGAAGGTGGCTTTCGCCTTCGAACAGTCTTAAGCGAATGCATATGGCACTTCGTGACTTTTTTCTTTTTTTTTTTTGTTTTCTGTTCTATTATGTTTTCATTGCGCGCAATAAATGTGATGGACACAGGTGGCGGTGTGAGCGCACAACTACGCTTCCGAAATTGGCTGCTGTGAGCTCATAACAGCGTACGCTATAAAAACACTGCATAAGCGTAAGAATTCATATGCGCACGATTAGATGTCGCGAAGGTGAAAAAATAGTGTGAAGTCAGTTTCGCACTATTTGTACCAATCCCACAGGAAGTGCGGAATTGTGCAGCCTTTTTTGTTTCTCTACTTTTCGCTTTGTTTCTTTATCGCTTCATTTATTTTTCTCTATTCTCTCTATTTTTTCTACGTCTTCTTTGTCTCTGTTTATTTCTATTCCTTTCTTGCGCTATATATTTCTTTCCCTTTTACGCGCCTCCTATCTTTCTTTCTCTTCTTTCCCTTTCTTTCTCTTTCTGTCTATCTATTTCAATTTACCTTTCTTTCTACGCTATGATTTTATCTCTCCCCCCTTCTCACACCTCTCCTCCTCACCATCACTTCGCTTTCCCGCCCCGTAGGTATACTATACTATACAGGGCTATGTTATGCGCTGCTGGCGTGCCTGGATAGCCTAGTGGTTATGATTCTAGCCTTAAGGTTGCAGGTACGCGGATACCAATCACGCTTCGTCAAGAACTTAATTTCACCAGCAAATTTTCTTTTTCTTTTCTTCTGTCTATTTCTCTCTCTCTCTATCTCTTATTCCGTCTCTCTGTACTCCTTCTCTCAGACATCAAAAGTTATTCCACCTCACGCCGGACAAATGGGCGCATGTGGTCTGGGAGCGGAGCAGAGATGAAGAAGGGGATGAAGAGGAAGAAGAGAATGAACATAGCGCGTGCCGGTTCATGATTATTATAGTTTTCTGCGGACGTATTACAACCACTGACGGCTGGCATAAAGAGCTCCGCTTTTGCAAAAACTGCGACCTCTCCCGCAGGTGGCTCGCTTGCGGCAGCAAAGTCTTAGCAGCGTGCAGATGTCGACCGAAGGTCATGTAGTGATACGAAGGCTTTTTTGTGAACCTCTGCGGGCTTTCGTGAGGGTGGATTCTGTTGTCTCAAGAAGTAGGTTATGTCTAACTGAACATGTCTCTCTTTCTCAGCTAGGATATAACTATGATTGGGATGGTCGATCATTTTTAACGCGAAAGCGTTAAACATCCCGTTTCGCACAATTTCTGGTGTCGGCGTCAGCGTCACTGTCGACGACGATGGTGGCGAGCGAAATATTGCCGCTTTTCATGAAAGAAAATTGAGATAGACGCAAATAAATAGATAATAGGTATCTTCGGTCCGAATGAGAATCGAAGTCAGGCCTTTTGATTGTCAAGCAGGTGTTCTACCACGGAGCCATGTCAGTGCTCGAAACGACTTCTTAAAAAACTCTATAATGATGTCATGTAGTGGCAGGAGTCTCCTTAACGCATGTGCTGTTGCGTGGCAGAATGGTAGATTCGCACGAAGCTTCAAAACATGTCAGAATGATTTCACAAGACTTCTCCTTCGTAACTTTTTTCTCATTGGTCAGCAGACTTCGCTAAATATATGTCCCGCATCGTGATTGACTGAACTTCTCACAAATATTTTTAGCGTAGGACATTTTTCTGAATGTGGGCCGTGAAGTGCGATGCGAGTCGGTGGTTTGAAGCTGCCCATCCATTACGAAGTCTCCAGCTGCACAGGTGGCGTGGCACCTCAACGATGCGTAGTGGGTGCTCCGCCGATTTGTAAAAAAGAAGAGTTATGGCGTAGTGGGCATTTCACAACTACAGCAGCCGTAAGCATTCTAGCATTGTTGAAATGGCCAATGTTACGCGTACAAAGCTTCATTTACTTGCGGTGCGGTCCTCCGATTTTTTTTAATCGCTTAACGGTTATTTATTTACCGGCTTTGCCTTTAATCGATCAATCGCTATCAACGGAGCTTTTTTTACTCATTTCTATGTTTTGTTTGTCGAAAATAATATATTTTCTATTAATAAAAAAGTATTTATTACACCGGTTCTATCCTATGTACCTACAAGTCTGGCGCTAAGATGGAATCGCATGGCTATATTTGACTAACTTTAGCTTGAAGTCGGGCTGTTCCTCCACAGATATACCCAATCAGAACTTTCCTGCTGCGACTTGCTGTGACGACCTCTTTGTTTTAATTGGATTAATGGTATCTGTTAAACGACTAACTTCGGTGGTTCTTTTACATTTCTAGGTATTTTCAATTAGAAGCCTTATAAAAAATGCCTGGAAATCACAAATGACTGCATGATCAGTCAAGGAAGCTCTTGAAAACCATGAAAAACGATATCGCAAGATCACTGACACATAGGCTCTGCATTACAATATTATCAGAATTGTGCGTCAAGAAGATTTATTGCTACCTTGAGATTTCTGTGTTACAAACGGACGCGGACCACCGTAATCGTTGCATCGATATTTTTTTCAATTACGTTAGGATAACGCCTGTGAGATTCATGGTGCTTTACCTAATAAGGGATCGGTCAACGTCCTTGTATCCGCAAAGTGGTCGCGATTAATTTTTTGGGCCAATCCTAGAAATATTGCACTTATATCCATCGTATACTTCTGGTACTGATGAATTTCTGAATTATTTGTCTTTCGTTTTAATAATATATTGATGGGAATGATTTGAGCACTGCGCGATCGTACATTTAATGTTTTGGCTTGGTATGGCGTTTTTAAAGGATTTCTTAGAGCTACTCTTTTGCATGTCGTTTCCTCCATACGGGCCCTAATCCTTCCGCCTAAAATACCAGTATGCGGCAACATCACCGTCGCATCCCATAGTCCGCCATACGGTCGCTGTAAGTTCACTATTTGCATGATAGGGTAATATTAATTTACTATCCCGTAACATCTGCCCAAAAACGGATTTGTATTTGCCAGTTTTCGGCAATATTTAGTACGAAAGGAGCTGATCTTGCTAGTGCTGTTCAAGACGTGTGTAGTTGCATAAGTACCCAGAGAGACTCACACTGTAGGTCCTGCTGAGTTGTAGCCTTGTTTGGGTCCATGTGACCAGATAAGAGAAGTCTTTGAGGATGCCCAGGCCATCAATTCTTTGTCGCCGAAGCATAAACCTGGTGGCGTCTAAGCTGCTGGAACGTGCCAGACGGCAGCACTCTGAAACTCATCCTTCTGTATGTTCAGTTAAGGTCCACACTGAACCAAAGCTGATGACCTGTCCCTTTAGTAATGATAAATTCGTACGAGGTGCCTGCAAAGAAGAGAAGCGCAAAAAGGCGTACTGGTCTAAAGCTGTACGTTGTGCTTGTTGCTGATTCATCATTACAGCAAATAGTATAGCGCATACAAGAGGGGATGAAACGAGCGCATACATGAGAACACACACAGCGCCAACTTTCTAGCAGAAAGGTTATTTTCTGGAGGAGCAGTAAATATACCCTACACTAGGTGTACCACAGGACACATGCTCGCGTATGCAAACTAAGAAAAAACAGACAACTAAAAGGAAAAATAAGACAGCGTGCTTCGTTACAAATGATTACGTCATACGCAAACATGTATTTTCTTTGCTGATAATGTGATTTAAGGCTTCCTGGTGGGTGCGTCACCACAAATATGAATGAACCGAGCTTCGGGTTTTTGGGAACAACACTAACGGCAGCACGAGTACAAAACTCACAGGGTCTCCTATGCACAGCGTCCCCTTTTCGGCTAAGACGAGGCGAAGGTGATGCGAATGTGAAAGTCGTCTTGTTTTCCTTCTAATTCAATGCATTGATCCCCCCACAACCCCTCGGAAAGCGTACTGCACCTTAGTGGGGGGCGGGGGCAAGAGCTTCAATAAGAATATGGCCATTATTATACCATAGAAAAAAAATTAAAATGAAATGTACGTGTTTGAAGTCGAAAAGCGAAATATAAAGGCAGTGTAAATGGTGTTCCAAAAGCCGCAACAAAAGCGCAGTACAAATGGTAGACGCGAAATTACAGTGCAATAGTGGCTGGTTAGGGGTATTAAAAACATGAAAGTACGTCCCTAAATTTATTGGAATCCTGTTCATTTACTTTAGCCTCGGGTAGCGCGCTCTGTATTTCCAAAGCAGTTGGTAAGAAAGCGTTGATGAAGGCTTCAGAGCTGCCGTGCAAGCGTTGTACACTGAGGGTATTAAACAGGCGGTGTGAAGTGCGGTTGGGTGGGAGTAAGTGTTTCTGAGGTGCGTAAATTTAAAATACAGTTTATGGAAAACAGAACATTGTGAAATCTTGCGATGAAGCGTTGGACTAGGTAAGCTGAGGGATGATTTAAAGCAAGAATGATCAAAATTTATTACGCAAAGCCGTGCGCCCTGTATCACAAGGGTAACTCTTCTGTTAGAGCACGTGCTCAACACGCGCATTTATCAAATCATATAGTAAATTCTGTCGGCATAACCTTTTGATACACACCAATAGTGATACATGACATTGATAGATATCAAGGCCACCATGGCATCACGTTAGATTGTTGTATTAGGGCGCTAGCACATACCGACATTTTTTCTCAAGGAGCACACCGGAATTCGCCCTCAGCCAACCAAAATATTGAGCGCTGGCTTTAAAGTTAGGAAACCGCCATGAAAAAGAATACTCATCTAAAAACAGGCACCGGATCAAGTTAATAGCTGTGCATGCGTATTGCATAAACGCGAATTCATGTGTAGGTAAACGTGTGCATTCTCCTTATTACCTTTTTTTCTTGGCTGATTATTACGCCACCTTCTCATTACATGAGTCGGTGAAGGTACGTGAGAGTAATAAAACATATGCGAAAATTTGACCTGTCTTCTTTCGAAGTATTTTGTTAACGTTCCGATCGCCGTATCTCATGCTGTTTAAGTCCTTTGATATAATCGCAGTACGCGCTTAACCCCTCACTACACGGCAGAGTGTTCATCTAACTGGCCATGGAACTTCTTAACTTAGAAATCCATAACTAAGTTAGCGGCAATGAGTTGGCCCTGATGTGGTTCGTGCATGTACTCACTCCTATCCGGTGTTCACAAGAAGGCTGAACCGGGAACTTCTATTGTAGTCTAGAAAGGACCCGTGCTGCAGAAAGCTGTCGTCGTGCAGGAAGGCTAGTCAGGATATCAGGTAGCAATGATTCTCTTGAAAGATAACTGTACGGGGTGTATGCAGATCCTTAGTACTGTACGGCTTATCTAATTGTTCAAATACCATGCGTGAACATGAAGGGGCATGGCAGACTGATATAACTTGCCAAGCTAGTTCGCAACTTAAAAATTAATGACTGAGTTAGCGGTGCAATGAGTAGGCCGTGATGGGTTCGTGCATCTACTCACATCCGGTATTCCCAAGAAGGCCGCACAGGAAACTTCCAGTGTAGTCTAGGAAGCACCCGTGCTGCAGGAAGCTGTCGTCGTGCAGGAAGGCTAGTCAGGGTTTCAGGTAGCAACTGATTCTCTTGAAATATAACTGTACGGAGTACATGCAGATCCTTAGAACTGCACGAGTTATCTAATTGTTCAAATACCATGCGTGAACATGACCGGGGCAAAGTGCAGAAACCTTTTTTTCTTTTTTAACCACCTAGCCACGAGCCGCTGGTGCCCGTGGTATTGATGATGATGTCGATGATGTGCCTCTACACATGGCTCATACCCACCCTGGGGGATTGGCCAAGAATTGTTGATATGAAGTCTTAAAGTTATATCTAGTGATTTAACGCAAAAGAGAATCAAACATATAAAAGAACGAGTGCAATAATTATTTGTACGTTCATGCCCATGGCATTCGCGTGTCAGCATATTCGTCTTCTTGCTTGCTTGCTTGACCCTTGATTGTTAGCTCTTACCCAGTACGGGACCTTGGCCATGAAACCGGTTGTTTATATCTTTGTAGTTCACTAGAACACCTTTTTTTTTCTTTGGAACCTCAGCCCTAGGGCACAATGAGAGCAAGGTTGGCGGTGCCATCCGTGATTTTTGATAGTATCAAACGAATTTAAAAGGCTCTTGGAACACTTTTACAAGTAATCGCCTAATGGCTTCATTAGAAGAGCGTATTGCCTCACGAATCGACTGCCGCAAAACTTTTTAGATCTGTCAGGTACTAGCGGAGTTACAAGTATTTTCCGCACGCTTTAGGCGCTTTCTCTCTCCTTTAATTCCAGCCAGCGCGCTGAAAGCTATGATAGGACGGGGATGAAAGGGGACTAGAAAATGCGTCCCTTCGTCAGTGCGCATGACGACATTCAAAACTATGTTTTCATTTTTTCTTCGAACGCACTGATTACTTTCAGTATGATCGCGAGCGAGCGCTGGGGCACTTGGCGGCATGCCGTGGCTTCCGGCGGTAACTATGCAACACAAGATTCTGAAATCAGCCAATGGCAAGTGGACATTGGCTTTATGGCGTGTTCGTTTGGGTTTAGGGCATCATTTGTATAGAGAAGTGGGGCGCAATTTTTTCCTGAATTTGAGATATATTTGTTAAATTCCACTCCGTGCGCTGCGCTATAACACTTTAGCTCGAATGTTCTCAGTAGCCTCGACAACGGATCCGGCAGCGTTTTCTGACCATGCTGAAAAAGTGTTGCAGGGCCCGTTTAAGATTTTATGTCTTATATTGTAATAATTTCTATAAAACTGCCAGGTACTTGGCCAGCCCTTCATTTTATATGTTTGGCACCTGGCTTCTGGCTCTCTACTCTAGTTACTCTACAGTTGAGAAGCCTGTTCATTCGGCTTTTTCTTCATTCCTCTCGAACGACTTTACAACTGTACACTTGGTAGGGTCTGATCAACAGATACCTGGTTGTCTTACTGGTAGATAATAGAGCTGTTTTCGAGACAGAGAAGATTCACAACTTCATAAAATTACCTTACAACCGTCGCTGTGGGAGACGGGCCGAAAGTTGGTGTCTTAAGTATGGAATGCTGTCTTGAGAAGCGCACCTAGTAATTGACAAGGCACTGCAGCTTGGGTAAGCTTGTGCATTATAATGGCATTTTGCTGTAGCACAGCTCAGTTTGAGAATGAATGAAAAAGACAACAAGACAGAAGGAAATGACAGGCAACAGGATGAGCGCTAAACTTCCATGTTCTGTTTATTCCATAGCACCGCACATTATATGGCTACACATAGGCCGCACATTGTATGGCTCGCCTACAGTACACGTGACGCTGCACACATGAACAAAAAACAACTAAACGTGTGGCAGAGGATACGAGAGCAAAGAAAAAGCAGTTCTAATACAGAAGTTCAAGATTCACTACCAGGTCAACCACACAGATTTATCCCGCACCGACCGTGAAAGATCCTGAATGTCTCAACCAGTTTTTGCTCACTAGTGAGGTTACGAATGCTGAGCGTATTTCACTTGCGTTGCCATTCCGTTTCCATTTTCATATGTTGCTCCACATTTAGCCCTTTTGCAGACATTTTGATTGGAATGTTTTCGGTATAGTGGTTCACAATAAGGAGGTCTTTTCTACGATGTCGTCTCACACCGCTCAGTTCCGCTTAAGCTTTTTGTTGTCACTTGTTTGCAGGTTTTCTTATGGGCTGCGGCGGACATTCGAGTTTGTTCTTCCGTCACTCTATGAATTGGTTATGTGAGTGGGCAATTACTATTTCGCGGTACTCACTCTATGCTCCTTTGCTTAACGTGGTCGCTCTCCTACAGTACCGTCGTGTAGCTACGACTACATTGGTTACTCAGGCAACGCCATGATGCGGCACAAGCTGAAGAAACTGCCGACGCACAAGTCGCCACTCGACACTCAAAGACTTAAATACTAAGCGCGGTCTTGTGCGTTGGCGATCCGTTAACTTGTGCTTTTTATGGCGTTGCCTCAGTAAACGATGCCCTTGTAGCTGTCTTCAAATAATGACAGTTCGAAATAGAGTTTACTGAGGGCGAAAGCGTGCCCCCAAACTAAATGCACAATTGGCAATGACAAAATGTTCTAGACAATAGAAGATCGGTCTCTTCAGAGACCGATCTTCTATCGAAGCCTTGATGATCTAAAGGGATATACTATGCACGTGCACAAGAAGCACGCACTGCGCTGCCAAACGAATTGTGAGGCTTTGCCAATTATGCTGTCCTAAGGATAAACATCTGCTAGACCGGCGTGTTGGCCGCCACAGAGAGTAACTTACTTTTAGATGTCGCGTCGACAGAATTTGTTTTTGTGCAATCAGTGGACAGCTTTTGGTTATTATTTAACCCGAATGAGTATTAACTTAATATATGAAATGCAATTCAGTTTTTGTAACTTTCCTAAAATCCCCCTGTAAGGATACAACGAGGGTTGGTTACGGATATATGAACAATCCAATTGAGAATAACCATAAGACGGAGCAGTAAGCAACACAAAGTACAATGATGTCCTAGCTTATTTGTTCGCGAGGTGATGACCAATACCCTGTAGTAATTCGAACCGACAGCTGATGGCAGCACTTTCAAGGCAAGGTTGTTCTATTTTTTATGCGTAAAAACGTCCCTCCAAACATAATAGCCTGCTGCGTTTTCATCAAATTCGCTGTCATTTGGCGGTGCGCCGCACATTGCATATATACTGTACTGTAAAATGCGAAGCAAGCAACGCAACGAGAAGTATGTGATAATCATCCGGAAAACGCTTTGAGGTATAGAACATCGATATTTAATACCGATGGTATATGTCCGTCTCGATAAAACAGTGGTTATGGTGCTCGGCTTCTGACCCGAATACCGCAGCTTCGATCCTGGCCGCGGCGGTTGCATTTCGATGGAGGCGAAATGCTAGAGACCACGTGTACTGTGCAATGTCAGTGCACGTTTTAAGAGCACCAGATGGTCTAATTTACCGAAGCCATTCACTACGGTGTCTCTCATCATCATATCGTAGATTCGGGACGTAAAACCGCAGAATAATTATGATACCGATTGCAATAAAAAACCAGTGTTGAATGTAATAGAATGTATTGCGAACTCTAGAAATCATAAATTCTTATTTGACGGTTCGTCGCTTAGGCGTACTCTTGCGACTAAAGGCTGTTTCACATGCCGTGATTGCAGCGAGGAGAATCGCTCGGTTCGCTCTAATTCGCTCTGTTCGCAACCGCCGCTAATGGCGGTTTCGTTTCACATGGACTGCGAATGGTCTGCGATTTTCGCTCTGCGAGTGGCGCGGCGCGCGAAGCTGCTTGCTGCCGTTGTTTCTGGCAGACGCTGCATAATTTTGAATGTAATGTAACAATCTGTGCGTTATGAGTATCTTAACTTTTCATCACCGGTATGCGAAGAGCACGCGTGTTTTGTCATTTAAAAACATTTTCCAAAATGAATTCACTTGAGAATACGCAACAACGGCCAGAACCGAAGAAACTCAGTTGGCGCAATTTCGACAGGCTCGGCCGGGTCGGCGCTATTTCGACGGGTCTCGACTGAAAAATCGCCCCGCCGCTACGAACAGAGCGAAAAATTTCCAACATGTTGGTCGATCGCCGCTGACCGCTGCGGCGAGAGTGATCGGCCGTTTTTTTTCGCCGCGAGCGAATTTGCAGCCTGAAAATCGCTCTATTTTGCGTCACGTGAAATGGCCTTAACCAATGAAACGCCGGTTGCCAAAGTGCACGCTTCTTATCTGTCATTCTATCTGACCACATGCATCAGTGACGCACGTCTGTTCCAGTCCGGCCATGGTCAGGCGCAGCTCGGCGTCTACGTCTTGCAGTCGCCATAAATTTTCCTTCAAATGGCCGTGGTTTGGCATGCTATTGCCGTTGTACATTGTAACTAAGTACGAACAAACATTATCGCTGTTTCCGCGGATTGTAGGCACTGTTGAAACGTTCGAAAATACTTTTTCATTCCGTTGCAGAGGAAAGGGTTGTCTGCCAAGACTCTCCGTGGTTTAGATGTGCAAGCAGCGGGGTTCTGACGCCGGCGTATGTGAACGCTGGACTTGCCCGAAATAGCATCGTTAAAGCGACGCTCGAGGAGAGGTTCTTGCACAACTGCTGTCAGGAATAAACTCGCTCACAGATAATTGGCAGCTTAAAGTGCGAGTTCGCTGTTGGCATCGACGACTACTATCCGTGGCACGTGGGCAAGCGTATCGCACTGCAACCTCGTTGCGTTGTCTCCAGCCGTTGCTCACACGTGACCTCATCGACAAGCAAAATTACTCCAAGCGACAACAATCTTTGTCGCGGCGCTTGCCTCTGCACCGTGCAAACTCGAGGACATGAAGTTTATCCTCACAACCATGCGACTGCCAAAACGCTTTTACCCACAATATATACGTATACACAGAAAAGCATGACCTTAAGTGCCCTTCACCGGCCCTCATGGCAAATGAGGGCCGGGGGACTCGAGCCATGCAGCGTCGCCACGATCGGAAGGCGAGCGTCGCAACCACTCGGCTATCCAGGCACGCTAGCAGATCACAAAGTAGCCTTGTATAGTATTGTATAGCAATTGGGTGGGAAATGTGAATGGAGGTGAGCAGGACGGATGTGAAGGTGAGGACAAGGGAAAGGAGGAGGGCATAGCGAGTACACAAAAAGAAAGACATAGAAAGCAAGAGAAACAGGGAAAAATGGCGAAGCTTGAGCGCAAGGCTTTAAAGGGGTCATGAAGCACCCCTTGGGCTTGTCGTAAAAACACATCCTGCGGAAACCTGACATGGCTACGAACTGCTCTGCCAAATATTAGTCGTGCGCGCCGCGTAAACGCCACAAGCGGAGCGCGAAGTTGCCGTTTCCTCAGGCACCCTATTTTCAAACAGAGGCCGGTTCTCACTCTCGTCGGTGGGCGGGGCGTCTGCCCGTTGACGTCGAGGATCTGCCTGTTTACGTCGCAAGAGACATAGCATGCTTATTGGCCAATAGCCGATATAAATCAAGAGCGGTGTTTGGATCAGATGCGCTTGTTCCCGCTGACACACTGTGTATGATAGTTGTTGTAGTTAACTAAACAGGCTGAAATATGAAAAAACTTCGCTGCAAGTTTTCGAAAAGATGACTCACTTCCGGTAGAAGCCAACTGTCTTCTGCTGAACTCGGTGCGCCCGCGCACGTTCCAGCTAACTTAAATTTGGCCGCACGACCTTTTCGGTATCGCAGTTGCTTGTGTCTCGCTTGTTTCGATTAGCTTTGTACGTCATAACTGGCCTCATACCTTACAAAACTTGTGTGTGGCGTTGAGTTCTAACGACACGGATCTTGTGCTGACTTGATCAGTGCGTGCACAGATCGAGTTGCAAGCAGGTTCTTAACAGACAGGAGAGCGGCCCCTCGTGAACCATGAGGGCTGGATTATAGCTGAAGGTTTTAACACTATTATTTTGTTGACAGAGAATGCACACGATCTTTTGAACTTTGGTTATTACACTTCACGTCGAAGATATCCCGAAGATGGATTCAGCGCGATAAGCTCGAAATAATACAACCTGAATTTCACTGTCAGCTCACTGAGAGTACTTTTGCTTCCAGTTCCCTTCAAAGAACAACCATCGGCCTGTGTTTAAGCTACATAATTTTTGGGGCGTCATGCAGGCCGAAGTGAACACCTTCGTCTCCGAATTCTTCGGTTCGTCGTGTCGTGTCGTTATAAAAATGATAAACGTGTGCCCTCTTGAGTGCTTCTCCATATATCGACATTGCTTCACTCGCCCGAAATTCGTGAATACCAGCGTGACAAAGGTATCTTCAGTTGGCCGAGCGTATCTGCATTCCATGGGTGTATGCTGTGGGCAATTTTAGTAATTTCTGCCGCGAGCTGCACGCGTCCAGTGGCAGCAGCGTGTTCTGAGCTGTTGTAAGGCCGCCTGTGTTTGCATTGTAGGGGTCTGGGCCAGCCGCCGCGCAGAACGTCTCAGAGACATGGACGAGACGCTGAGCACGGCCGCTAGATCTCCCCGTGCACTGAGCAACACGTCTTTATTATTCCAAGACTTGGCCGCGACTCTGTCAACGGCCACTGAGCGCGAGCCACGAGCGTGTCCGTGTCCATCGTTCTCTTCTACCGTCGGCGCGCTCGCGGTTGCCGCTCCCATAGCATATAAAAGTTACACACGCACACGCCACAGTTACAAGGATATTGTGACGCGCCTACATTATGTTCATTTAAAGCGCGCCTACTGTCACGAGCTACAAGCAGGGGCAACAGCGCCTTCAGAGCAGCTGAACGATAATCTATTTCCGCAATGAGCACTTATTTGCAATTCGCGCTTTAGCGTGGCATACAGTGGTTCTCTGTAACTGATATTTTGTATTTAGTTGCTTTCGTACTCGTAGACGAACTACTATCTAACTAATTACCCGTTATTGTTAAGCATCACACCATCGCGTTAAAGCGAATGTCAAAAGCGTGCCCCGATGTCAAGCTAATCTAGTAACGTTGGTCAAGCACAACATCCACAAATTTACAAGTGACATGTCTCCCGCCAAATAAAAAAGTTTATGCACTTGCACTTCACCCTTGTGAACGTCCATGTGTACCTGGCATTCCCCGTGCACAGATGACGCAGAACGAATTAAAAAGAAATATGTATTACCTACAGTCCTAGCCCCGGGCACAATATCAACCGTTGGGCAAATAAAGTTTATTCAACTCAACAACTCAACTCCTCAATGAAACAGCTGTTCTCCAGAAAATAATGGTTCGCTTGAATTCCTAGTATACTATATTCACAGCAGTAGACAGGTTGGCTTGTTCACAATTCAGAATGTTACATACATAGCACAGAAACACGAGGACTGTAGCAATAGGTACAAACCTGGAAAAACTCCGTCATATGTGCACTCCCTCGTCCGCCTGCACATTATGTTGAAGTTCACTTATACAACAGGCACCTTCAATTATGCTACGATTATTGAAATATCACCCAACCTACGTTAGAACACAATGATGACTTGTTGCCTAACTGCCTGTCACCTATTTCTCTTCCACAATGTGTTCTAATGTGTAAATCATCTGTTCAACTTGTTGGTAATAAAACACAGGCCGTTACATTGAGCGAGCAGTGTTTCACCAATTTGTATTGCATGCAGAAGTCCATTTCTTCCATTTGCATGCACGACAAATAGTCATACCTCAACTGATACAAGAAACAGTGTTTGCACTGTTTTATTGGAATCAAAACAGAAGCAGTCCTCATGTCAGTGTAAGCATATGTATATTTCCATTTTTGTGCACAGAACCTGCACCGAATACTGAACACATAGAACAACATATACAATAAAGCCCAAACACTATATATAATTCACAGCAGTAAAGCAACATGAAAGTAGCGTGTAAAACCTCCTCATAATGCATATTGATATGTGCACTTCACAGTGCCAGTATATAAGCACAATCCAAAGAAATGGGATGCACAAGGAACTTGGTGTCAGCGTAGACATGAAGGCAACTAAATTAGTACAATAAGGCTAGCTTTACTTTTGAGAAATATGCAACCATGCAGATAGGCATGTTCTAGTATTTTTTATTGCATTAGTTTGCACTATGGCATCAAAACATGTCGCACATGTTCATACAGTTGAGTTTCCTGCAGAAAAGTCTAAAATTGATTGTAGATACGCTTACCACAATTTATAAAAGCATTCAGCAATGGCCACAAAATAACAACGCGGCCTTCATATATTGATGCACATGTTTGCTCACAGATATCTAAACACTAACGTAAATTTCTGGAATCATGCTTGGGAACTTGTCGGCGTTATCACATGACTACAATGTACCAATACTTCTATTATGCATAATTAGTATATCTATGTTTACAATACATCCATGCCAGCTAGTGCCATCTGCAACTTAAAGTCCTTCATATTTCATTCCTCACTTTATGGTTTATGCATAATTACCACATTAAAAATTAAGCCCATCATTATGGCTTCAAGATGAACTCGAAATTAGGCAACAATGTGCCCAAAATTAAAACTTTCCTATAAATAGGGGCTGATGGCTTGGCACATTGGATCCTAGGACTTGATATACCATGAGGTTGAATAAAAATTGACCACACACTTATAGAGAGTGTAAAGCAGCCAGGACTTAAGTTCATAGTAAAAGAAAGGGCGACAACAAAACCACAACACACGTAGAAATGAAGGGGACAGGACGACGCAGTACTAGCAACTGAAGTTTAACACGTGCTTGGCTTTTTTAGACAGGTTTTCACTCTTTCTGCGACTGCGTGAGTGTTTAATTTTGTAGTTTTTAAATGCGAAGCATTTCTTAGCGAACCTCTGGCACTTTGAGCGTTTCTATCTACGTATCTATCTATCTATCTATCTAGCCGCCTACGTCTGGGTGCTCTCATGATCGCCTCCTTAACTTGGTGTAGACGAAAATTTGCATGGGAGGGTAAGAGAATTTGACGAATATGATTGTCGGGTCATGACATGAATAACGTTAAAATCCTGTCGCGTACGTCGTCAAACCCTTTCCACTAGACACGTGTGGCACATACCCGTTTACCACGGGCCGCGGTGTACGGGTATGCGCCACAGGTGATTGACAGTTTATATCTACCCAGGAACGGCGAGAACAGACATTGGTACCTTAAATTCTAGAGCTTTAAGGAAAACCAACATTGGCAGCGTTGACTCAACAAATGGAAAGAATGAAAATTAGGATCCCAGCAGGAATCGAACCCAAGCATTTTGCGTGGCAATCAGGTATTTTACCACTGAGCCACGCCAGGTCTATAAACTGGTTTGGAAAAACAGCCTACGCAGGCGTAAAATCGGTGCAACGTCAATTGTGGCTGTGGTGCTGGCTATCGACTTTTACAAGAAAGCAATAAACACTACATGATACTCCTACGATGTGTAGGCTCCTACGATACAGGCGTCATATCAGATTAATGTCTGTGGTTCCAGTGTTGGCTCCGCTTTCATAGCAGTCTAATAAACAATGTTTATATTTTTATGATTCAGCAAGCTATATTGAAGCATTGCTCGACCCCGGAGGAATACATTAACGAAAGTTACATAAGATATCCACATCACCACACCGTAAGGTGCACTTCGTCCACCAGAACGACGCAGTGTCCTCTTCATTTCTTACGAGGTTGGGCGATGACGTCATGCTGACCGAGGATGACGCCAGATTGATTGACAGCCACTTTGTAGAATATGCTACATAGGCCACATACGCCCAGCTAGTCTACGAATACGACAAACACCATCCACTGATGTTGGTCTACGTAGCACTATCCAGGCCTACCAGCCTCGACGGCCTATACCTCACCAACACGAAGGGGGGCTTCAGGTTCCGACATGTCGCTGGCTCTGTCGACAGACAATTTGTCGACGAAATGACCGAGGCATCCACGAATTCCAACAGCTCTACTATACCACATACTTCACTACACATGGACCATTCGTCACCACGATCACGACCGGATCCTATAATAGGTCATGACCAGCTGCTGGTGCTCACTGATCACGGTGATGATGCCCTTGTTCAAGAACTCTCAAGAACTTCTTGCACACATGCACACGGGTTCGTGAAACGCGCGTGTGTTCTCGGGACACGTATAAGCACTACATATCAGCTTACCGCTTCTGGTGTTGGTAATACCCAACCGTAAACAACTGGTTATATAGCACATATGCGGCTCTTCAACATATATATATATATATATATATATATATATATATATATATATATATATATATGTGTGTGTGTGTGTGTGTGTGTGTGTGTGTGTGTGTGTGTGTGTGTGTGTGTGTGTGTGTGTGTGTGTGTGTGTGTGTGTGTGTGTGTGTGTGTGTGTGTGTGCGTATACAATTTATACAATTCTTTAGCGTCATTTTGTACGTGTCGCTAAGTAAAAACAGTTACGCCACATTCACCTACCCGCCGCATGCTTCGCATAACATCGACTCCCACGGTACGTGCGATCTGCCGAATTTTTTTATACTGTGTGTGTTTATCTTTATGCCGTTTGCATTAAACTTCAGTTGCTAGTAGCGCATCATCCTGTGCCTTTCATTCTCATTTCTCTGTGCTGTGGGCGTTATTTCCGCACTTTCTTTAACTATGAATACACATTAACTCGCCCAACTGTCCATTTTTTCAATGCACATGCTACTGGAAAGGTTGCACGCAGTATCATGCATAACATACTGCATCAATCCCCGTATTTGCCCAAATGCTGTAAGATGTAAGAAATGTTCGAGATAGTGTACAATGAGGCACAGTGGAGTGTTCGCCCAATACACTGTCTCGTACACAAGGAGTGGGCGAGCAACTCTTGCTACTTTGCCAGAAATGTCTTTCCTGAAAATGATACAAAAAAGAAGTTCATTAAGCTTTCTGTGTCCATAAAAATGAATTTCTCGCTAGGACTGAAACCTCACTATACTTATTGCAGACCTTTTAACAAAACATGAAACAAATGCACAATTGTAAGGCTGCTAAGTAGTTCCTTGTCAAATTTTCAAGTACACAGGGCGAAAAATACACGAAGGTAAAGAAATGCGAAACAACACCAGAAGTGTTACTGTTGTCCTGTGTACCACCATTGGGGTAGATTTCGACGTCAATCAAGTTAGCATTATAGTGTAAAGGGGTGTGAATGTTAGCGAGGTTCAGTTCGTATTTAAACACGTTGGACACTAGATTCTTGATCAGCCACAGCTGCTCTGTTTAGGACTGAATATTGGGCAGCTTGGTATTGATTCATGGCAAAAATTAACAGCATACTTGTAATGAGGACAAAAGAAGACCTGGACAGAATGCCAGCGTTTTCACCTTGTCAGAAATTGTGTCAACAGTGAGAATACTGTGTACAGATAATAAACTCTATGGCAACATAATTTAAAACAAAATAGCGAGAGGGAAGAAACAAGGTGATTCAACAAGGTCTTCAGCAGGTTCAACTGGCTTATATCAATGTGATTAAAATAGCCTTGCATAACTAATACATCTCCTAAAGGCTATGAATATGCATATGTAACCCTGGCAAGTTCAGTGCTGATATGTGACTAATGAAGTGACAATACCATAAAATGCTTGCTCTTCACAACACACGCTGTCACTCAGCGGATGTCTGTCACATCATATGGCCATAATTATGTTTCATCATATGGTCATAATTATGTGACGATTATGCCACATGTCAACGCGCACAAATTGACTTCGAGACGGAGGATCAAGACAAGCAAATCAAGCATGAAGACAGCATAACAGAAAGCAAATTTCGCCTCAATGCACATTTCATTACGTAACAGCGTGATAGTAGCGGCTTTTCTTTTTGCTTTCGTGTATACTCCTTGAAAGCACTCTGGTTCATTATGCTTTATCGCAAGGAAGGAAATTATGCTGTCCAATTCTCTTTTTTCAAGGCGCACTCGCGCATCAATTAGCTGGCCGTGCGAAGCGTGTGCTATATTCACAGGAGTTTCTAAACACGCGTTACACATGGTCGCTATGTGAGCTTATTGACTGCTCATTCTTTCTTTTTCGATTTTTCATTGCACTTTTCACTCGACGCAATGTACAGAAGGATACCTTCAGCTGCCCGAGTGACGATAAAGACGCTCGAACAGAGGAAACATTAGTATTACTTACTATTGTGTTCCCGATGGTACCGCTAACGCAGCGTGTCCATTATCTGCTTGGTAATATACACAGCGGCAGGCTCGCTTGAGTCGCAGGGACAGTGTCACACCAAATCCCACCCGCAGTAAGGCACATTGCACTGTCGTCAAACCACGCATTTCACGTCCAGCGGCAAAGAGCAGGCACAAAACGCACACACACGGCCGACACAGCTGGGCAGTTCAGAAGCGGCGTTCACAAGGCCAAGGTAATCCCGTGACGCTTTGCTTGGGCATCCCGCACGCTGCTGGGGCCAGCCTAAAACGACTCGCTTCTCGCGTTTCTTTCTTTTTTGTTATTTTTTTCCCCTTCGCACGCGCATACCTCGCGGCGCTTTTTCAAACCTCAGTTGTATTCCCACGGCCGGTCTGGAGGCGCGCGCTTCCAGACCGGCCGTGGTATTCCGACGCGTCTGATTGTCTGATTTCCACGCTCTCGCCCACGGGCAGGCGGGCTGCAGCCGTCTGAAGGTCTAAGGGCATTTTATCTCGTTTCCTTCCGTCCTCAGCAGCCGCCTATAAATAATCGCGTTTTTTTTTTGGTTTTGCGTCGCGTTTTCTCCGCACGGGATTTTATTCCGTGCGTTGAGGCAGGCCGACTTGGCCAGCTCGTTATCTAAAAGCGTATACTGAGTGTACATGCCATGCCAGTCGGCCGCATCGAGGGCTTGCCGGCTTTGCCTTTCAGTTTAATTTTGATTTGATGGAAAGACGACATAAGCGAAGTCACGAAGCGAAGCAACGGCAGTACTCATGCGAAGTATCAATATCAATGCGACATAAGCGAAGTAACGACAGTATCAATGCAAATAGATCGCATCAGCGCTTACAACCCAGACGTGATAGACCGCGCCGCGAGAAGCAGCCGACCGGAACTATTAGTTCCCAGCAGCAGCCGTCAACACCGCCAAGTTACGCGGAAAGGAAAGCACACAACATTGAAGCGAGGTGACATAAGGCACTGGGTGGGGCTCCTCGACCGGCGCTGTCCTCTCCTCCGCAATGAAGCGACTTGAGAGCGAGTTGAGAGGGTAAATATTGCGATCCCTGTATCTCCGGTTCTTCTTTAGCTTCTCGAAAAATTCTTTTGGCTATCTATTTCTGTAAGGGTCCGACTCACTCCAGAGTGTCTTTCACGCCAAGCCCGAGGAGTGGTTCATCACCCCTTTAAACAGCGAAACTGTACGATTCTGAACGCTAATCTTGATGCTTCTAGATTGTATCTGGGCCTGAGCTAGGTGATGCGCCTTGTTTCTAGGTCGCTTCTAGGTCGTTGCTAGGTTTTAGCTAGGTGATGCTAGGTTGTTTCTACGGTGATTCTCAGCGCAGAGTGGTTCGAGTTAAACCACAGACAGTCAGAGACACGACACGGATGTCCAAACTGCACGGACAGAACCTCGTGCGGACCAAGCGTTCGTACCTCTCATAGATCTACGGGCACGTCGTCGTTGGCGTAGGCATCCCATCGCTTCGGGGTCTTCTCGCAACCGCCGTTCTCTTTCCCATTCCTTAGTATTCTGTCGTTGTACGTACTCGGGGTCGTCGTCTCGCCGCCATCGCATCGCAGACTTTTGTTGCGCTAACTGCTGGCTTCATTTAGTGGACCAGTAATACGTAATGGGATTTACCCAATTTCTGTGGCACATACCCGTTTATCATGATCATAGTTTTTTGTTCATTTGTTGGGCTAACTGTTGCCTTCTTCATTTTTAGTGGACCAGTGGTGAATGGTGGCATTTACCCAATTTCTGTGGCACATAGCCGTTACTGATTAGTTTCTTGGTTCGCCGTACAAGCAGCGATTTGCTAAACAGTTTCGCTGTTAATCATAAGGAAAGAAAGGGGTGAAAGATAGAGAAAGATATGAAGACATAAAAAGAAGTAGACACCGAAAGAGATAGAGGACACAGCCCCAAAAAGATAAAAGAGAGAGCAAGCATAGCAATGTGTGGTAGGGTATAGCAAGAGGGTAAAAACCTAACCAAGCCAGAACCAGCTAGGTGCCTACCAGCTCTGTTGTGAACCAACATTGCGTGTCTTAGGGCAAGCCGCGGTAATTTTTTTTTACAAGAACCCGTCGTAAAATGATGCGACAGGCAGAAAGCACGCATCTTTTGAACAAAAGTGCAAGTTACAGCAAAGTTATCACGTTGATTCTTCAGACTTGTTCGCGCTCGTCCTCTGTATGTTCTTTTCGTACGTCCTTTCTGCTTTAGAGCGCGCTGCAAGTTCCAAGCTGCTTGCCGTTATTCGTGTGCCATTACAATTTGCTGCTATAACAGTCACTCCTTCGCCATTGTGGCGAAACTACAAACAATAAACGTCCAATTATCCTTGTGAAGACACGTTTCACTTTCATGTTATACGGATTCCTACGAAAAGGGAATCAGCCATGTTTTTTTTACAAGACCTCGGCGTAAAATGATGTGACAAGCCGAGAGCACGCATCTTTTGATCAACAGAGCAAGTCACAGCAAAGTTATCAAGTTGATTCTTTATTTCTGAAATCCCCGGAGTGAAGGCATGACGGACGACTCGGCGTCCGGACATTAGTGCCGGACCACTTGGGGATCAAGCTGGTACTTTCGTAGTAGTCGAGCATCCACGTGACCATACAATCGCACTTAGTTACCATCGAGTACATTGCGAATCTCATTGAGGCGCTGATGTTCACCGAGGCAGTCTGCAGGGGATAGACTTTGCGTAACGTTGTATGCCATCCAGCCGACCACGTATTCGTTCGTCCTATTATAACCTATTGTACGATAGGTTTGGATCATCTGCGCAGAACAAAAATATCGCTTATATTAGGATGCTAAGTGCGTTAGTTGGTCATTGAAAGAGGAATCGGAACAAGAAAATAAGTAATTTAAAAAGTGAGTATTCGTCATTACGACATCACCAAGAGGAATAGCATTAAAGGTGCATATGATGGTCTACAAGCGGGACCTGCGCATGGTCACTTAGTAGTGTGGATCACAGTCCACATTTCTAGCTGAAGGAATTTCTATTACGCTTGACAACAAATATACCAAACATCAGTAATCCAGTTTCCCCATATTTCTCGTTTCAAGAATTTCCTGAACCTTGTTCGTCTGCTGTAAGATCTAAATTAAAATTTCCCGAGGGGCTCATTCTCCGTTTAGCATGCAACTACTCTTCAGGTAAATTCAGGACATTAGTCTGTTTCCTAACGTTTTAAGTGATCTTACGTTTGGTGTTACTCAACTGCATTGTACCTTGCCACATTTCGCTCATGGTTGATTATTTCAGTTTGCATTTGTTATGGCGTTCTCGATATTAGAGGCCGGCTGTCGCAGACAAGCAAAAAACTATAGCGCTCTTGTTATTGCCGAGTTCAAGTTGTAAATCATCGGATTTTTTTTAAACAGCGCCAGATGCGTTTTGTCCAATGCTTGGAACGGAACACGGCAAATACTTTGAAAACAATTGTGGCAAGTGTAGGCTGTGGCGACGACACATCACGCGCTCCACATGCGCATTAACTCATCTTTGGCAGCATAGTGTCTTCCAACACAATTACAAAACGGCCCTTAGCAATGCTAGTTGGTATGATTCCGCCGCAATAAACAGTGCACAACATGGGACTAGACATAGATAGGATTGACAAGAACAAACGCTGTATTTTCAACTTAGCTTTTAAAAGACACATATATACATTATACGTCATCTCGCACATATTACGGCACCCAAAGGCTTAGCCATATGTTACCAACTATAACTCAATTCACATGAGCAGCAAGACATAAAAGTCGACAAATTAAACACTGTCGATGTACAAACACTATTTTTGTAGGTTTTGCATTGTTTGCATAGGTTACTCTGTGTTGCTTTGCATCAGTTGCTTTTTTCTAGAACTACAATTTCATTGTGTACCTTTCTTATGTACAAAACCGATGATACACATTCTACGAATTATTGTGTTCAAGTGTTTATAAAATATTCCTTTTTATTTGTATACCTTGGCCTGTCACTTACTTCGCCTTTTGCTTGTATTATTCCTTGTTTTATTCTATGTATTACTTTTCATTCTATTTCCTTTTTTGTATTTTTTACCCTGTCATTGCTGTCGCAGTTTGGACGGTGCTTAGTCAAGCTGCAATAACTGCAGCTTTCTTGCCGTCCCCCTATTTTTCGCCATTGTTTCTGTTTTGGTGAAAAATAAACACTGATGATGATGATGATGATGACGATGATGATGATGATACATAACGCACATGACCGTACAGTGCATGCGCAAAAAAAAAAACGCGAAGCTAGCACTAAGCCACGCAAGGCTTGAAACAACGAAACTGGACGATTGTGAAGACTAATTTGATTGCTTCTAGGCTCTTCCCAGGACTTACCTAGGTGATGCAGATTGTTTCTAGATTGCTTTTAGGTCATTGCTAGGCTTTATCTAGGTGATACTAGGTTGCATCTTCGTTGAGTCTCAGCGCAGAGAGGTTCGAGGTAAACCACAGACAGTCACAGACACGACACGGATCTCCAAACTGCAGAGACAGAACCTCGCGCTGTAGCAAAGCGTTCGCATCTCTCGTATATCTACGGGCACGTCATCGCTTATGTATTCCTCCCATCGCTTCGGCGTCTTCTCGCAGCCGCTGTTGGCATTTCCCGTTCCCTATTATGCTCTCGTTGTACGTACTCGGGGTCTTCTACTTGCCGCCGTCGCTTCAGAGCCATTTCTTGGGCTAACTGTTGCCTTCTTCATTTTTTAGTGCACCGGTGTTGAGTAGTGCGATTTATCAATTTTCTGTGGCATATATTCGTTTATGATGATGATAATTTTCTGATAGGCCACACAATGGCACATACCCGTTTGATGACGATAATTTTCTTTTTTAGTGAACCAGAGGTATGTAGTGGTATTTAAACAATTTCTGTGACACATACCAGTTTAGGATGATAGTTTCGTGATACGAGATACAAGGAACGACTTGCCAAACAGCTTTCCTCTTAAAAGAGTTTACCAGCTCTTGCACGCGCCGAATACAAAAAGCACTCACGGTATATCCATCGTGATATCCCAAAAAAACATGATGCATTTATCGTGCAATGTCACTAATGCCTCAATGACACAGCGCTTGCCCTTGTCAACCCGTTTTGTGTACCTTATC
This sequence comes from Rhipicephalus sanguineus, assembly GCF_013339695.2. Taxonomy (NCBI): domain Eukaryota; kingdom Metazoa; phylum Arthropoda; class Arachnida; order Ixodida; family Ixodidae; genus Rhipicephalus; species Rhipicephalus sanguineus. The sequence goes on along the minus strand of NC_051180.1, from coordinate 120,292,863 downwards.
TCGCTTTCTGTGCTGTTTATTTCAGTGGCTTGCACTAAAACAAAGCATTTTTTTCGTCAGAAACTCGCGTGTTACCATTTACAACTACACTAATATAATGAAACTTATACTTCAGATGATGTTCATTGCGTACGTGAACCTCTCTACGCGAAGTGGCTAACAGACGATGCTAATCTGTCAGCACTCTCCGATCCTGACATAGTGAGTTTCAGTTAGCCTCCACTGGCCGGCGACCCCGCTATATTTGGTGTTTAATATGAGAACCGTTGTCAAAGTAGCAGTACTTTATATTCTATCTCAAAAGGGTAAACGCCCTTTTGTTTACCCATATTACCGCTGCTAATCTCTAAGACTAGCGTTCGATTCCTAGGCACGATGGCGCATTTCGGCTCGGGCGAAATTCAAGCCCACCCTCGCACTTAGGTTTTGTTGCATGGTAAAGAACCCCAAGTGGTCAAAATTAATTCGTAGACAAGTGCACCGTCTTTCTGCCGTTGCGCCGGCTCTGCTCAACCACGACCTCGCCGATTAATTGTGGATCATCCGCCACGCGAAAAAAGCCGCCCGTGTCCAAAGACTCGAGGCCGTCACCTGTAGCGGGGTGCCTGTAGCCCCACCCCGCTCAATACCGCAGGACGCAGGAACTTTTTACTCACTCACTCACTCACTCACTCACTCACTCACTCACTCACTCACTCACTCACTCACTCACTCACTCACTCACTCACTCACTCACTCACGCACGCGCACTACGACATGCCTCATAATTATACCTTGCTTTTGGCGCATAAAACCCTAGACATAATAAATATTACTGTGTTTGCCCATGTGAACAATTATTTTCTTGGTGTCGGTTTAAGTAACGCCCAAAAAGAAGGTCAGGAAAAGATGGATAGCTTTAAGTGGTTTTTCATGACTTTAAGATAATCATGATTACTCGCCTTGTGTCTTACGGTTCGATCAGTATCAAACGATACCACTGCATCTGCCGTGTCATTGCTCTGGGCGAAAACACATCCGTCACTATCAATGTAGTGCAGCCAAGGACCAGATGAACCTTGTCCCGCCAGCTGGCTCTTACATTTCTGGAAATGGAACGCGCCAGTATGGTCATGTACTACGTGTCTAAGTACTTTATTTAACATCCGTAAGCACACCTGCTACGGTGATCTAGTGGTTAAGGTGCTCGACTGCTGGCCCGTAGCCCGCGGGATTGAATCTCCGCCGCGGCTGCCAGCATTTTAGAAGATGAAAATGCTAGAGACCCGTGTACTTATATTTAGGTGCACGTTAAAGAACCCCCGGTGGTCGAAATTTCCGGAACCCTCCACTAAGGCGTATCTCATAAACGTATCGTGGTGTTGGCATGTTGATCATCAACAATTATAAAATTCGTGAACACCGCCGCTTTTATTACGATAGCAAATATATGAACAGTCTCGACGGGTTTTTGCCGTCGCCGTTGCCATCGCCGTCGCCATCATGTCCTTCCGGTATGAAGTCCAAATTGATAAGATCCCCCCGCACATTGCATGTTCTACTGCGGTTAAAAGCGTGCGAGCGAGGGTGACGAACGCGGCCGAAGCAGAGATCAAACAAGCCGGCCCATTTCCGTCGCTCGGAGGGCGCATGCGATAACATCACCCCGCTCGGGAGGCCTGCCATCGGAGCAAACAGAAACGCCCCGCCCGTCTTTAACGACCACGAAAAAAGACGCGAGGTGGGGTGCGGGGGGGGGGGGGTGTCGTCGCTCGAGCAGCCACTTTGAACTTTGCATCTAAAGGCGCGGTGGCGATCACTTTCATTAGGGTGGCTTGTTGGGCAAGTTGGTACATAGTTATTCGTGAGGAAATGCTAGCAGCACCAAAAGAAAGCAGAAGAAACTGAGCCAAGAAAAAAAAGAGACATGAACAGGTAGGATGCTGGACTAACAACTGATCCTTAAAGGCTGGTTCACACCTGCGACTAGCGCCAGTGGCGCGAGCGTTTGCGACTGCCCGTCAAAAAGCGACTCAAAGCGACCGATGTTCACACCTGCGTGCGACCTATATGGGTCGCCACATAGAATTCACCTCTGCTCGTATACAGCTCGCATTGCCGTTGCTCCGTGAAATAGGCTGACGTCCTGTTCCTGCCCATCTGATTGGTTCAGAGATTTGCGACTGCAGTCGCGCGACTGAAAAATCGAGCAGCGAGCGACTGAGCGAAAGCAGTCGCCTTGCGACCAAAACGGCCATTTGCGACCGTTTGCGACCAGTCGCTTTGCGACCAATTAGTTGCGCGACCGTTGCTAGTCGCCGGTTGTGAACGAGCCTTAATTCGATGAAGACGCGAACAACAAACCGATATGAGCATGCGCAGCAACAACTGTGAGTCACTGAAAGGCACCCTATCACCGATCACTGTCAACAAACCGGACCTCCTTCTCATTCAAAAACACATATGGCGCTCGCGCGCGCTAAACACAGATCGCTTGCGCGCGCTATCTTGAAAGCCATCACAACGGGCGGCTTTTATACCTTTCTACGTGCTGCGCTCTCAACGCGAAGTGACTGTGCGGAGACATCACTCCCTGGAGCGGCCGTATTCTCTTACACCAGCGTTTTGTAGTTACGCAATATCGGATACAGAATAGTTAGCTGCCAGCCTCACTTCTTGTAACACTACAATTTGTTGCTATCGCATTTATTGCTTCGCCCTTGCGGTGAAACTGTGACTTTTTATGTGACTGTCCGGTTTCATTAAGGGGAAAGGGAGGGGAGGGGCGTAGCTCTTGCAAGTACAATTTTCTTTCACAAATTTTGTTGCGTATCTGTTCAAGTATGCAGATAATGTGAAAGTTTGAGCTACTTTGTAGTCAATTGCACAAGATATTAACAGTGCTTGTCTGTGTCCCCTCGTTTCGTCCCTGGTTTAGTTTTCGTGCTGTCGATATATTCTGCTATGCAAACAAAGGTGCTATAAAGTGTTTTATTTCGCTCACTTGTCAGTGTGGCACTCAGCTTGTTACTACAAACATACCTAGAGCGACTGGCAATATTTATTACCACGCCACTGCAAATTCATCCTGTGAAGTATGCCTTTGTTAAATGCACAACGATGCCGATTTACCAATATACTTCACATGTGCAGTGATTGTAGTGCACAATACCGAAAAGCACGAAGTATGTGAATACATGTTTCGTTTACATCAAACCTGAGTCTAAAAAACTTCAGCCGTGGAGCGAATGCGCAACACGTGGGGCGGGAATTGTGTCTGCGTCTCCGATTGGTTAGCTATTCCTATTTCTTGCATCTTTCTTAGTGGAATGCGACAAGGTGATGTATATCAAGCATCTTCAGCGAAGGAGGTATTCCGTCGAGGGACGCCCGTAGATGTCTAAAAAGCCTATGACAGGGTATAGGTCCAAGCAGATCACTTAATATAAGCAAATACATTGTTTCTCGCCACCAGTTACGAATAGGCCGTGCCAGAAAGGTCGGTCAGTGGTCATCGGTGTGTTGCTTACAGTAAAGGGCACTCTCCAGTCATTCCGATTAAGCACTTAGGCTTCGTTCGGCATACTTATGTGCATTTTGGTGTCTACTCGTCACTCTGACGTGATCATATATTTCATGTTTTCTTAACGTCGCGTGAGAGGCACTCGATGCTAGTGTGCCCCGCAATGCTTTAGCAATCACAAAGGGATAGTGGCTACATTGGCATGGAATATGAAATAATTTATTCTTTTTCGTTGTCGAGCTGTTTGTGCATGGGGATTTCGTACATGTAATTTTGAGTTCAACCATGATCGCCCTTTTTGTCGCATCGCATGACAAAAAAGTGCAGAGGGCGTGCCCTGAGAGATGTCAGCAATTCGAGGAGGGCCAAACTAAAAACTTAGAATGTAAGATGGAGTAACGATTTGACGAGACGGACACAGTTATCACGTGGCAGCGGCTACTCCCTCGTTCACTTTTCTGGGTATTCGTATATGCGTAGATACATTAATACTAGCAGTATTTGCCACAGTCACTCGTTACTACTCGTGTATTAGTGAATGTGAAATATGGCCACGAGGTACCACTACTTGTTAAAACGCAGATTCTACAGAACTCTATAACCCCCTTGAAGATGTAGGGGTGACGGTGAACCATATTGAAGCGATAATATAATGCAAAGCTCAGAGACACTTCTGTAGACATGACATAGTGCAGTCAATTTGGAAATGTGCAATTGTACCCACGCTAAGGTTCGCAAGTGCAGCTCTCTGTTATTACAGATGTTATCAAGGTTGGAAGTTTCCGAACAGTCAGTTCGCAGATTGGTATCGGCACCTCACGGCAAAGACACGAATGACGGAGATGCTATCGATTGGGTTTTCCACGATGAGAAACAAAGGCGGAGCAAAGATCGTCTTCAATGCATTAAGCTGGGCTAGTTGGTATTGATTGTATCCTTGCATATTGCTAGCGAACACGCACAAAGGACGACATAGAAATAGACAGGACAACCGCTAGACTTCAACTGATTTTTTAATCAACATGAAGGGCACAATACAATTCTTTGCGTACGCGCAGGTGCCACGTCACAGACAAAGTTTATCCACCAAAAGAAAAAGAAAAGAAACTCTCCGCCGCCTATCGATACCGCCAGTTCGCACGTGGTTTCTTCTTACACAGATAGTCCAGTTCTCTTTTTGACAACGCGATGGACGGAGTGCTGACGCATGTGTCACCCGCCTTGTGAATTTCGACAGTCTCTAGTATTTCCCTCGTTCTCCGTTCCCCGCCAACGTACATCACAGAAGTGGCGTCATATGCTGGGGTACAACTGTCTCACTTCTTGCAGTGCATCGCAATATATATATATATATATATATATATATATATATATATATATATATATATATATATATATATATATATATATATATATCTTGTAAAGGAAAGACACAGAGAACTAGACACAACGCCTGTTGACTAGGCCGGCTGTTCTATTCTGCTCGCTTCGTCGTTCTCTTCCTTCGCCCAGCCGATCTCGCGCCCGTTCCCGAGCGCCGCTGTCTTTACACTCGGCCACGCTGCGAAATTACATGGCGTGCTGCAGAAATGGTTTTGGGTGGACGACATTGGCTGTGCAGCGCTCGGTAGTCGCAGGCCCACAGACCCTACACGCTGAAGTGAAAACGTCTCTGGCGGGCGGTACTGGCTGTGTCTGGGTGGTCGCTCTTTTGCACGCCACGACGTGTCTTGCAGAATTGCCGAAGACTCCGGCGGTCGACTTTGGCTGCCTCGTTGTGGCCGCAGGTCTCGGCCACACTGCGATTCGGTTTGGGGATCTGCCGAAAGGGTATGGTGGAGGGCTAGACTGGTTGCATCGCAGAAGTTGGCCTCGGCCACGAAGCGACTTTTTGTGGGCAGGTGCCAGCCATACATCCGGCAGTCGACTCAGGTAGTGTCGCGGAGTAAGCGGCGGACGCGGCATGCTCGAAGAAGGTTGCCGGAAGAGCATCCGAGGAGGCACAGTGGGTGGCGTAGCTTCTCGACCCCCCTTTTCCGCTTCTTTTGGGACGTCGGTCACATTCGCATCATTGTCAACTCCGGGAGGACGGTCACGACCTTCGTCAGCAAAACGAAGTTTCAGTGGCAGTGGCTTTGGGAAAACGGAGAAGTCCTTTTCCGCAGATACAACCTCCATGTTAGTATTAGGATGCTCATCGCTCATTTTCCTCTTCTTCATCATCGTCCGGCACTGCTGGCGGTGTCCGGGCGGCACACCGGGTGACCTGGCTGTGGAGTCCATCGCAGGCTTCTTACGAATAGTTGATGGTACATCAACGGGCAGTGGAATTAGCGAGTCGGCAGCTTCCTTAGGCTTGCCCGGGAGACCCTTCTCGCTGGGTGGAAGGTGATCGAGTGCGAACGATTGCTGTCGAATCTGTGGAAGCGGCTCCGATGAGTCTGTGAGCGTGTTTATGTTTGACATAGGCTCTCCCAGTTCTGGTGGCGTGTCAGGCACGACAGGAGCTGGCATCTGCATGTGCACCTGCAGAAAAGGCGCAACTGATGGCCCATTATCTAACTGAGTCAAATGAGGAGTGCCAATGCAGGCCGTTCTACGGTGGTGGTGAGCTTTATCTCTGAAGGACGGCAGGTTGGTGGACGCCCGAGCGGCACCATCGTGGTTGTGTGTCGCAGAGTTCCCATCCGCGGTAGAGTCTGGGTCGGTAGAGATAGGGTCAGAGGAATCGAAAAGTGGGCGAAATACATAAGTAAACCTGGCGCACCATTCAGTCCAGGATTGTTGTTTGACGCCTTCGTAGTTGTGCCATGCCTTGGCAGCATCGCGAAGGTGGTCGATGGCCACCAGCCATTTCGTATGATCCGGCCAGGCATGGCGGGCGGCGAGGTCGTTTACTGCTTTGATCCACAGAACGGCATTATCCTGGAATCCTCGGAACTCCGGTAGTTCCGATGCAACCGCTAATGGTAATGTGGACTGCAAGGATCTGGAGGCTCTGGCGGCGAAACGGTCTAGTTCCTGGGCAAGCAAGGATGTCGCCCGCATGACGTCCGTGGGAAGGTTGAGCGAGGAGCCCGAGGCGACGGCCGTGGAGAATACGGGGCCCCCGGTACTCACGGCGGCGGTTGAGAACCCACAGTTTGAAGGCGCCAAGCTGTGAAGCTGTTCGGACAAGCGCGTGGCTGCGCAGATGATCCTCGTGGCATCGTCGGGTGAGCCGCCTGGAGAACCATTGGCTGCGGCCGCGGAATATGTTTTCGTCGCAGCAATCAGCATGGCGATGTCCTCAATCAGGGAAGCGTGGTCAACACGATGAATGGCATCACCGGTAGAATACCGTCGAGTCGCCGAGGAGGCCTGGACGCCTTCCCCGGACGGTGCTTGTAGCGCCGGCAGGTAAGCGGGTGTCGAGGAGGCTTGGACGCCGTCCCCGCCGAACTGTGCTTCCTGCGGCGGCAGGCTTGCGGTTTCCATGCCCTAGGAAGCGTGGACGGCGTTCCTTCACTGGCGGCTCCGCAAAGCCGAAGACAGACGAGCACAGGCGGTTTCTGCCTTAAGGCTCCGTGTTTGACGACTGCGCCATTGTAAAGGAAAGACACAGAGAAATAGACACAACGCCTGTTGACTAGGCCGGCTGTTCTATTCTGCTCGCTTCGTCGTTCTCTTCCTTCGCCCAGCCGATCTCGCGGCCGTTCCCGAGCACCGCTGTCTTTACAATATATATATATATATATATATATATATATATATATATATATATATATATATATATATATATATATATATATATATATATATATATATATATATATATATATAGTACTGAGAGATACACAGAGCCAGCACCCGTTCCTGCTCCAGCTCTTCTCGGCCATGACTGCGAGCGCTATGGGCTGCCGACAATGTATTTGATAGGCGACACTGACTCTTTCGGAGTGGCCGGATTCGGCCACGCTGGAACTTCGCGAGGAAATTTGTCAAAGATAATTCCGGTGGCCGACACTGGCTATGTCGCTGTGGTCGTTCGCTATGTCGCTGTAGACGCTGGGGCTTGGCTTCAACCTTTGCCCATGACGACTCCGGGGAACGACAGTGACTGCGTCGCGGCGGTCCACCACAACTCGGCCACGCTGCGACCTTGCAGGAAAAGCTCTCTCGTTCTCCTCTGGTGGACGGAGTTGGCAGTTTGGCGGTATACGAAGTTTTCTGACATGATGCCGCTTGGTGAGGAATTTTCTCGGGGACGATTCTGGCGGGCGGCTCTGACTGCATCGGCATGGTCTCAGGTCCATCGCGCAACGCTGGCCTTTGCGCCACATTTTGGACAACAGAATAGGAAATGGTGGATCTGGTAACGCAAGATACAGCACTAAACGCGGCCGTCTGAGCATTTTGCAGCGGGTCAAGGGGCGTTTGGGTGTCCTACTAGACGTCCGCGTCAACGTGAAGTCATGTTTCTGCGTTGACCTGCGACGTGGCTTGTGCTTTTGCAGCGCTGTCACTGTGGGGCTCTCTGACGTTCGCAAGCCAGCAATTCAGAAGCCGCGCTGCATGCAGCCGGGACATCCTCGTCACAAGACGTTCCAAGAGAAAGAGACTTGTGCTGTGCGGGCAGGTCATCAATGAAAACGATCTCAGACGTGTCAAAGGCCGTGGTGTTTTCTGGAAAAACGTCCTTTAGCGAGTTGGTAACGCTCTCACGTTCAGCCAGTGAATGTTTTAAAGTGCACAGATCCGACTCTATCTGGTCAGGGAGGATCTTGGTGAAATCCGCGGACATGTACGTTTCACTACGTCATAAAACGTCCAGCACGACGTGGACCGGTGCCTCCAAGTGCTCAAGGTGTGGCGAGCATGGCGGCAGCTTTTCCAATAGGTGTGGATGGCAAACGCTCTCCGCCACTAACAGGGATGTTCTGGCACCGGTTGCCGAGGCAGTGACCCAGCACAGCTTCAGCCCGGCGTTTGTACCAGTGCCCACTACCTCCGGGATAATAAAAACTACTCACATCGTGTCTAGGTAAGCTTGCCGAATCTTTCCAGGAGGGCACGCGTCTCCGACTTTCCACGACCAAGTCGAAGCTCATGAATTACAAACTGGCATGGCCGGGCGTTCGGGGACTCGTTCCACTCGAACAGATACCCACAGATGTTTACACGCGGGATGACCAGAAGATCCCCAAGGTGAATTCGATCAGAGTTCTCGGATTTTTGCTCGGTGCCAGGGGCTACGATGCCAAAACTATTGCGCATCTGACCCCTAAACCAGAGAATATTTTCAGATTTACAGTGAGAGCCTCCAATAGAAAGGGGAGGGGGGCTCGGCGCAGACACCATACTTAGGGCGACCCACGCTTCTCTGATGAGCCTCATCAACTATGTGGTATCGGCCTTACAGTGGAGTAAGACTGAAAGGGACAAGCTTTATACGCTGATGCGGAAAAGTGTCAAGAAGGTATTGGTTATTCCCGTCACTGGGAATTCCCGACAGGCTAATGAATCTTGGTTTTCACATCATCACCCTCGAACTAATAGAGGCGCAACGCTCGGCGCAGATCACGAGGCTCTCGGCCTCCAGCGCGGGTAGGCGCCTTTTGGAGCCGGAGGGCTTGCGGCGACGTAACAGTCCAAAGTGAGGCGGTTCAGCTGGACGATAGATCAAGAGGCACCTATGTCGTCAGTCCCTTCCCCAGAAACGTTCACCCACAGAACAATGCGGGCAGGTGAGCAGCTCATGCCAGGACGGTAGGCATGGAAACCATTGTGGACGCAGCTCAATGGGGGCGCTCCGGTATGTTTGTGGCCACGGCAGGAAGTGAAAAGGGCCAGCTGCGATATGCTGCCTCGGTACCCGCTTTAACGGCCGACGTGGCAGAGCACGTGGCGGTTGCGCTGGCGATGCAAGATTGTAAATGGTCGTATATATACACTGACTCCCTGGCAGATTTCAGGGTTTTCGCATCGGTAACTTTGCCAGAGAGGCGGCAGCGCTTCAGAAAATCAAGGCAGGCACTAATTCTGCCCCCGTGCATTACATCACTTGGTTCCTCGCTCACAAGAATGACGACCTGCTGCTGGGCCATCTGATGCCCAATGAGGTTGCTCACAGCCATGCGCGAGAACTCGCGCGCCACGACGGCGGTGAGGCTCCATTGGATTCGGAGGAGATCGGACACAGAGACTCCTAATAACCTTTCATAAAATAATATGCCACTATAGACAGGAACGCTGGCGCTTCCCGCCTCCACACCCAAAACTATATAGATCTCTAGCAATCACGCTTAGGATGCTTCAGACTACGTTATATCCCTCGCGAGGTTTCCTAAATCGGATTAGCAAAGATATTAATCCACATTGCCCGGATTGCGGGCAGGCGTTCAGCACGTAACACATATGCTCTGAGCAGTGTTCAGCGTTACGGGATACGTCACAGACGAACGAACAGGACTCGGAAAAAGCCATCTGAAGTACCACGCTCAAGATCCAGTCAACGGCCGTCCAGAGGGCCCGTGAAAGAGCGGGGAAGCATGACCTCCCAATTCAGACATGGGAGGAGCCAAGGGTGAGCCGGAGGCACCAGCGGGTTCTCACTGGCTAGTCCTTCAGGACTTCATTGTCCTTTGTCTGCTTCCCGCTATTCTTCAATATGCACCGAATGGCACTCAGTGTTAGCAAACATAGTTAGCATCTCTTTGAATGAAGAAGTTAGTAGTCGTGGTCGCATTTCGTATTTAACTTGTGGAGATAGGCTTCTGAGAACCTTGCCCTACGAGGCGACCGGAAAGGACGCGAAGTTCTCCACTGCCGCAGCAAACATGGACGGTGCGGCCGGGTTCCTCGGCTCTCCGACACGGCGCAGAAAAGGCTCGCGAGGCCGGTTGTCAACAAACACGGATTTATTAACCCAAGATGCAGAACAGTGCGACAATCACGGGCTTCCAGGCCGTAAAGGGGAACTCCTCAAGACCGGTCGGGTACGCTTGCCAGCGGCGCTACGACTATCACACAAAGGGCAGCAGTAGAGCGCACGTACGAGAGGTCGCCTGCTAGAGTGGCGCGTCAACCTCTTCTGCAGACCTGAGAGCATCTGATGCGGCGAGCCAGCGCCAGAGAGAAGCGAGCTCATGGGAGAGGGTGTTGTCACTGGCGGCCAATGAGGACAGACAAAGCGCAGTGACGTGGGCTAGAAATGCGTGTGGCGAACATTGTCAGGACATGCCCGGACGCAAGGCTCCATGCGAGGAAGACGGACGCATGGCTTGCATCAAGCAAAAAGGCCTGCCGGTGTAGTCATGGTGGCCCTGTCGCCGATTAACGGCGGTTCCCGTGCTCGAGCCGCGCGGGGCCAGCACAAGCGCTAGGTGGGAAACGACGCGCCAAAGGGAAGGGCGCGCTTGATTCCCACAAACTGTTTATTGCGCAGCGCCCATAAGCGACCCATAGCCAAATTTTTCAAAGGATATGATCATTCTGTCACCATTTCTGAATGAAAACGTATTCGCGAACTCGACAATTTGACTGCCTGTGTACCTTTATTACGGTGTTTTATGCTTACTGAACAAGTCTGTATCAAAAACGTAGTCTATTCTAATATTCGCTTCACGAGAGATACGTAGCGCATGACTTCATGTTCTGTGTTCATTTGTTCGGGACTTCTGCCTTACGAACACGTTGTATGTGGCTTGTATACTCGTAGAAATTTTATTTATTTGTGACTATTTACATAATATGTGTCTTGTGTATCTAGTTAAATGATCATCTTTCTGCAGGTTAAAGCATTGACTAAGTTTTATATAGAAAAATGTGAAAACATAAGGCACATTGAACAAGTACATCGTACGTGTAAAAAAGACAATGTCGCGATTGAAGTTAATAGTTCCGTATTTGAACTTCCGCGCCGTTGCATTAGTTTGATGTTGGTGCTTTTAAAACATTTTGCGTATTTCACTTATTATTGCGCGTCATTTTCGAACTTTCTACACGAGCGCTATAGAAGGTGGAGATCGCGGGTGCTGCCTCCACTTCACCTTCTGCGTGGACCTAGTCTACCTTCAGCGCCCCTCTCGCGTCCTGTGTGCATTAGGGCTGAATAAACTGTTGCATGCGAAAACCCGACTCGAGTGTACACCTAGACGAAATGTTTCTCATAATTGCTTTAGCCAGTAACAATACTACGCCGAGTACAAACGCGCATATGTACAAATTTGAACTTTAAAGCAACTCTTCGTCTTTTTTTCTGTAAATGTGATGTTTTATGAACAGGAGAGAACATATTTAAGACCTAATAATCATTGCAATGGCAACTATAGCTACATGCTCGCTTATTTATTTGGTTGCACGCGAACGTCAATTTGGACACACTGGCGTCTTTGTAACTCCGATCTAACAAAAATATTGCAGTATGTTTTTAATGATTTAGCTAGAGCGCGCACTCGGCTTCAATTGTGGGAACTTTAAAGAAAATCGAATATGGCAATTTTTATGGCATATCAAGGTACTGCACTTTTAGAGACATCCCTTCACTTATGGATTTTTGGTTTGCGTTATACATCACTCACGGCAATCATACTCAACACACTTCTTCAACTAAGAAGTGGCATCACTCTGGGAAATTTTTGAAAATTTGGGCTATATAGACGAGGAGCAAAATATCTGAAACTAAAACATTATAGAGATAAGTGCCGTATCGGCGATTTCTTTTCATAAAATACAGGGAACAAAACCGCGAGATAACAACATTCTGTTAACATACGTTACTCGTAGTATGATGAAAAAAAATATTGAGACTCGCAGCTGCAATAGTTATTTCGTAGGACCTCGTCAAAATTAGTTTTCACGCAAATCACAAAAGGCGGTTCTCCTGAGTAGACTTCCTAAGTATTCTTTTTTTTCCAAGGCGAAATTTCTCTTCCTAAACCAAACAGCTGATTCATGACCCCGGGGACTCAATCATCAAAATATATATTTTTTTCAGCGAAATTAAAGGGGATCTGGGGACATGCACCGACGTTCTCATCTGAACACGCCCAGGATAAGATGGCATTCGAATTCGAGTCGTCTTGGGCGAGTGCATAACGGACCGTGTGACGTTTCGCTTAACCCGCTTTGCTGGCTTGCAAGAACATTCTCTCATGCCTTAATAGTGGAAGTCTGCATGTCGGAAGTGTAATATGCAAACGGCGCTTGCCTTACTTCTACAGCAAAAGAGGAAACACATGTAAAACAAATGAATGTTCGGCCACTAAGCGCGACTGTTGTGCAATACAACGAAGGTCGTGCGAAGCGCACACTCGCGTTCCAACTCAGAAAGTGTGTTTCGCCTGCTCTCACCGGGGCAAACCAGTGGGCACGGTGCGCACCAGATACAATACGCCTCAGTTGGGTACCCACAACTCTTGAGATATTGACGAGGTAGAACAAGTCGAGGCGAAAACTGAGTGCCAGCGTGAATTCGACGTTCGGATTTGAAACCTGTAGTATCGCATTCACGGCATCATTCTGAAAAAAAAGAGAAATCAGAAGAAATGCCGGTCAAGTGAGGCCAGAAGGTCGGTAAGGGAAACCATTTGCGCGTTCATTAAACGCTGTACTGAAACGACAGTAACATCATTTGTTCAAAAGTATGTGGTAGACCCTATTTCTCTTCACACGACACATACGCGCTGTCAGCACTGAAGGTATAATTGCAACGGTCTCTATACCTTGCCGTGGATCTGTACGCTGTTTTTCACGAAAGAATCTTCGGAGAGTGCTGTTATGGGGATTGTACACGTCTGTACACGTCATGAAAATAAACAGAGCACATTCCATTTTTCTTCTAGGCTCGAGGAAGCATGCTCAATTCCAGATCACGGCGGCCGCATTTAAATAGGGGAGAAATGCGTGAATACCGCTGTTTCATATTTATGTGTGCTTTAGCGAAGCCTAGATTGTCAAAATTCATACATAGCGTCTCATAATGACACCGTGGGTGCGGCACGTCAATCCCCAGATTATGTTGGATTTATCATTTCATTTTTATTTCGTTTAACAGAACAAAATTGCAGGGGGCCGAGATGAAAAGTGAACTTTCACTTCGCTTAAGGGGGACCAGGCCCCCTGTTACGTGGCGACAGTATGCACGGTGAATACATAATGAACAGGCGTAATATATACAGTATATTAAGAAACATCAACTTAAGTGTAAGGCAATATTTCACGTATAATAGGAACAAATATAATTTTATAAACACTTATTGTGGGCCGTGCAATAAATAGTCTCCATGCAAACAGTAAATAAAGTGCAGGTGATGGAGTATCCTAAACGCATTTTGCGCCATGAAGCATTACCTCTGGCTCTGCCAACACGTCTATCCGATAACATTAAGACATCAGAATGTTTATACTGCTTGTGTTGTAGCCTACTGTCAGTCTCAATATCTCCTCCATGTTACAGTTCTGATTGCCACTGTACTGCAATGCGCTTTCTTCCTTCGAATGCTACACCAATCCTCTTAAGTTATTTTGGGATTTTTTATTTCATATGCCTTTTCTAACAAGGAAGCAACAGCAAGCAGTTTTGTCGCCTATATGGCTGAACCTCTCTAGTGGGGTCTCATTACACGCTGAAGTTTCATCTGACCTCTAAGCGACGGCCTAACAAAGCAAGATGCTTCGAATAGGAACCTGAAGAGCCCTAAGAAGTACGCAAGCTATATGCTACAACGATGATAGCAACTCACCATGTTTGGCTCGTCATGCTGAGGGAGGCATTTGTCGTTCCACGCTGAAGATGGGCAGACTTCTCTCACTCTTTCATCAGTAATGGTGAGAATGATGACAATATGAAGATGACCAACCCTGAAAACAAAGGGGCGCTCTCATTCTCAGTGTTCCGACGCCGCATTGCCCTGGCAAACAGGCGCAAAAATTTCGGCCTCAGTGAGTTCTTTACATGAGAGATGCATGGCATGTAGCAACCATGATACCTGGAATACGACATTACGTACAAATGCTCAGTGTACCGTTTTAAGGCTGCTGCAATATGAATAATGTGCTCAGAAGATGTAGTGGCACTACATACTCGGTAAAACAATGAAGTCCGCAAATACAACGTACGCATTGGGGTACACTAAAGCAGCGCTTTCGCAATGCGGTTCGCGAAATGTTATTAAACTGCATATTTTCTGCACAACGTTTAAAAATTACTTGCGCACCCTGCAAGACACGAAAACTCACACACCACAACGGGTCACATGTGCATTTCCTACACCGTGTGTGAAACGGCATATAGTTCGGCTACGGCTCAACTTTTGAGTTTTCTGCTGCACAGCCAATGCGGTGTGGTGCAAATATTGTGCGTGGAAAATTTCGCCATGCAGTGCCCGTACGCATTGATGGTGGCAGTTATTGTTAGAAGGTTTCCGCGGCTATTTTCTTAATCCAAAAAATACTCGCTGAAAGGGGCATATTATAGGGGCTAAGCACCTTAGGGTCTCGGCGTGTCGGCGTTCGTTGTCTTCTGCTGTCGTGATGGTTCATTTGCTTGAGCGCTAGACAGGGGGGGGGAGGTGATTCTTAAAAGGAAGAAGGAAATGAAAATGGAAATTGTGTGTGGAGTGCACGAAAACTGTCTCTCAAGTGAGGACACCTCAACCGATACACTCACGGGGGATTGGGGATTAAAGAGACAGTGAGAGAGAAAAGAGTATGGTAAAAGAAGAAAAAGAAAGGTATGAGTGGGAAAAAAAGTGAGGGGGTGGGGGGGCAGGAGAACGGGCGTCCGAGTCACCGTGGTGAGCGGCTAGAAAATTCGTTCGACTAGACCGGCATCCTCGAGAAAAGCGAGTAGGGCCGCAAGGGCTGATCGGCGACGGTGCACGTGGCCGGTGGGATGGAGCAAGTCCTGTAGGATCGCACACGGCAGTCCGACGAGGCGGTACTTCATGGCGAGCCGCTTCCGCGCAGTGTTGAGAGAATGACAGTCAAACAATAGGTGGCACAGGGTTTCGATCGCGCCGCAATCGGTGCAGTTCGGTGCAGCGGCGCCGCTAAGACGATGCCTACGTTCCGCGGGCCACACAGAACCGGTCCTCAGGGCAAGAAGCGCGCGCTCGCGGTGAGTGAAACCAGTGGCTGGGATGGGAGGAGGGGGCTGTCCGGAGGCGACCCGTGCGTCCCACCCCAGCGCTGGCCGCGTGGTGAGAGAGAGCGAACGGCGCGCGTTGACTATGGAAACACTTTCTGCGATGAATGCTGAACTACCAGCTGGCAAGGAACGAGAACGCGTCCTCGCCCGCAAGAGACAACGCCAACGCAGGCAGCGCCGGCTAGCGAGTTCTTTTATTGCAAAAAAGCCGGCAGATCCCACGCATTGTGGGAATCGATGTAATGCGAAGCAGCCAGCAAAGAGCTGCATACATCGTCTTGTATGTCATTGAGGAAAATGCGTGTCATGGTTTTCATGTTAACTCCTATTATTTATGTTCGTCACACAGTAACGTCGCGCAATACCAACTTGGGGGTCGATCAACCTAGAGGAACGGCCGCCAGGGCACCATGAGCGTGGCACGTAAGTCATGCTGTACATGACATGTGTGTCGTGACTTTCATGTTAACTAGTGTTATTTATGTTCGTCACACAGTCACGTCGCAAGATACCAATTCTGGTGTATATCAATCTAGCGAAACGGCCGCCAGCGCCCCATGAGCGTGGCACGTAAGTCATGCTGTACATGACATGCGTGTCATGATTTTCATGATAACTCGTGTTATTTATTTTCGTCATATGGTCACGTCACAAGATACCAATTTTGGTGTATATCAATCTAGCGAAACGGCCGCCAGCGCCCCATGAGCGTGGCACGTAAGTCATGCTGTACATGACATGCGTGTCGTGATTTTCATGATAACTCGTGTTATTTATGTTCGTCATATGGTCACGTCACAAGATACCAATTTTGGTGTATATCAATCTAGCGAAACGGCCGCCAGCGCCCCATGAGCGTGGCACGTAAGTCATGCTGTACATGACATGCGTGTCGTGATTTTCATGATAACTCGTGTTATTTATGTTCGTCATATGGTCACGTCACAAGATACCAATTTTGGTGTATATCAATCTAGCGAAACGGCCGCCAGCGCCCCATGAGCGTGGCACGTAAGTCATGCTGTACATGACATGCGTGTCGTGATTTTCATGATGACTCGTGTTATTTATGTTCGTCATATGGTCACGTCACAAGATACCAATTTTGGTGTATATCAATCTAGCGAAACGGCCGCCAGCGCCCCATGGGCGTGGCACGTAAGTCATGCTGTACATGACATGCGTGTCATGATTTTCATGATAACTCGTGTTATTTATGTTCGTCACACGGTCACGTCGGAAGAGACCAATATTGGTGTATATCAATCTAGCGAAACGGCCGCCAGCACCCCATGAGCGTGGCACGTAAGTCATGCTGTACATGACATGCGTGTCATGATTTTCATGATAACTCGTGTTATTTATGTTCGTCACACGGTCACGTCGCAAGATACCAATTTCGGTGCATATCAATCTAGCGAAACGGCCGCCAGCGCCCCATGAGCGTGGCACGTAAGTCATGCTGTACATGACATGCGTGTCATGATTTTCATGATAACTCGTGTTATTTATGTTCGTCACACGGTCACGTCGCAAGATACCAATTTCGGTGCATATCAATCTAGCGAAACGGCCGCCAGCGCCCCATGAGCGTGGCACGTAAGTCATGCTGTACATGACATGCGTGTCATGATTTTCATGATAACTCGTGTTATTTATGTTCGTCACACGGTCACGTCGGAAGAGACCAATATTGGTGTATATCAATCTAGCGAAACGGCCGCCAGCACCCCATGAGCGTGGCACGTAAGTCATGCTGTACATGACATGCGTGTCATGATTTTCATGATAACTCGTGTTATTTATGTTCGTCACACGGTCACGTCGCAAGATACCAATTTCGGTGCATATCAATCTAGCGAAACGGCCGCCAGCGCCCCATGAGCGTGGCACGTAAGTCATGCTGTACATGACAAGCGTGTCATGATTTTCATGATAACTCGTGATTTTTCAAGGGCTCGTTTATCTTTGTTAGACACAATATTAATGAGAACTAACAGACAATAACGCCAAGGAAAGTACAGGGGGTGTTAACTGTAGTATTTAGAATATAAATGTGAAGAAAGTAAAGTGGACGAAAAGATGACTTGCCGCCGGCAGGGACCGAACCTGCGACCTTCGAATAACGCGTCCGATGCTCTACCACTGAGCTACGGCGGCGGTCATCCTCCCGTCCACTTTCTGGGGTATATATGTTGATTTAAACCTAGGAGTGTTAGTCAGCGCCAATCGCAGCCATGGCGGCGAGTGTGGAACACTCTTTTTTGCCTGTTGGCGTCACGTAGCACGTGATCTTTTTACGAGTTGGCAGCTGACCAATAATCCCTCGCATACTACCTGAAGGCATTAAGTCTGCCAGGACGAGACCCTCGCTATGAATGAAGGAAAGCAGATGATTTTTCAAGGGCTCGTTTATCTTTGTTAGACACAATATTAATGAGAACTAACAGACAATAACGCCAAGGAAAGTACAGGGGGTGTTAACTGTAGTATTTAGAATATAAATGTGAAGAAAGTAAAGTGGACGAAAAGATGACTTGCCGCCGGCAGGGACCGAACCTGCGACCTTCGAATAACGCGTCCGATGCTCTACCACTGAGCTACGGCGGCGGTCATCCTCCCGTCCACTTTCTGGGGTATATATGTTGATTTAAACCTAGGAGTGTTAGTCAGCGCCAATCGCAGCCATGGCGGCGAGTGTGGAACACTCTTTTTTGCCTGTTGGCGTCACGTAGCACGTGATCTTTTTACGAGTTGGCAGCTGACCAATAATCCCTCGCATACTACCTGAAGGCATTAAGTCTGCCAGGACGAGACCCTCGCTATGAATGAAGGAAAGCAGATGATTTTCAAGGGCTCGTTTATCTTTGTTAGACACAATATTAATGAGAACTAACAGACAATAACGCCAAGGAAAGTACAGGGGGTGTTAACTGTAGTATTTAGAATATAAATGTGAAGAAAGTAAAGTGGACGAAAAGATGACTTGCCGCCCGGCAGGGACCGAACCTGCGACCTTCGAATAACGCGTCCGATGCTCTACCACTGAGCTACGGTGGCGGTCATCCTCCCGTCCACTTTCTGGGGTATATATGTTGATTTAAACCTAGGAGTGTTAGTCAGCGCCAATCGCAGCCATGGCGGCGAGTGTGGAACACTCTTTTTTTGCCTGTTGGCGTCACGTAGCACGTGATCTTTTTACGAGTTGGCAGCTGACCAATAATCCCTCGCATACTACCTGAAGGCATTAAGTCTGCCAGGACGAGACCCTCGCTATGAATGAAGGAAAGCAGATGATTTTTCAAGGGCTCGTTTATCTTTGTTAGACACAATATTAATGAGAACTAACAGACAATAACGCCAAGGAAAGTACAGGGGGTGTTAACTGTAGTATTTAGAATATAAATGTGAAGAAAGTAAAGTGGACGAAAAGATGACTTGCCGCCGGCAGGGACCGAACCTGCGACCTTCGAATAACGCGTCCGATGCTCTACCACTGAGCTACGGCGGCGGTCATCCTCCCGTCCACTTTCTGGGGTATATGTTGATTTAAACCTAGGAGTGTTAGTCAGCGCCAATCGCAGCCATGGCGGCGAGTGTGGAACACTCTTTTTTGCCTGTTGGCGTCACGTAGCACGTGATCTTTTACGAGTTGGCAGCTGACCAATAATCCCTCGCATACTACCTGAAGGCATTAAGTCTGCCAGGACGAGACCCTCGCTATGAATGAAGGAAAGCAGATGATTTTTCAAGGGCTCGTTTATCTTTGTTAGACACAATATTAATGAGAACTAACAGACAATAACGCCAAGGAAAGTACAGGGGGTGTTACTGTAGTATTTAGAATATAAATGTGAAGAAAGTAAAGTGGACGAAAAGATGACTTGCCGCCGGCAGGGACCGAACCTGCGACCTTCGAATAACGCGTCCGATGCTCTACCACTGAGCTACGGCGGCGGTCATCCTCCCGTCCACTTTCTGGGGTATATATGTTGATTTAAACCTAGGAGTGTTAGTCAGCGCCAATCGCAGCCATGGCGGCGAGTGTGGAACACTCTTTTTTGCCTGTTGGCGTCACGTAGCACGTGATCTTTTTACGAGTTGGCAGCTGACCAATAATCCCTCGCATACTACCTGAAGGCATTAAGTCTGCCAGGACGAGACCCTCGCTATGAATGAAGGAAAGCAGATGATTTTTCAAGGGCTCGTTTATCTTTGTTAGACACAATATTAATGAGAACTAACAGACAATAACGCCAAGGAAAGTACAGGGGGTGTTAACTGTAGTATTTAGAATATAAATGTGAAGAAAGTAAAGTGGACGAAAAGATGACTTGCCGCCGGCAGGGACCGAACCTGCGACCTTCGAATAACGCGTCCGATGCTCTACCACTGAGCTACGGCGGCGGTCATCCTCCCGTCCACTTTCTGGGGTATATATGTTGATTTAAACCTAGGAGTGTTAGTCAGCGCCAATTGCAGCCATGGCGGCGAGTGTGGAACACTCTTTTTTTGCCTGTTGGCGTCACGTAGCACGTGATCTTTTTACGAGTTGGCAGCTGACCAATAATCCCTCGCATACTACCTGAAGGCATTAAGTCTGCCAGGACGAGACCCTCGCTATGAATGAAGGAAAGCAGATGATTTTTCAAGGGCTCGTTTATCTTTGTTAGACACAATATTAATGAGAACTAACAGACAATAACGCCAAAGAAAGTACAGGGGGTGTTACTGTAGTATTTAGAATATAAATATGAAGAAAGTAAAGTGGACGAAAAGATGACTTGCCGCCGGCAGGGACCGAACCTGCGACCTTCGAATAACGCGTCCGATGCTCTACCACTGAGCTACGGCGGCGGTCATCCTCCCGTCCACTTTCTGGGGTATATATGTTGATTTAAACCTAGGAGTGTTAGTCAGCGCCAATCGCAGCCATGGCGGCGAGTGTGGAACACTCTTTTTTGCCTGTTGGCGTCACGTAGCACGTGATCTTTTACGAGTTGGCAGCTGACCAATAATCCCTCGCATACTACCTGAAGGCATTAAGTCTGCCAGGACGAGACCCTCGCTATGAATGAAGGAAAGCAGATGATTTTTCAAGGGCTCGTTTATCTTTGTTAGACACAATATTAATGAGAACTAACAGACAATAACGCCAAGGAAAGTACAGGGGGTGTTACTGTAGTATTTAGAATATAAATATGAAGAAAGTAAAGTGGACGAAAAGATGACTTGCCGCCGGCAGGGACCGAACCTGCGACCTTCGAATAACGCGTCCGATGCTCTACCACTGAGCTACGGCGGCGGTCATCCTCCCGTCCACTTTCTGGGGTATATATGTTGATTTAAACCTAGGAGTGTTAGTCAGCGCCAATCGCAGCCATGGCGGCGAGTGTGGAACACTCTTTTTTGCCTGTTGGCGTCACGTAGCACGTGATCTTTTTACGAGTTGGCAGCTGACCAATAATCCCTCGCATACTACCTGAAGGCATTAAGTCTGCCAGGACGAGACCCTCGCTATGAATGAAGGAAAGCAGATGATTTTTCAAGGGCTCGTTTATCTTTGTTAGACACAATATTAATGAGAACTAACAGACAATAACGCCAAGGAAAGTACAGGGGGTGTTAACTGTAGTATTTAGAATATAAATGTGAAGAAAGTAAAGTGGACGAAAAGATGACTTGCCGCCGGCAGGGACCGAACCTGCGACCTTCGAATAACGCGTCCGATGCTCTACCACTGAGCTACGGCGGCGGTCATCCTCCCGTCCACTTTCTGGGGTATATATGTTGATTTAAACCTAGGAGTGTTAGTCAGCGCCAATCGCAGCCATGGCGGCGAGTGTGGAACACTCTTTTTTGCCTGTTGGCGTCACGTAGCACGTGATCTTTTTACGAGTTGGCAGCTGACCAATAATCCCTCGCATACTACCTGAAGGCATTAAGTCTGCCAGGACGAGACCCTCGCTATGAATGAAGGAAAGCAGATGATTTTTCAAGGGCTCGTTTATCTTTGTTAGACACAATATTAATGAGAACTAACAGACAATAACGCCAAAGAAAGTACAGGGGGTGTTACTGTAGTATTTAGAATATAAATGTGAAGAAAGTAAAGTGGACGAAAAGATGACTTGCCGCCGGCAGGGACCGAACCTGCGACCTTCGAATAACGCGTCCGATGCTCTACCACTGAGCTACGGCGGCGGTCATCCTCCCGTCCACTTTCTGGGGTATATATGTTGATTTAAACCTAGGAGTGTTAGTCAGCGCCAATCGCAGCCATGGCGGCGAGTGTGGAACACTCTTTTTTGCCTGTTGGCGTCACGTAGCACGTGATCTTTTTACGAGTTGGCAGCTGACCAATAATCCCTCGCATACTACCTGAAGGCATTAAGTCTGCCAGGACGAGACCCTCGCTATGAATGAAGGAAAGCAGATGATTTTTCAAGGGCTCGTTTATCTTTGTTAGACACAATATTAATGAGAACTAACAGACAATAACGCCAAGGAAAGTACAGGGGGTGTTAACTGTAGTATTTAGAATATAAATGTGAAGAAAGTAAAGTGGACGAAAAGATGACTTGCCGCCGGCAGGGACCGAACCTGCGACCTTCGAATAACGCGTCCGATGCTCTACCACTGAGCTACGGCGGCGGTCATCCTCCCGTCCACTTTCTGGGGTATATATGTTGATTTAAACCTAGGAGTGTTAGTCAGCGCCAATCGCAGCCATGGCGGCGAGTGTGGAACACTCTTTTTTTGCCTGTTGGCGTCACGTAGCACGTGATCTTTTTACGAGTTGGCAGCTGACCAATAATCCCTCGCATACTACCTGAAGGCATTAAGTCTGCCAGGACGAGACCCTCGCTATGAATGAAGGAAAGCAGATGATTTTTCAAGGGCTCGTTTATCTTTGTTAGACACAATATTAATGAGAACTAACAGACAATAACGCCAAGGAAAGTACAGGGGGTGTTAACTGTAGTATTTAGAATATAAATGTGAAGAAAGTAAAGTGGACGAAAAGATGACTTGCCGCCGGCAGGGACCGAACCTGCGACCTTCGAATAACGCGTCCGATGCTCTACCACTGAGCTACGGCGGCGGTCATCCTCCCGTCCACTTTCTGGGGTATATATGTTGATTTAAACCTAGGAGTGTTAGTCAGCGCCAATCGCAGCCATGGCGGCGAGTGTGGAACACTCTTTTTTGCCTGTTGGCGTCACGTAGCACGTGATCTTTTTACGAGTTGGCAGCTGACCAATAATCCCTCGCATACTACCTGAAGGCATTAAGTCTGCCAGGACGAGACCCTCGCTATGAATGAAGGAAAGCAGATGATTTTTCAAGGGCTCGTTTATCTTGTTAGACACAATATTAATGAGAACTAACAGACAATAACGCCAAGGAAAGTACAGGGGGTGTTACTGTAGTATTTAGAATATAAATGTGAAGAAAGTAAAGTGGACGAAAAGATGACTTGCCGCCGGCAGGGACCGAACCTGCGACCTTCGAATAACGCGTCCGATGCTCTACCACTGAGCTACGGCGGCGGTCATCCTCCCGTCCACTTTCTGGGGTATATATGTTGATTTAAACCTAGGAGTGTTAGTCAGCGCCAATCGCAGCCATGGCGGCGAGTGTGGAACACTCTTTTTTGCCTGTTGGCGTCACGTAGCACGTGATCTTTTACGAGTTGGCAGCTGACCAATAATCCCTCGCATACTACCTGAAGGCATTAAGTCTGCCAGGACGAGACCCTCGCTATGAATGAAGGAAAGCAGATGATTTTTCAAGGGCTCGTTTATCTTTGTTAGACACAATATTAATGAGAACTAACAGACAATAACGCCAAGGAAAGTACAGGGGGTGTTAACTGTAGTATTTAGAATATAAATGTGAAGAAAGTAAAGTGGACGAAAAGATGACTTGCCGCCGGCAGGGACCGAACCTGCGACCTTCGAATAACGCGTCCGATGCTCTACCACTGAGCTACGGCGGCGGTCATCCTCCCGTCCACTTTCTGGGGTATATATGTTGATTTAAACCTAGGAGTGTTAGTCAGCGCCAATCGCAGCCATGGCGGCGAGTGTGGAACACTCTTTTTTGCCTGTTGGCGTCACGTAGCACGTGATCTTTTTACGAGTTGGCAGCTGACCAATAATCCCTCGCATACTACCTGAAGGCATTAAGTCTGCCAGGACGAGACCCTCGCTATGAATGAAGGAAAGCAGATGATTTTTCAAGGGCTCGTTTATCTTTGTTAGACACAATATTAATGAGAACTAACAGACAATAACGCCAAGGAAGTACAGGGGGTGTTAACTGTAGTATTTAGAATATAACTGTGAAGAAAGTAAAGTGGACGAAAAGATGACTTGCCGCCGGCAGGGACCGAACCTGCGACCTTCGAATAACGCGTCCGATGCTCTACCACTGAGCTACGGCGGCGGTCATCCTCCCGTCCACTTTCTGGGGTATATATGTTGATTTAAACCTAGGAGTGTTAGTCAGCGCCAATCGCAGCCATGGCGGCGAGTGTGGAACACTCTTTTTTGCCTGTTGGCGTCACGTAGCACGTGATCTTTTTACGAGTTGGCAGCTGACCAATAATCCCTCGCATACTACCTGAAGGCATTAAGTCTGCCAGGACGAGACCCTCGCTATGAATGAAGGAAAGCAGATGATTTTTCAAGGGCTCGTTTATCTTTGTTAGACACAATTTAATGAACTAACAGACACTAACGCCAAGGAAAGTACAGGGGGTGTTACTGTAGTAATTTTTAGATTATAAATATGAAGAAAGTAAAGTGGACGAAAAGATGACTTGCCGCCGGCCAGCTGCCAATCGTAAAAGATCACCGTGCTACGTGACGCCAACAGGCAAAAAGAGTGGTCCACACTCGCCGCCTGGCTGCGATTGGCGCTGACAAACACTCCTCGGTTTAAATCAACATATTACCCCAGAAAGTGGAGGGAGGATGACCGCCGCCGTGCTCGTGGTAGAGCATCGGACCGCGTTATTCGAAGGTCGCAGGTTCGGTCCTGCGGCGGCAAAGTCATCTTTTCGTCCACTTACTTTCTTCACATTTATATCTAAATACTACAGTTACACCCCCTGTACTTTCCTTGGCGTATTGTCTGTAGTCTCTTAATATTGTGTCACAAAGATTAAACGAGCCTTGAAACATAATCTGCTTCTTCATTCATAGCGAGGG